>NC_141541.1:20242500-20905000 GCF_021556685.1 Rattus norvegicus | reverse complement strand
AGTGCTGTAGACTTGTTTTCCTCTCTTTCAGTCAGTTATGGGGACAGAGTGTTCTGCTTTCGGGCGTGTAGTTTTTCCTCTCTACAGGTCTTCAGCTGTTCCTGTGGGCCTGTGTCTTGAGTTCTCCAGGCAGCTTTCTTGCAGCAGAAAAGTTGGTCTTACTTGTGGTCCAGAGGCTCAAGTTCGCTCGTGGGGTGCTGCCCACGGGCTCTCTGCAGCGGCAGCAACCAGGAAGACCTGTGCCGCCCCTTCCGGGAGCTTCAGTGCACCAGGGTTCCAGATGGTCTTTGGCTTTTTCCTCTGGCGTCCGAGATGTGTGTGCAGAGAGCAGTCTCTTCTGTTTTCCCAGGCCTGTCTGCCTCTCTGAAGGTTTAGCTCTCCCTCCCACGGGATTTGGGTGCAGAGAACTGTTTATCCATTCTGTTTCCTTCAGGTTCTGGCGGTGTCTCAGGCAGGGGTCCTGCCGCTCCTGGGCCCTCCCCCACGGGAGCCCAGAGGCCTTATACAGTTTCCTCTTGGGCCAGGGATGTGGGCAGGGGTGAGCAGTGTTGGTGGTCTCTTCTGCTCTGCAGCCTCAGGAGTGCCCACCTGACCAGGCGGTTGGGTCTCTCTCTCACGGGGTCTGGGAGCAGAGAGCTGCTGCGGGCCGGGATGCGCGGGTGTGGGACTTCCGGTAAACACAGAACGTGCCCAGTCCTAGAGGAATTCTGCTTCCGTGTGTCCCAAGCTCACCAGGCAGCTTTCTTGCAGCAGAAAAGTTGGTCTTACCTGTGGTCCCGAGGCTCAAGTTCGCTCGTGGGGTGCTGCCCACGGGCTCTCTGCAGCGGCAGCCCCATATGTCTTTCAACTAAGAAAAAATACAGAAAACATGATATGTTTACACAATGTAATGCTACTCAGCAGTAAAACAGTAACTTTACAAAATTCTTACTCAAGTGGAAGGAACTAGAAAACATCATCCTGAATGAGGTAACCCAGTCACAAAAGAACACACATGCTATGAACTCACTGATAAGTGGATAGTAGCCCAAAAGCTCGGAATACCTAAGATACAATTCACAGACCACATGAAGCTCAAAAAGAAGGAAGACCAAAGATGGATTCTTCAGTTTTTCTTAGAAGGGGGAACAAAATACTCACAGAAGGAATAGAGAGACAAAGTGTGGGACAGAGACTGAAGGAAAGGCCGTACTGAGACTGTCCCACTGGGGTCTATCTCACATACAGTCACCAAACCCAGACATTATTGTGGATAACAGTCAGTGCATGCTGATAGGAGACTGATATAGCTGTCTCCTGAAAGGCTCTGCCAGAGCATGACAAATACAAAGGTGGATGCTGGCAGTCAACCATTGGACTGAGAACAGGGTCCCTAGTGGAGGAGTTAGAGAAAGGACTGAAGTAGCTGAAGGGGTTTGCAAACCTATAGGAAAAATAACAATATCAAGCAACCTGACACTCAAGAGCTCCCAGGGACTAGACCACCAACCAAAGAGTACACACTGGGCAACCCTTGGCTCCAGACACATATGTTGCTACAGAAGATGGCCTTGTCAGGCATCAATGGGAGGAGAGGCCCTTGGTGCTGTGAAGGCTCGATACCCCAATGTACTGCAATGCCAGGGTGGGGAAAGGGGAGGGTGTGGGTGGGTGAGTGGGAGTACCCTCATAGAAGCAGGGGCAGGGGTTTGGGATAGGGGATTGCCAGAGGGAAAACCAGGAAATATGATAACATTTGAAATGTAAATGAAGAAAATATCCAAAAAATATTATGACTTCACAAACTTTGTATGTAAATGGATGAAACTAGAAAATATCATCCTGAGTGAGGTATCCCAGACCCAAAAGCATGGTATACACTCACTGATAAATGCATGTTAGCCCAAGAGCTGAGAATAGCCAAGATACAACTCACAGACCCTATGAAGATTCACAAGGCCAAAGTTTTGATGCTGTAAAACCACGTAGAAGGGGGAACAACATAATCACCATGGGAGGTAGACAGAGGGAGGGTTCTGGGTGAGAAAAGGGAGTGTGAGGAAAATAGGGGGACAGTACCAAGTATGGGAGGACACAGGACAGAAGTCCAGATGTTCAGGAGTGAATTTAAATACGTAGCAGTTGGGGTTGGGGAACTTGGGGAACCACTAGAAAGTCCCAGAAAGGGATGCGAGAGGCTCCCAGAACCCAAAGAGCACATATGACATTAGCTGAAATATGCAACAGCAGGAAAGTAGAACCTAAAGAGTGCACCTCCGGCAGATAGACATGGTCCCTAGTGAAGAAGAGACACACAGAAACCAACACACACACAGCCACACGCACGCACGCACGCACGCACACGCACACACGCATGCATGCCTGGACGCATGCTCGCGCACACGCGCACGCACGCACACACACACACACACACACACACACACACACACACCAAATAAATCTCATTCTGAAGTTTTGCTTTGTGTGTGTCTATAGTATGTATGAAACAGACAACAAAGTTCGTTTATCACAGAAAGTTAGGGAACAGATCTGTTGTTTCTTCATTCCAACAGTGAAGGACTCTGAGATGATCTTTTTTATGACACTTGTTCATGCATTGGTATCTTCAGGTAGTAGTGTGAAGAACTAGGTCTAGGAGGAAAAGCAGTGTCTTTCGCTCCTGAATCTTGTATACTGTGACCAAGAATAATCAGGTTAAACAAATAGCTAAGATAGAATTTCTGCAGTCCATTGAAGTTAAATAGAACTTTGTCATTACTGGATACAAAGCAGTGAGTCTAAACTAGTGAGTGAACTCCTTGCTGTTGTGTGACTTAAATTTGCACATTATTGGATATTTTCATGTTGGCATATGTTATATATCTGACAAAACATTTGTAAACATTGAGTGATGTGGAAGGAATGTGAGAGGTATTAGGTTAACAACTTTCTGTACAACTCAATAGTACACCACACAATGTTCTGATGGAGCAACACTTCTCAGGTCCTCTGTATCTTAGATTTTGTACTTAATACATTCAATAAGATCTTCATAACCTTACACTTCCAAACATTCTCAGGGAATTTTCATCACACCTGGACAGCTACTTAAAACGCAGAAAGAAGTGTTGTGATCCAGCTTAGCTTCTGTTCAAAAGCAGCCTCCACTTCAATCAGGATGTCTTACCAAATCCAAATCCATTACCTCATTTATAGTTTGGCATGGTGTCTCTGTCTACTAAGTAACAATAAATGACTTTTAAAAAGATATCTCAAATATTTCCCAGTTGTGTATATTATACATGTTTGAAATATAGAATACTTTTCTGAGCTAGATTCCAATAAGCTTGGGGTCTTCATATTGTATAATACAAAGTAAAAATGTCCCTCTAAAAGAGAGAACTATTTTTAAATGTAGTCTGTATGCTTGTTATTTTAAACATATAAAAAACTGAACTATATTTTTGTTTAACTAAAAAGACAAAAAAAAAGGAAGATGGCAAACTGCTGCTTACTTGCAGAACTCTCTCTTTTACAAGGAACAAAATTACATTGCTCTATGGGTGTCTTGTCCTACCGCGTGTAAATATTATTGTTTTCTGATTATTTATAGATTTGGTATGTTTTTCTAACTATAAATAAATTGATTACATCAAACCAATTTTTACTTATCCTGAATACAATTTCTTGTTCTATGACTATTCAAAATTATACCTTAGTATTATTTGGGTCTTCTTTTGAAAGTATATTTAGGAAGTGGTGGAACAGATTTATTTCTTCCATTTTCACATCTTTAACTAAACTAATATAAGTGTCTAAGCAAAATTTGTATAAAGAATCTTTGGACTTATGCTGAATTGATTTCCCCTCATCCTTTAAACATTTGTTTACATTTAAATTGAGGACCCAAAGCTCCCTTGGTCCAAATAGTCCAATGTTTTTGAGCACTAACAAGAAGCAGTGTTTAATGTCTGCACAACTCTTGCTTTTCCTTGCACATCTGTCATACTTAGAAGAGGAATACATCGGAAATCAAAGAGTGGCCTGATGCCAAGGTTAAGAGGGGCAAAGACAAAAGAACTATAGGTTCTTATAAGCGTAAGGCAGAAAAACAGCCAAACAGACTTCACAGTGAGGGTGTGACAGTTCTCACTCAGAGAAGGAATTCCATAATCTGGGCTTCTGGGAGACAGGCTGGAAGGCAGAGAATGAGATGAAGGCAGGCTGATTCTGAGCCCACCATGGGGTCAGTCTAGGTAACCTGCTTCACAATATGACCATTTGAGGGTTTTTGCTTTAATGCCTTGAATGGGGAACCTTTAAATCTTTTATCAAAGGCCTTTTAGCAAAGAAAAGTCAGAAACTGGCTTTCATTTTATAAACACTGTCCTGGCTTATGAATTAACATGAAGATGAATGCTAAAGGTAGAAGCAATGGTCCTGATAAGCCATGGTAGGAAGGTGGTCAGATTATGGTTATGTTTTACAGGTAGAACCGAAGGGTGTATGATGCATTTAATACTAAATACGAGAAAGCAGGTTTTGGAGAAAATAAGAAGAAATGCTTATTTTAAAAATAATGTGGATTTAACAATATTAACTCATGAAAATAGCTTTAGATTGTTAACTATAAGGAAAACTGCTGTTCAGTGGTTTCATATGAAAGGCTGTTTTTGAATGTGGGTGTTTAAACACAGCTGAGAGTAGAGAGATTTATAAGGGCCCATAGACTCAGCTTTCCCCATTCCTCGATAAGAGCTCAGTGACTGCAAACCGTTAATAATTTATTTGATCATCTGAGATGCTTTACATTTGGAGCTTGTATATAATGTACTGATTAAATCACATTATGTGTAGCTGAGTGAATATATTATTAAACAAAATACCCCTTTCCATAACCACAAACTGTGCATCTGTAGCAAATAGAGGAACATTTTAATAAGGAGTAGTGTAATTATATTATGGTCATTACTGTTGCAAGCTTATTGGCTTCATTTTAGAGGTGAATATCTTTCAAATGAAGATATTTATTGCAAAGAAGGATTTTTTAATCTTATAGCCAGTACTTATAACTCACAGAAAATATCTCTCCTTGAGAATAAGGAAGAACTGCAGAACAGAATTGTAGAAAGTTATTAAATTTAGCAAGAATGTACCAAAAAATAAATATTATTCCTTATGAGTTACTCCCTTGGCTATCTATCTATCATCTATCTATCTATCATCTACCTATTTATCATAATTGATGTAAATTCAACCCAATAATCTATCGTTTTTATCAGCTATCTTCTACTTGTCATCTACCTATTGATCATTAATTTATCTATATATTTACCAACTATGTATATGTTTTGCTTGAAAAACAGAAAAATGAAAAGACCATAATAAAAGGAATTGTATTTTACTCTTAATGAAGTCATTTTCTCATTACTTCAATGTTAAACAATAGCCACCTTTATGAGGATGATTTAACATTCCATACCAGATGAAGGAACTGAATATTGGGCATGATCAGAAACAAGGTCTGTGCCATTTCTGAGACGTATAAGAAACAGACATACATACATGTTCACATGTTTTCACACAATGTGCATGTACATATAGGTCCTAGAGATCGATGTTGACCTTCCATAGCATCACTGAAGGTATAGATTCCTGGAACTCTTTACCTGGTAGAAGAAGAATAAACATCATCCAAAGTGGAGATTTTGGCTTTGGGATATCATGACTAAAGTTTCATTTACATATTTATAATTCTATAAAATTAAAGATTGCCATGCTATATTAGGAATAAAAACCATAGATGATTCAAAAGATATGTACGGTTAGAGAATTATATAGATGTCAATTTGACAAGAGCTGACAAAATTGGATTATTCTATTATCAAATACATTACACTCAGAAATAACTTCTTAGAATTCACTTATGTTATAGTTTCATATTAGAAATCTTACCTTTCAACTGTGTGAGACTGTATTTGTACAAGAAAGGCTGAAATTTTTATGCTGTGAGAGAGCTTGGTGAAAAAATGTTGGATTCAAATGCAGTTTCTATAGTAGTCCATTCTCTAAGTCCCCCATTCGGGTCCCCATGCTCAGTCCAATGGTTAGCTGCAAACATCCTCAGTTGTATCAGTAAGGCTCTGGCAGAGTCTGTCAGGAGATATCCATATCACGCTCCTCTCAGCAAGCACTTCTTGGCATCAGCAATAGTGACTGGGTTGGGTGGCTGCATTTGGGATGGATTCCCAGGTGGAGAAGTCTCTGGATTGCCTTTCCTTCAGTCTCTGCTCCACACTTTGTCCCTGCATTTCCTCTTGTGAGTATTTTGTTGTCCCTTCTTAGAAGGACTGAAGCATCTTCATTTTTGGTCTTCCTTCTTGAGCTTCATGTGGTCTATGAATTGTCTTTTGGGTATTCTGAGCTATCAAGCTAATATCCATGCGGGTTGATGTCTATATGTAGGTGAGTATAGGCACAGTGTAAAGCACGGGCTGTGATTGGGGAGAAAAAAAAAGGCAAGCTGAATATTTTAGAGATGGGACAGATAGTAAAGAGAAGGAAGGAAAAACAGCAGTAGCCCACATTTCTGAATCCAGAGGAAAACACCTAACACCATCTGGGACCCCGGTGCACGGGAAAAGGCAGCACAGGCCCTCCTGGTTGCCACCTTCACGAGAGCTCAAAAGCAGCCCCCCATGAGCAACTTGAGCCCAGAGACCATAGATAAGACCAACTTTTCTGCTTCAAGTGACCTACCGGGTGGACTCAGGACACAGGCCCACAGGAACAGCTGAAGACCAGTAGACAGGAAAGACCACATGCCTGAAAGCAGAACACTCTGTTCCCATAACTGGCTGAAAGAAAACAGAAAAACAGGTCTATAGCACTCCTCACACATAGGCCTACAGGACAGTCTAGCCACTGTCAGAAATAGCAGAACAAGGTAACATGAGAGAAAACCTGACAGCAAGAGGCAAGCACAGGAACTCAAGCAATAGAAATCAAGACCAGATGGCATCATTGGAGCCCAATTCTCCCACCAAAGCAAACACTGAATATCTAAACAGAAAATACAGAAAAGCAAAATCTACATTTAAAACCACATTTGATGATGATGATGATGGAGGACTTCAAGAAAGACATGAAGAACTCCCTTAGAGAAACACAGGAAAACATAAATAAACAAGTAGAAGCCTATAGAGAGGAATCACAAAATCCCTGAAAGAATTCAAATAAAACACAATCAAACAATGGAAGGAATTAAAAATGGAAATAGAAGCAATAAAGAAAGCACAAAGGGAAACAACCCTAGACATAGAAAACCAAAGGAAGAAACAAGGAGCTGTAGGTGCAAGCATCACCAACAGAATACAAGAGATAGAAGAGAGAATCTCAGGAGCAAAAAGATTCCATAGAAATCATCGACACAACTGCCAAAGATAATGTAAAAGAGAAAAAGCTACTGGTCCAAAACATACAGGAAATCCAGGACTCAATGAGAAGATCAAACCTAAGGATAATAGGTATAGAAGAGAGTGAAGACTGCCAGCTCAAAGGACTAGTAAATATCTTCTACAAAATCATAGAAGAAAACTTCCCAAAACTAAAGAAAGAGATGCCAATAAACATACAAAAAGCCTACAGACCTCCAAATAGGTTGGACCAGAAGAGAAACTCCTCCCGTCACATAATAGTCAAAACAACAGATGCACAAAACAAAGAAAGAATATTAAAAGCAGAAAGGAAAGAAGGTCAAGAACCATATAAAGGCAGACATATCAGAATCACACCAGACTTCTTACCAGAGACTATGAAAGCTAGAAGATCCTGGACAGATGTCATACAGACCCTAAGAGGACACAAATGCCAGCCCAGGTCACTGAATCCTGTAAAACTCTCAATTAACATAGATGGAAAAAATAAGATATTCCATGACAAAACCAAATTTACACAATATCTTTCAACAAATCCAGCGTTAGAAAGGACAATAAATGGTAAAGCCCAACATAAGGAGGCAAGCTACACCTTAGAAAAAAGCAAGAAACTAATCGTCTTGAGAACAAAACAAAGAGAGGAAAAGCACACAAACATAATATCACATTCAAATATGAATATAACAGGAAGCAACAATCAATATTCCTTAATGTCTCTCAACATCAATGGACTAAATTCCCCCAATAAAAAGACATAGATTAACAAACTGGATACACAATGAGGACCCTGCATTCTGCTGCCTACAGGAAACACACCTCAGAGACAAAGACAGATACTACCTCAGAGTAAAAGGCTGGAAAACAACTTTCCAAGCAAATGATCTGAAGAAGCAAGCTGGAGTAGCCATTCTAATATGGAATAAAATCGATTTTCAACTAAAAGTCATCAAAAAAGATAAGGAAGGACACTTCATATTCATCAAAGGAAAAATCCACCAAGATGAACTCTCATTCCTAAATATCTATGCTCCAAATACAAGGGCACCTACATACATAAAAGAAACCTTACTAAAGCTCAAAGGACACAATGTACCTCGCACAATAATAGTAGGAGATTTCAACACCTCACTTTGATCAATGGACAGATCATGGAATGGAAATTAAATAGAGACATAGACAGACTAAGAGAAGTCATTAACCAAATGGACTTAACAGATATTTATAGAACATTCTATCCTAAAAAAAAGGATATACCTTCCTCTCACCACCTCATGGTACTTTCTCCAAAATTGACCATATAATTGGTCATAAAACAGGCCTCAACAGATACAGAAAGATAGAAATAGTCCCAGTCGTCCTATCAGATCACCACGGGCTAAAGCTGGTCTTCCATAATAATAAGGGAAGAACACCCGCATATACATGGAAGTTGAATAATGCTCTACTCAATGATAACCTTGTCAATGAAGAAATAAAGAAAGAAATTAAAGACTTCTTAGAATTTAATAAAACTGAAGGTACAACATACCTAAACTTATGGGACACAATGAAAGCTGTGCTAAGCAGAAAACTCATAGCTCTGAGTGCCTGCAGAAAGAAACAGGAGAGAGGATATATCAGCAGCTTGACAGCACACCTAAAAGCTCTAGAACAAAAAGAAGCAAATACAACCAGGAGGATTAGAAGGCAGGAAATAATCAAACACAGAGCTGAAATCAACCAAGTAGAAACAAAAAGGACAGTACAAAGAATCAACAGAACCAAAAGTTGGTTCTTTGAGAAAATCAAGAAAATGAATAAACCCTTAGGCAGACTAAGGAGAGGGCACAGAGAGTGTGTCCAAATTAACAAAATCAGAAATGAAAAGGGAGACTTAACTACAGAATCAGAGGAAATTCAAAAAATCACCAGATCATACTATGAAAGCCTATATTCAACAAAACTTGAAAATCTTCAGGAAATGGACAATTTCCTAGACAGATACCAGGTACTGAAGTTAAATCAGGAACAGATAAACCATTTAAGCAATGCCATAACTCCTAAAGAAATAGAAGCAGTCATTAAAGGTCTCCCAACCAAAAAGAGCCCAGGTCCAGATGGGGTCAGTGCAGAATTCTATCAGACCTTCATAGAAGACCTCATAGCAATACTATCCAAACTATTCCACAAAGTTGAAACAGACAGACTGCTACCGAACTCCTTCTATGAACCCACAGTTACTCTTATACCTAAACCACACAAAGACCCAACAAAGAGAACTTCAGACCAATTTCCCTTATGAATATCGATGCAAAAATACTCAATAAAATTCTGGCAAACTGAATCCAAGAGCACATTAAAACAATCATTCACCATGATGAAATAGGCTTCATCCCAGGCATGCAGGGATGTTTTAATATACAGAAAAACATCAACATAATCCATTATATACACAAACTGAAAGAACAAAACAACATGATCATTTCATTAGATGCTGAGAAAGCATTTGACAAAATTCAACACCCCTCCATGATAAAAGTTCTAGAAAGAATAGGATTTCAAGGCCCATATCTAAATATAGTAAAAGCCATATACAGCAAACCAATAGCTAACATTAAACTGAATGGGGAGAAACTTGAAGCAATCCCACTAAAATCAGGGACTAGACAAGGCTGCCCACTCTCTCCCTACTTATTCAATATAGTTCTTGAAGTTCTAGCCAGAGCAATCAGACAACAAAAGGAGATCAAAGGGATACAGATTGGAAAAGAAGAAGTCAAAATAGCACTATTTGCAGATGATATGATAGTATTTTTAAGTGATCTCAAAAGTTACACCAGAGAACTACTAAACCTGATAAACACCTTCAGGAAACTGGCTGGGTATAAAATCAACTCAAATAAATCAGTAGCCTTCCTCTACACAAAAGAGAAACAAGCCGAGAAAGAAATTAGGGAAACGACACCCTTCATTATAGTCCCAAATAATATAAAATACCTTGGTGTCACTTTAACCAAGCAAATGAAAGATCTGTATGATAAGAACTTCAAGCCTCTGAAGAAAGAAATTGAAGAAGACCTCAGAAGATGGAAAGATCTCCCATGCGCATGGATTGGCAGGATTAACAGAGTAAAAATGGCCATTTTACCAAAAGCAATTTACAAATTCAATGCAGTTCCCAACAAAATACCAATCCATTTCTTCAGAGAGTTAGACAGAACAATTTGAAAATTCATCTGGAATAACAAAAAACCCAGTATACTGAAACTATCGTCAACAATAAAATGACTTTTGGGTGAATCACTATCCCTGAACTCAAGCAGTATTACAGAACAACAATGATAAAACCTGCATAGTATTGTTACAGAGACAGACAGATAGACCAGTGGAGTAGAATTGAAGACCCAGAAATGAACCCACACACCTATGGTCACTTGATTTTTGACAAAGGAGCCAAAACCATCCAATGGAAAAAAGATAGCATTTTCAGCAAATGGTGCTGGTTCAAGTGGAGGTCAGCATGTAGAAGAATGCAGATTGATCCATGCTTATCACCCTGTACAAAGCTTAAGTCCAAGTGGATCAAGGACCTCCACACCAAACCAGATACGCTCAAACTAATAGAAGAAAAAGTGAGGAAGCATCTCAAACACATGGGCACTGGAGAAAATTTCCTGAACAAAAAACCAATGGTTTATTCTCCAAGATTCAGAATCGACAAATGGGGTCTCATAAAACTGCAAAGCTTCTGTAAGACAAAGGACACTGTGGTTGGTACAAAATGGCAACCAACAGATTGGGAAAAGATCTTTACCAATCCTACAAGAGATAGAGGGCTTGTATCCATAATATACAAAAAATTTGAGAAGTTAGACCGCAGGGAGACAAATAACCCTATTAAAAAATGGAGTTCAGAGCTAAACAAAGAATTCACAGCTGAGGAATGCCAAATGGCTGAGAAACACCTAAAGAAATGTTCAACATCTTTAGTCATAAGGGAAATGCAAATCAAAACATCCCTGAGATTTCACCTCACACCAGTGTGAATGGCTAAGATCCAAAACTCAGGTGACAGCAAATGCTGGTGAGAAAGTGGAGAAAGAGGAACACTCCTCCATTTTTGGTGGGATTGCAGATTGGTAAAACCATTCTGGAAATCAGTCTCGAGATTCCTCAGAAAATTTGACATTGACCTACATGAGGACCCAGCTATACCTCTCTTGGGCATAAACCCAAAAATGCCCCAAAATATAACAAAGACACATGCTCTACTATGTTCATCGCAGCCTTATTTATAATAGCCAGAAGCTGGAAAGAACCCAGATTCCCTTCAACAGAGGAATGGATACAGAAAATATGGTACATCTACACAATGGAATATTACTCAGCTATCAAAAACAATGACTTTATGAAATTCATAGGCAAATGGATGGAACTGGAAAATATGATCGTGAGTGAGGTAACCCAATCACAGAAAAACACACATGGTATGCACTCATTCATAAGTGGCTATTAGCCCAAACGCTTTTATTACCCTAGATGCACAGATCACGTGAAACTCAAGAAAGATGATTATAATGCGAATGCTTCAGTCCTTCTTTAAAAGGGGAACAAGAATACCCTTGGGAGGGAATAGGGAGGCAAAGTGTAGAACAGAGGCAGAAGGAACACCCATTCAGAGCCTGCCCCACATGTGGCCCATACATATACAGCCACCCAATTAGACAAGATGGGTGAAGCAAAGAAGTGCAGGCCGACAGGAACCGGATGTAGATCTCTCCTGAGAGACACAGCCAGAATACAGCACATACATAGGCGAATGCCAGCCGAAAACCACTGAACTGAGAATGGGACCCCGGTTGAATCAGAGAAAGGACTGAAAGAGCTTGAAGGGCCTGGAGACCCCATTTGATCAACAATGCCAAGGAACCAGAACTTCCAGGGACTAAGCCACTACCCAAAGGCTATACATGGACTGACTCTGGGCTCCAATCTCATAGGTAGCAACGAATAGCTTAGAAAGAGTACCAGTGGAAGGGCAAGCCCTTGGTCCTGCCAAGACTGAGCCTCCAGTGAACATGATTGTTGGGGGGAGGGCGGTAATGGGGGGAGGCTGGAGAGGGGAACACCCATATAGAAAATGAGGGGCACGGGTTAGGGTGATGTTGGCCCGGAAACCGTGAAGGGGAATAGCAATCGAAATGTAAATAAGAAATATTCAAGTTTATAAAGATGCATAAAAATAAAAATAAATAAATTAATTAATTAAAAAAGAGAGAGAAGGAAAAAGATGGAGGAAGAGAAGGATAACACAGATCTATGTGGCCTTAAGTAGCCACTGGTAGCAATGAATATCTTCTAAGGGATGGATAATTACAGGACAGCTTGTCTCATCTATGTGGTCATTATCTATGAATATCAATTGACTCTGAGTTTATTGTGTGAACTTTATGTGAGAATTTACTGATATAAATCTGTAAATAAATTTGATTCATAAATTACAAGCCTCTAGGGTTTTGATTTTGCTGGTTTAATGGGAATGTGATTATAACCACAAGGGGTAAATGGCTGCATGGGCTGGCGTGGCAGTGACTGCCACGGCAGCGACTGCTATAGGAACTTAGCAAATTGTGTGGAAACATTTCAGGAGCTCCAGGCCAGAGAGTCTGCTGAGATGAGAATACCCCAGTATTGCCATATGGTCCACCGGTGCTGACATTAGTGTGAGATAGTGTTCATTTCTTAAATATTTCCTGCCACAGATGGTGAGCTAATGTGTTAGGAAAAATCTGCTAGAAATTTAAGATTATCAGTCTAAGAGTTAGAGTTCTATTTTATAAGTGAGAGAAACGTGGTGCAGGGACGAGTCATGTGGACTCAAGCACGGGAAACTTGAAGCAAAAAAAAAAAAACAAAAACAAAAACAAAAAAACAAAAAACAAAAAAAACAAAAGGGAGTATGTGCTCAGGTGCTAAGGTCCCCTACTGTGGAAACAAAGAAGCTGGTGTCTTAGTCAGAGAGGAATTCAAAGGTTGGCTTATTTGCTTTTAGGATAGATTTATATACAGGGTTTGTTTGAATCACTTGGGGAATTTTGCCCAAGCTTTGGAACTAGGATAGGGGAAAAAAAAGAAATCTATAACTCCAGGCAGAGAGCATAATGGAGAGATATTATAAAAGTTATTTATAAATAGCAGTCTGAGGCTCCAGGTAGAAAGCATAACAGATAGATGGTATATATAATGTACAGGAAACTCATATTCTATGTTCATGGTCTCCATGGGAATTTTGACATGACAAATTAGAAAAGGCCTAAAATTAGTTTCATGCAATATTTTAGTTTATTTCATTTATTTTGGTTTGTTTTAATTTTCAAAATGGATGTGGTTTTGAAATTTGTGGTTGTATTATTTCTCTGGGATAGAATACAAGATACAAGCTTTTCCAGTTGCCCACTAGATGATATGTTGATTTGGGGAAAAGATTATGTCTTTGTTTTTAGAAAAGGTGATTAGACTCTGGACATCTTCCAGAGCTCTATGTTTCAGATTTGATAGAGGGAGGTCACAGAAAGAACTAGATTCAAGAGAATAAAACATAAAAGGAACAGAAATTCATCCTAACCAGTCTGTACAACCTATACAGACTGATACAATCCATACAGATATCATGATGATACTTAAATTTTGTTTTGAGATTTAGATATTACAGAATGTATAGCTTTGGTGAGTCTCATCATCAGACATGATGAACTGACCTGCTTGAATTCCTGATCTCAGGGACATCAGCCGAATCCAGTCAGGACAGACATCAGAGACTACAATAATTGTTGGTGTGGCCTTCTTAAGGCCAAAACAACTCCCCTCTCCCACCTCAAAGATATCTCTGCGCTCATATACAGCTTGAAGAAGTTAAGGAGATTCATCAGCCCAATTCTCTGTTTTTGGGTTCTGGTAATGGCTATTTTATAAACTATAAAAAAATTGTTATTTAAGGGATAATTTGGGAATGGCCATAATTTTCAAGAGGGAGAAAATAGATGATAATCTTAATTGATAGGAACCCTTATAATTGATACAAAGTTAAAGTTATGATTATTTACATTGGTACAGAATTTATTTTTATAAAAATTTAAGGTTGTCATTGGTATGAATTACTTATTGATACAAAATTGGGATTAACACTGTTATTCTCATATAGGCATTGTGCCTATACTTGACATTTAAGGATACACGGCTTAGATCCAGTCCTATAACGACTATTATAAACTTTATTTAGATGACTAAACAATAAGAGTTAAAGGCCAGATAGCAAAGTAAAAGGATGTTTTTGAGATAACACAATTAGGAATGGCTGAAAGTAGTCACGGCTTAACAGTTCAGAAATGTGTTGTATAGATAGATGGTATTCAAACACATCAGAAGTTCACAAAATATTATATTTATGGACATTTCTTTATTAAAGATCATTTGAATAATGAGCAGTCTGCTTCAGACAGCACCCCTTTTTTGAATTCTCAGAAGGCATTGAGCATCAGTGGAATTGCTCCAATTATGGCCAGACAGCCACTAGGTAAGAATTGCCTCAATTCATTCAAAGACAAAGCACTGTCTATGAAAAGGACAAACTACACAGAATAGTTGAGTGATAATCTCTGGCAAAACAGGGTAATAAACAAGGTAATCAACCCTTCAAAATTATGCATTCTAAAGTTCTGTCAGATGATCCTGGTCCAGAAGACTAAGGACTGATGCCCCAAGGTTTTGAAGAATAAGGGACTAGCCAGGTGATCAGAAGGCTCTATATCTTGGTTTAAGTTTTGGAATCTACATTTTGTGCTTCTCATATTTTCAGGTAATTAATTTGTCATTCTTGAATTTCTGATGGGGTTGAAGATTAATTATAGTCTCATAGCTTACCAAGACTATTTAACATTGATAAAACATATTTAATTAGAGAGTTTTCAGATAATATACAAGATAGTTAGGACATAACATATAGATTTTAAGCCTTTCTTGGGTTAAGATAGATAATAGAGTGTTCAATTTAATAGACAAAATGATGGACTGTGTATATTATGTGTGTTTTGTACTTAATAAATTACAGAATGGTAATACTTATACTCAATCTATATGTGAGAGGAAAGTGCCTTTTAACTGGACAAAAGGGGGAAAATGTGGGTTGATGTCTATATGGAAATGAGGGAAGGCGCAAGAAGGAGAAGGAGAAAATGGAGAAAGAGAAGAATGACACAGATCCATGTGTCCTTAATAGTCACTAGCAACTATGAATATCTTATATCGATTGGCTCTCAGTCTATTGTGTGGACATTTTGTGGGATGAGAATTTACTGATATAGATCTGATTGATAAATTATAAGCCTCTCGAGTTTTGATTTTGCCAGGTTACTGGGAATTGTGAGTATAACTACAATGGGCAGATGTCTGCATGGAACTGGTAGTCCCAGTTTCCTATCCATAAACCCTGTATTCCATTAACCCTTCCCCTGATTCTAGGAGGGTGTACCACCACCCACTCAACCACCTCCCTGCCCTGACATTTCCCCTACAATGGGGCATCAAGCCTTGGCAGGACCAAGGGCTTCTACTATCATTGATGCCCAACAAGGCCATCCTCTGCTACATATGCAGCTGGAGCCAGGGTTCTCTTCATGTGTACTCTTTGGATGGTGGGTTAGTCCCTGGAAGCTCTGGTTGGTTAGTATTGTTGTTTATGTGGGGTTGCAAACCCTTACTGCTCCTTCAATCCTTTCTCTAACTCCTCCACTGGGGACCCCATTCTATGTTCAATGGTTGGCTGTGAGAATCCGCCTCTGTATTTACCGTGCTCTGGCAGAGCCTCTCAGGAGACAGCGTATCAGGCTCCTGTCAACATGCACTTCTTGGCTTCAGAAATATTCTCTGGGTTTAGTGGCTGCATATGGGCTGGATACCCAGGTTGGGCAGTCTCTGGATGGCCTTTTGTCCCACAACATATTCACTTATCAGTGAGTGCATATCTTGTGTGTTCTTTTGTGATTGGGTTACCTCACTCAAAATGATATTTTCTAGTTGCATCCATTTGCCTATGAACTTCATGAAATAGTTGCTTTTAACAACTGTACTCCATTGTGTAAAATTTTCTATATCCATTCCTATGTTGACAGACATCTGGGTTCTTTCCAGTTTCTGGCTCTTATAAGTAAGGCTGTTATGAACATAGTGGATCATGTGTCCTTGTTATATGTTGGAGCATCCTTTGGGTATATGCCCAGAAGAGATATAGCTAGGTTTTCAGGTAGCACAATGTACAATTTTCTGAGGGACCGCCACACTGAATTCAAGAGTGGACCAGTTTGCAATCCCACCAACAATGGAAGAGTGTTCTTTTTTCTCCACATCATTGCCAGCATCTGCGGTCATCTGATTTTTTGACCTTAGCCATTTGGACTGGAGTGAGGTGGCATCTCAGGGTTGATTTATTTGCATTTCCGTGATGACTAAGGATATTGAAAATTTTTTCCAGTTGTTTACTCTAAGGTAGTGACACATCTATGTCACTTAGATGTGTTTCCTGTATGTAGGAAAATGCTGGGTCCTCTTGACTTGTCCAGTCTGTTATCCTGTGTCTTTTTTTGGAGAATTGAGTCTATTGATGTTGAGAGATATTAAGGAATAGTGATTGTTGTTTCCTGTTATTTTTGTTGTCAGAGGTAGAATTATGTTTGTGTAGCTATCTTCTTTTTGTATTTGTTGAAAGAAGTTTGCTTTTTTTGGCTTTTTCTTGCACATAGTTTCTTCCCCTCCTTGTGTTGGACTTTTCCCTTTATTATCCTCTGTAGGGCTGGGTTTGTGGAAAGATTTTGTGTAAATTTGTTTTTGTCATGGAATATCTTGGTTTCTCCACATATATTAATTAAGTTTTGCTGGGTATAATACCCTGGGCTGGAATTTTTGTTCTCTTATGGTCTTTATGACATCTCCCAGGATCTTTTAGCTTTCATAGTCTCTGTTGAGAAATCTGGAATAATTCTGATAGGTCTGCCTTTATATGTCACTTGACCTTTTTCCCTTACTGCTTTTTAATATTCTTTCTTTCTTTAGTGAACTTGGTGTTTTGTCTATTATGTGACTGGAGGAATTTCTTTTCTGATCCAATCTATTTGAAGTTCTGTAGACTTCCTCTCACCTCATACGCATCTCTTTCTTTAGGATAGGGAAGTTTTCTTCTATAATTTTGTTGAAGATATTCACTGGCCCTTTAATTTGGGAATCTTTGCTCTCTCTTCTATGCCTATTATCTTTAGGTTTTAGTCTTCTCATTGTGTCCTGGATTTCCTGGATGTTTTGGGTTAGAAATTCTTTGCATTTTACATTATCTTTGACTGTTGTGTCCATGTTTTCTACGGAATTTTCTGCACTGAGATTCTCTCTTCTATCACTTGTATTCTGTTGATAATGTTGATAATGATAAATCTCTGATGCCTGATCTCTTTCTTAGCATTTATGTCTCCAGGGTTGTCTCTCTTTCTGATTTCTTTATTGTTTCTATTTCCATTTTTAGATCATGGATGATTTTGTTCAATTCCTTTACCTGTCTTTTTTTTTTTCTTGTAATTCTCTAAGGGATTTTTGTGTTTTCTCTTTAAGGGCTTCTACTTGTTTGCCTGTGTTGTCCTGTATTTCTTTAAGGAGCATATTTATGTCCTTCTATCATCATCATGAAATGTCACTTTAGATCAAGTCTTGCTTTTCTTGTTTGTTGTGATACCGAGGACTTGCTGTGCTGGGAGAACTGGGTTCTGATGGTGTCAAGTGGCCTTGCTTTCTGTTATTTAGGTTCTTGTGCTTGCTTCTTGACATCTGGTTATCTCTGGTCATAGTTGGTCTTGATGTCTCTGAGTGGAACTTGTCCCTCCTGTGTGCCTGTGAGCCTGTAATCTTAGAACTGAGAGCACTCCTGGGAAACCAGCTCTCTCTGGGCAAGATTTGTGTATGGAGGGCTATAGGAAAGCCTTAGCTCTGGATGCAGATGGAGACCAATGGGACCCTGTCCCAGGCTACTCTGCAGTTCCTGTGACCTTTTTGCTCCTGGTGGCTCCCTTTTTCGACAGTTATTGGAAGAAAAGTGGGGTCTCACCTGTGGGCTTAGGAGTGAGAGTGTTCCTAGGAGGCCAACTCTCTCTGGGCAGGATTTGTGTATGGAGGACTGTTTGACAGCCTTAGCTCTGGGCACAGATGGAAATGGGGGGAAAAATCTTTCTTTCTTTTTTTTTCCTGTTTAGTCCACAAAACTGCTGTCCATATATATATATATATATATATATATATATATATATATATATATGCATCTGGAAACTAACAAGTTAACTAATTATATTATTTTCTCTTTAGTCACTTACTTTATTGTGAACACTGACCTACAGAGATGAGTGGCTGAGAAGAAAACTTACTTGAAAAATCTAAATGAATCTTTACATACATTTTTATGACTTCAAACCTAGAATTTTTAAAAGTAAAAATTTGGGTTCTTTGATTCCATTCATAGAATTTCAGTTTTCATCCGAGGAATAGAATAAGTCTACTTTCTATGGAACAACTCTACTTCCTGTGGTTATATCCACCCTGAAAGATTATTTGTCACCTTTGCCTTTTACCTCATTGAACATGATTAAACAAACTCTTGGAGTAAACAGTCTGTGTCTGCTTGAGCCTAGCTTGGGTTCATTATTTTTATTGGTTATTTCACTTATTTACATTTGAAATGTTGTCCCCTACCTGGCTTCTCCTCCATAAACCTCCTTTCCCATCCGCCTGCACTTTGCCTCTATGACAGTGCTCCCCCTCCTACCGACCCAAAATCTGTCATCATAAACCATTATATAAACAAACTCACAGAAGAAAATTCCACATGATCATCTCATTAGATGCGGAAAAAGCCTTTGACAAAATACAACAACTCTTAATGTTAAAATTCTTGGAAAAATCAGGAATTCAAGGACCATGCCTAAGCATAATAAAATCAATGTACAGCAAACCAATAGCCAACATCAAAATAAGAGGAAACTTGAAGCAATCCAATGAAAATCAGGGGCAAGTCAAAGCTGTTCAGTCTCTCCCTATCTATTTAATACAGTACCTGAAGTTCTAGCCAGAGAAATTGGGTTAATTATTAACTACAGTTTTACTCTACATTAGGGAACTTCTTAAATTATTAAGTCATCATTTAACAGCAATGAATTTCACTGGAAAAACAGCAACTGACACTTTCTTATAATCAAGTAGTGAGTACAACAGTACATGGAACTATTTGTTGTGAATAGAAAATAATGTATTCAATGGAAATTGTCCTTCCCCTACTGAGTCATGAATGCTATGAATGACTTCCCAGTTATCATTCCACTTGAGGCTCAGTGATGCTTTGGAATATGATCAGACACAGACATAAACACATACACAGATACAGGCACACTGTGACAGAGTATATAGCTTTAAAGATTCTAAGTATATTGGATTAAGTATTCTTTGTACATGTCCAAATACTAGAATATTGTTGTGGGTTTGGTCTAATGTTGTGTGTATTATCTGTGGCCCCACATATTACAAGTGAGTCTACATTGAGGGAACCCTGTCCCCTGTTGGTTTTGATTGGGAAATAAAGTTGTTGGAGGCCAATGGTTAGGCAGAGAGACAGAGGAGGGGTTTTAGGATTCCTGGACAATGAACTGAGGAAGGAGGAAAGAGGGAGAACCAAGATGCCACTCCTGAGAAGTGGGGGAGATAGGGCATAGTGGAAATGTAGGAACTGAGGGAACACAGTGGACTGCACATTTGGCAGCTAAGATGAAATGTAGGTCTTAGTAAATAATAACTTGGGAATATCAGAAGGTGGATTTGCCATGTAGAGATTTGGAAGTGACCCAGCCATAGAGCTGTTTTAGATATATCAAAATATAAACACTGTATGTGTGTCTTTCCTTCGGGAATATGAAACCTTTGGGCAGGTAGTAAGAACATGCTGTTGCCACTGGGATCGATTTACCTAGTGCTAATTCAGTACTTCTACAGAGTTTACTTTCATTGGAGTATTGCCCAGTGAAGACTTCTTTGCAATGTACAATTTAATAAAGAACAAAGAATTGTCATGAAAATTACTGTCAAGTGAAACCTGTAAAAGGTGATGTTGAGAGTTAAGATTCAGTAAATCTATTTAAGAGAAAATGGCTAAAGGAAAATTTTTATCCTTCTAACAGGATTCCCAATATGTCACCATTGTATTGATAAACATGGTATCATGTTATCTTATCATAAAATAGCACGAGTTATATACTCTTAACTCAAATTTTTAACTAAAAAAATATTATCCCATAAACTGGAAATAAAAGTAACTATAGATCATGTTCCAAAATTTCAAGATCACAGAGTGATCAGTTCCAAAGAAGAGTTACTCAAGTTTAAAACTCCCATAGAATGGGAAATTCCTAGAGCGAATGTACTTTCTACAAATCTAGGACCAGAGATGTGGGCACAATACTAAGCAATTATAATACATGCAAATGTTTTTTGGAAAGAGATATTCATTCTCTTCCATTTCTATCTTTTCCCTTGAAAATGTGCTATAGCATTTTCATATAGGTGTGGTCATTTTCTTAAGAACACTTGGAAGATACTAGGTGGTGAGGAGAAAATGTAATTCAATCCTCCAAGTTTTACACATAAAAGAAGGTATTTAGCCTTGTCATTTTTCTTTGGTTCCTTTCTCTATTGAAATGCAGATAAGGTACAAACAAATGAGTGAGTCTGAACCAGGAAGATAGGGCCAGCTGAGAGCAGGTAGATTGAATTAGCTCAGCTGGAAATGTATGTCTCTGTCTAGTGTGGGACTCCAGGCAGATTTTTTTCAGTAAATGAGAAATAAATAAAATTATATCACATTAAAGTTTTACCTTCTGTAGTAGTAGCTTAGCCAATATGATAACAAATACATTTCAAAAGTACAAGATGTAATGCTATGTTTCTTCATGTAAAATAAATAGTTTTAAGTGTGAAAAACTTTATAGACAAAGACCAGGCAGACACAGCATAAGACACGTTGAAGATTGTGTGAAAAATGTTTGAGCTATTTTGAAATACGATAGCAGCACTTTGTAGATTTGTTTACACATTTTTTTCTATAAAAGGTGCTGTATTTTTAGTTATGATTAGCTGCTGAGCCCTGTGGTCTTATCCAGCTCCATGTCTCTACTTTTTCTTTTCTTTTCTTTTTTTCTGGAGTTAAAAGCTATCCCATGTAATTAGTCACTAGTAACAAGGTCCTGACCTCTCAAACCAATAAATTTGTTCTCAATATATGGTATAGTCTTGAGCACCCCTTTCCTAGACTGTATATATATATATATATATATATATATATATATATATATATATATAAATCTTAGACTTTATTTAACTCTATAAGAATATAGCCCTGGGGATTCCCAACCTCACAGATCCCTGCCCGCAGCAGATCACTGCTACCACACCCTGTGGGAGAGAGAGCTCACCGCCCGGACAGATGGAACTCCTGAGACTGCAGAGCAGAAGAGACCACCAACACTGCCCACCCCTGCCCACATCCCTGGCCCAAGAGGAAACTGTATACGGCCTCTGGGTTCCCAGAGATAACGTCACAGGAGCAGCAGGTCCCCTGTGTCTGAGACACCACCGGAACCTGAAGGGACCGACCAGATAAACAGTTCTCTGCACACAAATCCTGTGGGAGGGAGAGCTAAACCTTCAGAGAGGCAGACACACCTGGGAAACCAGAAGAGACTACACTCTGCTCACATTACTGATTCCAGAGGAAAACAACAAACGCCATCTGGAACCCTGGTGCACGGAAGCTCCCGGAAAGGGAGGCGCAGGTCCTCCTGGTTGCTGCCCTCACGGAGAGTTCGTAAGCAACACCCCATGAGCAAACATGAGCCTCAGGACCACAGATAAGACCAACCTTGTGCTTCAAGCGACCTGCCTGGTGAACTCAGGACACAGACCCACAGGAACAGCTGAAGACCTGTAGAGAGGAAAAACTACACGCCCGAAAGCAGAACACTCTGTCCCCATAACTGGCTGAATGAAAACAGGAAAACAGGTGTACAGCACTCCTGACATACAGGCTTATAGGACAGTCTAGCCACTGTCAGAAATAGCAGAACAAAGTAACACTAGAGATAATCTGATGGCAAGAGGCAAACGCAGGAACCCAAGCAACAGAAACCAAGACTACATGGCATCATCGGAACCCAATTCTCCCACCAAAGCAAACATGTCATATCCAAACACACCAGAAAAGCAAGATCTAGATTCAAAATCATATTTGATCCTGATGCTGGAGGACTTCAAGAAAGACATGAAGAACTCCCTTAGAGAAACGCAGGAAAACATAAATAAACAAGTAGAAGCCTACAGAGAGGAATCACAAAAATCCCTGAAAGAATTTCAGGAAAACACGATCAAACAGTTGAAGGAATTAAAAATGGAAATAGAAGCAATCAAGAAAGCACAAAGGGAAACAACCCTGCATATAGAAAACCAAAGGAAGAGACATGGAGCCGTAGATACAAGCATCACCAACAGAATACAAGAGATAGAAGAGAGAATCTCAGGAGCAGAAGATTCCATAGAAATCATCGACTCAACTGTCAGAGACAATGTAAAGCGGAAAAAGTTACTGGTCCAAAACTTACAGGAAATCCAGGACTCAATGAGAAGATCAAACATAAGGATAATAGGTATAGAAGAGAGTGAAGACTCCCAGCTCAAAGGACAAGTAAATATCTTCAACAAAATCATAGAAGAAAACTTCCCTAACCTAAAAAAAGAGATACCCATAAGCATACAAGAAGCCTACAGAACTCCAAATAAATTGGACCAGAGAAGAAACTCCTCCCGTCACATAATAGTCAAAACACCAAATGCACAAAATAAAGAAAGAATATTAAAAGCAGTAAGGGAAAAAGGTCAAGTAACATATAAAGGCAGACATATCAGAATCACACCAGACTTTTCTTCAGAGACTATGAAAGCCAGAAGATCCTGGACAGATGTGATAAAGACCCTAAGAGAACACAAATGCCAGCCCAGGTTACTGTATCCTGCAAAACTCTCAATTAACATAGATGGAGAAACCAAGATATTCCATGACAAAATCAAATTTACACAATATCTTTCTACAAATCAAGCACTACAAAGGATAATAAATGGTAAAGCCCAACATAAGGAGGCAAGCTATACCCAAGAAGAAGCAAGAAACTAATCGTCTTGGCAACAAAACAAAGAGAATGAAAGCACACAAACATAACCTCACATCCAAATATGAATATAACAGGAAGCAATAATCACTATTCCTTAATATCTCTCAACATCAATGGACTCAACTCCCCAATAAAAAGACATAGATTAACAAACTGGATACACAATGAGGACCCTGCATTCTGCTGCCTACAGGAAACACACCTCAGAGACAAAGACAGACACTACGTCAGAGTAAAAGGCTGGAAAACAACTTTCCAAGCAAATGATCTGAAGAAGCAAGCTGGAGTAGCCATTCTAATATGGAATAAAATCAATTTTCAACTAGAAGTCATCAAAAAAGATAAGGAAGGACACTTCATATTCATCAAAGGAAAAATCCACCAAGATGAACTCTCAATCTTAAATATCTATGCCCCAAATACAAGGGCACCTACATACGTAAAAGAAACCTTACTAAAGCTCAAAACACACATTGAACCTCACACAATAATAGTAGGAGATTTCAACACCCCACTCTCATCAATGGACAGATCATGGAATCAGAAATTAAACAGAGAGGTAGACAGACTAAGAGAAGTCATGAGCCAAATGGACTTAGCAGATATTTATAGAATATTCTATCCTAAAGCAAAAGGATATAACTTCTTCTCAGCTCCTCATGGTACTTTCTCCAAAATTGACCATATAATTGGTCAAAAAACGGGCCTCAACAGGTACAGAAAGATAGAAATAATCCCATGCGTGCTATCAGACCACCACGGCCTAAATCTGGTATTCAATAACAATAAGGGAAGAAAGCCCTCATATAAATTGAAGGTGAACAATGCTCTACTCAATGATAACCTGGTCAAGGAAGAAATAAAGAACGAAATTAAAGACTTCTTAGAATTTAATGAAAATGAAGGTACAACATACCCAAACTTATGGGACACAATGAAAGCTGTGCTAAGAGGAAATTTCATAGCTCTGAGTGCCTGCAGAAAGAAACAGGAGAGAGCATATGTCACCAGCTTGACAGCACACCTAAAAGATCTAGAACAAAATGAAGCAAATACACCCAGGAGGAGTAGGAAGAATCAGGAAGGCAGGAAATAATCAAACTCAGAGCCGAAATCAACGAAGTAGAAACAAACAGAACCATAGAAAGAATCAACAGAACCAAAAGTTGGTTCTTTGAGAAAATCAACAAGATAGATAAACCCTTAGCCAGACTAACGAGAGGACATAGAGAGTGTGTCCAAATTAACAAAATCAGAAATGAAAAGGGAGACATAACTACAGATTCAGAGGAAATTCAAAAAATCATCAGATCTTACTATTAAAGCCTATATTCAACAAAACTTGAAAATCTGCAGGAAATGGACAATTTCCTAGACAGATACCAGGTACCGAAGTTAAATCAGGAACAGACAAACCAGTTAAACAACCTCATAACTACTAAGGAAAAAGAAGCACTCATTAAAGGTCTCCCAACCAAAAAGAGCCCAGGTCCAGATGGCTTTAGTGCAGAATTCTATCAGACCTTCATAGAAGACCTCATACTAATATTATCCAAACTATTCCACAAAATTGAAACAGATGGAGCACTACTGAATTCCTTCTATGAAGCCACAATTACTCTTATATCTAAACCACACAAAGACCCAACAAAGAAAGAGAACTTCAGACCAATTTCCCTTAGGAATATCGATGCAAAAATACTCAATAAAATTCTGGCAAACCGAATCCAAGAGCACATCAAAACAATCATCCACCATTTTCAATTAGGCTTCATTCCAGGCATGCAGGGATGGTTTAATATACGGAAAACTATCAACATGATCCATTATATAAACAAACTGAAAGAACAAAACGACATGATCATTTCATTAGATGCTGAGAAAGCATTTGACAAAATTCAACACCCCTTCATGATAAAAGTCCTGGAAATAATACGAATTCAAGTCCCATACCTAAACATAGTAAAAGCTATATACAGCAAACCAGTTCCTAACATTAAAATAAATGGAGAGAAACTTGAAACAATCCCAATAAAATCAGGGACTAGACAAGGCTGCCCATTCTCTCCCTACTTATTCAATATACTTCTTGAAATTCTAGCCAGAGCAATCAGATAATAAAAGGAGATCAAGGGGATACAGACTTGAAAAGCAGAAGTCAAAATATCACTATTTGCAGATGATATGATAGTATATTTAAGTGATCCCAAAAGTTGCACCAGAGAACTACTAAAGCTGATAAACAACTTCAGCAAAGTGGCTGGGTATAAATTAACTCAAATAAATGAGTAGCCTTCCTCTACAGAAAAGAGAAACAAGCCGAGAAAAAAATTAGGGAAATGACACGGTTCATAATAGACTGAAATAATATAAAGTACCTCGGTGTGACTTTAACCAAGCAAGTAAAAGATCTGTACAATAAGAACTTCAAGCCTCTGAAGAAAGAAATTGAAGAAGACCTCAGAAGATGGAAAGATCTCCCATGCTCATGGATTGGCAGGATTAATATAGTAAAAATGGCCATTTTACCAAAAGCAATCTACAGATTCAATGCAATCCCCATCAAAATACCAATCCAATTCTTCAAAGAGTTAGACAGAACAATTTGCAAATTCATCTGGAATAACAAAAAACCCAGGATAGCTATAACTATCCTCAACAATAAAAGGACTTCAGGGGGAATCACTATCCCTGAACTCAAGCAGTATTACAGAGCAATAGTGATAAAAACTGCATGGTATTGGTACAGAGACAGACAGATAGACCAATGGAACAGAATTGAAGACCCAGAAATGAACCCACACACCTATGGTCACTTGATTTTTGACAAAGGAGCCAAAACCATCCAATAGAAAAAGGATAGCATTTTCAGCAAATGGTGCTAGTTCAACTGGAGGTCAACATGTAGAAGAATGCAGATCGATCCATGCTTATCACCCTGTACAAAGCTTAAGTCCAAGTGGATTAAGGACCTCCACATCAAACCAAATACACTCAAACTAATAGAAGAAAAACTAGGGCAGCATCTCAAACACATTGGCTCTGGAAAAAAATTTCTGAACAAAACACCAATGGCTTATGCTCTAAGATCAAGAATCGACAAATGGGATCTCATAAAACTGCAAAGCTTTTGTAAGGCAAAGGACACTGTGGTTATGACAAAACGGCAACCAACAGATTGGGAAAAGATCTTTACCAATCCTACCACAGGTAGAGGGCTTGTATCCAAAATATACAAAGAACTCAAAAAGTTAGACCGCAGGGAGACAAATAACCCTATTAAAAAATGGGGTTCAGAGCTAAACAAAGAATTCACAGCTGAGGAATGCCGAATGGCTGAGAAGCACCTAAAGAAATGTTCAACATCTTTAGTCATAAGGGAAATGCAAATCAAAACCACCCTGAGATTTCACCTCACACCAGTGAGAATGGCTAAGATCCAAAACTCAGGTGACAGCAAATGCTGGCGAGGATGCGGAGAAAGAGGAACACTCCTCCATTGTTGGTGGGATTGCAGACTGGTATAACTATTCTGGAAATCAGTCTGGAGGTTCCTCAGAACATTGGACATTGAAATACCTGAGGATCCAGCTATACCTCTCTTGGGCATATACCCAAAAGATGCCCCAACATATAAAAAAGTCACGTGTTCCACTATGTTCATAGCAGTCTTTTTATAATAGCCATAAGCTGGAAAAAACCCAGATGCCCTTCAACAGAGGAATGGATACAGAAAATGTGGTACATCTTCACAAAGGAATATTACTCAGTTATCAAAAACAATGCCTTTATGAAATTCATTGGCAAGTGGTTGGAACTGGAAAATATCATCCTGAGTGAGGGAACCCAATCACAGAAAAACACACATTGTATGCACTCATTGATAAGTGGCTATTAGCCAAAATGATTGAAATACCCTAGATGCATAGAACACATGAAACTCAAGATGGATGATCAAAATGTGAATGTTTCACTCCTTCTTTAAAAGGGGAACAAGAATAGCCTTGGGAGGGAATAGGGAGGCAAAGTGTAGAACAGAGGCAGAAGGAACACCCATTCAGAGCCTGCCCCACATGTGGCCCATACATATACAGCCACCCAATTAGACAAGATGGGTGAAGCAAAGAAGTGCAGGCCAACAGGAGCCGGATGTAGATCGCTCCTGAGAGACACAGCCAGAATACAGCAAATACAGAGGCGAATGCCAGGAGCAAACCACTGAACTGAGAACAGGACCCCTGTTGAAGGAATCAGAGAAAGAACTGGAAGACCTTGAAGGGCCTCGAAACCCCATATGAACAACAATGCCAAGCAACCAGAGCTTCCAGGGACTAAGCAACTACCTAAAGACTATACATGGACTGAACCTGGACTCTGACCTCATAGGTAGCAATGAATATCCTAGTAAGATCACCAGTGGAAGTGGAAGCCATTGGTCCTGCTAAGACTGAACCCCCAGTGAACGTGATTGTTGGAGGGAGGGCGGCAATGGGGGGAGGATAGGGAGGGGAACACCCAAAAGAAGAAAAACAAACGAACAAACAAAAAAAATATAACCCTAAGAAATACTTTTATCCTGGTTCTGGGATTTTATTCCCTTCTTCCCTAATAATCCTTCTGTCCCTCCTTCCCTGCATGCTTCCTTTTACTTTTATTTATTAACACTTGAGCATTTCACTCATATATCCAATGTATTTTGATTATATTCACCCTCCCACTCCTCTCCCTCATACCTGCTCATAGATCAACTGTATCCACTCCCAGCATCATATCTGTTTTTTAATTTTTAATAAAATACTACAATATTATTCAAAATACATTGAAATAGGACAAAGCAATAAAGAGAAGGAAAAGAACCTAAGACATGACACAGGTATTATAGAACCTCTTGAATATACACCGAAGAAATTCATAAAAGCACTCGGAAGAAAACCATTTTTTATGTAGACTACGTACCTGATCATGACTTGTACCTCTCATTGCTTTGATTTGGTGTGGGCATTTCTAGTGAGCTGCCACAAAACTTGATCATTAGAGGGTGCTATTCTATATACCTTTTGTACTCCACAAAGTATCTCCATATAAAATTTTACCTGCTATGACACTACTGCATGCAACTGTAATATGCATGAATGTATGCATGGGACCACCTATGTGCAGTGCCATAAGAAACTATAAAAGTGCATCAGAACCCTTGAAATTTGAGTTATAGATGGTTATGAGATACTATATGGGTGCTGTAAAACAAACCCTGATCCTCTAGAAGAGCAGCCAACACTGACAATCACTGATCCACACTTTGAGATCTAAGGGAGAACAGGGATGGGATAGGGGTTTTCCAGAAGAGAAACAGGGGAAGGGTATACATTTGAAAGATAAATAAATAAAATATGCCAAAAAAGAAAAAAATATTCTGGTTTAAAATTTTGGAGAAGATTTTGCCTAAAGTATGGATATGGTCTCTACAGGTTCTCCCTCCCATTTGTTGGGCATGTCAGTTAATCTCATATATGTTGGGTTCTGGGATCCTCTTATTTTCCTTGAATCTGGGACTTGTTTGTGGCTACACCCAGTTACCAATCCCCTATTGCTACACACCTATGTTCAACTTCTTGACCCTCTGTATATCATCCCTGTCTCCTCCCATACATAATCCTGACTTCCTTCCTACCCCTTTCTGTTCCTCCAGAGTTCCCCCAATCCAATCTACTACTTCCCATGAGTATTTGTACCCCGTTCTAATAAGGACAGAAGCATCCACATTTTGGAATTCCTTCTTCTTGAGTTTCATCTGCTCTGTGAATTGTACCTTGAGTATTCCAAGCTTTTGAGCTAATATCCAATTATCACTGAGTATATACTATGTGTGTTCTTTTGTGACTGGGTTACCTCACTCAGGATGATATTTTCTTTTTTTTTTTTTTTTTTTTGGTTCTTTTTTTCGGAGCTGGGGACCGAACCCAGGGCCTTGCACTTCCTAGGTAAGCGCTCTACCACTGAGCTAAATCCCCAGCCCCAGGATGATATTTTCAAGTTTCATCCATTTCCTAAGAATTTCATGCAGTCATTGCTTTTAATAGGTGAATAGTACTCCACTGTGTAAATGTACCACATTTTATGTATAAATTTCTTTATTGAAGTACATCTGGGCTCTTTAAAGTTTCTGGCCATTATAAATAAGACTTTTATGAACATCATGGAGCATGTGTCCTTGTTATATGTTGGAGCATCTTTTGGGTAGATGCCCAGGAGTGGTATAGCTGGGTCCTCAAATAGTACTATGTCCAATTTGGTGAGGAACCACAAGACTGATTTCCAGTGTGGTGTACTACCATCAGTGGAGAAGTGTTCCTCTTTCTCCACATCCTCACCAGCATCTGTTGTCACCTGAGTGTATTATCTTAGCCATTCTGACTGGTGTGAGGGGAAATCTCAGGATTGCTTTGATTTACATTTCCCTAATGACCGAGGATATTGAAACATTATTTAGGTACTTCTTGGCCATTAAATATTCCTCAGTTGAGAATTCTTTGTTTAGCTCTGTACCCCATTTTTAATAGTATTATTGGGTTCTCTAGAGTCTAACTTCATGAGTTCTTTATGTATATTGGATATTAGCCCTCTTTTGGATGGAGGATTGGTAAAGATCATCTCCCACTTTGGTGATTGTTGTTTTGTCCTACAGAAAGTGTCCTTTGCCTTTCAGAATGTTTGCAATTTTATGAGTTCCCATTTGTCTATTGTTGATCTTAGAGCATAAGTCATTGGTGTTCTGTTCAGGAAATTTTCCCCTGTGCCCATGTGTACAAAGCTCTTCCCCATTTTCTCTTCTATTATATTAGTTTTAGTGTAAATGGTTTTATGTGGATATCCTTGATCCACTTCTTCTTGAGCTTTGTACAAGGGGATAAGAATGGATCAATTTGCATTCTTCTACATGTTGACCACCAGTAAAACCAGGACCATTTGTTGAAAATGCAATCTTTTTCCACTGGATGATTTTAGTTCCTTTGTCAAAGATCAAGTGGCCATAGATGGGTGGGGTCATTTCTGGGTCTTCAATTATATTCAACTGATCTACCTGCCTGTCTCTGTACCAACACCATACAGTTTTTAATCACTATTGCTCTGTAATACAGCTTGAGGTTAGGGATGGTGAATCCTCCTAGAAGTTCTTTTATTGTTGAGAATAGTTTTCACCATCTTGGGGTTTTTTTGTTATTCCAAATGCACTTTCTAAGTCTATGAAGAAGTGAGTTAGAATTTTGATAGGAATTGCATTGAATCTGTAGTTTGCTTTTGACAAAATGGCCATTTTTACTATATTAATCCTGCCACTCCATGACTATGGGGGCGGGAAGGAGTCTTTCCATCTTCTAAGATCTTCAATTTCTTTCTTCACAGACTTGAAGTTCTTATGCAGATCTTTCACTTGCTTAGTTAGAGTCACACTGAGGTATTTTATATTATTTCTAACTATTATGCAGAATGTCACTTCTCTAATTTCTTTCTCAGCCTGTTTATCCTTTGTGTAGAGAAAGGCTATTGATTTGTTTCAGTTAATTTTAAATCCAGACACTTTGAAGTTGTTTATCTGCTGTAGGAGTTCTTTGATGGAATTTTAGGGATCATTTAAGTATACTATCATGTCATGTGAAAATAGTGATATTTTGTCTTCTTTCTTCCCAATTTGTATACCTTTGGCCCACTTTTGTTGTCCAATTGTTTTGGCTAGGATTTCAAGTACTGTATTGAGTAGGCCAGAAGAGGGTGGACAGCCTTGTCTAGTCCCTGATTTTAGTGGGATTTTTTTTCTTTTTTTCGGAGTGGGGGACCGAACCCAGGGCCTTGCGCTTGCTAGGCAAGTGCTCTACCACTGAGCTAAATCCCCAACCCTTTAGTGGGATTTTAGTGCTTCAAGTTTCTCTCTATTAAGATTGATGTTGGCTACTGGTTTGCTGTACATTGCTTTTACTGTGTTTAAGTATGGGCCTTGAATTCTTCATCTTCCACTAAGAAAATAGTAGGCTTCATTAAATGGTGATCAGAGAATTTGTTACACAGTTGAAAGAATGAAATTATGAATTTAAGCTCTTTGCTTATACCACACAGAAGAATAAATTAAAAATGAATTAAATTCTAAAAAAAATTGATATGATAGAATTCCTAGCAAAAAAAGTCATATACTTAATAGTGTTTTTGGATAATGATCTCTAGTTTAATACAAAAATAATAAGTAGCTATGGAACAATAAAAATAGGATTATGGCAAAGTAAATGTGTAGCATTGCAACAAAACAATTGAGAAAATTAAAAAATGAACACGTCATAGAATGGAAGTATTTTTTCAGTTATGTAACTAATAAGATATTAATCTTCACACTATATAAGGATCCATGATGCCTTGGGTTTTACTCCCAGTGTATCATAAACAGGGTTTAATAGTAAAAGCCTACAATCCCAACACTTGGCTGGTGGAGGCAGGAAGATCAGAAATTTAAGTCCTTTCTCTACTACATAAACAACTTTGAAGGCAACATGGGATACTCAAGATTCTGTTTTTAAAAGCATAAACAAACAACCCCCAAATTATACAATGAAACTATATATACAAATCAATGTTTAAAAACAAATAAACAGTAAGATTTTAAAATCAACACAACAAACCCCCACCTAACTGAAAATGGGTAAAGTGACTCCATGACCATTTTTCAAAAAAAGATATACAGAGGTGTAACAGTTATATAAAAAGCTACTTGATATCAATAATAAGCAGAGAAATACAATTTGAAGCTACTTTGAAATATCACCTGTTTTGTGACTATTAGTTTCAAAGTTATTCTCTCTTGGATACAGACTCATAGAATTCAAGTAGCTAAGGAAATCTATGAGACTCAGGAAGCTCTTGAAAACTGCAGGTTATGGAAGCAGTTCACAAAGGTACAAGCAGTATCAGTTGGTGGGGTAGCCTTGCGAGTTGAGCAGGAAGTTTACTGGATGCCATCTTCATGAGTTATCCTCACTTTAGCATTGTCTGTCCAATGACACAGTTACCTCAGAATAACTTTAGTAAATACATTGTCCCCCTATTGAGAATGGAGGCAAATAATTTCTTCAGTGTGTAACTGGAGTCTTATCTGAGACAAACAAATTAATTCACCTCTTCTCAAGATACAATTTTTTAGCCAGTCATTATTGCTGAAGAAGAAGACAAAGAAAATGTCAGATATTAATACATGGACATGCACTTACATTGGAAGGAAATTTTGACATTTTTCAATGACATTGGCTGATCTAGCTTAGGTGGAATAAGTAAAACATAGGAAGACAAGCTTTGTGCAATCCCACTTCTAAGTACAATTTTCCTCTATGTGGATAGCAAAAGAGTTAGACTTGTATAAGCACAGGGAATAATTCTGCTTTTAGAGACTGAAAATCAAATGAAATAGCCAAAGAGTATTTATCGAAGGGTGAACATTTTAACCAAATATGCTGGTAACATAATGCATAGGGTAATGACTGTGTACTATAATTATGTGCATTGTACTTGAATTGGCTAAGTAGATTTAGCTGTTTTTGCCAACCACTTATGAGCTATGGTTGTTCTAAGAGATGCTGGATATGATAAGTCACTTGTTTGTCACAGTTTTATAATCACTAAAATAATCTCACCTTCTAAATGCACAAGATTTTATGAAATATACATGGATAACTCTCTCTTTCCATACAAACCTGAACTACATGTCTGTTAGATCTCTTTGCATTACAATACAGCATGAGTTCTCCACTAAAAAATGTTTTTGCTAATTGTTAAATCTATTATTGAATATGACATACTGAACCATCCAATATTATCAATAGTTAAACCTTCATTTTAAAAACATTTTTCCACACTTTGGATTACTGCTGTTAGATGCATGCTTGTTCGTAAGAATGTTACCTTCTTGATAAAGTGAAAACTTCCTCTAGCAACTGTTTTATGTGTACTTTATTCTAGGTTTGCTCAATATCTTTAATCCAGCCATCTCTTTGTCTGGCTAGCTCAGCTTTTTCTGTGATCTCAGTGTTTTCTGTACAATCCAATCTTCAGCCTTCTTTAATGTAAGAATATCGCATATCAAAATGATACATTCATGCTTTGTTCACATTTACTCCTCCATGACCATCTCTACTTACTCTTCTTTCAATACTTTTCTCTCCAATCTCCCTTCTACATGTCATATATATGTTAAAGAATATACATATATATATATATATATATATATATTTCAATATAAATTTCACAATTGTGAGAAAGCATTTAATGTTTGTCCATTTCTGGTATGGTTCACTTGGCATCATGTCCAGTTACATCTATATTCTTGCAAATAGTATAATTTAGTCCTCTTTCAAGAATGAATAAACTCCATTGTGTATATGTACTTTCTCCACTCATCTATTGATAAATATTACGTTTGATTTTTCATCTTGGCTATTGTGAATACTTCAGCCACGAACATGGACATTTACATATCTCTATAACATATTGCCTTGGAGTCTTTACATGGAATATGTAAGAAGAATATACCTTTTCCATATAGCATTTATGTATTTAGTATATTAGGTAAACCTTTTCTTATCTCAAATGTGGCTACACTATGTGAGATTTCAATGAATAATGTGTTTCTATTTCTCTGAAATATCACTGATTTGTTGATACTTTCTTTTCTCAATAATTGCAATTCTTAAAAGAGTGAGATGATATAATTTGAATTAAATCAAAGTATAATTTTTGACAAGAAAAATAAGGTCTAGTGATCCAATGACTAGCAAGCTATTGTTAATACTGGAATACATACATGAATTTAATTTTTGTTTTTTTTCTATTGGCCATAACAAATACTTTATTGTTACTATTTTGTTTATATTGTCAGTTTTCCACACACATTTCTTGTTTTTGTTGGTCAAAAATTACACTTTTATATATAAATTACCAGTTGTGTTTTAGAATCTGAAATACTGTTATCCACTTTAAATAATATAGAAGAAATATAATATTTCTGCAGTTGTTTATATGTTTTTATTATAATTATAATTCATAAACATTAATTGAACAAATTTATGGTCTTCATTGTGATGCTATCCCTTCCCTGTAATGTATTTATGACATTCTTATAGCCCCTCTTCTATGTTGAAGTAATTAAATATTTCTAAATAACTTTTTATTTGTGTTTATTATGTATGCATTACATAGCTTTGCCTCTGTCTTTGTCTACTTACATTCATTTTCCTATAAGTGACAGAATTTCTTTCTTCAACTTAAATTAACTTTTAACATACAATTTAATGAATTTTCATGGGTCATTTTCATTAATGGATATATTTTATTATATATTATATAATATATATTAATGGTTATATTTTGCTTCTATTTGCTCAGCAATTCCCCATTTATCTCCCTGAAGCTTCTACTGGTCTCTTTCCACCTGAAAATAACTTTGTTTTCTGTTGTGATATATTCTGAATATTAATATGATTTTTACTCTAACTACTTTCCCCTCAGTTATCAGTTGTTATGCCTCACAGATCGTTTTTACATCTTACTCCTATTCACCTTGTCTCTTTTGTACTTTCATATAGGAACACACACACAGACACACATACACACACACACACACACACACACACACACACACCCCTGCACATATATACACAAACATACACTCTAGATGCTATACAAGAAAGAAAATATGACTTTCTGAGTCTTACTCGGCAGTTCTGTGAATGAATAGAATTTTCTTTAACCCCATGAAATAAAGAAATACCAGGAAAAGGAGAAAATGACGAGAAAAATGAGGAGGAAAAAAGAGGAGGAGAAAGCAATGAGAAAAAGATTGAGGGAGAAGAAAAGAGCATTGTATATGGGAGTGGGAAAGAAAGAGAAAGAAACAGAGATACAGAGAGAAAGCACAAGATTTGTCTTGTGTTAAGAAATCCCCACCTGCTGAGTCATTTCTTTTGCTATTATAGAGCCCACGGTCAGGTAAAATTGCAGCTTAGAATATTTGAAATCTTCTCTGGTCATGTATCTTCCATACCATATTAGCGATATACTCCAGCATATATGGTAATTGAGAGAAACCTTTATTCTTCCAATTCTCAATACCTAGAATAATTTCTAGATTGTTGATGTGTCAGACATTTTTTACTACTAAATACTATCTCAGTATCAGAAGATTTGTGTATGTCTGCTTTCACAGTCTTAGTGGCCTAGGAGGATTTTCATTTACAGGAGAAGGGGAAAAGCCTTTGTGCTAGAGATTAGGGAAACCTGTCAGGTCAAGACAAATAAGTTAATGAGCAGTTTTGTTAGGAACAAAGTCTATGGTTTTCTTCTAAAACCAGCAGCAATTGTGAAGCTGAGCTAACATAAAAGATTGCAGTTGTTCCAGGGAGGGAGTAGGTAGGGTTATTAAATGTGGTGTGAAGACTGTACTAGTTTTACTTCATGCTTATCCTAAATAAGTGTTATCTTGGTTGTTCTATGACTCTCACTGACTCTTGGAGGTCTGGCTATGTTGACTTCCTGATTTGCAAGCTCTTGCCTTTTCATTAATTATATTTGTTTTTCTTATTATAACTGTTTTATACTCTCAGAATCAGAGTACACACCTCTATTTTGTAAAGTCATAAGCAGAAAACAAAGTTTACTGTAAACATTGAATTCCTGTGGATACAGTAAGCTGTAGTCTATAGTGAGACATGGCAGCATTGAAAGAGATGTGGAATAACCACAGAGCAAACAGAGTTGATTCTTGTCTTTGTTATTTTCATACAGTGGGACAGAATTAATATATATATATATATATATATATATATATATATATATATATTCCCAGTTCACACTTTTTCCATATAGAGATTATTCTGGGTACATTCATGTATATGTGAAAATGCATACATGAGTATATGAAAACCATAGGACTGCCTCAGTTTTTATTTCTCCTGTAACAGGTCTTCCTTGTTTTTGAAGACAGGGATTATCACAGTCAAGTAGACCAGTTTTGTTGGCCTGTGATCCCCAGAGATCTGCTGTATCTACAGCCTCTTCATAGGATGAAAACCATTTATAATACCCAATTTTGTACATGAGTTTTAGGGATCAAACTGAAATCAGCATATCCACACGGTAAAGAGTGTATCAAGAAAGTTATCGCTATAATTTGCAACTAGACTTTCTTTTTGTACTGTTCTTTTTCTCCATCTTTATTAACTTGGGTATTTCTTATTTACATTAGGATTATTATTCCCTTTCCCAATTTCCAGGCCAACATCCCCCTAGCCCCTCCCCCTCCCCTTCTATATGGGTTTCTCCTCCCAATCCTCCCCCCATTATCACCCTCCCCCCAACAATCGCGTTCACTGGGTGTTCAGTCTTCGCAGGATTAAGTGCTTCCCCTTCCAATGGTGCTCTTACTAGGCTATTCATTGCTACCTACGCGGTTGGAGCCCAGGGTCAGTCCATGTACAGTCTTTGGGTAGAGGCTAAGTCCCTGGAAGCTCTGGTTGGTTCACATTGTTGTTCATATGAGGTCCTGAGCCCCTTCAAGCTCTTTCAGTCCTTTCTCTGATTCCTTAAACGGGAATCCCATTCCCAGTTCAGTGGTTTGCTGCTGACATTTCCTACATATTTGCTGTATTCTGGCTATGTCTCTCAGGAGAGATCTATATCTGGTTCCTGTCAACCTGCACTTCTTTGCATCATCCACCTTGTCTCGTTTGGTGGTTGTATATGTATGGGTCACCTGTGGGGCAGGCTCTGGATGACTGTTCCTTCTGCCTCTGTTCTAAACTTTACCCTATTACCTCCCAAGGGTATTCTTGTTCTCCTTTTAAAGAAGGAGTGAAGCATTCGAATTTTGGTCATCCTTCTTGAGTTTCATGTATTCTGACCATCTAGGGTAATTCGAGCATTTGGGCTAATAGCCACTTGTCAATGAGTGCGTACCATGTATGTTTTTCTGTGATTGGGTTACCTCACTCAGGATGATATTTTCCAGTTCCATCCATTTGCTATGAATTTCGTAAAGTCATTATTTTTGATAGCTGATTAGTATTCAATTGTGTAGATGTACCACATTTTCTATATCTATTCCTCTGTTGAAGGGCATCTGGGTTCTTTCCAGCTTCTGGCTATTATAAATAAGGCTGCTGTGAACATAGTGGAGCATGTGTCTTTTTTATATGTTGGGGCATCTTTTGGGTATATGCCCAAGAGAGGTATAGCTGGGTCCTCATGTAGTTCAATGTTCAATTTTCTGAGGAACCTCCAAACTGATTTCCAGAATGGTTGTACCAGTCTGCAATCCCACCAACAATGGAGGAGTGTTCCTCTTTCTCCACATCCTCGCCAGCATCTGCCGTCACCTGAGTTTTTTGATCTTAGCCATTTTGACTGGTGTGAGGTGAAATCTCAGGGTTGTTTTGATTTGCATTTCACTTATGACTAAAGATGTTGAATATTTCTTTAGGTGCTTCTCAGCCATACAGCATTCCTCAGCTGTGAATTCCTTGTTTAGCTCTGAACCCCATTTTTTAATAGGGTTATTTGTCTCGCTGCAATATAACTTCGTGAGTTCTTTGTATATTTTGGATATAAGGCCTCTATCTGTTGTAGGATTGGTAAAGATCTTTTCCCAATCTGTTGGTTGCCATTTTGTCCTAACCACAGTGTCCTTTGCCTTACAGAAGCTTTGCAGTTTTATGAGATCCCATTTGTTGATTCTTGATCTTAGAGCATAAGTCATTGGTGTTTTGTTCAGGAAATTTTCTTCATTGCCCATGTGGTCGAGATGCTTCCCAACTTTTTCTTCTATTAATTTGAGTGTATCTGGTTTGATGTGGAGGTCCTTGATCCACTTGGACTTAAGTTTTGTACAAGGTGATAAGAATGGATCGATCTGCATTCTACATGCTGATCTCTAGTTGAACCAGCACCATTTGCTGAAAATGCTGTCTTTTTTCCATTTGATGGTTTTGGCTCCTTTGTCAAAAATCAAGTGACCATAGGTGTGTGGGTTCATTTCTGGGTCTTCAATTCTATTCCATTGGTCTATCTGTCTGTCTCTGTACCAATACCATGCAGTTTTTATCACTATTGCTCTGTAATACTGCTTGAGTTCAGGGATAGTGATTCCCCCTGAAGTCCTTTTATTGTTGAGGATAGTTTTAGCTATCCTGGGTTTTTTGTTATTCCAGATGAATTTACAGATTGTTCTGTTTCTTAGGTTCTTATACTTGCCTCTTTCCATCTGTTTACCTCTGCTCTTAATGGGTCTTGTTGTTGCTGATGGTGATTTCAACCTCCTTTAAGCCTATGTGTTAACACTTCTTCGAGACCAGTTCTCTTCTGGCAGGATTTGTGTGTGGAGAGCTGTGGCACAGGGTCATCTCTGGGTGCAGATGGAAACTGGAAGGATAATGTCCCAGGCTGCTCCTTGGTTCCTGTGTCCTGAGGCCCGGGCAGGCCCTTTGAAGCAGAAAACAGAAACCATGTCCACTTGGAATCATCAGAACCCAATTCTCTGACCACAACAAGTACTGGGCAACCCATAACAATAGAAAAGCAAGATTCTGATTTAAAACTCACACCTCATGATGTTGTTAGTTGACTTTAAGAAAGATATAAATAACTTCTTTAAGAAAATACAGGACAAAACAGGTAAACAGATAGAAACCCTTAAAGAAGAAACACAAAAATCCCTTAAAGAATTTCAGGAAAACACAACCAAACAGGTAAAGGAATTAAAAAAAAACATCCAGGATCTAAAAATGGAAATAGAAACAATAAAGAAATCACAAAGGGATGCAACCCTGGAGATAGAAAACGTAGAAAAGAGATCAGGAGGTATAGATGTAAACATTACCAACAGAATACAAAAGATGGAAGGGAGAATCTCAGGTACAGAAGATACCATAGAAAACACTGACACAACAGACAAAGAAAATGCAAACCACAAAAAGCTCCTAAACCAAAACAGCCAAGAAATCGAGGAAAGAATGAGAAGATCACACCTAAGGGTAACAGATAAAGAAAAGAGTGAAGATTCCCAACTTTAAGGGCCAGAAAATTTGTTCAACAAAATTATAGAAGAAAGCTCCCCTAACCTAAAGACAGAGATGCCCATGGACATACAAGAAACCTACAGAACTCCAAATAGATTGGACCAGAAAAAAAATTCTTTCCATCACATAATATCCAATAAGCCAAATAAACAAAACAAAGAAAGAATATTAAAAGCAGTAAGAGGAAAAGGTCAAGTAACATATAAAGGCAGACCTACCAGAATTATACCAGGCTTCTCAACAGAAACAATGAAAGCTAGAAGATCCTGTGCAGATACCATACAGACCCAAAGAGAACACAAATGCCAGTCCAGGTTACTATATAAAGCAAAACTCTCAATTACTGGAGATGGAGAAACCAAGATATTCCATGAAAATTCCAAATTCACATGATATATTTCCACAAATCTAGCCCTACAAAGGATGGTACATGGAAAACTCCAACAAAGGAGAGAAACTACACCCTAGAAAGAGCGAGAAATTAATCTTCTCTCAAGAAACCCAAAAGAAGCTGAACAACACTCTACTCAATGATAACTTGGTCAATGAAAAAATGAGGAAAGAAATTAAAGACATTTTAGAATTTAATGAAAATGAAGGCACAGCATGCCCAAACTTATGGGGCACAATGTAAGCAGTGCTAATAGGAAAACTCATAGCTCTGAATACTGCCAAAAAGCAACTGGAAAGAGCATACACTACCAGCTTGGCAATACACCTGAAAGCTCTAGAACAAAAAGAAGGAAATACACATAAGATGAGGAGACCACAGGAAATAATCAACCAAGAGCTGAAATCAACCAAGTAGAAACAAAAAGAACTATAGAGAGAATCAACAAAACCAGAAGCTGGAACTCTGAGAAATTCAACAAGATAGATAAATCCTTAGCCAGACTAAGCAGTGGGCACAGAGACAGTATCCAAATTAACAAAGTCAGAAATGAAAATATAGACATGACAACAGAAACCGAGAACATTAAAAAAAATATCAGATACTACTACAAAAGCCTATACTCAAAAAAAAAAAAAACTGGAAAATATGGATGAATAGGGTGATTTTCTAGGCAGATACCAGGTACCAACATTATCAGGGTCAGATAAACCATCTAAACAGTCCCATAATGCTTAAAGAAATAGAAGCAATCATTAAAACTCTCACAAATAAACAAACAAACAAACAAACAAAAAACCACCAAAAAACCAAACAAACAAACAAACAAAAAAAAGAGCCCAGGACCAGATGGGTTTAGTGCAGAATTCTATCAGACACTCATAGAAGATCTAATACCAATACTCTTCAAACTTTTGCAGAAAACAAAAACAGAAGGAATACTTCCCAATCAAATCTATGAAGCCACAATTACACTTATACCTAAAGCACACAAAGACCTAACAAAAAAAGAACTTCAGACCAATTTCCCTTATGAATATCAACGCAAAAATACTCAATAAAACTCTCCCAAAATGAATCCAAGAACACAACAAAATGATCATGTATCATGGTCAAGTAGGCTTCATCCCAGGGTCAAGGATGGTTCAATATATAGAAATTCATCGACATAAACCACTATATACACAAACTCAAAGAAAAATCCACATGATCATCCCAGTAGATGCTGAAAAACCATTTGACAAATGCTTTCATGCTAAAAATTTTGAAAATATCAGGAGTTCAAGGGTCATACTTAAACACCATAAAAGCAATAAACAGCAAACCAATAGCCAATATCAAAATAATGGGGAGAAACTTGAAACAGTCCCACTACAACCAGGAAATAGACAAGGATGCCCACTCTTTCCTTATCTATTCAACATAGTACTTGAATTCCTAGCCAGAGAAATTAAGCAACAAAGCAAGGTCAAATAGATAAAAATTGGAAAGGAAGAAGTCAAAAATATCACTATTTGGAGATGATAGAATAGTATATTTAAGTGACCCCCAAAATTCCAACAGAGAACAGTTGATAAACAATTTCAGCAAAGTGGCTGGGTATAAAATTAACTCAAACAAATCAGTAGTCTTCCTCTACTCAAAGGTTAAACAGGACGAGAACGAAATTAGAGAACTAACACCCTTAAAAATAGTCACAAGTAATATAAAATATCTTGGTGTAACTCTAACCAATCAAGTGAATATTGATATGACAAGAACTTCATATCTTTCAAAAAAAATCATTGAAGAAGATCCCAGGAGAAGGAAACTTCTCCCATAATCATTGATACAATTAATATAGTAAGTATGACCATTTTGCCAAAAGCAATCTACAGAGTCAATGCAATTCTCATCAAAATTCCAACTCAATTCTTCATAGAGTTAGGAAGAGCAATTTGCAAATTCACTTGGATTAACAAAATTCCCAGGATAGTGAAAACTACTCTGAACAATAAAATAATCATCATCCCTAGCCTCAAACTATATTACAGAACAATAGTGATTTAAAAAAACTGCATAGTGTTAGTACAGAGACAGGCAATTAGATCTATGGAATAGAATTGAAGACTGACAAATGAATCCACACAGTTATAGTCACTTGATCTTTGACAATGGAGGTAAAACCATCCAGTGGGGAAAAGATAACATTTTCAACAAATGGTACTGGTTGAACTGGAGGTCAGCATGTAGATAAATGCAAATCAACCCATTCTTATTGCCCTGTACAAATCTCAAGTCAGAGTGCATTAAGGACCTCCACATGAAAACAGACACATTGAACATTATAGAAGAGAAAGTGGGGAAGAGCCTTGAAAACATGCACACAGGGGAGTGTTTCCTGAAAAGAACACCAATGGCTTATGCTTTAAGATCAACAGTAGAAAAATGACACCTCATAAAATTGCAAATCTTATGAAAGACAAAGGAAATTGTCATTTGGAGAAAATGGAAACCAGCAGATTGGAGAAAGATGTTTACCAATCCTACATCTGATAGAAGGCTAATATCCAATACATAAAAAAAAACCTCAAGAAGTTAGACTCCAAGGAATCAAATAACCCTATCAAAAAATGGGAAGGGGGGAGAATGCTAAACAAAGAATTCTCAACTGAGGAATATCTAATGGCCAAGAAACACCTAATGAAATGTTCAAACTCCTTAGTCATCAGGGAATGCAAATCAAAACAACTCTGAGATTCCACTTCACATCAGTCAGAATAGCTAAGATAAAAAAAAAATCATGTGACAACAAATGATGGTGAGAATGTAGAGAATGAGGAACACTCATTGTGGGTGGGATTGCAACTGCTATAAACACTGTGGAAATAAGTCTGGCATTTCTTCAGAATATTTTATATAGTATTACCTCAGGAACAAGCTATATCACTCCTGGGCATATACCCAAATGATGTTCCAAAATTTAACAAGAACACATGCTCCACTATGTTCATTGCAGCATGATTTATAATAGCCAAGAGCTTGAAAGAATGCAATTGTCCTTTAACAGAAGAATAGATACAGAAAATATGGTACATTTACACAGTGGAGTACTGCCCCGCTATTAAAAACAATGAGCTCACGAAATTCATAGGCAAATGAATGAAACTATTAAATATTATCCTTAGTGAGGAAACACAATCACAAATAACACACATGGTATGTACTCACTGGTAAGTAGATATTACCCCCAAAGCTTGGAATACCCAAGATATACTTCACAGACCATGTGAAACTCCAGAAGAAGAAGGACCAAAGTGCGAATGCTTCATTTCTTCTTAGAAGGGGGATCAAAATACTCACAGGAGGAAACATGGAGACGAAATTTGGAGCAGAGACTGAAGGAAAGGCCATCCAGAGACTGCCCTACCTATGGTTCCAGCCCATATGTAACCACCAAACCCAGACAATATTTCAGACGCCAAGAACTGCATGCAGAGAGGAGCCTAATATAGCTGTCTCCTGAGATGCTCGGCCAGAGTCTAACAAATACAAATGTGGATGCTTACAGCCAATCATTGAACTGAGAAACAGCTACCCAGTGGTGGAGTTAGAGAAAGGAAAGGATTGAAGGTCCTGAAGGGTTTTGCAACCCCGTTTGGAAGAACAAAAATATCAACCAAGCAGTCACTCACCCCCGCCCCCCGCCAGAGCTCCCAGAGTCTATACCACCATCCCAAGTGTACACAGGGATGGACCTATGGCTGCGGCCGCTTATGTAGCAGATGATGGCCTTGTTGGGCATCGATGGGAGGAGAGGATCTTGTTCGTGTTAAGGCGTGATGCCCCAGTTTAGGGGAATGTCAGGGAGGGATGGTGGGAGACTGTTGGTGGGTGGGTGAAGGAGCACCCTCGTAGAAGCAGGGGGATGAAGGATGTGGTAGGTTTTCTGGAGGGAAACCAGGAAAGGGGATAACATTTGAAATGTAGATTTAAAAAAATATACAATAAAAAAAGGAGGAAAAAAAAGGAGTACTTTATTTTTTTCTCTGTATAAAAGTCATTCAGAGGAACTAAAACCCAACCATTATTTAGGATATTTTTAATGTATATTGTGCTTTAATCATTCCCAGATCTAAATATTACATCTTGATATTTAGCATTGATTCAAAATCAGTTCAAATGTAGAAAGCAATCTGCATGTATGGATGGTGAAGGAAAATGTAAAACGATGCAATAGCAATTTGGGAAATCTTTATGCAAAACATTTCATTTAATCATATCAGTAAAAATTGAAGTAAATCCTTCATTGGGGGGGGGGCTTTCTGGTCCAATGGACCTAAATTTAATAGAAACTTGTGGTCCCTGACACCCAGGGTGACACAGATGAATATTTTATTAGATGGGACTTCCAGCACATACAAATAAATCACCCATTTAAGCCTGCAAATGTCTACCAACGTCTTAATTATGTTTTTTTTTTCCTACCTTTCTTATTGGTGTTTTTCTATGAAGATAGTTTAGTGAGAATTGTGGCGATCATCCAACTCATTTACAGGGTGATGTCTTTTTGCTCAGTGACATTGAGTTAAACCAAAAGCCATATTGGAGTGTAAACATATCTTGGCAGTGCTCAGCTGGTGAAGCCCATGAATGATGTCGGTGGACAGTCTTTTAACAGAACTCAGATCTTATTGCCTTACTCCAACACAGTTTCCCAGCTGGAGAACATTTTATGCTACAGAGATGGTGATATATTTTTGAAGTTTGTAAAGGTCTAAATGGGAAAGAAGGCTTTGCCTGCACTTTAATTGCTTGTAGCATACTTGAAATTTTATCTGGATAGAAAAATAAATCACAGACATCAAGCTTTGTGGTTCTCCAGAGCTGCTCATGCTTGCAGTCATTAAGAAATATAGTCAGCATTAACCATAAATCAGCTGAAATATAGAGAGCTGCTCGGAACACCTCCTCCAGCTGATGGATAGTGGCGTAGGAAAAAAGTGCTTCTCTACTATTATTCTTAGAAGAAAAATAATACTTTATTAATAAAACAAGACTCAATCCTTCCACTTAAGGATCTTTAGTTTCTTTTCTTTCAGAGAACAAATGCATTTAGTCATTTTAAAAATGAGGAAATTGATGTGTACTAAGTGATATTTTCCCCCTGACTAAATGATTCAGGACAGATTTCTATTTAGCTTGCTACTATTTACTTTTAGCAGAACCTTGTGGCTTTGTAGAGGAAGTGGGAGTGGTCTACACAACATGGACCTCTTGGATGTATGTCTCTTCTGACCCCTCACCGGCTAATCTCTCACGTGTTCTGGAATATTCTTGTTTGGGTCTTTCTGAAACAGCCCTGATATAATGCTGAAAAAAAAAAAGGCCCATAAAGTCTGAGAATTCTGAAGACTTCTGTGAGATATCTGTTGTGAAATTTGAAAGCATGTATTTTGCTACTGCTTCATTCTTGGAGAGACTGGCAATGGCCAAAGTGATTGACATATTATTAAACATTTTCCCTGCTAAAGCAGAGTGCGGTAGACATAGAGCAGTAGTGCTGGACTGAAGGACAATGGTGAATATGGGACATTTCTCCTGCAGAGACGTCTATGAACAAAGGTTACTAATCTATGAATTAGCTTTGACTCCATTGTGACTAGCATTCTTAGTTTCCTATTTTGTTCTTAGTTATTTGCTTCACAACTGAAAAATATGTTAATGAATAAAAACCCCTTGAGTTTTACAAGCATGATGAAATTCTACTATTTTTATTTCACCTCAACTCTGTGCTTTCTAGTGAAAACATCAGGGCACCAAATCCCAAATCCCACAGAAGTCAATGGAAGAACACAAGATATTTTTGAAATATAAACAAAAGGTAAATTTGCAGTTGTGACATTTATCATTCCAGAGAACATAGGTAATCTTGTGCTTCTGGTGTCACCCTGGCAATTGGAACAAATACTCCAGTCACAAGGCTGAATAATCTGGTTAATAGGCACTCCCCTATTTAGCTGTCATTTTTTTTAACACAAACCCTCAGCATTAACTGAACACTGTCCTAGTCCTACTGTGGTCAAGGATGTATACACCAGAGGGTTCCTATACTCCCATGATCTCTGTCCAGAGCTTGTCCTGTACTTTGGCATATTCGCCCACAAGAAGCAGCTACTCTTCTTTCCACACATAATTTCAAGTAGATGCTAGTCTTAGAAATAGGTTATTACACCAGAAATAATTACTGACTATTGGGATTTACTTAGGAAATTTTCTTAACAGTATATATATATATATATACAAGATTAGTGCTAGAAGGCTCACACATACTTCCCTATGTAGGTCTCAAAGGGTCTCACACACTGCCCAGCATGGGTCTAGAATGGTCTCACTTTCTGCCCAGTATAGGGCTGAGAGAGAGTCTCACAGAATTCTCAGTGTATGTCTGGGTGAGTCTCACAGGATTCTCAATGTATTCTCTCACAGCACACAGGATCCACCCGGTTTGGTCATCAAAGTGAGAGATATACTTCTACTTCAAGAGAATCAGGCTGATAGCTTGGAGTGGCACAAAGTCCCACTAAAAGGGATTACTAAATATACTTGCTTATATTCATTAGTGTAAAATTTAAATTCATAGAAATATATTTTAAAATAATTCTCTATGTAATCTTTAACCTATAGCAGTTTTTTCATGATTTTAATTTCTACTGAATTTCCCCAAGAATACAAGAATATGTAAATTTTGTTCAAAATTTACCAAGATGTCTTAACCATTAATAATTAACACTGTGGTATATTTTAAACACCACCTATTGAAATTTCCGATATTCACACTAAAAATCATAGATAATAGAATATATTATCTCTCCTGAGAGACACAGCCAGAATATGGCAAATATATAGGCCACTGAACTGAGAACAGTAACCCCGTTGAAGGAATCAGAGAAAGGACTGAAAGAACTGAAGGGGCTTGAGACCCCGTATGAACAACAATGCCAACCATCCAGAGCTTCCAGGGACTAAGCCACTACCCAAGACTATACATGGACTGACCCTGGGCTCCAAATTCATAGGTAGCAAGGAATAGCCTAGTAGGAACACCAGTGGAAGAGGAAGCCCTTGGGACCCCCCAGTGAACAGGATTGTTGGAGGGAGGGTTGTAATGGGGGGAGGATGGGGAGAGGAACACCCACATCGAAGTGGAAGGGGAGGGGTTAGGGGGATGTTGGCCTGGAAACTGGGAAAGGGAATAACATTTTAAATGTAAATAAGAAATACCCAAATGGGGGTTGGGGATTTAGCTCAGTGGTAGAGCGCTTGTCTGGCAAGCTCAAGGCCCTGGGTTCGGTCCCCAGCTCCGAAAAAAGAAAAAAAAAAAGAAAAAAGAAAAGAAAAGAAAAAAGAAAAAAAAAGAAATACGCAAATGGAGAAAAAAATAAAATAAAATAGCTAATATTAGATCAACTAACATCAAAGCTAAAATATAATATAGATAATTTTTATGGGTATTTTTATGGGTAGAATTTAGTAGTCTGAAAAATTCCACTTTGTTTAAAACTATGTTAAATTATTCTATTATTTTGCTATTAAGTAAATTTTACTTTTATACATAAAGTATGGTTTTAATTTTTGATTAGCTTGTCTATTTTTGATATTGAATTTTTATATTTTTGAAATTGTTATTTTTGATATTGGAATGTTAGAAAACTACATTTTCTCACATTGTAATTACAAAAGCTTTGCACATTTTTGGATACTAAACTTTTCAACATATTAACATATAAACTTTTCTTTTGCATTAGGATAGTATGCTTATTTTAAAAATTGTTATCAGTTATGCATTTCATTAGGATTCCAAAGGACTTTATATTATTAGTTTATTTAAATATAAATCAGACATGCTGAAATTTAGAATCATAATTTGTTTACAAATGAATTGATTAAAATAAAGGAGAAAAGTCAAAAATTGTACCATTGTCTGCTACTGAATACAAGACAGAATATTGGATAAACACTTGATGACAAATAAGAAAAAAAACAAAAACAAAACAAAACATGAAAGTGTTAAGTGGAGAGCTTGGAGACCTGTTGTAAGTCAGTTTCCAGTGACTGGCTCGTTAACTCAATGACATCAAGTCCTGAAAATGAACTCAATTCATTGTCCTGAAAAGTAGGACAATGAGTTTAGTTTGACAAAGTTGTTCCAAAATGCAAGTGGGGACAGTCATCAAGAGACACCTCAAGCATGGAATTTGACTAACCCTTAATTATCAGGAGATTTGCAGAGCTCAGCTGCAGCCTGACCTTTCACCCATTCATGAAAGAAACTCCGAGTTTCTAAGGGGTCTTCTCTGGATGTTCTAGGTGTCCTTTTCCCCTTCCCTGTACCTCTGTGAAGCTCTGTTTCTTGTTGACCTATCTAATTTGTCAGCCCCCTTGTAAGACCTTGTTTTAGGTCCTTTCATTCTAAATTGCAACTTCAATCACTGAGAGTTTTTGTATATCAGCTTCTATTATGTGAATGTGCTTGACAGACGGTTCACTCCAGATGTTACCTTTACCATTAAGCATGGAGGACGTGAAGGCTTAAGTGTCTCTGTTTGAGTTAAATGTGTCCATTCCGAAGACTGTTCATTCCAGCTATTGGCTGCTGCTCCTGACCCAATTTTTTCTTCCTTACCAATAGATTAACAACTACCAAACATACTGGAAGGCTGACACAGGAATGTGGGTGCATGATTTATTTCTTTAGCTGATTGAAAATGTACTTACTTAATGGCTGTTTCAGAGCAAAAAATTGAGAAACCATTTAACTTTTAGGAGTAATGTGTTGGAATTCATGGTAAATTTCTAGCAGTAGTCTTTTGTGAAAGTTGCATATTATTTCACGAGAATTAACTGATTGTTTTGTGTTAGTTTTTCATGTAATTTAATATTATATTCTTTTTTTTCCTTTAAAATATTTTTTTATTAACTTGAGGATTTCTTATATACATTTTGAGTGTTATTCCCTTTCCCGGTTTCCAGGCAAACATCCCCCCTCCCCCTCCCCTTCCTTATGGGTATTCCCCTCCCAACCCTCCCCCCATTGCCGCCCTCCCCCCAAGAGTCTAGTTCACTGGGGGTTCAGTCTTAGCAGGACCCAGGACTTCTCCTTCCACTGGTGCTCTTACTAGGATATTCATTGCTATCTATGAGGTCAGAGTCCAGGGTCAGTCCATGTATAGTCTTTAGGTAGTGGCTTAGTCCCTGGAAGCTCTGGTTGCTTGGCATTGTTGTACATATGGAGTCTCGAGCCCCTTCAAGCTCTTCCAGTTCTTTCTCTGATTCCTTCAACGGGGGTCCTATTCTCAGTTCAGTGGTTTGCTGCTGGCATTCGCCTCTGTATTTGCTGTATTCTGGCTGTGTCTCTCAGGAGCGATCTACATCCGGCTCCTGTCGGTCTGCACTTCTTTGCTTCATCAATCTTGTCTAATTGGGTGGCTGTATATGTATGGGCCACATGTGCGGCAGGCTCTAAATGGGTGTTCCTTCAGTCTCTGTTTTAATCTTTGCCTCTCTCTTCCCTGCCAAGGGTATTCTTTTCCCCTTTTAAAGAAGGAGTGAAGCATTCACATTTTGATCATCCGTCTTGAGTTTCATTTGTTCTAGGCATCTAGGGTAATTCAAGCATTTGGGCTAATAGCCACTTATCAATGAGTGCATACCATGTATGTCTTTCTGTGATTGGGTTAGCTCACTCAGGATGATATTTTCCAGTTACAACCATTTGCCTACGAATTTCATAAAGTCCTTGTTTTTGATAGCTGAGTAATATTCCATTGTGTAGATGTACCACATTTTCTGTATCCATTCCTCTGTTGAAGGGCATCTGGGTTCTTTCCAGCTTCTGGCTATTATAAATAAGGCTGCGATGAACATACTGGATCACGTGTCTTTTTTATATGTTGGGGCATCATTTGGGTATATGCCCAAGAGAGGTATAGATGGATCCTCAGGCAGTTCAATGTCCAATTTTCTGTCGAACCTCCAGACTGATTTCCAGAATGGTTGTACAAGTCTGCAATCCCACCAACAATGGAGGAGTGTTTCTCTTTCTACGCATCCTCGCCAGCATCTGCCGTCACCTGAGTTTTTTTTTTTTTTTTTTATTAACGAGTATTTCTTATATACATTTCAAGTGTTATTCCCTTTCCCGGTTTCCGGGCAAACATCCCCCTCCCCCCTCCCCTTCCTTATGGGTTTCCCCTCCCAACCCTCCCCCCATTGCCGCTCTCCCCCCATAGTCTAGTTCACTGGGGGTTCAGTCTTAGCAGGACCCAGGGCTTCCCCTTCCACTGGTGCTCTTACTAGGATATTCATTGCTACCTATGGGGTCAGAGTCCAGGGTCAGTCCATGTATAGTCTTTAGGTAGTGGCTTAGTCCCTGGAAGCTCTGGTTGCTTGACATTGTTGTACTTTTTGGGTCTCGAGCCCCTTCAAGCTCTTCCAGTTCTTTCTCTGATTCCTTCAACGGGGGTCCTATTCTCAGTTCAGTGGTTTGTTGCTGGCATTCGCCTCTGTATTTGCTGTATTCTGGCTGTGTCTCTCAGGAGCGATCTACATCCAGCTCCTGTCGGTCTGCACTTCTTTGCTTCATCCATCTTGTCTAATTGGGTGGCTGTATATGTATGGGCCACATGTGCGGCAGGCTCTGAATGGGTGTTCCTTCAGTCTCTGTTTTAATCTTTGCCTCTCCCTTCCCTGCCAAGGATATTCTTTTTCCTCATTTAAAGAAGGAGTGAAGCATTCACATTTTGATCATCCGTCTTGAGTTTCGTTTGTTCTAGGGATCTAGGGTAATTCAAGCATTTGGGCAATAGCCACTTATCAATGAGTGCATACCATGTATGTCTTTCTGTGATTGGGTTAGCTCACTCAGGATGATATTTTCCAGTTACAACCATTTGCCTACGAATTTCATAAAGTCCTTGTTTTTGATAGCTGAGTAATATTCCATTGTGTAGATGTACCACATTTTCTGTATCCATTCCTCTGTTGAAGGGCATCTGGGTTCTTTCCAGTTTCTGGCTATTATAAACAAGGCTGCGATGAACATAGTGGAGCACGTGTCTCTTTTATATGTTGAGGCATCTTTTGGGTATATACCCAAGAGAGGTATAGCTGGATCCTCAGGCAGTTCAATATCCAATTTTCTGAGGAACCTCCAGACTGATTTCCAGAATGGTTTTACCAGTCTGCAATCCCACCAACAATGGAGGAGTGTTCCTCTTTCTCCACATCCTCGCCAGCATCTGCTGTCACCTGAGTTTTGGATCTTAGCCATTCTCACTGGTGTGAGGTGAAATCTCAGGGTTGTTTTGATTTGCATTTCCCTTATGACTAAAGATGTTGAACATTTCTTTAGGTGTTTCTCAGCCATTCGGCATTCCTCAGCTGTGAATTCTTTGTTTAGCTCTGAACCCCATTTTTAATAGGGTTATTTGTTTCCCTGCGGTCTAACTTCTTGAGTTCTTTGTATATTTTGGATATAAGGCCTCTATCTGTTGTAGGATTGGTAAAGATCTTTTCCCAATCTGTTGGTTGCCGTTTTGTCCTAACCACAGTGTCCTTTGCCTTACAGAAGCTTTGCAGTTTTATGAGATCCCATTTGTCGATTCTTGATCTTAGAGCATAAGCCATTGGTGTTTTGTTCAGGAAATTTTTTCCAGTGCCCATGTGTTCCAGATGCTTCCCTAGTTTTTCTTCTATTAGTTTGAGTGTGTCTGGTTTGATGTGGAGGTCCTTGATCCACTTGGACTTAAGCTTTGTACAGGGTGATAAGGATGGATCGATCTGCATTCTTCTACATGTTGCCCTCCAGTTGAACCAGCACCATTTGCTGAAAATGCTATCTTTTTTCCATTGGATGGTTTTGGCTCCTTTGTCAAAAATCAAGTGACCATAGGTGTGTGGGTTCATTTCTGGGTCTTCATTTCTATTCCATTGGTCTATCTGTCTGTCTCTGTACCAATACCATCCAGTTTTTATCACTATTGCTCTGTAATACTGCTTGAGTTTTAATATTATATTCTTGTTAAATGGTATCAACAATATAATTTTAAACTGTATGGTATAAACAGTCATACACAAATATAGAAACTACACAAAAGCACTAGTGATACTTGAATATTTAATTACCTTAGAGAATGTAACCTAAGATTCAAGCCCATTATCCAATATATCAAGGCCATGACTAAAAATCATTAGTGCATTTCCTTTCTTGCTGATCAGCCTAATTTCAGACAGATATGACTGAAGTTTTTCTGAAAAAAAAAATGATGACAGGAAATGTAAGCACCATCTATGATGTTGTTTAAGAAATAAATTCAGGACAATTTCACCATATCATCTTTTATGTTGTCTTGAAGACTTGTCCATACTTATAATTGAATACCACAGAGACAGCTTCCATTGTACTTTAATGTGCAGGAAAAATTAAATAAACATGTCGTGTAATACTTGATTAACTGTTGTTAAGAAATTTTCTACTTAATTGTTTCTCCAGCACATCTAGTACATTCTGACTTGAATTCATTCATTCTTATTTGAGAGTCTCACTCCAATCTGTCCAGTATAATTCCCTTGCCCACCATAAGACGCTCCCTTCAAAATTTTGTAGCTAGTAATCAATCAAACAACACCACCTTCTCCAAGTCCCTGAAGAAGATGTGAATTTTGGCCGAATGAGTTCAGAGAAACAAATAGCATCCACCCTGATAGACTATTTACCTGTGAAATGCTGAGAACCCAGTAGACATTTACCTTAACTGCAATAACCATTGCAGTTATCTAAACATATTTTTTTATTCTAGCAGTTACAAAGAGAGGTAAAAAGAGAATGTACCCTTCGATATAGTTTAATATAGTGACATTAAAAACTATTTATGAACTGAGAATTAATTTATCTTCAGTAATAAGAATATGAAGCATAATGTTTGGAGAGTGACATGAAGGAATCTTTAAAGGGATTATGTGTAAGAATATATGCTGATAATTAAACTTGGAAAATATTTTAAAATCTTTATAAGTGTTTGTATCTCAAGAAGCTAAGAAGAGAAGTAACTACAAAATTAAATGAAAAAATGTGTGGAATGAAGGAAATAATGAAAATAATTTTGGAAATCAATTGATTGGACTATAACTTATGAACCAAAGACTGGAACAGATTTTAAACCCATCATAAAGTTAACTGAGAAAAAATAATTCATAAATAAGAGATAAAAATACTCAGTTGCTTTCATTAGTAATCACAAAATACCAAAATGTCAAAACAAAAAGATGAAATAAACTAAAGGGTGAAAAACTCAGTTGAAAATTTCATTTACATATACTATTACAGAGGTGATGGACTTCTGGTACTGTCTGGATAGACCTTGTATCGGATGGTTTCTAAGCATAAACTTGTTTTTTTTGTTTTTTGTTTTTTTGTTTTTTTTTTTTCTCAGAGCTGGGGACCGAACCCAGCGCCTTGCGCTTGCTAGGCAAGTGCTCTACCGCTGAGCTAAATCCCCAACCCCTCTAAGCATAAACTTGACACAAGCTAAAAATCATCAGTGAGGAAGAAGGAACCTCAGTTGGGAAAAAGCCTCCATTAGATCCAGGTTTAAGGCATTTTCTAAATTAGTGATCAATGGAGGAGGCTCCAGCTCATTATGGATGGTGCCATCCCAGGCCTGGTAGTCCTGGATTCTTCAAGAAGAAAGTCGAAGCAAGCTAGGGTAAGCAAGCCAGTAAGCAATACCCATACATGGCCTCTGGATCAACTCCTGCCTTCTGGATTTCTTGTTCTGACATTCTCTAGGGATGGATTAAAACTTGGAAGTGGAGGCCAAATACACTCTTTCTTCCCCAACCTGCTTTGTGGTTATGATGTTTAATCACAGTAATAAAACTGTAATAAAGACAGAGGTGTTGCCAAAAACAAGATACTACTATCTCATCTGCTGGAAATGAAAATTTCCATATCTTCTTTACATGTGGAGGTAGTGAATAATCGGGTCCATATTATAAACTCTTTTAAAATCTGTGCATTTTATTACTTACATATTTAAGAAATGATATATGAAAACAAATATAAATAAAAATAAAAAATATAAACATTTTATATGGATTATACATAGTTTATAAGTAGGTAAGACACTGAATCAGGAGAAAGGTAAAATTTTTTCCAAAATTGTTTGGCAAATCAAAGAAAGTTATAACAAAAAGCATTGGAAGAAAGGAAGGGTAAGGAGGAAGAGAAAGAACAGAAGTGTTTGGTGGAAAGAGCTGCTGAGTGAGGAGTCAGAATGTCAGAGTTTTGTGTAGATCATGATTTCTGACACATGCCTTTCAGCATTCAAACATAAGATAAGGCAAGTGGAACTGGATCCTCCTCCTCCTCCTCCTCCTCCTCCTCCTCCTCTTCCTCTTCCTTCCTCATATATAAACTGTTAATGATAAAGATACAATCTGTGTAATTAAGATTTATTATTAAGTTGAAGAACATGAAATATTTACACCCTAAGTTATAGAATAGTAGACTGACTACTGAAAGATATGATAATGCTGCAGTATACTTGTACAGTCAGAATCATGTCTTTGGAAAATACTCAACATTTCCTGTATTTAGGTACAAAATATGCCTGATGAAAACATACCCAAATCTGGCCATGGATAGGCCTCAAAGGCTTATTTAAGTCAGAGGTTCCAAACAAGGTCCTGAAAATGATCTGACTCATTAGAAAAGGAAACAAGGTGGAAATCCATTTTTTTAAATAAACTCAAGTAATTCTCAGTTGAAATATTCTGGTTATAGCCATTTTATAACCTGATCAATGAAACCCTAGGGCAAGAAGCATATTTATGGTCCCATCTTTCCTCCAGTTTTAAGATGCTCTTGACACACATAACCAAACTCAGAAAGGAATCTCATTAAATTTTTGTGTCATTTTGAAATTATTTTTTTAATAAAAAAACAATTTTGAGGAAACTGAATTATTCTTCAATTAATATATCAATACTGGCCTCTCTGCACATAAATTGATCTTATATTCTGTTGTATACTTTTGGACAATTCTAAATAAAAGAAATATAAATGATTTCAAATTAAGTAACTTCAAATTCAATTTAAGAACTTAAAATTTTTCATCATAATCTGTTCAGATGATTTACCAATTTAACAGCAATTTTGAAGTAAGTATCTGACTTATGTCCTATAAATTTAGTTTAAATAATTTTGAAAATTATTAAGTGTGGCAGAGTCAAAGACTGAACAGGGTGAGCATTTCAAAGGTATCAGGTGATACTTCACAGTGATAAGAATACCTTCCTATATGTTAAGTCTAAACAGAAAAGCTGTATTACAGAGGAGTAGTAATAAAAAATTGTACAATACTGGTATAGAGACAGGGAGGTATATGAATGGAATAGAATTGAAGACCAAGAAATGAACCCACACACCTATGGACAATAGAGCTTTGAGAAAGGAACAAAAAACATCCAGTGGAAAAAAGATAGCATTTCCAAAAAATGGTGTTGGTTCAACTGGCAGTAAGGATGTAGAAGAATGCAAATCAATTCATTCTTATCACCCTGTACAAAGTTCAAATCCAAGTAGATCAAGGACCACCACATAAGCCCAGATATACTCAAACTAATAGAAAAAATAATGGTGAAGACCCTGCTACACATGGAAACAAGGGAATTTTTTCTGAACAAACCACCAATGGCTTATGCTTTAAGATAGAAAATCAACAAATGGGGGAACTTTCAGGAAACAGTAACTGAGGAGAAGTCAGGGACAGGATCCTTCTGATTTCCTCCTGTGCCCAGAGCTGACATTGTGACACAGCTCTCTGTACCCAAATCCCACTGGGAGAAAGCCAGTCTCCAGGAGAACTGACACAGGTTTAAAGGAGGGTCAAGTCACTGTCAGGGACAGCAAGAACAGCTAACACCAAAGATAACCAGATAGTGAGAGACAAGCACAGGAACCTAAACAACAGAAACCATGACTACTTGGCATCATCAGAGACCATTTCACCAAAAGCAAATACTGGACATCCCAACACACAGGAAAAGCAAGATTTGGATTAAGAAAAAATCTCATGATGATGACAGAGGACTTTAAAAAGGATACAAATATCTACCTTAAAGAAACACAGGACAACAAAGGTAAACAAGTAGAAGCCCTTAAAGAGGAAACACAAAAATCCCTTAAAGAATTACAGGAAAACACAACCAAACAGGTGAAAAAAATTAAACTACACCATCCAGGATCTAAAGATGGACATAGAAACAATAAAGAAATCAGAAAAGGAGGCAACCCTGGAGATAGAAACCTAGGAATGAGATCAGAAGTCATGGATGCAAGCATCACCAAAAGAATACAAGAGACAGAAGAGAGAATCTCATGGGGCAGAAGATACTAACCAAAAACATCCAGGATATCCAGGACACAATGAGAAGATCAAATTTAAGGCTAATAGGTATAGAAGAGAGTAAAGATTCCCAACATAAAGGACCAGTAATTATCTTCAATAAAGTTATAGAAGAAAACATCACTAACCTAAAGAAGGAGATGCCCATGAACATACAAGAAGCCTACAGAACTAAAAATAGATTGGACCAGAATAGAAGTTCCTTTAATCACATAATAGACAAAACACTAAATACACAAAACAAAGAAAGAATATTGAAAACAGAAGAATTGAAAACAAAGAAAGAATATTAAAAAGGAAAAAAGTCAAGTAACACATAAAGGCAGACCTATCAGAATTACACCAGATTTCTCCAGAGCGACTATGAAAGAGAGAAAATCCTTGACAGATGTCATAAAGACCCTACGAGAACACAACAAATGCCAGCACAGGCTACTATATCCAGAAAAATTCTCAATTAACATAGACAGAGAAACCAAAATATTCCATGACAAAACCAAATTTACACAATATGTTTCCACAAATCCAGACCTAAGAAATAGAAAACTCCAACGTAAGGAAGAAACTTCACCCAAGAAAAAGCAAGAAATTAATCTCCTTGTAACAAAACCAAAAGAAGATAGCCACACAAATCCAATTCTACTTCTGACAAGAAGAATAACAGGAAACAACAATCACTATTCTTTAATATCTCTTAACATCAATGGACTCAATTCCCAGTAAAAAGCTATAGACTAACAGACTGGATACGTAAAGAGGACTCAGCATTTTGCTGCATTCAGGAAACACACCTCAGTGAAAAGACAAACACTACATTGGAGTAAAAGTCTGGAAAACAAGTTTCCAAGCAAATAGTCCAAAGAAACAAGCTAGAGTACTCATTCTAATATCTAATATAATTGACTTTCAACCAAAGTTATCAAAAAAATAAGGAAGGACACTTCATAATCATCAAAGGAAATTTCCACCAATATGAACTCTGCATCGTGAATATCTATTCTCCAAATGCAAGAGCACCTCCGTTCATAAACGAAACCTTATGAAAACTCAAAGCACATATTGCCCCTAACACAATAATAGTGGGAGATTGCAACACCCCACTCTCATCAATGGACAGATCATGAAAACAGAAACTAAACAGGGTCACAGAGAAACTAACAGAAGTTAGGAACCAAATGAATTTAGCAGATATTATAGAACATTTCATCCTAAAACAAAAGAATATAACTTCTTCTCAGAACCTGATGGTACCTTCTCCAAAATTGACTATATAATCAGTCACAAAACAGTCTTCAACAGGTACAAGAAGATTGAAATAATCCCATGCATCCTGTAAGATCACCATGGACTAAGACTGGCCTTCAAAAGCAACAAAACAACAGAAAGCCCACATACACATGGAAGCTGAACATCGCTCTACTCAATGAAAACTTGGTCAAGGAAGAAATAAAAAATTAAAGAGTTTTTAAATTTAATGAAAATGAAGGTAAAACATACCCAAACAGAAACTGGAGAGGGCCTACACTAACAGCTTCACAGCACAGCAAAAAGCTATGAAACAAAAACAAAAACAAAAACAAAAACAAATACAAATATACCCAAGAGGAGTAGAGAGCAGACAATAATAAAAATCAGGGCTGAAATCAGGCAAGTAGAAAGAAAAGTAATTATACAAAGAACCAACAAAACCAGGAGCTGGTTCTTTGCTAAAATCAACACGATAAATAAATTGTTAGCCAGACTAACCAGAGGGCACAAAGAGAATATCCAAATTAACAAACCCAGAAATCAAAAGGATCCATAACTATGGAATCTGAGAAAGTTCAAAAAAATCATCAGATCCTACTGCAAATGCCTATGCTCAACATAAGTGGAAAATCTGAAGAACTGGACCTTTTTCTAGACAGTTCCTAGGTACCACATCAAATCAGGATCACATAAAACATCTAAAGTGTCCCATAACTACTAAATAAATAGAAGCACTCATTAAAAGTCTCCCAAACAAAAAAGTCCCAGGCCCAGTTGTTTATAGTCTTGAATTCTGTCAGACCTTCAAAGAAGACATAAATAATATCAATACTCTTCAAACTATTCCACAAAATAGAAGCAGAAGGAACACTACCCATTTTGTTCTATGAAGACTCAATTAAGCTTACACCTAAATCATGCAAAGACCCAACAAAGAAGGAGAACTTCAAAACAGTTTAACCAATGAAAATTGATGCAAATATACTGAATAATATTCTGACAAATCAAATCCAAGAACACATCAAAAGTATTATTCATGATGATCAAGTAAACTTCATCCTAGGGATGCAGTAGGGGTTTAGTATAAGAAAATCCATCAATATAATCCACTGTATATACACACTCAAAGGAAACAAAAAACACATGACCATCTCATTACATGCTGAGAAAGAATTTGAAAAAATCCAATACCCCTTCATCCTAAAAGTCTTTAAAAGGTCAGAAATTCAAAGCTCAAACCTAAACATGGTAAAAGCTGTATAGAGTGAACCAGTAGCCAACATCAAACTAAATGGAGAGAAACTTGTAGCAATCCCAATAAAATCAGGAACTAGACAAGGCTGCCCACTCTCTCCCTACTTATTCAATATAGTATTCAAAATCATAGCCATAGCAATTACACAGCAAAAGGAAGTCAAAGGGATACAAATTGGAAAGGAAGCAATTAAAATATCTCTTTCTGCTCATGATATGATAATTTAATTAATTGACCTGCAGAATTTCACCAGAGAAGTTTTCAACCTGGTAAACCACCTCAGAAAAATGGCTGGATATAAAACTAACTCAAACAAATCAGTAGCCTTCCTCTACGCAAAGGACAAAAGGGCTAAGAAAGAAATTAGGGAAATGACACCCCTTACAAATAATATAAAATACCTTGGTGTGACTCTAACAAAGTAAGTGAAAGATCTGTATGACAAGAATTTCAAGTCTGAAGAAGAAATCAAAGAAGATCTCAGAGAATATAAATATTTCCCATTCTCATGGATTTGCAGGATTAAGATATTAAAATGGCCATTTTGCCAAAAGCAATCTACAGATTCAATGAAATCCCCATCAAAATTTCAACTTAACTCTTCATAGAGTTAAAAAGAGCAATTTACAAATGCATTTGGAATAAAAAAAAATCCTAGGGTAGAGAAAACTGTCCTCAACAATAAAAGAAATTCTGTGCAAATTGCCATTCCTGACCTCAAGCTGTATTATAGATCAATTGTGATAAAAACTGCATGGTACTGGTACAGTGACAGGCAGGTAGATCAATGGAACAAAATTGAAGACCCAGAAACGAATTCAAACACCTATGGTCATTTGATCTTCTACAAAGGTGCTAAAACCATCCTGTGGAAAAAAAGACATCATTTGCAACACCTACTGCTTTTTGAACTGGCGGTCAACATGTATAAGAATGCAAACCTATCCACTCTGGTCTCCTAATACAAAGCATAAGTTCTAGTCGATCTAAGTCCTGCAAATAAAACCAGATATACTGAATCTTATAGAAGAGAAATTGGGTAAAAACCTTGAACTTATGGGCCCAGGGGAAATTTTTCAGAACAGAACACCAATGGTTTTTGCTCAAGATCAAGAATCGACAAATGGGACCTCATAAAACTGCAAACCTTCTATAAGGGAAAGGGCACTGTTAATAGGACAAAATGGCAATCAACAGATTAGGAAAAGTTTTTTTACCAATCCTACATCTGATAGAGGGCTAATATCTAATAAATAGAAAGCACTCAAGAAGTTAGATTCCAGAGAGTGAAGTAACCTATTAAAAAATGAGGTGAATCCTAAACAAAAATTATCAACTGAGAAATATTAAATGGCCAAGAAGCACCTAAAGAATATTCAACTTCCTTAGTCATCAGGAAAATACCAGTCAAAAACTCTTGAGATTCTACCCCACACCAAACAGAATGGCTAAGATCAAAACCTCAGGTGATAGCAGTTGCTGGAGAGGATGTGGAGAAAGAGGAATACTCCTCCATTTTGGTGGGGTTGCAATCTGGTACAACCACTCTGGAAATCAATCTAGCATATCCTCAGAAAATTGGACTTAGTACTACCTGAGGACCCAGGTATACCACTTCTTGGCATATACCAAAATTATGCTCCAACATATAATAAGGACCCATGCTCCACTATGTTCATAGCAGCCTTATTTATAGTAGCCGGAAGCTAGAAAGAACCCAGATGTCCCTCAATAGAGGAATGGGTACAGAAAATGTGGTACATCTACACAATGGAATACTACTCGATTATTTAAAACATTGACTCCATGATATTTTTTGCCAAATGGATTGAACAAGAAAATATCATCCTGAGTGAGGTAACTCAGGAAAGAGCACTCATGGTCCTCACTGATAACTGGATATTAGCCTGAAAGCTAGAAATACCCAAAATACATCTCACAGACCCTATGAAGCACAAGAAAAAGGAAGACCAAAATGTGGAATCTTCAGTCATTCTTAGAAGGGGGAACAACATACTCATGGGAAATAGAGTGTGGGAGGGTCTTTACAGGAAGAGAGGAGAGGGAGGAGGAGAGGGGAGGCAGGTTAGGTCTGGGAGGAGACAGGATTGATATACAGAAGGTCCGGAAATTTAACAGATATATATAGAAATGATGGACAGGGATCTGGGGGTATCTACCAGAAAGTGTGAGACTCCAGGAAAGCAAATATTCTCATTACTCAACCAGGAAGAGATTATCTGAAATGCCCAACAATGAGGAAAGAGAACCTGTAGACACCATATCCAAAGGTTAGTAAAGGCCCACAGTTGGGAAATGGTTCCACCCACTTGTGTCCAAATTTTTAACCCATTATTGGCCCTGTCTATAGGTAATATGAGGACAAAGTGTGGATCAGAGACTGAAGAAAAGGCCTTCCAGAGACTGCTCCACCTAGGGATCCATGCCATATATAGACACCAAACCCAGACACTAATTGAGGCTGCCAAGAAATGTTTGCTGACAGTAGCCTGATGTGGATATCTCCTGTAAGGCTCTGCCAGAGACTGACAAATATAGTTTTGGATATTTGCAGCCATCCATTGGACTTACCACGGGGTCCCCAATGGAGGTATTAGGGAAAGAAGAGAAGACGCTGAAGCGGATTGCAACTCCATAGGAGGAACAGGAATATCAATTAATCAGAACCCACAGAGCTCTCAGTGACTAAACACCAACCAAAGACTATATTTGGAGTCACCCATGGCTATAGCTACATATGTGACAGAGGGTTGCCTTATTTGGCATCAATGGGAGGAGAGGCCCTTGTTCTTGTGAAGACTTGATGTCTGTTTGTTGGGGAATATCAGAGTGGTGAGGTAGGAGTGGGTGGGTGGGTAGAGGAGCACCTGCATAGATGCAGGGGGAAGGAGTATGTTTTATGGGGTTTGTTGAGGAGAAATTGGGAAGGAGGATAACATTTGAAATGTAAATATATAAAATATCCAATAAAAATTAAGAATATGAAGCTATAAGGAAGAGAGACTGAAAAAATACTAATAATGTCTTCTTGTCTCCTTAGTAGGCTGCTGTAGTCATACAACAAATGCTACCCCCCCCTTGAATCCCAAAACACTTTCAAGAAGCACAAAAAATGGTGAGATTGTGGGATAAAATAATTTGTTTCTATGGTTAAATCAGAGAAATCTATTTGGAGTTAGTAATATAAAGGCAAAATAATTAAATGTTTAGATCTTAAGTCCAGAATTGTCTTACTTAGCATCACAATATAAATAATTTTTTAAATATTTCCTTTATGATCTTGCAGATCATGAAGACCTCTGAAAAAATTTGGATTGCCTGACTATAAAATAAAAAAGCATGGTTTCCATCAAAGCTATCTGGTTGTAAGTCACCTTTCTCGTGACGACTTCACATACTGGGAAGGCCCCAAAACTAACTGAGAGGCATTCAAACTGAAGCACAAGTACTCTAGATGCTTAATTTCAAAGTATTCTTCAGATGGAATTTTTGGGACTTTTCTGTGACAGGAGAAAACCTGGGAGAAGAAGTCTGACTGCCTGAGAACAGTCTGCTTTTACCTCTCAATAGGACATGAACATATTGGAGCAGTGCTACAAAGAGGGGGCCTTTTATATTAAACTGATCAGCATTAGTAGTTAAAGATTTTGAGCACAGCAAGCTATTATTCTTATGAGTTGTAGGCTTAGATTTTTTTCAAAACCAACTTTATTTGTGGTTCTTTAACACTTCAACTGCCCTTCTAGCAAAACCACTAAGCAGAAGTAGTGAAAAAGAACGGTTTAATAGGAAATGGAGTTTGTGGACCTGTTTAGAAATCATTCCTTGAGGAAATACCAATCTTTGATTCCAGCAGTCCAGCCCACTAGCGAAACACCAAACCTAAATAAGTAGCAGTGGCTTGATCCAAAAGAATGTCAAGGCTCCTGAGATTGCCATGTGTCCCCCAAAGCAACAAGAAACATCTGGAATACCATTAGAAATTCTTTGGTTTGTTTCTCTCTATGAAATCACAACAAGCAAAGATGAGCAAAGAAAGCGAGCTGAACCAATGTAAGAGTGTCATTAGTGAAGATCAGTGTCACTGAAGCTCAATAAAGACTAGCAAAGAATTGCAAGGTGTTGTCCATTGTCTGTTGGCTTATACCTACACTCTTTCCAAACACTGTGTGCACTCTTAAGAATCTGCTCCAGAAGAGCACAATGTGCTCTTTCACCAGGCAGCTTCCAGAAAAACACCATGTGTCTGCTCTCAGCAAAACATCCTCTCATTAGACAGTTTCCAGAAAAACGCATGACACAACTGAGTCTCCAATGAAACGAGAAATTCCCATTTCAGCTTTGGAACATAGAGAAATAGAATTGGGAGGGATATTATAGTTGCTCACATTTAGGTAATATCATCCTCTACTCCACAAACTAGATCTCTCTCACAAAAAGAGCAAAATAATTGGAACATTTCCTGAAAGGTATTTTTCAAAAAGGCATATTGCACTTAAACAATTAATTTTCATCTAATTGATTAGCACATATGTATCAAATAATTGCAAAAAATGAGTACTTTTTAAAATCAGATAAGGTAGAGTTATTGAGTAAAAATACAAACTAGTTATTTTGTATCCCGCTCTTTTTTATTTCAGTTCTGTTAAAAAAAAAGACACTTAAAATTTAGAAACTTTGCTATCACTGTGAAGGCAAATTATATGCTATTTGAATTATAATTATTAGCTACTAATTAAACAGCAAGCTAGACATTGCTGTGAATGTGTTTTCTATATATGATTAAAATTTGTTAGCAGCATACATTAGGTAGAAGAGAAGTCTAGGTGATCTAATAGTGCCTGATTCAGTTCTTTAAAAGATCTTAAAATGGGTTACAAAAGAACACATATGGTATGTATTCATTCATAAGTGGATATTAGCCCAAAAGAATCTCGAAATACCCACAATACAACTCACAGACCATATAAAACCCAAGAAGAAAGAAGATCACACCACAGTGTGGATGTTACAGTCCTACTCAGAAGGGAAGTAGAAGAGAGGTATCTGGGAGGAACAGAGGAGGCGAAGAGAAGAGGGGAGGCTGGTTCAGATATAGGAGGAAAAGGGGAAGAAGTACAGAGGGTCAGGTGTTTGAAAGGTGTATATCAAGGGGCAAGAGAGAACTGGATATAGCCACTTGAAAGTCCAAGATGCCAAAGAACCAAGGGGTTCCCAGGATCCAGCATGGAGGACATTAGCTGAAATGCCCAACAAAGGGGAAATAGAAACTGTAGAAACCATAGCCAGTGGATAGGCTTGCTTCCTGGTTGAGGGATGGGGCTACCCCCTAACCTCAAAAATATTAATCCAGAATGCCTCCTATCAAAAGGAAATAGAGACAAAGAGTGGAGCAGAGACTGAAGAAAAGGCCATCCAGAGAATGCCTCATCTGGGAATCCATCCCATCTGCAGAAACCAAACACAGACACTATTGCTGATGCCAAGAAGTGCTTGCTGACAGGAGCCTTATATAGCTGTCCCCTGAGAGGGTTTGCTAGAACCTGACCAATACAGATGGAGTCGTCTCACTTGAAGTCAACTGAGAGGATTCCAATGGAGGAGTTAGGGGAAGGACTGAAGGAGCTGAAGGGGTTTGCTACTGCATAGGAAAAATAACAATATCAACCAACCAGACACTCCAAAGCTCCCAGGGACTAAACCACCAACCAAAGAGTACACATGGGAGAACCCATGGCTCCAACTGGATATGTAGCAGAGGATTGCTTTATCAGGCATCACTGGGAGGAGAGGCCCTTGATCCAGAGAAGGCTTGATGCTCCAGCATAGCGGAATGCTAGGGTGCTATAGCAGGAGTGGGAGGGCGGGTATAGGAGTATCCTTACAGAGGCAGGGAGAGGGGAAAGGGATAATGGATTGTGGAGGGACAACTGGGAAGGGGGATAACATTTGAAATGTAAATAAATAAAGTAACCAATAAAAAATTTTAAAAATGGGAAAAAATGTTTAGGATGTTTCCCAAAGAAAAAAGCTTGCCTGTTATCTCAGGCTAGCAACTGTAGCCTGTCTTTCTTCTCATGACCAGTGCTGAGTATTAAGATCTGCTATTGTTGGTCATTTAACCAAACTCCTTGTGGCAAATGTCTTAATAACCACATGTTCCTGGTTTTGTTTTATTCTTCATACCTGACTATGAAAACGTTTACTCTAGACAAACCCAGGCATTTGCAGATGAGAATATTATGGATTACACAGTGGCACTTGCCAGGACCGTAAAAAACAACTCATGAAAAAGGAATGAAATCTTTTGCAGCAAATGATGGACCTTCCTCTGTCCTACTGCCCAAACTTAGACTTTTTGCTACGAAATGCTAAGTCTGTCCATATATGATTGATGTTGCAGACCATCTAAAACAGGAAGAGCCTCCTAATCTGTTTTGAACACAACTCTCTGGGTTCCTCAATACTAGATACTTGACGACTTCTAGCTTCCTTGTTTATGTGGTTATTGCCATGTAGTTAATAAATGGAGGTTAGAGACTCTAAGGTCAGAAACTTTTTGTAATTTATCTACCAGACTGTTTAACTAGCAAATTCAATAGATAAATAAGAATAAATGCTTAACCTTTTATATACCAGATGGTGGCATTCAATTAAAATTGGATGACATTTTCTGAGTAAGGGTCTTGTGAAGGAAGTTCATAATCTTGGCTGGAATGTGGCTCCATTTAAGTGTATGGGTAGTTACATGCAAACTATTGATAACAATTAGAGTTCCTTCTATGAGCTTTTGTATAATTATACAAATTTAAGTGCACATTTATTTAGCATTTTCAGATCTATACATATTTCAATAGTCTCTAAACTTTCACTTATACTGAGACCTGACTAGGCAGTAACAGAAGCAGTTAAAACAAGTGACACTAATTATTAGTAAGCTAAGTTCTTCCTAATTGGGTCCTAGACGATGTTTATTGTTGGTTGTTTAATTTTATAGTCAGTTGATAATTACACATATGTAATTGTTTTTCAAGCTAGGTAATATGGGTTTTTTGAGAATAACAATGTCAGTTGTATCATTATGTCTTAGAAAGAAGAGAAAATAAGCAAATACCCTCATATTCATTTTATCTCGGGTATCCAGTTGAATGTTACTTTTTAAGCTAAATTCATAATGTATATTTATCCTTAACTCTTTTGAATTGTAGCCAACTCCGTGTAGAGGAGTAAGTTTATATGACAGTTCTGGAAGAGATCTGGAAATTTGACTTGCATTGTCTTTTCTTTAAAACTGCCCAGAGCCCTCTATATGTGACCCATCATCTCACACTGAGTCACAGCTTTCTGTTGACCTCTCATCTCCACATGTCTTCTGCTGCATTTTACTTAATACATCATCATCTCCTATCTCAAATTAAAACATAAATTTTGCATCTTTAACCAACTATACCATACAAATATCTCTGAATATCCATTCTTCTTGACTTCTTCCATGCATTTTATGAATTTAAAATCTAAATCCCTATCAATATTTTGACAATGAATTTGTTTAATTCTTTACAGGTGGAATTCCTGGATATGTGACATATGAAATAATTCATACCTTATCCTTATTTTCCATTGTTCCTGATATCTCTGTGGATTCTGTCCTGTGAATCTGTATGGATATGTATTTTCCAAACATGTATGCACCATTTTATCAAAAGGTTGTTTTCTGAGAACTTTCTTTTGGTTATATTAACCTTACACTAAAATCAGTGAGTCATATACTAAAGGTTTCTAATATTTGCTTCCTAAAGGTAGGTGTCTATCTCCTCTACAATATGAATTCAGCCTTTTCATTTAAGACTCATGTTCTGGAGTTTGGATATTTTTTAATAACCCATAAAGTTCCATGTTTTAGGGATTTCATTCCAACAAAATCACTATTGGGTTTTAAAAACTCAAATAGGCAGTCTCTGGAAGAGACCACTGAAAGGGTCTGTGGACCTAGACCCTGCTTTCTTTCCTTATCACTCTCCTGAATGACGTTTTGCTCTGCCACACTATCCCTCTATGCTTCCCTGCTTCAAAGTGATGGTGCAAACAGGTCCTGAACAATGTTGTTTGTTATCTTCTTATGAGTTGTTCTATAAGTTAGTTGTCTTAAACATTCCTTGTAATAAGAAGTTAATACAACACACAATTAACTTCCTGTGTGCAGTGAAGACTCCCAGAATTTGACAAGTAGAGCAAAATGATCAGTCCTTGTAATTTCCTCTCACCAATATGCTTGATTATCGAGATATACTGCAGTAAAACATAAACCCCCAAATCTGACAGAAGTGCCAATTCTCTGTCTTATTTCTGTATTTCATTTTAATATCTTTCTCCAAAATTAAATTCCTTCACATAGTAATTATATTCTTAACAACCAAGTGCTAGACATCTTTTTAGAATTTTTCCCTTTGCCATAAACTAAGTGATCCACATAGGTTATTATCCTTTACTTTATGGCCATCACTGGGAATGTGTATTCTGTTGTTCTATTGTTCCTAAAGGAAAAGCAAATATGTGATTTCCATTATTAAATTTTTCGTCAAATTCTGAATCATGCAGTTTATGACATATATCTGTATAAGAAAAGAAATATTAACAAGAGATTGACATAGCTACTTCTTTAAATCAGCCTAAAGTGACATTGGGCCCTTAAGAAATGAAGGTCCAAATCCAAAGATGATATGTTTTTAAGATAAATTGGATGAAAGAGTTTCATAGCAGTAATGAAACATGATTTACAGATACAGTATCACTGGGTATAAGAAGACTGATGGATCACTTGTGTACTGTTTCTTCCTTTCCTAACACCCTAAAAGCGTAGGTCTTATAATATACTTTTAGGGGAAGTAGAAGGGATGGTGACCTTCTCATGTTTCAACATCTGCTGGAGGTGAACTGTGGTGAGAAGCTAGGACAAAAGAAGTGAATGAAAGGATGAAGCCTCCTTTTGAAGGCCATTCTATGTCTATCAACTGAACAGGGAAGCGATCCATATAATATTTGGGTCATGTCCTGAGCTCCTGCACCTTTTAGTCTATGAATACTTTTAAGAAGAGAATGCATTGTTTGTGCACATATACTGAAATTTATTTACCATTATAATACTTGTAATAAACAATGACTGTTGTGGATTTGGTTTAGTGCTGCTTGTATTATGTTAATTTAGCCCCCAAAATTGCACAGGAATCTGTATGTCCACTCTTACGACACTGACGAACCCAGCACCCAGATGGTTTTGATTGGTCAATAAAGCCGATGGCTGCCAGTGGCTGGGCAGAGGGTCAGAGGTGGGACTTTAAGATTCAGGGGCAAGGAACTAAGGAAGGAGCAGGAAGAGAGAGATCCATCATGGCCAGAAAGGACTAGATGTCACACCTGAGAGGTGCCTGACAGAGAACGAAGCCATCACATAGGTGCTGTAGAATTCAGCCTGAGAGCTACTGCTCTGGGCCTGGGGCAACCAAGATAAAATATGTTTAATAAGTGATGAGATGGGATTATCAGTAGATACATCAACCACTTGGAGCTTAGGAAGTGGCCCAGCTATTGAGCTGTTTAAGGCATATTAAAAATAAAGGCTGAGTGTATGCATCTTTCATATGGGAACCAAGAACACTGGGGCTGATGGTGAGGAGCACCACTGTCATTACCCCCAACACCAAGGTCAATTTGGGTAGCTTTAATTGGGTTCAACTACAGGTGACATATTTGTATTGGATTTTTTAAAGTAAAAAATATTATCTATAACAGGCTCCTGTCAGCAAACATTTCTTGCCATCCCCAATGGTGTCTGGGTTTGGTGTCCGTATATGGGATGGATTCCCAGGTGGGGCAGTCTCTGGATGGCTTTTCCTTCAGTCTCTGCTCTACACTTTGTTTCCCTATTTCCTTTAGACAGGAGACATCCTGGGTTATATTTTTGAAGATGAGTGGGTGGCCCCATCCTCCAAATGGGGGCCTTGTCTAACCTACAGATATGGTCTCTACAGGTTCTCTGTCTTCTTTGTTGGACCTTTCTGCTAATCTCATATCTGTAAGTCCTGGGAAGCTCTTGCTTTCCTGGAATCTGGGACTTGCTGGTGGCTACACCTAGTTCCCAATCCCCCATTGCTACACATTTATGTTCAACTTCCTGGCCCTCTGTATATCATCCCTGTCTCCTCCCATACAGGATCCTGGGCCTCTTTCCCCCTCCCCTTCCTCTGATCCTCCAAAGTCCCTCCTACCCACTACTTCCCTTGAGTATTTTGCTCCCCCTTCTAAGAAGGACTGAAGCATCCATATTTTGGACTTTCTTTTTATTGATCTTTCATCTTCTCTGTGAATTGTGTCTTGGGTATTCCAAGTCTTTGGGCTAATATCCACTTATTGGTGAGTACATACCATGTGTGTTCTTTTGTGATTGGGTTATTTCTAGTTCCATCCATTTGCATAGAATTTCATGAAGTAATAGTTTTTAATAGCTGAGTAAGTACCTCATTGCATAAATGTACCACATTTTCTGTATTCATTCCTCTGTTGAAGGAACATTTGGGTTCCTTCCAGCTTGTGGCTATTATAAATAAAGCTGCTATGAACATATTGGAGCATGTGTCCTTGTTATATGTTAGAGCATCTTTTGGGTATATGCCGAGGAGTGTAATAGCTGGGTCCTCAGGTAGTAATATATCCAGTTTTCTGAGGAACTGCCAGACTGATTTTCAGAGTGGTGGTACCAGCCTGCAAACTCACCAAAAAATGGAGGAGTTTTCTTATTTCTCCACATCCTCACCAGCATCTGCTGTCATCTGAGTTTTTGGCCTTAACCATTCTGACTGGTGTGAGGTGGAATATTATGGTTGTTTTTATTTGCATTTCCTGATGGCCAAGGATGTTGAACATTTCTTTTTTTTTCTTTTTTCTTTTTTCTTTTTTTCGGAGCTGGGGACCGAACCCAGAGCCTTGCGCTTGCTAGGCAAGCGCTCTACCACTGAGCTAAATCCCCAACCCCTGAACTAAATCCCCAACCTCTGAACATTTCTTTAGGTGCTTCTTGGTCATTCAATAATCTTCAGTTGAGAATTCTTTGTTTAGCCCTTTAGTATTATTTGATTCTCTGGGGTCTAATTTCCTGAGTTCTTTGTGTATATTGGATATTAGCCCTCTATCAACTGTAGGATTGGCAAGGATCTTTTCACAATCTGTTGATTACCATTTTGTCCTATTGACAGTGTCCTTTGCCTTACAGAAGCTTTGCAATTCTATGAGTACCCATTTGTCAATTATTGATCTTAGATCATAAGCCATCGGTGTATTGTTCGGGAAATTTTTCCTTGTGACCATGTGGTTCAAGGCACTTTCCCACTTTCTTTTCTATTAGTTTCAGTGTTTCTGGAGTTATGTGTAGGTCCTTGATCCACTTGTGCTTTGTACAAGGAGATAAGAATGTATTCATTTGCATTCTTCTACATGCTGACCACCAATTGAACCAGAACCATTTGTTGAAAATGCGGTGCTTTTTTCCAACGGGATGGTTTTAGCTCCTTTCTCAAAAATCAGGTGACCATAGGTATGTGGGTTCATTTCTGGGTCTTCTATTCTATTCCATTGATCTACCTTCCAGTTTCTGCACCAATGTCATGCAGTCCCCCCTTCCCCCACCCAGACTGTTGGACAGAGATCAAGTCTGTAGGCATCTTTTCCTAACTTTACTGAGTGGCATGGCAAAACACAGGTCTCTGTCTCTCTACTTCCTCATTATAACTGTCTGGATTTGATTTTATTTGATTTTTTAACGAATTTTTTATTGGATTTTTTTATTTACATTTCAAATGTTGTCTTTTTTCTAGGTTTCCCCTCCAGAAACAGTCTATCCCATCTCCCCTCTTCCTGCTTTTGTAAGGGTGCTCCCCAACCCAATCCACTCCCTCCCACTTCCCCACCATTACATTTCCCTACAGTGGGGTATGGAGCCTTGACAGAAACAAGTGCCTCTCCTCCCATTCATTGCTTAGTAATACATTTCAGGGATGGTGATTCCCCCAAAAGTTCTTTTATTATTGAGAATAGTTTTCTCTCTCCTGTTTTTTTTCCTTTGTATTTGCAAATTGTTCATTCTAACTATATGAATAATTGAGTTGAAATTTTGATGGGAATTGCATTGAATATCTAGATTGCTTTTTCAAGTTGTCCATTTTTAATATATCAATCCTGCTAATCCATGAGAAAGGGAGATCTTTCCATCTTCTGTGATCTTCAGTTTCTTTCTTCAGAGACTTGAAGTTTTTGTCATGCAGATCTTTCACTTCCTTGGTTAGAGTTACACCAAGGTATGTTATATTTGTGACTATTGTGAAGGGTGTCTTTTCCCTAATTTCTTTCTCAACTTGTTTATCCTTTGAATAGAGGAAGGCTACTGATTTGTTTGAGTTAATGTTATACCCAGCCACTTTGCTAAAGTTGTTTATCAGGTTTAATAGTACTCTGGTGGAATTTTTGTTGTCACTTATGTATACTATCACATCATCTGCTAATAGTGATATTTTGACTTCTTCCTTTCCAATTTGTATTCTTTGACCTCCTTTTGTGAGTAGGACTTGAAGTCCCATATTAAATAGGTAGGGAGAGAGTCGGCAACCTTGTCTAGTCCCTAATTTTAGTGGGATTGCATCAAGTTTCTCTCTAGTTTCATGTTGACTACTGGTTTGCTGTATATTGCTTTTACTATGTTTAGGTATGGGCCTTGAATTCCTGCTCTTTCTAAGATTTTAGCATGAAGGGGTGTTGGATTTTGTCAAAGACTTTTTCAGCATCTAATGTGATGATCATAGTTTTTTTCTTTGAGTTTGTTTATATAGTGGATTATACTGATGGATTTCCATATATTGAACCATCCCTGCATCCCTCAGATAAAGCCTATTTGATCATGGCGAATGATCTTTTTGATGTGTTCTTGAATTTCGTTTGTGAGAATTTTACTGAGTATTTTTGCATTGATATTCATGAAGGAAATTGGTCTGATGTTCTCTTTCTTTGTTGGGCCTTTGTGTAGTTTAGGCATAAGCATAATCGTAGCTTCATAGAAGAATTGAGCAGTGTTCCTTCCGTTTCTGTTTTGTGGAGATTCTGCCAGAGCCTGAAAAATAGAGGTGGATGCTCACAGCCGAACATTGGACTGAGCACCAGGACCCCAATGGAGGAGTTAGAGAAAGGACTGAAGGAGGTGAAGAAATTTTAACCCTATAAGAAGAACTACAATATCAACCAACAAGACATCCTAGAGCTCTCAGGGACTAAACCACCAACTGAAGAGTACACATGTAGAATCCTATTGCTCCATCTGCATATGTAGCAGAATATCTGCATATTGATGCATCGTCTGGCATCAGTAGGTGGAGAGACCCTAAGTCCCATAAAGGCTTGATTCTTCAGTTTAAGGGAATGCTAGGAAGGTGAGGTGGTAGTTGGTGCGTAGTAGGGGGAGCACCCTCATAGAAGCAGGGGGAGAGCATGGCATTGGGAGGTTTTGGAGGGTGAACTGAGAAAGGAGACAATATTTGAAATATAAATACAGAGAATATCCAATAAAAATGTTTACAAAATATACTATCCTCAATGAAATTGAATTAAGAAAATTTTATAGATGAACAGTGTAGAAAATATTAGGTTAAAGTAAAGCATTTAAAAGTATTAACTGAAAATCTTCTATCACTTTAACTGTCTAGTGAATTTTATATTCATAGGAATTTACATGATTCAGAAAGGAGGTGTACAACTCAAGAACTTCACTTAGTTTACTTAGAATTGATTTTCATATGTGAAGTATGCGTTCCCAGTCCTTGTTGAATTATAAAAGTCTGTGATGGTTTTTGCCTTTAGATAAAGTACTGGAGCAGGGAGAGGTATTCTTTGGCAGAGCACTCTCTAATTTATAATTTAGCAAGTTTAACTAGCACAGAAGAAACACTTTACTATGGGTAGCTATCTGAATGTGTGATTGCTATTATTGATTGTCAACTTTACTACCTCTAGAAGGTACTACAATTCCAAACTGTAGGGCACACCTATGATAGATTTGTTTTGCTTGACTTGAAGTGAGTGAATTCACCTTTAGGCTGGACACATCTCTTTGATTGAAATCTTGAGGTAGGAAAACCCACACCTTTAATCCATATCTGGAGGTAAAAAGACATACACTAACTTTAATCCAGGTCTTCATGTAGGATGACACACCCTTATTCTACTCCACATCATCTTCTGGAAATCTATACAAGAATATGGATTTTAAAAAAGCTTTGGCTCTTTGCCTATTTGCTTTCTCCTCTTTAGCACATCCATTGCTTTCTGGGTTGAGACACCCAGCCTGGTGGACTGAACATCTATGGGATCATTGGACTTTCTTTCATAACCAGCCATTGTTGGATTAGTCGTAAGGTAGCCTGTGAAGTAATTCTAATATATTATATATTATATGAGAGAGAGAATTATGGACCTACAGGAATAATGTATACTTTATACATAATTATATAGAGAGAATATATCATGCTTTAAAGCATATAAATACATGCATGCACACACAAATACACAATACACATACACACAGAGAGAAAAAGAGAGAGAGACAGAGACAGACAGAGACGAGAGAGATTCATTCTTTAAGTCTGCTAAATGTATTTTTATATTTCTAGAGAACTCTAACTAATAGAGAGCAGGAAAGAAATAAAACATGTTTTGATTTTCCCACTATAATAAGATATAATATATAGAACAGTCTTAAAACAACTCTGCCTCTCCTCCCAACACCCTTGTGTGTGTATGTGTGTGTATATGTGTATGTGTATGTGTATCATGAGTCCATATCATCCAAAGACTGATCTCATGAAAGCCTGAGAGTTAATCATATATAAAAAGAAATAGTATGACCTCCTGGTACTACTGAAGGTGATTCTGGGAACAAGCATGTTGCCAAGTCCCCAGAATGCCCTGGAAATTCTGTCATTATGTAGCTTCTGTAGCATATACGGGAATAAAAATGGAGTAGTTTGTGTGGTAAAAACAAGATATAATTGTGAATATAATTTAACTTCTAATCTATACTTTGGTCAATTTTAGTGAATCGAAGCAAGCGATAATCACTCCATTTTGCATTGTGCTTGCCTGTGTGGCCTTAATCTTAAAGGTCACTTCCCTTCCTTTTAGAGCCACATTGAGTTGCAACTGCAAGCTGTAGCTTTGCTACCTACTTCTTCCCTTTGCTTAGCCCAGTCAGCCTTCTGACTAAGAGGACTGTGAGCCCTGCACATTGCCAGAAGATATACACAAAAACAACAGTGGTTTCCTTTCCTTTATCCCAGCTATTATGCAAGGCACATCCGGGAAGTGTGGAAATAATTGGCTTCCAAGTGCTAGGGGAAAAGAGGAAAAAATACAAAGGGAATATGCCAGGCTCTACTGAACCCATTGTGCTGTCTAGAGTGCTCTTGTTTGGCTGATGTGAGACTGTGGAAGAGTTACTGCTGAGGGGGGTGAAGTTCAAAGAAACAAAAATTATATTTTTCAGAGAAAATGATTGGAAAACCTAGCATCTTTCCTAGCTAAGTTGGAATATTAGGTTATACAGTAATTTTTCCTTATTTTAGTATGAACAAATAATATTTCACGAAACAGTGAAGAGAGTGACTGTCTATATCTTTTCCTTCTCTGGTTCCTTTTCTTTTTCTATTTTTATTGATGACTTGTTTAAAATACTAAAATGACCTTATAAATGTGGATTAATAATTACAGTCCTGAAGTAGGTACATTGGTCACTCTTCAATCTCCAGAGACTCACTTCCTCATCTGCTTGTCGAGACAGTACTTTAATTTTATGACATTATATCCTTGCATAGTTGTTTGTATAAGTGAAGTCTTCATAGTTTTTGAAACCATCATCTTTCTATTTCTTTCTTTCCTTTACTCATATTTTTCTTGAGATAACTAACTGCAGTGAAAGGTTGTGAATTATATGTATCTTTACATATTGACAAATTGCATTATAAGACATATGCAAATATAATTTAATGTTGTGATAAGACAACAATATAATAAGGCTCTGATTTCAATGCCTATACCAAAATTACAATATGCAAATATAATTTAATGTTGTGATAAGACAAGAATATAACAAGGCTCTGATTTCAGTGTTTATACCAAAATTACAAACTGATTATTTACATTATAAAAGAAAGTGGGCTCCTGGCAGGGAAGTAATACCCTGACTGTAAATCTTGACCTCTCACTGTGTTCCAGCAAATCACCCAGACTTGTCTGCAGCTCTGCAACAGAACACCTACTTCAGCCTTCTGCCCCACCCTGTCTCCTCTCCTGTAGATTCAACAGGTTGTCTCCTCCTAACCTCTCTCACCCCACTTGTTGCTTTATCTCGTTGTCTACAATTTAACTTCAATTTAATGCAATAGCATTCCAAACACATTTCTCACATAGATTAGGCAAAAAGAATGGATCACTGTGTTTGGAGAATGGTCACAATGCATTTCCATACAGGTGACCTCAAATTAGCAAATCACTAATCAGTTCCCAATTTAGTCTGAAATGTATGTATATAATTGCACTATATATTATTTAAATTTCGCATTAATTTTTTCTTATGCCTGTATTTCACAGTTGTATGTATATAACAGAAACAATAAAAAAGACTCTCATGTAGAAAATGGAGTTCCCTGGAAGGAGTTGGAGAAAGGGTAACTGGGAAAGGCTGAAAAGATAGAGTTCAAGTGACGTAATTTCATTTCTATTAAAATGTTAAAATAAAGAAGTCTATGGAGGAGAATGAAATCAACAGAGTCAGTATTTTATTAGAGAATTGGAATACATGTGATTAGAATTAGCTCCTATATCAACTAGGCCAACACTTATTCACACACAACTACACAGAAATGTCTGCCAGAATCAGCTATATGAAAAGATGAATAGTATGTATACAGTGTTCATATACAAAATTTTTCTTGATTAATATTCTTATGTGATTTGCTTATTAAAGTGTTTAGGAGAATTAATGCCATGCTTTAAAATGAATTCACTTATAAAATATAACAATATATGTAGATTAGATGCCAAGTAGCTGAAGGAGAGGAAATCACCGTTTATTGTCTAAAATATTACATCCCTGGTCTACATTTAGACAGAAGAAATTTTTGCTGAAGAAACACATTTAAAAATACTTCTGACAGTGCAGGCCGAGAGGAACCGGATGTAGATCTCTCCTGAGAGACACATCCAGAATACAGCAAATACATAGGCGAATGCCAGCAGCAATCCACTGAACTGAGAACAGAACCCCCGTTGAAGGAATCAGAGAAAGGACTGAAAGAGCTTGAAGGGGCTCAAGACCCCATATGAACAACAATGCCAACCAACCAGAGCTTCCAGGGACTAAGCCACTACCTAAAGACTATACATGGACTGACCCTGGGCTCTAACCTCATAGGTAGCAATGAATATCCTAGTAAGAGCACCAGTGGAAGGGGAAGCCCTTGGTCCTGCTAAGACTCAACCCCCAGTGAACGTGATTCTTGTGGGGAGGGTGAAAATGGGTGAGGATGGGGAGGGGAACACCCACACAGAAGGGGAGGGGGAGGGGTTAGGGGGATGTTGGCCCGGACGGGGAAAGGGAATAACACTCGAAATGTATATAAGAAATACTCAAGTTAATAAAAAAAAATACTTCTGACTTCTGTTGACTTGTTTCTTTGTTTTTCATTAAGAAAGGGGATGCTGCTGGAGGCTTAAAAAGCACCCTGTGATTTTAGAATGGCTAAGTTGCATGAATGGGCCTTAAAAGAGAAAAAGGGTGCTGTTCTGGGAAGGCACACAGGCTTTAGAGGAGGGCAGGCTTACTTGCTGCTCCATCAGGTTGAATCTATATGTTGCCAGAAGTGTGTCCGTTATTCTCCATGAAACACAAGAGCTGTATATATCAGGTAGAGCGCATAAGCAATACAAGTCTAATACTCCTTCTCCACCTTATTCACCAGCCTCCTGGTAAACTATTAGGAGATGCGTAAACAGCTCAAGTTATCTTTTCTTTTATTTCCCACTTTTCTTTCCCTCCCTCTCCCATGTTCTGCTAAAGACCTTCCCCTTCTTTCTTCATCTTTCATTGTATCTTTTCTTTATGATGCCTTGGGATTAAAAAATGTTTTAATATAACGTTTGTCCGATATAAAAAAATATGATCAATAACTCAAAATTCCATGAAATACTAGCAGTGGTTTTCATTTTTATTTTGTTTATTTTGGCACCCCATGATACACAACCATTTCCATGTTGATCAGGGTTGATGTATTTATTTTTTGTTTTTTAATGCAGAGACTTAATATGCAGTCAGACTGTTGGCTTAGACCTCAAGTATGTGCAGCACAACTAGTTTAAGGCATTTTGCTGCTTTCTGCTTAAAATTGTAGATTAGAATAAAAATTATATTTTTTTCAGAAAATGCTCAAAATTGCTATCGTTAATACTTTTATCCTCACCATACCACAGGATAGCTGATAAATACCATTCATGTTTATGTATAATTGAGAGTTATATAACATAATTTACATGATTTTTTAAAAATATTTTCTCTTCCATGTAGGGGGCCAGTCATTGGGTGAGGTACAGTAGAAAAATTTTGAATATATCTACCTTGGATTGGGGACACTAATTCACTACTAGAATTAGTCACAGATTGGAAACATACTGCACTAAGATAGAAGAGAAAATGATACAGAAATGTTGCTTGTCACTAGGGACCCCTTGTCTCTTAAGATCTGTACATTATAAGAAATGTTCTACCCACCTAGAAAAAAGAAAATGTTGGAAACTGTCTTAAAGGTTTAACTGGACAAAGAGAAACTGGAGGTCATTCAAGGAGACAGTGACCTGAAAAATCCCAATTGCAGTAGGTAGAGACTTCAGATGGGTACTCAAATAGAACTATTCCGAAGCCTAAGCATAACTTCCCATGATCTCATTTCCTAAGATTTCATCTGTATGATCCAAATGGCTTGACTCCTGTATCCAGTCATCTGACAGAGACAATGTGAGCTTTCCTTGCCGTGAGATAACACTACACTTAGCCTCTACTTCTTTTCGTTGTATTCTATTTAACCTGCAATATACATGAGGTTGAAAAGAGAAATTTGTGGGGACAATACTTAGAAAAGGTTAGAAGGGGTAATTGGAATGAATATGCTCAAAATAGGTAATTTAAATATAAAATTCTCAAGAAATTAATACAGAAATGTTTAAAAATAAAGTACTTGTCACTAAAGCAGACATCCTCAGAAATTTGCTGGTAAAATTATATATAGTACAAGTCATCAGGATTTTAAAATAAAATACAGTGCAAAGAGGTTTTAAAATAATTGTGAAAATACAGTAATAGAAATAAAAAAGCTGACAATTTTTTTGCATAGGATGTGAAACACTAAAGTACAAAAATTCTAGATTCGAAAAATACACAATTAGAGATTCAGTGGGTTTAAGAATTTTGCATTACATATCAAAACAAACTGGGAGAAAAACAGATTTATGGGGAGCAGATAGAAGATTTAGTGGTTAAAAGCACTTGTTGCTCTTGTAGGGTATCTTGGCTTAATTTCTATCACCCACATGGTAGCCTAGAACCACCGTGATTCTAGTTCCAGAGAACTCAACACCCTCTTTTGACCTCCATGGCACCAGGATTGTACAAGTTGCCCATACATACATGCAGGCAAAAAACTCATACAAGCAAATTTAAATCGTCATGTAAAAATAATTTCACATTCAGTGAAAACTACAGTAAAAAAATTTATGATAGGCAGGAGGAGGAGTTTAGCCTCCTATGTGAAAAGAATGGGAGGGCCAGATGAGGGAAGATCAGGAAGAGACAGAGAAAAGAAAAAGGGGACTTGAGAAAATGGGTGTGACAAAACCAGAGGAAATAAGGTTTAAAACATCAAGAATTGGGAGACTTTTCCAAAGAATAAAAGACACTTCACCATTAGTTCAAGGAGATATATGAATTCTTTTTTTCTTTTCATTAAGTATTTATTCACGTTATATCACAGTCGCAGTTCATCATCCTCCCAATGCCCCTCACACCCTCTCCATGTTTCTCCCTTCCCTTCTTCTCTGAATAGGGGGAACCCTCCCACATCACCCTACACTGGCATATCAAGTGACTGCAGGAATTCTCTCTCACTGAGGCTAGATGTGACAGCCCACTGAGGAGAACTGGACACACAGGCAGGCAACAGACTCAGGGGCAGCTCCCTCTCCAGTAGTTGGAGGACCCATATGAAGACCTAGTACAAATCTGCTGCATATGTGTGGGTGGCCAAGGTCCAGTCCATGCTCGCTCTCTAGGAGCCCCCAAGAGTCCAAGTTAGTTGACTGACTGTTGGTCTTCTTGAAGAGTTCCAATCCCCTTTGAGTTCCATAGAACCCCCAACCCAACTCTGCTACAAGACTCTCCAATCTCCATCTAATGTTTGGCTATGAGTCTGCACATGTTTTAGTCAGCTACTAGATGGAGCCTTTCAGAAGACAATTATGTAACGGTACTGTCTGCAAGCATGGACCATATCATTAATAAACTCAGGTATTGGTACTTGCCCACAGATGGGTCTCAAGTTGTACCACTCATTGCTTGTCCATTCCTCAGTCCCTGTTCACTTATAGACAGCACACATTTTTGGTTAAAGGTCTTATGGGTGGGTTGGTGTCCTTATTCTTCCACTGGGAATCCTGCCTGACTACAGAAGGTAGGCACTTCAAGTGCCATATCCCCCACTGCTAGGAGTCTCAGGTACAATCACACCCATAGAGTCCCAGGAGCTGTTGACACAGAAATAGAGTGAGTGCAAAAGGGGAAGGGCAGAAATTGACCCTAATGGGTTTTCCCAGAGGAGCCAGTAGGCAAATGATTGTGATAGGGATCTTACCTGGAGTTCCCTAATGGCTGCAGACTTCTTGGATTGACCACAGAAGTGTGGACTGGGAATATTGAGTGCAGAGGGGACAAGGGAGACCTCAGGGTTGCTGGACTTGTTGGGGAACACACCAGGTAGGGACTTCCGGTTTGGGGATTACACCTGGTTGTCCTGGATGACAGCAGACCTCCAGGGATGCCAAGTGGAACTGTGGTTCACAAATAGAGTGCATAGAAGTCAGGCCAGAACTCTCTGTTACTGGTTTGCTCAGAGGGGACAGCAGCCAGAGAATTGGAGTAAAGGGTCTCACTTTATGGTCCCTGATGTAGGCAGGCCTCTGGGTTTGCAGGTTGAAGTGTGGACCTGAAGATGGAGGGCAGAGGGAACAGGAGAGAAATCACTGCTGCTGAGCTTGCCTGGGGACCTAGCAGACAGGGATGAGATCTAAGAATTCTACACTCACATGTGTCACTACAACTTCCACATCTAGAGATAAAAACTGAGGCATGTAACTTACAGAGCAAATTATTCCACTCTCTGTAATTTAAATTATCAGAAAAGCAAAGTAACAAGAGTAAGACTTGAGTATAATGCTTGTCATGCTCTTTTCTCTGACTCAAAAATAGGTAATAATGAGACCATTTCTTCTAATTGACTAACTGGACAAGGTTGTAAACATTTTGTTCAATTCACTTAGGGAGCAATAGATGTCAATGAAATGCAATTCATGTTGTTTAATATGGAATGTAAACTTTTGATCATTGAGTCCTGAGATGCTTCATTCAATTTGGTATATAAATTTATTTGTAAAATAAAATATGATTGCCAATTTCATCAGTTTATAATGTTTATTATCTATCAAAATTAAGGTTGTAGTTCCTTTATCACTCATTCACTCCTATATTCATTACTTGACAAATTCTATAAGTTATTTATGCATACTAGAATGTAATAGACGTTAGATGCACAGCTGTGACAGACTGAGACTTCCACTTGTTTTCACCGAATGTGTTAGATGGTCACATTTTCAGGCTATGGATAGAGAACACAGAAGAATGTGCCCAGGGCACATAAAACATCCCCAGGAAGCCTAGGCTGTGAGCTTGACTTGCTGCATCTCACTTGCCTCTTAAACTGCACACAGAGGGAGTAATTTTGGAAAGTGTGTGACACTGTAGGTTTGTGTCAGTGCTGAGACACCCTGAGCTTTGAAAAGAACACTAGACTCTTACTCTGCAATTATCTCTGGGAGAGTTAAACTATATACCAGGAATCATAGAAGCCCATTGTCTGTGGTGGAGGGAATTATAGTCTGTGATTTATATCAGTTGTGTTTCATAAACAAATATTACTGGGGAAAAACCCAGAATGAAAGGCTCAAGTGCCACTGATGATGCAAAGCATTACAGAATTACCCCTGTTAAGTGCCCATATTCAGTGACCAGATCTACAATCCCTTTTTTGTAGTTTTTAATCCAAAGGAAAGAACACAAATGGACTGTAATATTAAAACAAATTTTGTTTAATTTAAAACATCATCACTGTTGAAGGAAATATTGAATAGATGAAGGAGTTATGGGAGTACATTTCAAATTTCATTGACCAGAGATAAACAAGAGGAGATAACAACACGCAAAAGATTAAAGGAAAATTTCTCTGAACATTGTATTTCACGTCGATTCTAATTTAGTCTCCCTGAAGAAACACAAAAGCATAAAATATACCCCTATCCCCAGTTTTCCTACAATTCCAAACAGGACCTCACATGTGAATAGGAAGAATACAGAAAGAAAGCAGTTTCTAAGCTTTTAAATTTTTCAGATTTGTCTTTCATAGGTGATAGGAATCCATATATGGATCTGAAATTCATTTAACAGCTGCATCCTATTCCCCAAAATGTAGCCCTGGAAATGGAATTCTCAGTCTCAAAAGTACTTTTCACTAATTTATAATCCCTGTGGTATCCACTCAACTATAAATTATAAATCAATTATTCTCTAGAGAAGCAAGCAAACAGAAGAAACGAAACCAAAACCCACCAATAACTGCAAAAACAAACCCTATTTTCAATCCCCTGAAAATGGCTTCAAATTTACAAGTCAATAACTTGGAGAGATACATGTTCCCATAGTTTATAAAGTAGATTTTTCAGTGTGTTATATCAATTCTGTTCATTACCCACAGTTCTTTTCTACTTTACAGTATAGACAGGGAAGTAGGCTCATCTCAGGACTCAACTGAGTATATATAGATATAGGTACAGATATAGAAATAGATAGATAGATAGATAGATAGATAGATAGATAGATAGATAGATAGGTAGATAGATAGATAGATGTAGATAGAGATAGAGATAGAGATAGAGATAGAGATAGATATATATCATTGTTCTGTGTATCTGAGGAAATAAGAAGTGATGGCCTGAAAGTATAAAATTTGCAAGCCCTTGAGGACAAGACTCCACAATGAAGTGTGATGAGAATGTATAAAAGAATATTTTACCCTGATCAAAGTACGCTTAGAGATGTAACATCATTACAGATATTTATAGCAACACAGACCTGGATATTACATGCACAGCATATATAAATATCTGAGTTAGCTTTAAAGACATAGTGAATGTTAATGTACTGCACATAATTTACTAAAATAGGTTTCTTGTTGACTCAGCAGTAAGACTACTTACTTGGCAGTGAGTTTAAAAATAATGTTCTGTGAGTACAAGTGTTCCTCCTATCACTGATTTTTTAAAGTAGTTATCTCTAGAAGTTTTACAAGCTCTAGAATTTGCAGCCACTAACCTCTTGAGTGATGGCTTAACCATATTGTATTTTCAAGTGTAGTTCGGGACTTAGGTACTCTGAAGAAAGACCAATACTTCCTTGTACATATGAACTAACTGATAACTACTTGCAGAATGTAACAGTTGTAGCACAGAAACATGGAAAGATGACTTCTTGTGTGTTTATTATTCATCTCTTCTTCTACTTTTCTTATAAAAGATTTCATGTGGCTCAGGCTTGCCTCTCATTTGCCTCTATCTAAGCCTGTTTTTAAACACTAGATTACATGTCTTCATTCTCCCGAGGACAGTATTTACAGGTATTCAATGACACCTGGCATAATTCCTTTTTAAAATCAATAGTAGAAGGTCAAAATTGAAGATGTTTTTATTTGAACAGTTCTATAGTTAATAAATTACATCACTTTTATTTTACTATGTTAATTTCTCTAAAGTTGATTTTCATTGTATTATATCAGAATTGGATCACATAAGGACTGGAGTTCTCAGAATTCAAGGAACAACCAATTTAAGGAATGTAACATTTTAATACTGTATTTTAAACAATATAGCATATTTCAGCAAACTCTATAACCCACTTAAACAGTAAGCACTCATATATTTGAATAAATAGAAAAGACCATATTAAGAACAACATAAAATATTCCAGATATTAGGTAACAATTGTCTCGGAAAAATTATAACAAAATTTGCACGACGACTACAGTGGGTGCTGATATTTTCTGGCATAAAATATATATAATTAAAATATGAAAAAGATGAACACCCAGGCATTGTGCATTATCCAACCCAAGAATGACACCCATGAAGCCACAAATTAAATAGTTGTCAGGGTTGGGGATTTAGCTCAGTAGGGTTGGGGATTTAGCTCAGTGGTAGAGCGCTTGCCTAGCAAGCGCAAGGCCCTGGGTTTGGTCCCCAGCTCCGAAAAAAAAGAAAAGAAAAGAAATAGTTGTCAAAGATATTAATTATTCTAATTCTACTAGAATGTTTGATTGGTTGGTTGTGAGTTTTTGAATAGCCATCTACTTGACTATAATTTAAATATTGGTAAAACTACAGCACAGGTTCATGCATTACTGCATATAATAAAAATAATTTGTGTTTAAAATGTTAGCGATAAATATGAATAAGATAGAATGTTTTCAATTTTGTAATGTTATGCATGATTTTGAAAAGAATGTATTAAAAACGTCTGCTCCCATGAGGCAATGACTCATGTTCATTCTGGATGCTAAAACCTATTTGTATTCAAAATGGCTCTTTGTAGCAAGAATTTTAAATTATACCCTGGCAAACATTCCTGTTTTAGTCATAAAACAAAGTAAATTTGCTATTTAGAGAGTGGTAGAATATTTCATGGAACACAAATCAATAGAATCAGATGAATTATTTAAGAGTAGGTCCTAAATAGGCTTAATAGTATCAATAATTAACAATTCCCCAAACTCGTAGTAGAAATGCTTTACTCTTTTCAAAGAGCTTTCATTCTGTTTCCTTACTAGATGTTCACATCAACTCTCTGAGGTACTTGGAAAAACATTCAACTCATGTACGGAGTGAGAAAATTTGATCTTCGGGCTGTATGCACACATCTTACAGAAATCAGGGAGAAAGGTGAGCTGAAATCCTTAGTAGCTATATCTTCATAAGCCCATGAGAAAATTAATGCTAAATCCTAATGGATTGCTGTGAGAATCTTGTCTTTTAAGTATGTCTTCACCATCCAAGAGAGTTTATAGGTAGAAAGCTAGAAAACGTACTAGGGCTAAATATAATTAGGCAGAATGGAGAGATCAAATGAGTCTTTACAAGTTGATCATGTTGTTACTATTTGAAAGAATCTGTGAATAGTTCATGGGGAAAAATGAGGACACTGAATTACAATAGTAAATATTTTGAGGCTAATGAAAAGAAGGAAGAAAAGGGAAAGAGAGGGAATAGTAAGAAAAGAAGGAAGGAAGAAAGGAAGGAATGAAGGAAAGAAGAGAGCTAGGAAGGAAGGGAGACAGTCTCTTGCAGAGGGAAAGAATATGACAGGATTGTCTAATGAGGAAATATCTATTTTTTATAGTATTAACACCACATCAGTATTGTTAATTGTTTGACACAAGATTGAATTCCTGCACATGTTAGCATAAGGTTTTAACCTTATGAGAAGCCTGGCTACTGGTAACAAATCCTAATGTAACTGTTTGAATTTATTATTGCTCAGATCAAAGCCAACATTAAAAAAAACTCAAAGATTTCAGTGGTGCCGTCTATACTCTTTCCAGATTTTACTTTTGCTATTTCCATTTGTTGCCTCTGAATCTCACAAAGTGATTTAGTTTCTGTCTTTGTATTTTCAATAACTGAAATATCAGTCTTACCCGGCTGTGAACCCAGGAAAATACAATAGGGACAGGTATGGCAAGATATACCCATGTGTGCAATATTGGCATGAATGTTATCGGGATATCCAACCACTTTCTGATTGGATATAAGACTAGCTGTTTTTTTGTTTCTTTTTTTTTTACTGTAAATATTGCCAAAAACCCATGGATGAGGATCTAACAAGCTCCAGAAGTAACATACTACAATTAGTTTAATAAATAAAAATATCCAAATGCCCTTTATATTCCATGAGAGAAGTTTCTTTTTTACAGTGGACGGCATTTAGTACAGTAGCTCACAATTAGTGCAGAGAACAAGAGACCTGGGTGCACTCAGACCTGCATACACTGACAGACACAGTATACACTGTAACATGCACTGTTACAGGGATTTCATGCTCCAAAGTGTGGAGTTATGGACAGTGGGTGGCTTCTGGAGGAGGGAGAGATCATTGTTAGGAGTGTGGCTACTAGGAAGTCAACCACCTAGCACTAGATGGCCTTGTACCAAGCAGTACATGAACAACACATATTGGAGTAGATGAAGTGATAAATTAAATGTTATTTTTAAGGGACATTAAATTAGAAACAACAGGGAGTTTGTTAGGATCTGGAAGGAGTTAAGTAGAGTTGGGAGTGATATCATCAAATTACATTGTATGAAATTCTTGAGAAATTAATAAAAATATTTCAAATGTCCAATGTTCTCAGTCATATCAGCCACTAGAAAATTAGTCAAACACAGAGAAGACACAGGTAATCATTTACATGGTGTTTGAAATCTCATGTAAAAGTGGTGATTGAGGAAAAAGAACTGGAATTTTCATTGTGGGGGAAACATAAATTGGTATTTCTACCTCAAAAATGTAATTTGACTGTTATAAAGAAATTTGAGCATAATATTGTTTAATAGTCTTTCTGCTTTCAGGCAAAAGAGATATTGAGGACTATAATAATTCTTACTGCATACTGTATACTGCTATTAATACTGTACACTACCATTGATACACAGGTGAGGGCAGGTGAAATATAAGACTAGAGTCTGCAATTGGACAATGAAAATGGAAGCCGGGACTGAGAGTTTCAGGAAGAGAGGACAGGAGACAGACAGACAGAAGAGCAGAGAAGATGGAGGAAGGAAACGAATCAGATCCATGTAGCTTGAAATAGACAGAGGTAGCTATGAATATCATAGAAGGGACAGAATAATATAGGACAACCTAGGTGGGCAGCTTGTATCAATATCAATTGGCTCTGAGTTCATTGTGTGGGCATTTTGTGAGTTGAGAATATACTGATATAAATCTGACTGATAATTTACAAGCCTCTGGAGTTTTGATTTACTGGGTTAAAGAGGTTTGTGACAGCTAGCCATAGGGGACAGATGGCTGGGAAGATAAGAACAGATCAGAGGCAGGAAAAGCCTAGGAAAGCAGGGAAGACCACTGCTTGCAGCTTGCAATGGGGAGAAGAAACCACGTTACTAGATCATGGTTGGCAATAGTGTGAATTTTTTTTAAATAATTACATGCAATTAAATAATTTACATGAATACTTATTTTAGTTTTGATTATAATGCATGAAAATAAAATATACATCTCAAATGTCCATTAGCGAAGGAGAGTAAACCTGTGGTTTATTGTCATAAGATCTTATTCAGTATTGAGAGGATGTGTTACAAAGTAGTGTTGAATAATCTTTTACAGATGTAATTGAAGAATGAAATAGAATTGAAGGACATTAACTTGTGATGACAAGTGGAAGAATCTAGATGAAGCATGAGAGCATCTGTGTAAGTCTATTTCCATAACATCTTGCAAAGTAGAGTCACATAGTAATGACAGAAGTAGAACAACACTACCTGAGCTGAGAGGAAACAAGGGAGAAGGTAGGAAACACAAGGAAATGACAGAAATTGTTAGTGCTTTCTTGGCTGGAAACATTAAACTGGATATGTGTATATATTTATTGTAGTTATATTTCCTTTTTTTAGTATTTTAGACTATTACACTAACCAAAGTATTAGAAAAGCCTCCCAATTTTTTCTATTATTTTAATTTTATTCAAAGATACTTTTCAAGTTAGTTAAGGAAATGTTAAGAAAAACTCATGGTTTATTTTTAGCATAGATGTCCAATTCTTTAGGCACTTCTTGGTGACAAGAAATCAGAGGCAGGAAAAGCCTAGGAAAGCAGAAATGCCTTTTGTCATTGGAATGCCTCGACTACTTCCATCCATATTCACAGCTGTATGAGGTCAACATTCTTGTAGTAAAAGCAAAGTAACATAGCTCCCCATCCCAGATTTAAAAGGCATGCATTGAAGGAAAACAAGCTACCACCACTCTTAACAACAACAACAACAACAACAACAAAAACAACAACAACAACAATAGAAACAACAACAATCCCTGGAAGTTGGTCTAGTTTCCTTCATCAAATTGTCAGTACCACAAACATATCCAACTTTTGAAGCCCAGGTAGAAACATTGCCAGGAACAGATGCAGCTGCCTTATTACTCATGTGGGATATTAATAAAAATTTCATACTCATAAACCTTAGTAGAGTAGCCAATGGATAAAGAACATTGCTATTAGGTGTTGGAACACAGCCCCATGGTAACATGCTCGACAACACTACAAATGTTCTTAAGTTTCTTCTAGAATCTATTATTAGAACTCAATGTTAGATCAACACATTTTTAATGGATAAAAATTAAGCTTTAATTTTGTCTGTTTCAAAGAGTTTATTTCATTAAGTGCAGATTCTTCTACACAAAACTATTTCTGAAAAGTGTGCAAAAGCTTCCGCAGAAAGAGTTTTGTAGGATTGTGTTTTCTTTTATTTTAGGAAGTTTGATAACGTTTAGTAATCTTTACAGATTGGAAATTTAAATTTCTCTTTTGCAGACATCTTCATGCTCAACAGTTTTGGGGTGAACTTATTTGGCCTTTCCTGTAATAGAATGCATCTTGTTATTGAGTTACCTGCAATGACCTTTGATATAGTCAAGTAAAAATGATGATAAGATCCTTTCTTATTTTCTTCTAACATGAATATTCAGTTTTCCTTTCTGAACCATGAGAGAAAAGACCTTGGGCTCACTGAGAGCAGGCACAGGCAGAAAGAAGGGTCCATCACAGCCACACTATGTCCCTTTATTATAGCATCTTTGTAACTCTCTTTTTATAGCATTGTCTCATTACTAGGGTAAACTGCTTTAATCTGTCTGAGAACAGTCACCAGAGAACTGAGACTCTATCATATAGTAGTAACTTTGTAGATTCCACTTACCTCCATGTTTCAAGAGAAAAGCTCTTGGGGCAGTGCAGTACATGAAGGTAAAAAAATGTATGCTACTAAACATGTCATAAAGCAATGGTATACATCTCTTTATGATGTATACAAATGCCTGTGAGCATACCGTCTTTGGTTCTCTTTGCTGCTTTTCATCTCAGACTTTCCATTATGTCCAATTATGGTCCACTTAAAATATCAAATAAGTTTTAACTAAAATTAATAAGACTTTTTCAATGTTTTCTTCAGAAGAAATTTCCCAACCACTCTAATGCTCTGTGGACATTTAATAAATTAGGAGTTTCAGATTTTATGGAAGAATCAAAACCTAACTCAATTTAATAATTTAATTTGAATAGATAATTGCTGAGCAAAATGTACTTCTTCACGTAGTTATCAGACTTTGCATTTTGACTTCCACTTTCTACTGTCTGAATACTGGGTTATTCATCAATGTTGAATCTACCTCACCATCCCCAAAACTCCCAGGTTTTGAACAGTGTTTTGGTGGAAACCCTTACCTTAAGAAAGTTTGATTCTTCCTGATATAAACTTGCCTCTCCTGTTATCATTGCGTTTCTTATATGTACCATACACTAATTTGGTCATAGATAAGTCATGGACTGACATAGAAATTATATATTTTTCAGAATTATTATGTTTTCTTTCCCCTTTTACTGGATTCTTAATGAGTTTTATGTATGAAGTGCTCCCATAGGCTCATGTATTTGAACATTTTGTCCTCAGCTACTCGTGTTGATGTGGAAGGTTCGGAAGCACTGGGCAAATGGAGCTTTCCTGGAGGAAGTACACCCCTGATGACAAATTTAGCTTAATATTCACTGTTTATCAACCATAAGAGAGATTATATTCCTCAAACTATAAAACAACCAAAAAACAAAACTTAGTCTCCTAAGCTACTCTTAGACATTTTTGTCCCAGCAATGATAGCAGTAACTAGTACATGTCCCTTTGGTGCCTTCATATTGTGTGGAATGTTAGAACCAAGCAGACAAAACTATCTCAGAAAACATCAGGCACCTGGGACTTCTCGATAAGCTTTAGGCCAGGGAGTTTCACAAGAATTTGCTGAGTAAACACCTATTTAGGAAGTGTCCCAACGACAGTAAGGGCAGGAACCTCCACCTTCCCCACTTCTGTGTTCCAGAGCTGTCTCCCCACCTAGGGTCTCAAATGAATTCAAAGGACAATAGGTAGCCATCAATGAATTCAAAAGGTAATGAGTCCCGCCAATTAGAAATAACCAACTCATCCTGTAACCTAAAGCCTATACCATGAAAAAGTATAAAGAGTGTGTGCCTTTGTTCTTTGGGATCGCCTCTGCTCCAATTGCACAATGACCCCAGTGCACTGGATCAATAAACCTCTTACTTATTGCATCGATCTCTGTATCTGTGTCTCTGTGAGTGGGACATCCCAAACGTAGGGCTGGGGAGGAGGGAGGGTGCTTCTCAAGTCTTACAATTCTCATAGGCATATTTATATCCCTACACATATATGACATATGTGTACCAAAACATTGATGTATGCAAATAATATGTGATTTTTACATAATAATGTATATTACTGTTTCTGTAATAGTCTCAAACATTTGGACCAAACGACCTTCACCATACTTAAATTATGTCATTTCCTCCATTAGCTTTTATTTTTTGGCTTTGACTTTACTAATGATTTTTGATTCTTTCTACTCCCTCTCTCTCTCCTCTGTGTGTGTGTGTGTGTGTGTGTGTGTGTGTGTGTGTGTGTGTTTATGAATATGTGAATGTAGATTTGTGCCATTAGGAGCAAATAAAGGTTAGAGGACATGGGTCCTGGGGATGTGACTCAACTCATAGACTTTCTGTGCAAGAGAGGAGGCCCTGAGGGTGAGGAGGAAAGGGAGAGAGATGATATCTGTGGTTTACAGTTGTAGCGATGTGCCCGTGGAGGCTAGAAGACATTGTGGAATCAACTCTGCTCTTTTGACCTCGATTTGAGGGCTGTTTTCTGTTGTTTCTGTCACCATGCTGTATATTCCAGGATAACTGGTCAGCAAACATCTAAAAAACTGTCCTAGCTTCATCTCCCATCTCAATATAGAAGTATTAGGATGCCACATGCCCAGGACTACAGCCAGTATTTGTTTTGTTTTGTTTTGTTTTTTAACATGGGTTCTAGGATTAATTCATATTCTCTGACTTGCACAGCCAATGCTTTTACCTGCACAGCCATCTATCTCCCTTACAAACCTTGTGCAAATGTACTTTTAACGTATTATATTCACACAGGGACTATATCAATAGGTTCAATTTTCTAAAGCTAAAAATTAAATTATAAATGAACTCATTGTGTTTCTATATGTATTCCCAGAAGTGTATGGCATGACAACATTTCCATACCAGAATACAAATAAACATTTTAAAACTGGGGCAGTATGCCATTATGCAAAGTACCATCTTTATTTTCCTTTACATTTTAAATACCTAATATTTAGTTTTAGTTTTTGAGTCAGGGTTTCTCCATGTAGCTCTGGCTGTTCTGTGATTCATCCTATAGACCAAGCTGGCCTCAACCTGAGTGATCTGCCTGCCTCTACCTTCTCAGTTCTGGGATTAAAGGTGTGTACCACTATGCCTGGCATTAGAAATGCAATTTTGGGTGTTCATGAAAGACAAAGTGCTTTATAAAAGCCAGAAATGTGCCAAGTTTGCTGTACTCACTCTTATATCCATCTCTTCTGACATTTTGAAGTCCAGTACAATTGTCTCCCGTTGCTGTCACTGTGGTAAGAGGAGATATCTGAATTGTAAAGTTCAGTTCCCATCAAGATGATGGTGGACCAAATCAGGACCAAGTTAGAACCTCAGCATGCAAGCTCTCAATAGAGTCGCTATAGATGCAGATGTCACTATAGATGCAAATGTTAGTGAGTTGTGAGTCACAGGAGTTCCTGGACACGTTTGAATCAACAACCCAGACAGAGGACCTGAATTTCTGTACCACTGTATTATGGTAGCCTTGTGGTAGTCATCCAGAGTTCTTCCTCTTTAAAATAAGTTACAACTATTTATTATTCCTCAGGCTTTGCTGCTAGTAAAAGAGATCTGTCCGATTACCTCCAGAGTCCTTATCTTCATCTTTGTAGAAGAAACATAAGGTTTCTGAGGTGCTGACTAGCAAAACATAAGAAAAAGATATTGTACGGTTTGAGCCCTAATCATGCAGTTAATAGGGAAAAAAATGATTAAACCTCTGTCATTTCATATAATGTTGGTTTGGAGCGAACATAACAGTCCTGAAGGGTTTGACTGCGCCTAGCTTGTAAAAGATTCTCTTTGATGGTGATGCAGTGAAATCCCCCTCTTTAAAGTCACTGAGACAATGATTTCATAGCACAGTATTTCAACTCTTGACAGCTCAGTGGGAGTGAGGAAAGGAGAAAGGTAATCGAAAGGAGAGGGTTAGGTGAGGAGAGGAATTTAAAGTCAAGCCAAGATGAGGGCACTGCCCTCAGCAGCTGTCTGAAATGTGAATTGATAGTTCACAGACCGGTGTACTGGGATGAATGGCAACTGCTAATTGCACTGAGGAGTGATTATCTTGACATGGGGCAGTAGGTTTGGGGAAGAGATGAAACAGTTTCATTGTGGAAAAGTTTAATTTAACGATAAACATCTTAAAGACAAATCTGTGGTGTGTTTTTTAAAGAGTTAATTAAATCACCTTTTTAATATTTTTGTAGTCAATGTGTTCATAGTGTCCTTTTACCCCGTGTTGCTCTTTATATGTCTATGAACAAAATTTAAGCCATTTTAAATAAAATTTTATGAAATTTGGAGTTTCTAGCTATATCAATATTAAATATGTAGAACATGGTTTAAAACTAGTGTCTTCTGATCTATTTTATTGTGAAACAGAATCTATCTTCAAAGCTAAATAACATCTTTCTTTGGATTTGTATCTACCAAAGGTGATCCATAGGCTTTTCCAGATAATGTGTATATTACTGTCTTCAAAACTCATAGGAATATGTATTTAACTTTTGGATAGTTTCAAAATTGATAACGATTTTTTTTCCTCTTCATCACATGTATTTCAGAGTTAAGAGAAGAATTCATCAAGGCATGAAAACAATTGTGCTATTTCATATAAAAAGAATATCTCAGATTCCACAGTTGTTTAAGTGTTAATTTATGTGGTTAATGAATGTCATATACAGATATGCAGGTGCCTAAATAAGATAAGTACCAATGGCAAATAAGCAAATACTAACATGCACATGATATACATGTATATTTTTATATTTAATATAAACACATATTAATGATACATTTATATTTTTTATATATCGTGATATATTCACCTGGATATAAATGTATACATAAATATGAGTATCTCAAATACACAGCATATTTGCTGCAAACAAATGATGTTACAGTTTCCCATGGATTTTCTCTAACATTTTCTGTGTCAATACTAGTTCACTAAAAGTACAAGGCTAATATTCAAAGCTATAAATAGTGATGGACAAAAATCAGACTTTATGTTCCTGTTGTACCTGGCTCGGGGGGAGGGACTGCAGAGAACCAAGGCACTGGCTGCATGTTCTTTCAGGTGTGGTTTTCCTATAGTGCTACATGTGTAAAGTCTGGTGTTAGAATGAGATAATAATGCTACATCTGATGTAAAAGACCATGCTATCCTGTATGCCAGTAGCTGTCTCATGTAGCAAATGCATTTACAGAATGTGACATTTCCATGCCCTACAAAGCACATTGTTTTTATTTTTTGGTCTCTCTGTTAACTAAATAAATTATAACATAAATATCAAGGTGGGGGCATTACATATGCTGAGACAGAAAGGAGAAAGCCATCAAGTTAATTCCTGTTGGAAAGAAGATAGATCAACAAGTCAAGCAGGATAAGGGATAAGGCCTGGATAGTCCTAGCAGTGGCAGGGATGGATAGAGGAAGGAGATTCATTCCTAGTAACCTGTAAAAACTCAATAAGCTACTGAGCAGACTATTTTAGTCAACTCCCAATATAGTGTTGTTTTTGTTCAGTATAATTTCTGTTTTACGAAAAAAATTTAAGTTTGAGGAGTATCCCAATGATAGGATGTCAAGAGCCTTTTGGGGCCACTTGTTTCTAGACACTTAGTGGGAATCCGACATTATCAGGACAAAAGAAATAAGCCCAGGGCAAAAATCTAGCTTTGAGCTTGGGCTCAGGAACTAGGCCCTGATTAAGAACATTTACATTTGAGTTATTGCAAAGCTCAGAGCAGGCTCAGTGGAAGCATGTATGGCAGTCCTTTAGTCTTGGTCATGCTGATTAGCCGCTAGAACGGTGTTTACAGAAGCCTAGCTTGTTCCCTGACCCAGAACTGATCTTATTATTCTGCATGTAATTAAAGTGGCATAAAAGCAGATAGGAAAACAAAACATCTGCTTCAGACTTAGAACTGGCTGGAGTCAAGCTACTGTGTTGTCTAACTGTCCTTTTTTCTTTTCAATCCTCACTCCTGCCCTGGGGAACTTGACTGACTAAGCTGGCTTGGTCAGTAGAACAGACTATAAAGTTAAAATGGAGGATCAAATTCAAACTCAGTTTAGGTTTCTTGTATACATGTTCCTTTCCATAATAACTGTGTTTAGGAAACATAAGTAACAATTTTAAATAAAACTTCATTTTTAACATTTATGTTTTATGGTAGTCAGGGTCCAAAGCTTGGGCTGACACTAAGCATAAAACAGACAGCATATACTTTCTTTTATGTACCAAAAGGTGGCACCTTCCTGGTAGCATACGCAAAAGACTGTGAATTATACTTAAATGTAACAATAAAACTGAAATATCCTTTGTTGAAAGTATAGATATATTTTCACTAAGGTGGATTTTGGAAGGATGTCTTAGAAGTTGGAGCAACACAACAAAATACAGAACAGGAAGATTAGACTTTAATAAAACTTTTTAGACAGTCTATGCTTCAAAGAACACCATAAAAATGGAAAAAGAAAGTCCATAGTATGAGAGATCTGAGAAAGTGTTTATATTTAGAAGAAACTCTTACCACAACCCACTACCAAATACATAGTCAACATACACTTTATTGAAAACCTGTAGGCTAGTAAGCACACAAAACCATTAATTATTAGAGAAATGCAAATTGGTCCTCACAGTAAATGCAACCAAACACCACTAATAAAAACTGCTGATGAGGCTATGAGCATTCAGAACTGTATGATTGCTGGAAAAACTATAAATAAACAACTCCTTCAAAATGGCACATAAACTTCCTTAGAACTAAGGCATAGAATTAACATTTGAATAAAGAGTTCTACTAATTACATACCTAAAACAAATGAGAGCAAGAGTTATGGGAGAAGTTCCAAACAAATATTAAGTAATATTATTTGTAACAAAAATAAAGAATTCAAGTTTTTATCAACTGACTAAAGGACTGCAAATATTGTTTTATGACATAGTGGACCTAAAAAAAGCATGAAAAGTGAAAGATGCCAGCCACGATGTGCCTAAGGTTATATAAAATGCCTTGAGTTGGCAAATCTATAAAGAAACTATATCACTGATTCACAAGTGACAAGAGTATTCCAATCGTTTGGGAGTGACAAATAAAGGGTCCAGGGATCTATTTAGAGGATGCTAGGGTTGCTAGCATCAGCTGCTCTGTGAAGTCATATCAGTAATTTGAGCTGCATAAATAGGATGCTCATTTGCTTTAATGCCAACTCGTAGTTTTAGTCCACAAACTTAACTCACAGCAACACAGAAAAGCTGGACTTAAGATCTTGTCTGTCTGGAATGACCTTGTGTGATGAGGAGATTTAAATTCTGCTATAAACAGCAGAAGTGGGAAAAGTTTTTAAAAGTCAGTAGAGAAGAAAGCAATTCCAGATTACTGTCAGCATTTAAATGAACCGCTCATGAGGAGACATGGTTTTCAAGAGAAGAACTGATAGCAATAAGGCGTACTACAAAAGGAGTTTGGTAGATTACCTTAGAAAATAGGCTTGGGAAGTGCAGAAATAGCCATTTGCCCACAGGAAAGGATGCAGTCTTGCATTTCTTTAGCCCAAAAGGCTGGATGTCTTGGCAGTCCTATTGTGATAATGAAGGTGTGGCGAATTTCTGAAGAGCTCCTGGTCTTCAATCTATAGTAAAAGGCCAGAAAGGAGAGTTGTGATGTCAGAGAAGGATGGCAGCAGCATCATCAGCAACTAGATGTTCTTGCTAGAGAGGCATGAAGACAACCAGGCAAAAGCACCATCTCTTCCTTCAGACCTCCTTGTATCTGGGCCATCACAAGCTGTAGCCCCCTCTAGAAGACAGGCACTCCACTCAGTGAACACTTCCAAGGAAATACTCTTAAAATGCTGCCCAAGGTGTGACCCAAAGAAAGTTTGCTGTGTTGTGGATTTGTTTCATCTTTTAAGTCACAGTCCATTATTTAGGGAAACTGGGAAAGGAAATCAAAGGCCAGAACCTGAAAAACAAGACAGAAACTAAGGAAGAATGCTCCCTGTGCTTATGGGGAGAAAGTTTTCTTATAGCTGATGACAATGTCCAAGAAATGATGCCAAAAACAGTGGACTGGGCATTTCTACATCAATTAATAATCAAGTTATTCTCCACAGACTTGACTATAATCCAGTCTGTTACAGACAATCCCTCAATTCAGTCTTTCTTCTCAGGTGAGTCTCACAGCTAACGCCAAGTAAGATGGGAAAAGTGATTCAGTTTAGCCTATAGTTCCAGATGGAATACAGTCTACATTGACACACAATAAAATTATTTTTGTTGCTACTTCATAACTGTAATTTTGCTCCTCTTATGTATTATACTATGATATCTGTTTTTTCAGATGGTCTTAGGTGACCCTTGTGAAAGAGTAGTTTGACTGCCAAATGAGTCAGAACCCACAGGTTGAGAATCACTGCTCTATAACCTTACAAAATCACAACACCACATAGGGTCTAAGTGTTCAAACACATGGACCTATAGCCACCCCTTTACACTCACATGAAAACAGAAGGGTACCCCCATTTAAATATTCACAATGGAGTATGAACCTACTAGCATATGATAATTTACAAGTAAGCACTTGGATATCTTGTTTGCATGGTTTTGTATTAGTAGTTTTATTTTTATTATTTCTAGAATTTTCCTTTTTCCTTCTTTTATTGAAAATATAATTTTTTGTCATACAATATATCCTTATTACAGTTCCCCTCCCTCTAATTCTGTTGATTCCACCCCAGATCTCCATCCAGATCCACCTTCCTTTATTTCTCTAATCGAAAAAGAGAGTCTTATAAGAGATAACAACAAAACATAACAAACTAAAATATACTAATCTAAAAACTATCTTGTCTCACCCTATTTTCTTGTTATCAACATGTTTGTGGGGCTAAAATACAACAAAAATTAGATTGGTTAATTTGGAGTTATGAAGACATGATTTAGCCTGATTTGGAAATATCCATATCATTTAGATGGATAAGAGATGTCATTTATAAAACTTCCCTCCATTAACTTTTAGAAGTTTTAAAAACATGATTTTTCCACTAAGATTATAATATAAGTCCATAATTTCCCCTTCCTTTCCTCTCTCTTCACCTTCCCTTATGTCCTACTTTGTTCTCTTTTAAATTTAGGACTTCTCATTGCATTAATTGTTTCTTTATATGTACTTCTACACTTGATCTTAGCCAAAAGGCCGAGAAGCGATTATATGTACTTCTATAAACATATGTAACCTTTTAAAACTTTTTATTGATTTTTTTTTGCAAATTTCACATCATGTATCCCAATCTCACCTTTTTTCTCCATACCCACCTTCTGCAAGTGCAACCTCTTCCTGAAAAAGAAAATGGAAATTAATAGACACTAATAATAAATTAAATTAAAAAAAAAAAGAACCTCGCCATTGAAGGTATATAGTATACCATTTTGTCCAAAGAGCATTACTTGCAAATGTTCGTTGCAGTGAATCATTGGTCTGATTCGAGGTCCCTGACTTCTGTTATACTATCAATACTGGATCTCCACCAGGTCTCCTCTCAGATATCCTGCTGTTGCCCTGTGTCATAGAAATTCTGCAGAACCAGCCCTTTATGGACTCCAGCATATCACAGATGGGGTAAATGTTAGGGTGGACGAACACAAATCTGTGGATCTGGACCTGGGTAGCAGCTGAGTTAATATTCCTGCCAGCTCTCCTATATCTGCACCACATAAATATATTCATACTGTATAATATTATTTATGTGTATGTCTTTAGGCTGAGATATTTAAAAACTGATTCTTTAGCAGCCTTTCCAGCCACATTTTCTGCACATTTTGAATCTAATGTAGGTGGCAAAGGTAAATTCTATACCTTGGTAATTGTGTCTAAATATCTGAGAAGACGCAAAATGGAAGCATTTTAGCTCACTCAGACTTCTTTCTGCTTACTAGCATATTTGACCATATAAATTATTTTTCTGATACTCTCACACACACCACAGTGTTTGTGTTAAATTGGATTTATTATTTCATCACTTCTAGAAAGAAGGCTCAGTTTCCTTGGTTTGTCCAGATATAGAACATAATTGTCCATTATAGAAACATTTCTTAAATCTGTCCATTAACTCAATAGAAAGAATCAACAAAGATTATTTTAGCACAGGACACTATAAATATCTTAATTCTAAATAATTTTCTTACTATACTAATCCTGAAATCATATCTCAGATCTATGTCCATTCTCAATCAAAACTCCACATTTAAAAGCCTATCATAGATCAAAATTAAGAGTTATGAGTAAGATCTGACCTTCTGAATGTCTATTTAAGATATTGGGAAGCCCTGATGAACGAATATTTACTTATTAAGAAACAATTTAAGCTATGTATAATTAATATGTGTTGTACTGGAAATACCTGAATATGATTATAGAATTATAGCCAGGTACAACCTGTAAGAGATGACAAATTCTTAGTATAGCTTTACTTTGATAATATCAATAGTTTCAAAAAATCAAATTGTCAACTTTTGCCCTATTTTAACGGCCTCTGTTATCAAAGGCCATGCTATCTTCTTAATTTCTTTGACAACTGCAGCCAAACTTGATTTATCTGTGTACATAGTCCCTGCTTCATCATCTCTTGGCTGTTCTCTTCTTAGCTATTATTAAGTGAATGGGGTTAGAAACTTTTGCTGAAAAAATATCATCCCTCATTCCCGTCTATAGCATAAATATGCAGTCTGCTAAGTGCAGTTTAGTCAAAGAAGCTTTGGGATGTTTTTTTATCTGTGGCAAGGCTATATCTAACATCGTGGCAAATCGAAGACTGTGGTGCATATTTTCAGCCTCTGACAAATTTGAATTATTGAGTAAGTAAATGAATAAATGTGTGTCCGCCTTAATGGGTGTTAATTTTAGCACATACCTGCTCATCATTCAGTATCTTTCTCTGATAGTAAACAGTCTTCAGTCACTTTTACTTCAGGGAGTTATTCTTGATTCATTTCTATATTAGAAAAACTTCTCTAAAGGAACCATGAAGTAAAAAATGCTCATATTATAAAGCTTCCACAAGCAGCAACTGAAGAGTTAAATTTTCTGAGCCAAGCCAATGGATTGTGCATTGTTTGTTTCTAATGATTTATTCCAAATAGTAAGCTCCAGTTCCACAACATTCCTGACATTTGCAATGCATGTGCAGGCTTCATTCCTGTGCATAATTAATTTTGTTCTCAGATCTCAGAGTCTCCTGTGTTCTGGAGTAAGAATACCATGCTCGTACTTGCTTCCTAATGCCAGCACCTCTATCTGAGGTATCCACATGTAAATGCCCAGTTTCTGTATTTACTGAGCATCTCTGCGAAAATATGTATGTCTTGCAGGGAACATCTGGTCATGCACACTGTAACAGCATAGCTGAGCTTTGAAAGAATCCCTCAATTTATTTTCCAGATTCCTTCCATCATACATAATGTCTTTCAAAACACTAAAAGGCTTATGGGCTCATTGACCTGTCTGTCTACCTGTCTGTCTGTCTGTCTCTTTCCTTCATGACTTCTTATTTACTTTATTCATCTTTGACATCTATTGTAAAGTACTCCTTTGTTTCTAATCACTTGTGAGAGCAACCACCATATTTCTTTTCCTTTCAATTCCCACAGTTTTCCCCACCTCCCGTCTCCCCCAGATACACTCTTCCTTTGTTTCCCTTCAGAAAAGGTCAGATCTCAAGGAGACAACAACCATACACTAAAAAGCAAGAACCAATAACACAAGGCAAAAGTCTTCACCTGGAGCCTCAACAAGGCAACTGGATAAGAGGCAAAGATTTCCAAGACTACGGAAAAGAGTAAGTTACAACTCTTTAAGTAAGTTACAACAACCCAAATCATAAAAAGATAACATTTAACTCCATGACAAATAAATCAAGACCTAAATATATAACTCATAAAATTGATGAGTTCTATTATAAATTAAATATTTTTATACTTTTATTTTTCTTGGATATTTTATGTATTTACATTCCAAATGTTATCCCTTTCCCCACTCTCCCATATCCCCTAACCCCCTCACGCCCCCGCTTTTGTGAGGATGTTTCTATTCCCACCCACCCACTCTAACCTCAATGCTTTGGCATTACACTACATTGGAGAAACAAGCCTTCAAAGGACCAAGGGCCTTTCCTTCCATTGATGCTGGACAATGGCATTCTTTGTCACATATGTGGCTAGAGTCCCTCCATGATCACACAGTTGTTGGTGGTTTAGTCCCTGGTACCTCTGGTAGGGTTCGTTTGGTTGATGTAGCTGTTATTCCTATGATGATGCAAAACCCTTCAGCTCCTTCATTCTTTCCTCTATCTCCTCCATTGGGGTCCCCTTGTTCAGACCAAAGGTTAGGTGCAAGCATCCTCATCTGTATCAGTAGGGCTCTAGTAGAGCCTTTTAGGAGACTCACATATTTGGCTCCTGACAACAAGCATTTCGTGACATAGGAAATAGTGACTGGGTTTGGTGGCAGCGTATGGAAAGGGTCCCCAGGTAGGCTAGTCTCTGGATGACCTTTTCTTCAGTGTCTGCTCCGCTCTTTGTTCCTGTATTTCCTCCCATGAGTATACTGTTCTCCCTTCTAAGAAGGAATGAAGCATCCACATTCTGCCATTCCTTCTTGGGTTTCATGTGATCTGTGAAATTTTTCTTAGGTATTTCAAGCTTTAGGACTAATGATGACATAGCAGTGAGTTCATACCATTTGTGTTCTTTTCTGATTGAGTTACCTCACTCAGCATGATATTTTCCAGTTCCATCCATTTGTCTAAGAATTTCATGTAGTCATTGCTGAGTAGTACTCTATTGTGTAAATGTACCACATTTTCTGTATACATTCTTCTGTTGAAGGGCATCTGGGTTCTTTCCAGTTCCTGGCTACTATAAATAAGAGTGCTATGAACATAGTGGAGCATGTGTTCTTGTTACATGTCGGAGCATCTTTTGGCTGTATGCTCAGGAGTGGTATCCCTGGGTCCTCAGGTAGTACTATGCTGAACTTTCTAAAGAAAAGCCACACTGATTTCCAGAGTGATTTTAGCAGCTTGCAATCCCACCAATAATGGAGGATATTCCTATTTCTACACATGCTCACCAGTATCTACTCTCACCTGAGTTTTTGATCTTAGCCATTCTGACTGGTGTGAGGTGGAATCTCAGGGTGATTTGGATTTGCGCTTCCCTGATGACTAACGATATTGAACATTTCTTTGTGTGCTTTTCAACCACTCATTATTCCTCAGTAAAGAATTCTTTGTTTAGCTTTGCAATTTATTGATAGGATTTTTGATTCTCTGGAGTTCTTTGAAGATATTAGATATTAGCTCTCTATCAAGTATAGGATTGTAAAGACATTTTCCCAATCTGTTGGTTGTCATTTTGTCCTTTTGATAGTGTCCTTTGCCTTGCAGAAGCTTTGCAATTTTATGAGGTCCCATTTGTCCATTGTTGATCTTAGAGCCTAAGCCATGGGCATTTTGTTCAGGAAAATTTCCCCAGTGCCCATGTGATTGAGATTCTTACCTGCTTTTTCTTCTATTAGTTCGAGTGTATCCAATTTTATGTGGAGGTCCTTGATTGACTTGGACATGAACTTTGTACAGGATTGATAAGAATGGACCAATTTGCATTCTTCCACATGCTGACATCTAGTTGAACTAGCAACTAGATGAAAATGCTATCTTTTTTCCACTGAATGTATTTTGATCCTTTGTCAAAGATTAAGTGATCATATGTATGTGGGTTCATTTCTGGATCTTCAGTTCTATTCCAGTGACCTACCTGCCCGTCTGTGTAACAATAACATGCAGTATTTATCATGATTGCTCTGTAATACAGCTTGAGGTCAGGGATGGTGATTCCCCCTAGTTCTTTCATTGTTAATAATAGTTTCCCTACCTTGGGTTTTTTTGCTTTTCTAAGTGAATCTGTAAGTTGCTCCTTCTAATTCTATGAAGAATTGAGTTGGAACTTTGATAAGGATTGCATTGAATCTGTAGACTGCATTCGGTAGGGTAGCCAATTTTACAATATTAATCCTGCCAATCCATGGGCATGGGAGTTCATTCTAACTTCTGAGATCTTCAATTTCCTTCTTCAGCAACTTGAACTTCTTGTCATACAGATTTTTCACTTGCTTTACTAGATTCACACCAAGGTATTTTGTAATATTTATGGCTATTGTAAAGGGTATCTTTTCCTAATTTCTTTCTCAAATTGTTTATCCTGTGGGTAGAAGAAAGCTACTGAATTGTTTAATTATTATTTCCTGTCATCTATTCCTCTTGGGTGAATTTTCTTCTTTTTGTTCTAGAGATTTCAGGTGTGCTGTCACTCTGTTAGTATATGCTCGCTCTCTCTCTCTCTAATTTCTTTTGGAGGCATTGAGAGAGCTATGAGTTTTCCTCTTAGCATTGTTTTCATTGTATCCCATATGTTTTGGAATATTGTGCTTTCATTTTCATTAAATTCTAAAAAGTCTTTTATTTCTTTCCTGACCAGGTTGTCATCAGTAGAGCATTATTCAGCTTCCATGTGTATGTAGGCTTTCTGATGTTTTTATTGTTATTGAAGACCAGCCTTAGTCCATGGTGGTCTGATAGAATGTATGAAATTATTTCAATCTTCTTGTATCTGTTGAGGCCTGTTTTCTATGGTCAATTTTTGAGAAGGTACCATGAAGTACTGAGAAGAATGTATATTCTTTTTTTTTGGATGAAATATTCTATAGATATCTGTTAAATTCAAATCACTTCTGTTAGTTTCACTGTGTGTCCATCTAGTTTCAGTTTTCATGATATGCCCATTTATGAGAGTGGGCTGTTGATGTTTCCCACTATTATTGTGTATGGTGCAATGTATGCTTTGAGCTTCAGTAAAGTTTTCTTATGAATGTGGATACCTTTGCATTTGAAGCATAGATGTTAAAAATTGAGATTTCATCTTGGGAGATTTTGCTTTTGATGAGTATAAAGTGTCCTTTCTTATTTTCTTCGATAACTTTTGGTGGAAAGTTGATTTTACTTGATACTAGAATTGCTCCTCCAGCGTGTTTCTTGGGACCATTTGCTTGGAAATATTTTCCCAGCCTTTTATTCTAAGATACTGTCTGTCTTTGTCACTGAGATGTGTTTTCCTGTATCCAGCAAAATGCTGGGTCTTGTTTACGTATGCAGTCTATTAGCCTGTGTCCTTTTATTGGGGAATTAAATCCATTAATGTTAAGAGATACTAAGGAAAAGTGATTTTTGCTTCCTGTTCTTTTTGTTCTTAGTTGGAATTATGTTTGTATGACTATCTTCTTTTGGATTTGGTGAAAGATTAATTTCTTGCTTTTTCTAGAGTGTATTTCCCCTCTTTATATTGGAGTTTTCCCTCTATTATCCTTTGTAGGGCTGAATTTGTGGAAAGATATTGTGTAAATTTGGTTTTATCATGGAATATCTTGGTTTCTTCATCTATGGTAATTGAGAGTTTTGCTGAATATAGTAACCTGGGATGGCATTTGTTTTCTTTTAGGGTCTGTATCACATCTGTCTGCAATCTTTTACCTTTCATAGTTTCTGTTGAGAAGTCTGGTGTAATTCTGATAGGTCTGCCTTCATATGTTACTTGATATTTTCCATTACTGCTTTTAATATTCTTTGTTTTGTGTATTTGGTGTTTTGATTCTCAAGTAATGGAAGGAATTTCTTTTCTGGTCCAATCTATTTGGAGCTCTACAGGACTCCTGTATGTTCATGGATCTTTCTTTTTTTTTAGGGTAGGAAAGTTTTTTCTATAATTTTGTTCAAGATAATTACTGGCCCCTTAAGTTAAGACTCTTCGTTCTCTTCTATACCCATTATTCTTAGGTTTGATTTTCTCAATGTGTCCTGGATTTCTTAGATTATTTGGGTTAGGAGCTTTTTTTGATTTTTGCATTTTCTTTTTTTTTTTTTTTTTTTTTATTTACTTGAGTATTTCTTATATACATTTCGGGTGTTATTCCCTTTCCCGGTTTCCGGGCAAACATCCCCCTCCCCCCTCCCCTTCCTTATGGGTGTTCCCCTCCCAACCCTCCCCCCATTGCCGCCCTCCCCCCATAGACTAGTTCACTGGGGGTTCAGTCTTAGCAGGACCCAGGGCTTCCCCTTCCACTGGTGCTCTTACTAGGATATTCATTGCTACCTATGGGGTCAGAGTCCAGGGTCAGTCCATGTATAGTCTTTAGGTAGTGGCTTAGTCCCTGGAAGCTCTGGTTGCTTGGCATTGTTGTACTTTTGGGGTCTCGAGCCCCTTCAAGCTCTTCCAGTTCTTTCTCTGATTCCTTCAATAGGGGACCTATTCTCAGTTCAGTGGTTTGCTGCTGGCATTCGCCTCTATATTTGCTGTATTCTGGCTGTGTCTCTCAGGAGCGATCTACATCCGGCTCCTGTCGGTCTGCACTTCTTTGCTTCATCCATCTTGTCTAATTGGGTGGCTGTATATGTATGGGCCACATGTGGGGCAGGCTCTGAATGGGTGTTCCTTCAGTCTCTGTTTTAATCTTTGCCTCTCCCTTCCCTGCCAAGGGTATTCTTTTTCCTCATTTAAAGAAGGAGTGAAGCATTCACATTTTGATCATCCGTCTTGAGTTTCGTTTGTTCTAGGGATCTAGGGTAATTCAAGCATTTGGGCTAATAGCCACTTATCAATGAGTGCATACCATGTATGTCTTTCTGTGATTGGGTTAGCTCACTCAGGATGATATTTTCCAGTTCCAACCATTTGCCTACGAATTTCATAAACTCGTTGTTTTTGATAGCTGAGTAATATTCCATTGTGTAGATGTACCACATTTTCTGTATCCATTCCTCTGTTGAAGGGCATCTGGGTTCTTTCCATTTTCTGGCTATTATAAATAAGGCTGCGATGAACATAGTGGAGCACGTGTCTCTTTTATATGTTGAGGCATCTTTTGGGTATATGCCCAAGAGAGGTATAGCTGGATCCTCAGGCAGTTCAATGTCCAATTTTCTGAGGAACCTCCAGACTGATTTCCAGAATGGTTTTACCAGTCTGCAATCCCACCAACAATGGAGGAGTGTTCCTCTTTCTCCACATCCTCGCCAGCATCTGCTGTCACCTGAGTTTTTGATCTTAGCCAATCGCACTGGTGTGAGGTGAAATCTCAGGGTTGTTTTGATTTGCATTTCCCTTATGACTAAAGATGTTGAACATTTCTTTAGGTGTTTCTCAGCCATTCGGCATTCCTCAGCTGTGAATTCTTTGTTTAGCTCTGAACCCCATTTTTTCTTTGACTATTTTGTCAATGTTTCCTATGGTATCTTCTTCCCCTGAAATTCTCTCTTCTATTTCTTGTATTCTGTTGGTGATACACATATCTATCACTTCTGATCTCTTTCCTAGGTTTTCTAACTTCAGTGTTGTCTCTCTTTGAGCTTTCTTTATTGTTTCTACTTTACAATTTAGATCCTGGATGGTTGTGTTCAATTCCTTCACTGTCTGGTTGTGTTTTCCTGAAAGAGATTTTGTGTTTCCTTTTTAAGGACTTCTACCTGTTTACCTGTGTTGTCTTGTATTTCTTTAAGGGAATTATTTGTGCCCTTCTTAAAGTCCTCTATCATCATCATGAGATGTGATTTTAAATCCAAATTTTGCTTTTCCAGGGTGTTGGGATATCCAGTATTTGCTGTGGTGGGAGAACTGGGTTCTGGTGATGCCAAGTTATCTTAGTTTCTGTTGCTTATTTTCTTTGGCTCACCTCTTACAATCTGGTTATCTCTGTTATTAGTTGGTCTCGCTGTCTCTGATTGGACCTTCTCTCCTGTGGGCCTATGATCCTGTAAGCCTGTGATCTTTGGAGTGACAGTGCTCCTGGACAGACCAGCTCTCTGTAGGCATGTTTTGAATCTGAGAGCTGTGGGACAGCCTCTGCTCTGGGAGCAGATGGAGATTGTAAGAGTGCTGTCCTAGGCCTCCCTGTGACTCCAGTGCTCCATGTGCTCCTGTGGATTCTCTTCTTGGCCAGTCAATGGGGAGAATTTGGGGTCTTACCTGTGGACTGAGACCTTAGGAGAGAGAGTGGTTCTGGCAGACCAGCTCTCTACAACTCTCTACACTTTTTGTGTTCAATGGCAGTGAGAACAGCCTCTAGTTCTGGGACTAGCAAATATTTAACTTTTATTTCTATTGTGGTAATAAAAATCTTTATCTTTGTCAAAAATAATAAAATATTACTGCTGAAGTAAAGGTAATTATTACTTTTGCAAGAAAATATAAATGCTACTATATTGGTGATATGTTCCTATAACAGTTGTTTAGTTAAGACAGAAAGTAAACTTTGGAAGTATGGACAAAAAATTACTAATACTAATACACACATACACACACACACATTAATTCTTTAGCGTTGGATAAGCAATTAGTGGACTTTTTGCTTGTAAAAGAATCTCCTCTGAACACAGTAGGTTATTGACAGCCTATGTAGATTTCTTCTTGTAGATTTGTAGGCTTTCCACTGTACTCTTTTTCTCCTTTTAATTTTACTGTTTTAATTGGATATACTTTTTATTTACATTTCAAATTTTATTTTCTGTCCTGTTTTCCCAGACATAATCCTCCTATCCCATCCCCCTCTCCTTCTTCTATAAGAGTGTTCCCCTACTCATCCACCCCACCTCCTCCCCTGCCCCCAACATTCCCTTACACTGGGGTTCCAACCTTGGCAGTACCAAGGGCTTCTCCTTCCACTGGGGCTCAACAAGCCCATCCTCTGCAACATATGCAGCTGGAGTCATGGGTCAGTCCATGGAGTCCATGGTCAGTCGTAGGTTAGTGGTTTAGTTCCTGGGAGTTCTTGTAAGTTGGCATTGTTTTTCTTACCTGGTTGGAAGCACCTTCTGCTCCTTCAGTCTTTTCTCTAATCCCTTCAACAGGGATCCCATTCTCAGTTCAGTGGTTTGCTGTTAGAATTCGCCTCAGGATTTGATATGCTCTGGCTTTGTCTCTCAGGAGACATCTATATCTGGTTCCTGTAAGCATGTACTTCTTAGCTTCCTCAATCTTATCTAGTTTTGGTGACTGTATATATATATGGGCCACATGTGAGGCAGACCCTAAATGGCTGTTCCTTCAGTCTCTGCTCCAAACTTTGCTTCCAAATCCCCTCCAGTGAATATTTTTGTTCTCTCTATTAAGAAGGAGGGGAGCATCTGAATTTTGGTTATCCTTTTTCTTGAGCTTCATGTGGTCTGTGGGTTGTATGGTGGTTAATTCAAGCTTTTGGGCTAATATTCACTTATTAGTGAGTACATACCGTGTGTGTTTTTCTGTGATTAGGTTACTTCACTCAGGATGACATTTTCTAGTTCTATCCATTTGCCCATGAATTTTACGTAGTCATTGTTTTTGATAGCTGAGTAGTACCCCATTGTGAAGATGTACCTCATTTTCTGTATACATTCTTCTGTTGAAGGGTATCTGGGTTCTTTCCAACTTCTGGCTATTATAAATAAGGCTGCTAAGAACATAGTGGAGCATGTTTCTTTGTTGTATGTTGGAGCATCTTTTGGGTATTGTTGAGTATAGTTTTCGCTCTCCTGGGTTCTTTGTTATTTCAAATGAATTTGCAAATTGCTCTTTCTATCTTTATGAAGAATTGAGTTGGAATTTTGATGGGTATTGCATTGAATCTTTAGATTGCTTTCAGCAAAATGGACATTTTTACAATATTAACCCTGCCAAGCCATAAGCATGGGAGGTCTTTCTATCTTCTGAGATCTTCTTCAATTTATTTCTACAAAGACTTCAAGTTCTTGTCATACAGATCTTTCACTTGTTTGATTAAAGTCACACCGAGGTATTTTATATTATTTGCGACTTTTATGAAGGGTGTCATTTCCCTAATTTCTTTCTCAGCCTGTTTATCCTTTGAGGAGAGGAAGGTTACTGATATGTTTGAGTTAATTTTATACCCAACCACTTTGCTGAAGGTGTTTATCAGGCTTAGTAGTTCTCTGGTAGAACTTTTGTGTCCACTTAAGTATACTATTATGTCATCTGCAAATATAGTGATATTTTGACTTCTTCCTTTCCAATTTGGTATCACTTTTACTTGCTTTTGTTGTCTGATTGCTCTGGCTAGGACTTCAAGAACTATATTGAATAAGTAGGGAGAGAGTGGGCAGCCTTGTTTAGTCCCTGATTTTAGTGGGATTGCTTCAAGTTTTTCTCCATTTAATATGATGTTAGCTACTGGTTTGCCATATATCGCTTTTACTATGTTTAGGTATGGGCCTTGAATTCCTGATCTTTCCAGCACTTTTATCATGAAGGGGTGTTGAATTTTTGTCAAATACTTTCTTAGAATCTAATGACATGAACATGTGGTTTTTACCTTTCAGTTTGTTTATATAGTGGATTACATTGATGGATTTCCATATATTTAACCATCCCTGTCATCCCTGGGATGCAGCCTATTTGATCATGATGGATGATTGTTTTGATGTGTTCTTGGATTCGGTTTGCAAGAATTTTATTGAGTATTTTTGCATCGATATTCATAAGGGAAATTGGTCTGAAGTTCTCTTTCATTGTTGGGTATTTATGTTGTTTAAGTATAAGAGTAATTCTGGCTTCATAAAAGGAATTAGTTATGGCTCCATCTGTTTCTATTTTGTGGAATAGTTTGGACAGTATTGGCATGAGGTCTTCTATGAAGGTCTGATAGAATTCTGCGCTAAACCGATCTGTTCTTGGGATCTTTTTGGTTGGGAGACTGTCAATAACTGCTTCTCTTTCTTTAGGGGTTATGGAGTGGTTCATATGGTTTATCTGTTTCTGATTTAACTTTGGTACCTGGTATTTTTCTAGAAACTTGTCCATTTCTTTTATGTTGATAGGTTTTGTAGTAGGATCTGATGATTTTTTTAATTTCCTCATATTCTGTTGTTTTGTCTCCCTTTTCATTTTTGATTTTGTTAATTTGGATACACTCTCTGTGCCCTCTGGTTAGTCTAACTAAGGGTTTATCTATCTTGTTGATTTTCTCAAAGAACCAGCTCCTGGTTTTGTTGGTTCTTTGTATAATTATTTTTGTTTTTACTTGCTTGATTTCAGTCCTGAGTTTTATTATTGTCTGCTGCCTACTTCTCTTGGTTGTATTTGTTTCTTTTTGTTCTAAGAGCTTTTAGGTATGCTGTCAAGCTGTTAGTGTATGCTCTCTCCAGTTTTCTTTGGAGGCATTCAGAGCTATGAGTTTTCCTCTTAGCTCTGCTTTCATTGTGGACAATATGTTTGGGTATGTTGTGCATTCATTTTCATTAAATTCTAAGACGTCTTTAATTTCTTTATTTATTTCTTCCTTGACCAAGTTATCCGTGAGTAGAGCACTGTTCAACATTCATGTGTATGTGGGTGTTTTGTCCTTTTTGTTGTTATTCAAGACCAGCCTTAGTCTGTGGTGATCTGGTAGGATGCATGGGATTATTTCAATCTTCTTGTACCTGTTGAGACCTGTTTTGTGACCAATCATATGGTCAATTTTGGAGAAGGTAACATAAAGTGCTGAGAAGAAGGTATATCCTTTTGTTTAGGATGGAATGTTCTATAAATATCTGTTAAATCAATTTGGTTCATAAGTTCTGTTAGTTTTTCTGTGTTGCTTTTTAACTTCTCCTTCCATGATTGATCCACTGATGAGAGTGTTGTGTTAAAATCTCTTAATAATATTGTGTGAAGTTCAATGTGTGATTTGACCTTTAATATGGGTTCTTTTAGGAATGTAGGTGCCGTAGCATTTGTAGCATAGATATTTAGGATTGAGAGTTCATCTTGGTGGATTTTTTTCTTTGATGACTTTTGGTTGAATGTCGATTTTATTTGATATTAGAATGGCTACTCTAGCTTGTTTCTTTGAACCATTTACTTGGAAATTTGTTTTCCAACCTTTTACTCTGAGGTAGTATTGTCTTTGTCTCTGAGGTATGTTTCCTGTATGCAGCAAAATGCTGGGTCCTCTTTAGCTATCGAGTCTGTTAGTCTATGTCTTTTTTGGAGGAATTGAGTCCACCGATGTTGAGAGATATTAAGGAATAATGATTGTTGCTTCCTGTTATTTTCGCTGTTAGAGGTGATATTATGTTTGTGTCTCTCTTCTTTTGGTTTTGTTGCAAGAAGATTAATTTTTTGTTTTTTTAGGGTGTAGTTTCCCTCCTTGTGTTGGGATTTTCCATCTATTATCCTTTATAGGGCTGAATTTGTAGAAAGATATTGTGTAAATTTGATTTTGTCATGGAATATCTTGGTTTCTTCTTCTATGTTAATTGAGAATTTTGCTGGATATAGTAGCCTGAGCTGGCATTTATGTTCTCTTAGGGTCTGTATGACATCTTTCCAGGCTTTTTTCCTAGTCTCTGGTGAGAAGTCTGGTGTAATTCTGATAGGTCACCCATTGTATATTACTTGACCCTTTTCCCTTACTGCTTTTAATTTTCTTTCTTTGTTTTGTGCTTTTGGTGTTTTGACTATTATATGACAGGAGGAATTTCTTTTCTGGTCCAATCTATTTGGAGTTCTGTATGTTTCTTGTATGCTTATGGGAATCTCTTTCTTTAGGGAAGTTTTCTTCTATAATTTTGTTGAAGATATTTACTGGCCCTTTCAGTTGGGAGTCTTCACTCTCTTCTACACCTATTATCCTTAGGTTTGATCTTCTCATTGTGTCCTATATTTCCTGAAAGTTTTGGGTTAGGATCTTTTTGAGTTTTACATTATCTTTGATGGTTGTGTCAACATTTTCTATGGTATTTTCTGCCCTTGAGATTCTCTTTTCTATCCCTTGTATTATATTGGTGATGCTTGGATCTATGTCTCTTGATCTCTTCCCTAGGTTTTCTATCTCAACAGTTGTCTCTCTTTTTGCTCTCTTTATTGTTCCTATTTCCATTTTTAAATCCTGGGTGGTTTTGTTTAATTCCTTCATTTACTTGGTTGTGTTTTCTTTTAATTCTTTAAGGGATTTTTGTGTTTCCTCTTTAAGCACTTCTACTTGTTTACTTGTTTTGTCCTGTTTTTCTTTAAGGGAGTTATTTATGTCCTTCTTAAAGTCCTCCATCCTCATCATAAAATGTGATTTTATATCTAAATCTTGCTTTTCTAGTGTGTTAGTATCTGCTTTGATGGGAGAACTGGGCTCTGATGATGGCAAGTAGTCTTGGTTTCTGTAGGTTAGGTTCCTGTGCTTGGCTCTTTCTGTCAGGTTGTCTTTGGTATTGGCTTGTCTTGGTCTCTCTGACAATGGATTGGTCTACCTGTAGGAGTATAGACCTGGTATTTTTTTTGTTGTTGTTGTTTTGTTTTGTTTGTTTGTTTTGTTTTGTTTTTTTCTCAGCTGGATCTGGGAACAGAATGCAACAGTCCCAGATGTATAGGCACTCCTCGCCCCTGGCTTTCAGCTAGGTGCAAGCAGAAATGGGAAGGGTCCTGCCCCTGACTGCTCCTATGTTCCTGTTCCCAGCGGAGTAGTCTCTCCTGAGTTCTCAGGAGTGTCCTCACCTCTGAGGGTCTGGCTCTCTCCCCCATGGGGTTTGAGTGCAGGGAGCTGTGTTACAGGTTCAGTTTAGTTCTGGGCACAGGCCTGACCCAGTGGAAGACTTTTTTTTCCTAATCTGTAGGTTGCTGCTTTGTCCTATTGATGTGTTTTTTGCCTTATAGAAGCTTTTCAGTTTCATGAGGTCTCTTTTATCAATTGTTGATCTTAGGGCCTAAGCCATTATTGTTCTGTTTGGCAAATTTCCCCCGTTATAGTAAATATTAAAATGTGGAACCTTTTTAACCCATGCCAGAGCCAGCATCCATAGGGCCACATGGCCCTGTGGGGTACTTTTATCTCAGTAGTTCCACACTTCCCCCAAGGACTCTTAGAGCTAGGTGGTCCTCGAGCTGTTTGAGGTGCCTTGCTGTTTCCTATAGTTAGTTCCAGCACTGGAGGGCCATTTGGACCTAACCATAATTTATCTCTTGTTAGTTCTCTCCTGTTAGCTCTATATTAGTCATGAACTCTCTGGTTCCAGCTATCTGGTAAAATCAGTCTCTAGAAGTCCAGCATGGGATTGGTCTATCATGGCTCCATGTCACAGACTCTTCCCACGCTCCCAACATGTGACCACTGGTAGTGAAAGTATAAACTCCCAACTACCTGGTGAAATCATGACTCAATAAGCTGTAATTTATCAGATTTATATATTAAATTCTCAAACCACAATACATCCACACAATAAACTCACAACCAATTGATAAAGATATATACTGCCGACTTAGATAAATTTACCTATAGAAATCCATCCCTTAAGAAATATATATAACTACCTATGGCCATTTAAGACCACCTGGATCTGGGTCACCCTTCTCTGTCTCCATCTTGATTCCTTCACTTTCCCTTCTCACTTGCTTTACAAAAGTTTTGTCCCCATTTTACTTTTTTACTGTCCAATCATAGGCTTTACATAACTTGTGCCAGCACGCAACCGTATATAGACATCAACCTACATCCCCCTTTCTTCTATTAGATTTAGTGTATCTGGTTTTATGTTGAGGTCATTGATCCACTTGGATTTGAGCTTTGTGCAACGTGACATAGATCAATTTCCATTCTTGTACATGCAGGCCACCAGTTATACCAGCATCATTTGTTGAAAATGCTTTCTTTTCTCCCCTGTATGGCTTTGGGTTAAGCCACATTTACCTTTAAGGAACCAAATCAAAATATGTCAAAATGCCCTCACATCTTAAAATATTCATGTATAGTTTACTCTGAAATAATCAGCTATCTTTCATATATGGATCAGGCTCCCCTGCCCAGGCATGGGACTGATTGCAGTTAGATTGGCTTTGCAAGATCAATCATCAGTCAAAAATAAAATAAAATAAAATAAAATAATTCTCTGTACACATCTCCATAGACAAATCTAGTTAAACAGTTCCTAAACTGACAGTTTTCCCAAGTGTGTCTAGGATTTTGTCAAGAAAATAAAAGTTGAGTAACACAGCTCAGAAAACACCTTTCAATAATTATATTCTGTGATTACAGCCACTGCTCTTTGGTCTTTAATTGCTTTATTGAGCAGCCAGAAGCTCAATCATGAGTCTCTTACTTGGTATTATGTATAGCAGGACTACTGACTTTTCCACAAACACTATTAAAAAGACTCCTAGAAAACCAACTAAGGACATAAAAATCAGAGATTTTATGATAAAACAGTTATTTCTTCATATAAAATACTAAAGCTTTGTGTCTTCAGCCTTTGCCCTTGGTTCTTTGAGAACTTGCTGATATACACCATTTAAAACTCTTTGGAGAACTCCTTTTATCTGAAAGATTGAAAATGATCTCCGAATTCTAATACTGAGTTATGTTGGCCTCATAAATACCAGTATTTCATATAGATACCATCAGGCTAGAACTGCAGTCCTGCACAGAATTCCTTAGAATAATTGTAAATAAAATGTTTATCTGAACGTATTTGAAATTATCTTTTTCAGGAATTTTACTTTCTTGAAAACAGAGCTCTACTTTGAAAGCTTTTTATCTTATATTTTTTAAGAGATGTAAAAAATTTGAAAAGTCGGGCTATAAAAAGTGAAATGATAGAATCTAAAGGTTTATTTTATCCCACGTGTCCCTATTCACAACAAAGGTCATGAAGGAAACATTACATGCTTTCTTCGCAGTAACCAAAGAACACCCTGTATTTAAGCCAATGTGAGCACTCTGTATCATCAGAAAAGGCTATATTGTGTTGATTTTGTCACTAGTAAAACTACAACAACAACAACAACAACAACAACAACAACAACAACAACAAAAACTTTAATGACTTTAAGGCAGCCAACACCCATTCTAATGAACACCAAATGTTTCATGGATGGTTGCAGGTAAGTTCTGCTTTCAGTACTATTAGGCAATCTGTAAGGGAGAAGGCACTAACAAACCTAAGTCCAGGAAGGTGAAGATCCAGGAAAAGCTATGCTGGATCGGATTATATTCTATGGAGGTATAGTGAGGTATGAGAAAAGTGGGTACCTTAGACATAAGAGAAAAGACTGTGAATACTCTAGACAAAAACTATTTTAAATATTATGGAGAGAAAGAGTTTGGTGTTCATATGACAGGAAACACTGATTTGATGCTCAGAAATTATTTTGCCAATCCCTTGTGGCACAGTAACATGAAACTTCATACTATTGGTACCATCTTTCTAAGTTCAGACCTATTAAATATAATTTTCCCTTATGAAATTTTTTGCAGAACTGCAAGACTGGTGTACCCTTACTGGGAGCATAAACAACAGAATGCAATACCTTTCTCAGACTGGCGTGAATCTTTATCACCAGTCCAGTTATCAGATTGCCTTTGATGCTCACTGGGGAGCCGAGTAATGCTGGGTGCATTTGTAAGAAAAGGATGAAGTTTGGCCTCACTGTATAATATTTACAAGGACCTACTCTTCAGAAAGATGAGTATTGGCACAATTTTCTTTATATCACTCTTAGGGGCTTTTCCATGCTTCCTCTGGTCTGTGTGGAGTCATTGACCACGTACAGAAACTGCCACTACCTTCTGCCAGATGATAGATTAAGACCATTTCTCTAAAAATACCTTTGTGCCTTCCTAGCTCTTTTCCTATGTTGTACATATTAACCACGCTGAAGTTATAGTTGGGTAGTTGGTCCACTGAATCAGAGTGAGCTTTTCCCATGTGATCATAACTTTTCTTTCTGTAGGTGTGTCTATGTGTCCTTTTTAAAAGAAAAATATTTATGTGTTGTTTCAGTCAAGTTTCCAAAACCAAGTCAAGTATGACACAATAGTGTCCTCCAAGCAGCTTCCTGAAGTAAAGACCTAGGAAAATGTTTCCTGAAAAGGAAACCACTCATAGAATTAACTAACATTTGCTGTCCTTTCTCTTGCTCACCCTTATCTCCTTTCTTTTACACTTGAGTTTTTCCAGTCCTTTGGAGCTGATGATGTCTCTGGACACAGTGTTAATTCCACATGTCCTTCGTTTTCTCTGGTGATGGTTCTATCAATTCTGGCATATCCATTGACAACCTTCAGGAACCACTTAGCACTTCTACTTTCTAAAACAGCATGAGTAAGAATGTGTACTTGGATTTTTTATACCTCTGACATTTTCTTGTATTGAACTTTACAATAATTTTATCTCTCTTTTCTCCTTTGCTTATTTGCTGTTCCTTGATTTTATAGAACACCCTATCCATATAGGCAGAAACACGAGTCTTCTGCTTCATTAATTGCTCTAACAAATTATAGTTGTAGAGGCTAAAATCCAAAAATATGCCCTCACATTTAAAGAAGGAACAAATAAAATATGAGTATCACTGTACTGAATTTAAGGTATTAACAGGGTTGCATCCTATCTAGGGGATCTATAAGACAAGACAACCCATTTCCTTGTTTTCAGTTCAGGAAAGATTTCAAAGTAAACAGCAGGACCAAAGAGTCTGAGTAGCCAAAGAGCTTGTCACACAAGCCTGATGACTTGAATTTAATCCCAAGCACCAACTCCATCATGAATGAACTCCCTCTGATGTCCACTGTGGAATCCTTTTGTCTACACACGATACATGTAAACATAATACAGTAAATTAAAAAAAAACAATATAACTCTTCACCCTTATTTTGAGCCAATTATTTACAGTTGAACCATTGTGTGATTGCATTTTGATCCCCAGGATAATATATAATATGCTTTACTTTGAATCCTTATTTCGTACGTAACTGTCTGCTTATAGCAACTGAGATTTGTATGGCCAGTATTCACAGAATAACATGGATAATTCTAATTGATCCAGAGATATGTGGAATGAAGGTTAGGATTCCAAAGATGACACAATGGTCTGAAACAGTATTCATACATTTAGTCTTCTATTATTTACTTACAGGTAGTTTCTCATAGTCACCTTCATATTCTCCAGTTTGTTCTCTGAATTCAGCTCAGGAAGTAGTCACTCATTACTTTAACACACACTTTAAGATGCATGCTTCCTGTGTTGCTCACATTTTATGCCTGTTGAAGTTACTTTATTACCAAAAATACTCAGCTGACTGACTTATTGTGTTAAGAATATCATTACTGGGAGGAAAAACAGAAGTCATATTCTAGAAAAGACAGTGTTCTTAAGCTGTAGGACATCCCTATTTTTCATTACCCTGTTCAAGTCCTGATTCAGGAGTAAAAACAGCTGAACCCCATCAACTTTTCTGCCTATGTTATTATATAGATAAACATCTAAGGTCCCAGCACTCTGAAACAGTAAACAAATATGACTTACCCACTGCCTTTTGCACCTGTGAATTCATGTTAATAAATGCACAGATCAACATATCAAAAGAAGTCAAAACTAGAAACAGGCCAGAGAAAATAGTGTGGGAACCTTTCTCCCCTGGCATTTATACAACAAAAAAAGTTGTTGCCCTATGTCATTTAACATTAAAGTTGTAAACTAGAGACAAGTCATAAGAGGTACCCTAGCAGCAACAGCTCATTCAAAGAAGAACAATGATGACCATTCTACTATTTCCCTGCACTGAAATCTGGACATTTTCTCAATGCCTCCAGGTAGAAGAAGCTGAGTAGACAGAATCATCAGGAATGTAGATACTGTATAGGCAAACATGGCCTCAAACACCTGTTACAGACGAGATTCACAGGCTGCTACTCGGCTTCACTCAAGAGAGCACCAAGCAAATGAGAGAAATCCTAATAAGCTGAATGGCATCTAGTGAGATCAAATGCAGAGGATCTTGGCTAGGCTTCTTCCCATTCCCCTCTCTGAACAATAGGAAGAATCCTCCATTTGAAGAGAAAATAGTCATTCTCAAAAGGGCATTCAATATTCATGCTCTACTAATGACTCCAGTGAATCCTATAATCCCTTAATGTATCTAATTGACATTTATGAAAGATGCCTATGCTGCATCATGCTCTTTCCTCCAGAAGCCACCTTAAAATTATGAGAATGTCTTCTCCCTATTGTCTATAAAAAATGCTGGCCTTTAAAGGTGGAAATAAATTGTTGTATTATCTACTCATTCCCTTGGTGAATAAATTGTCAGCACTGGTTTTCTATCTTAACTCCCTCTAGTGTGGCACTCATTTCATTGGTTGAGGATGTCGTTTTACCATTTCTCTGTGTTATTATACTCCAAAGTCTCCTTTGTGCTCAAGATTTTCTTCTTTGAATTGAATTTGGTACTTAAAGCCCTGCAGACAGGAAATGCATCTGCACTCCACGGATTTCTCCCTATGTAGGCAGAAGAAATATGGGTTATTTAATCCAAATTCTATGCCCACAAAAATAGACTACCATTTTCTACTTTCTCCACAGTAGGAGTATATCTTATTTATCTTTGGCTCTTGCACTAAACAGTAAGGCTTCAAGGCAGATCTTTTATTATGGAAAATACTTATCTTTTGCTAGAGAATTTTTTTTGTTAATGCTATTCTAAAAAAAAAACCCTCAAATCTTGAAAAGTGGCTCTACTGTTGACCAGGTGAAGCAATTACATAAAAATCGTTTCCATGGTGGCTACAGACTTAGTACAAAGAATCACTGGAGGACATTTGGGATTAGAAAGTTAGGGCAGCCTGTCTTTAAGCTTTGTTTTTGTTTTTGTTATTTTTGTTTTTGTTTTTGTTTTGTTTTTTGTTTCTTGGTTCTAACAAAACCTGTGTATCTTTCCACAAGAAACTGTGGTGTTCCTTATAGACAAATCATTATATAACTCCTGTGTAAAATTGTTAAAAGACACTTAAATCTTCAAAAAAGAATGATTGGATTACTTATGCTTACTTCTTTTCCTAAAATAAAAATAACAGCAACAACAACAACAACAACAACAAAAACAAAACAAAACAAAACCAAGCAGGTGTGGTTGGGTTAAGGACTATAAGCCTGCATGCCACATGGGTCCCTTATGTCTCTTGATTTTACAGTGAGAAACAACTGCCTCTGAGGAAGATAGTATATAAAGTACCTATACTAGTTACTTAACTCACTAATGTACCAAAGTACTTGATAAAGACAAGGGAAGGAAGTATAGTTTAGCTCACAGTTGAATAGGTAGAATCACCATGGCACAGAAGTCATGCCAGCAGGAGAATGGGATAGCTGAGCCACACCCAGGAAGCAGAAGGAGGTCTACACTGGTGCACGGCTGAGTTCCTCTTTTTTTCTTTTTATTGATCTATAGAGCTTAATCTTAATTTCAGTTAAACCTAGGAAAACCTCTCAAAGATAAACTCAGAGTTATGTCTTCTGAGCATTATAAATCTGATTAAATTAGTAATGATAGTTAATCATCACAGAACCACCAGTTTGTTAGGGGGAAAAGGTATGGTTTCTTGATAGAAATTTACTAAGTCTATTTAAATATGTGAAGAAGTCACTGAAAATGTGCTGAAATTGTCCTCTGTTTAGATGGTTTTAAACATTCTGATAATCTGTATAGTTTTACTTCAAGGAAGTAATTTTATTTCTACCTTGTTGAGCTGTAAGTCTTCTTTAGGTATTCTTTTGTCTGGTCTTTTCATGATAACAAATCATAATGAATTACAGGATGAGCTCATCAGCATTTCTGAGAGAGAAGACCCTGCTGGGCTTCTCAGACACACTCTTTATTCTTAACAAAAACAAAGCTATTATTCTGTTTTTTCAACATGACAAAAAAAAATCCTAACACATCTTTGTTGTTGCTTTAGTTTCTCAAGACAGGGTTTTTCTGTGTAGCCCAGAAACTCATTCTGTAAACCAGGCTACCCTTGAATTCAGATCCACCTACCTCTTTTCCTAAGTGCTGAGATCAAGATCGAAACTTGAACCACTGCCCAGGCCTAACAACTTTCATGATTAAAACTATATCATATTTGATAGGGTTTGTTCATCTTTTTAATTTCTATTTCCATAAATAATTGTGAATCTCTCTCTGTTCTTGAACTACAAAAACAAACACTCACCCAACCAAACAACCAAACAGACAGACAAGCAAACAAGCAAACAAACAGAAATAAAACCCAACCAATCATCTACAAACAATTGACCAACCAAAAACCATGAAGTAAACTCAAAAGAAGATGGCTCTTATGGTGGTCTCCTTCCTTTTCCTCCTATCCCAGGCTGATTTTGAACTTGCCACATAGCTGAGGACATTGAGCAACACTCCATGCTGCAGTCTGGAACTCCTGAGTAGGATTTCACACATACTAGCTATCATCACACTTGGCTGGTAATCTTTGAAAATACTGATTTGATGACTGAAATAATTCTCTTGAAAATTATTATTTATTACTTATTGGGCATATTATTTATTGGATCAAGATTTATCCATTAATATTATGTCATGTGGTTCTATTTTGATTAAGGAAATGTCTCATAATCTAAGCATTTCTTTTTGTATTTGTGACTGTAAGATAATTACAACATTTTAAAACTCTGGATGATAGCTATAAAATGATACAGACTATAAAATTTTATGTCCTGTTTTATGTATTTGTAATAAAATGTTAGGAAACGAAAATATATGCATATGTAAAATAAAGACAATGGGAAGAACATCCGTCCCACAAGAAAAACAGGTAAACTAGTGAATCTTTGGCTTCAAAGTTGCTCCTTCCCGAGTGACTCTCCTAAGAATATTTGAATTGGATTTGGGAAGATCACCTTTGTTGGGTTTGTTGGGGTAGAAATCTCTGCTCCTGTCTGGACGAATCACACCAGTCCACCACTGTTGCACATGGAGAGGTTTTAATGAGAGAATGAGACAAGGGAGAGTGGGGGGGGGAGAGAGAGAGAGAGAGAGAGAGAGAGAGAGAGAGAGAGAGAGAGAGAGAGAGGCGCACGGGGAGGGGGGAGGGAGGGAGGGAGGGAAGAGGATAGGAGTAGAGGTCTTCCATGAGCACTTGGAAGGAAGGAGGGAGGGGAATGGGGAAGAGAGGGGACTAAGGGGGAAGAGGGGAAGAGTGAGAGCAAGAGCAAGAGAGTAAGAAGGGGGCAAGCATCCCCTTTGATAGTGTCATGCACTGCTGGATGTTGCCAGGTAACTGTGCGGGTGGAGCTTAGCTAGAATGCTAACAACCTTAGTTCTCAAGCCGAAATAGTTTTTAAAGTTGGATTCAGGAGAGAATATATTGTAATAGTAAAAATAGAGATAATTAAAAATAAGAAATTTTTTAAAGAAGAGAATGTAGGTATCATTCAAATAAACGCATGTAAATGACTAATTAGCTGGTACAGCACCCCATTAGAAGTCACTGATTAAAAAAGAATATAATATAAGACAGAATCTAGTTTTTGAAGGAATAGCAGAATAGCTGACCAAGCTCTCTGCAGATACAATTACATCAAGCAGATAATTAAAATGTGTGAACAGAACAAAAAGCCAAAGATTTCTCTTGGCTATCCTTTCTTACTTGAATATATATATATATATATATATATATATATATATATATATTAAAAAAAACTATAAAAATCCCATCACTGTCATATATAAATGATGCTCTTCCGGTCTCTTTGGCCTCGCCGGTGGAAGCAAGATGACGAAAGGAATGTCATCCTTTGGAAAGCGTCGCAATAAGACGCACACGCTGTGCCGCCGCTGTGGCTCCAAGGCCTACCACCTGCAGAAGTCGACCTGTGGCAAATGTGGCTACCCTGCCAAGCGCAAGAGAAAGTATAACTGGAGTGCCAAGGCTAAGAGGCGAAACACTACCGGGACTGGTCGGATGAGGCACCTAAAGATCGTCTACCGAAGATTCAGACATGGATTCCGTGAAGGAACAACACCTAAACCCAAGAGGGCAGCTGTTGCAGCATCCAGTTCATCTTGAGGATTTCAATCGATCATAAAATAAATGTTCTGGTTTCAAAAAAAAAATAAATGATGCTTTTAGAGAAAACTTTAACCATTTTATAGTCTGTATTACTTTGTTTTTTCACAAATATATTCCAGGACATAAATGTCTTGTTATATCTCAATTTGACGAATTATTACTTTGGTAACTTTTATTGGGAAAAATGACAAACATGGGAAACTTTACTAAAAATTATCAGCAGTTTCTTGTCTTCTGGTTTCCTTGTCATCTCACACAATCCTGTACTCTCTCCTCTGGTACCAGACACACCCAACTCACCATTGAAATATGTTTCAAATTGCTTTCTTACTGATATGGCATATTTTAAAATCCCTATGATTTCCCAACAGCATGGATCCTAAGTATCTTTTAAATTTGCCACTAGACAATATCTCTTTAACATGTCTTTTAAATGTAATGTTCCCTTAAACATATTTGCCACCTTGATTATGTAATATTCTGTAGATATTTGGTGAATACACAGTTATTTAAAAGTTCCATTACACTATATATTCAATATCTAAGGACACTTAGATTCCAGACTCCCCTGCATTATCAATATTATTAAAATACACATAATGTCACAGTATTTGCCCCTTGACTTGGGTAAATACAAACATTATATTAAAATTTAACGCCTTTTTACTTGCAAATTGACTTAGTAATTTCTCGAAATACAAGTTTTCTCCTTTGTGAAGTTTTTTTATGCATTCTCCCAAATATTAAACAAAATTAATTGCATATATTTTCTCTGATTATCAGTCTCAGTAGTATTCAGGACGGAAGTCTGCTTCCTGTTGACATTTTCAGGTATCTCCTCTTTATGGTTAGCTTACTATTAATGTTACTATTCTTGTTTTGTCATAAGCCTATGTGGTCTTGGTCATATCTTAAATTTGGTAGAATTTTGTATTGTTTGCTTCTTGGTGCTTCTTTATATTTGCTCTGTTGCTTAGATGGGCTTTTAAATTATTTTGAGTAGACACATGATGAAATGATACATTTTTATGAGATTAGTGTGATGAGTTAATATATAGTCTAAAGATCTGACTAGATTTGAATGCATGTGCTTTAGGTCTTTAGTTTTCTTAAAATCATTATCAACAACAAGCTTCTCCACCTGTCCAGGCAGAGACTTGACACGCCAGGTTGAGAGGGATGCCCAGGATGCTCCTTTCCTGATCAGAAGACAAGGGGATGAGGGATGTGAGGAGGGGGATGAGGAATTGTGGAAGGGGGAAACCTTGAGGGGGGACAGTGAGCCAGATGTAACAAGTGAACAAGTAAAAAAATAAAATTAAATAAAGAAAACAGCAGCAACAAGCTTCTCAACAGATATCCTCTGAAAGAAATGAGAATTGTGTTAGGCAACGAGATACAACATAAATCCCGGGGACAGAATTCTCAGGAGTGTATCCACAAATTCTTAGCTCTGACAATAGCCACATCTAGTACAATGCATAGCAAGTAGAGCTTGTCTCATAGCTGTTATTTTTACCTACCATGTCTCTGTCTATATGGTGTGCCACAGTGGCTTTCTTTCAGGGAAGCAGCTATGTCTTAATTAGATGCTCAGCATCTTCTCCTACTTCATACACTCTTGTAATACTTTTTCTAGAACGCTCCATATCCAGTATTGTTCTTTTTTTTTTTTTTTATTAACTTGAGTATTTCTTGTATACATTTCTAGTGTTATTCCCTTTCCCGGTTTCCGGGCAAACATCCCCCTCCCCCCTCCCCTTCATTATGGGTGTTCCCCTCCCAACCCTCCCCCCATTGCCGCCCTCCCCCCAACAGTCTAGTTCACTGGGGGTTCAGTCTTAGCAGGACCCAGGGCTTCCCCTTCCACTGGTGCTCTTACTAGGATATTAATTGCTATCTATGAGGTCAGAGTCCAGGGTCAGTCCATGTATAGTCTTTAGGTATTGGCTTAGTCCCTGGAAGCTCTGGTTGCTTGGCATTGTTGTACATATGGGGTCTCGAGCCCCTTCAAGCTCTTCCAGTTCTTTCTCTGATTCCTTCAACGGGGGTCCTATTCTCAGTTCAGTGGTTTGCTGCTGGCATTCGCCTCTGTATTTGCTGTATTCTGGCTGTGTCTCTCAGGAGCAATCTACATCCGGCTCCTGTCGGTCTGCATTACTTTGCTTCATCCATCTTGTCTAATTGGGTGGCTGTATATGTATGGGCCACATGTGGGGCAGGCTCTGAATGGGTGTTCCTTCAGTCTCTGTTTTAATCTTTGCCTCTCTCTTCCCTGCCAAGGGTATTCTTGTTCCCCTTTTAAAGAAGGAGTGAAGCATTCACATTTTGATCATCCGTCTTGAGTTTCATTTGTTCTAGGCATCTAGGGTAATTCAAGCATTTGGGCCAATAGCCACTTATCAGTGAGTACATACCATGTATGTCTTTGTGTGATTGGGTTAGCTCACTCAGGATGATATTTTCCAGTTCCAACCATTTGCCTACGAATTTCATACAGCCGTTGTTTTTGATAGCTGAGTAATATTCCATTGTGTAGATGTACCACATTTTCTGCATCCATTCCTCTGTTGAAGGGCATCTGGGTTCTTTCCAGCTTCTGGCTATTATAAATAAGGCTGCGATGAACAAAGTGGAGCACGTGTCTTTTTTGTATGTTGGGGCATCTTTTGGGTATATGCCCAAGAGAGGTATAGCTGGATCCTCAGGCAGTTCAATGTCCAATTTTCTGAGGAACCTCCAGATTAATTTCAAGAATGGTTATACCAGTCTGCAATCCCACCAACAATGGAGGAGTGTTCCTCTTTCTCCACATCCTCGCCAGCATCTGCTGTCACCTGAGTTTTTGATCTTAGCCATTCTCACTGGTGTGAGGTGAAATCTCAGGGTTGTTTTGATTTGCATTTCCCTTATGACTAAAGATGTTGAACATTTCTTTAGGTGTTTCTAAGCCATTCGGCATTCCTCAGCTGTGAATTGTTTGTTTAGCTCTGAACCCCATTTTTTAATAGGGTTATTTGTCTCCCTGCAGTCTAACTTCTTGAGTTCTTTGTATATTTTGGATATAAGGCCTCTCTCTGTTGTAGGATTGGTAAAGATCTTTTCCCAATCTGTTGGTTGCCGTTTTGTCCTAAACACAGTGTCCTTTGCCTTACAGAAGCTTTGCAGTTTTATGAGATCCCATTTGTCGATTCTTGATCTTAGAGCATAAGCCATTGGTGTTTTGTTCAGGAAATTTTTTCCAGTGCCCATGTGTTCCAGATGCTTCCCTAGTTTTTCTTCTATTAGTTTGAGTGTGTCTGGTTTGATGTGGAGGTCTTTGATCCACTTGGACTTAAGCTTTGTACAGGGTGATAAGCATGGATCAATCTGCATTCTTCTACATGTTGCCCTCCAGTTGAACGAGCACCATTTGCTGAAAATGCTATCTTTTTTCCATTGGATGGCTTTGGCTCCTTTGTCAAAAATCAAGTGACCATAGGTGTGTGGGTTCATTTCTGGGTCTTCAATTCTATTTCATTGGTCTATCTGTCTGTCTCTGTACCAATACCATGCAGTTTTTATCACTATTGCTCTGTAATACTGCTTGAGTTCAGGGATAGTGATTACCCCTGAAGTCCTTTTATTGTTGAGGATAGTTTTAGCTATCCTGGGTTTTTTGTTATTCCAGATGAATTTACAAATTGTTCTGTCTAACTCTTTGAAGAATTGGATTGGTATTTTGATGGGGATTGCACTGAATCTCTAGATCGCTTTTGGTAAAATGGCCATTTTTACTATATTAATCCTGCCAATCCATGAGCATGAGAGATCTTTCCATCTTCTGAGGTCTTCTTCAATTTCCTTCTTCAGTGTCTTGAAGTTCTTATTGTACAGATCTTTTACTTGCTTGGTTAAAGTCACACCGAGGTACTTTATATTATTTGGGTCTATTATGAAGGGTGTCGTTTCCCTAATTTCTTTCTCGGCTTGTTTCTCTTTTGTATAGAGGAAGGCAACTGATTTATTTGAGTTAATTTTATACCCAGCCACTTTGCTGAAGTTGTCTATCAGCTTTAGTAGTTCTCTGGTGGAACTTTTGGGATCACTTAAATAAACTATCATATCATCTGCAAATAGTGATATTTTGACTTCTTCTTTTCCAATCTGTATCCCCTTGACCTCCTTTTGTTTTCTGATTGCTCTGGCTAGAACTTCAAGAACTATATTGAATAAGTAGGGAGAGAGTGGGCAGCCTTGTCTAGCCCCTTATTTTAGTGGGATTGCTTCAAGTTTCTCTCCATTTAGTTTAATGTTAGCAACTGGTTTGCTGTATATGGCTTTTACTATATTTAGGTATGGGCCTTGAACTCCTATTCTTTCCAGGACTTTTGTCATGAAGGGGTGCTGAATTTTGTCAAATGCTTTCTCAGCATCTAATGAAATGATCATGTGGTTTTGTTTTTTCAATTTGTTTATATAATGGATCACGTTGATGGTTTTCCATATATTAAACCATCCCTGCATGCCTGGGATGAAGCCTACTTGATCATGGTGGATGATTGTTTTGATGTGCTCTTGGATTCGGTTTGCCAGAATTTTATTGAGTATTTTTGCGTCGATATTCATAAGGGAAATTAGTCTGAAGTTCTCTTTCTTTGTTGGGTCTTTGTGTGGTTTAGGTATAAGAGTAATTGTAGCTTCATAGAAGGAATTCGGGAGTGATCCATCTGTTTCAATTTTGTGGAATAGTTTGGATAATATTGGTATGAGGTCTTCTATGAATGTTTGATAGAATTCTGAACTAAACCCGTCTGAACCTGGGCTCTTTTTGGTTGGGAGACCTTTAATGACTGCTTCTATTTCCTTAGGAGTTATGGGGTTGTTTAACTGGTTTATCTGTTCCTGATTTAACTTTGGTACCTGGTATCTGTCTAGGAAATTGTCCATTTCCTGTATATTTTCAAGTTTTGTTGAAAATAGGCTTTTATAGTAAGATCTGATGATTTTTTGAATTTCCTCTGAATCTGTAGTTATGTCTCCCTTTTCATTTCTGATTTTGTTAATTTTGACACACTCTCTGTGTCCTCTCGTTAGTCTGGCTAAGGGTTTATCTATCTTGTTGATTTTCTCAAAGTACCAACTTTTGGTTCTGTTGATTCTTTCTATGGTCCTTTGTGTTTCTACTTGGTTGATTTCAGCTCTGAGTTTGATTTTTTCTTGCCTTCTACTCCTCCTGGGTGTATTTGCTTGTTTTTGTTCTAGAGCTTTTAGGTGTGCTGTCAAGCTGCTGACATATGCTCTTTCCTGTTTCTTTCTGCAGGCACTGAGCGCTATGAGTTTTCCTCTTAGCACAGCTTTCATTGTGTCCCATAAGTTTGGGTATGTTGTACCTTCATTTTCATTAAATTCTAAAAAGTTTTTAATTTCTTTCTTTATTTCTTCCTTGACTAGGTTATCATTGAGTAGAGCATTGTTCAATTTCCACATATATGTGGGCATTCTTCCCTTATTTTTATTGAAGACCAGTTTTAGGCCGTGGTGGTCTGATAGCACGCATGGGATTATTTCTATCTTTCTGTACCTGTTGAGGCCCGTTTTTTGACCAATTATATGGTCAATTTTGGAGAAAGTACCATGAGGAGCTGAGAAGAAGGTATATCCTTTTGCTTTAGGATAGAATGTTCTATAAATATCCGTTAAGTCCATTTGGCTCATGACTTCTCTTAGTCTGTCTACCTCTCTGTTTAATTTCTGATTCCACGATCTGTCCATTGATGAGAGTGGGGTGTTGAAATCTCCCACTATTATTGTGTGAGGTGCAATGTGTGTTTTGAGCTTTAGTAAGGTTTCTTTTACGTATGTAGGTGCCCTTGTATTTGGGGCATAGATATTTAGGATTGAGAGTTCATCTTGGTGGATTTTTCCTTTGATGAATATGAAGTGTCCTTCCTTATCTTTTTTGATGACTTTTAATTGAAAATTGATTTTCTTTGATATTAGAATGGCTACTCCAGCTTGCTTCTTCTGACCATTTGCTTGAAAAGTTGTTTTCCAGCCTTTCACTCTGAGGTAGTGTCTGTCTTTTTCTCTGAGTTGTGTTTCCTGTAGGCAGCAGAATGCAGGGTCCTCGTTGCCTATCCAGTTTCTTAATCTATGTCCTTTTATTTGGGAGTTGAGGCCATTGATGTTGAGAGATATTAAGGAATAGTGATTATTGCTTCCTGTTATATTCATATTTGGATGTGAGGTTATGTTTGTGTGCTTTTCTTCTCTTTGTTTTGTTGCCAAGACGATTAGTTTCTTGCTTCTTCTAGGGTATAGCTTGCCTCCTTATGTTGGGCTTTACAATTTATTATCCTTTGTAGTGCTGGATTTGTAGAAAGATATTGTGTAAATTTGGTTTGTCATGGAATATCTTGGTTTCTCCATCTATGTTAGTTGAGAGTTTTGCAGGATACAGAAACCTGGACTGGCATTTGTGTTCTCTTTGGGTCTGTATGACATCTGTCCAGGATCTTCTGTCCTTCATAGTTTCTGTCGAAAAGTCTGGTGTGATTCTGATAGGTCTGCCTTTATATGTTACTTGACCTTTTTCCCTTACTGCTTTTAATATTCTTTCTTTATTTTGTGCGTTTGGTGTTTTGACAATTATGTGACGGGAGGTGTTTCTTTTCTGGTCCAATCTATTTGGAGTTCTGTAGGCTTCTTGTATGCCTATGGGTATCTCTTTTTTTAGGTTAGGGAAGTTTTCTTCTATGATTTTGTTGAAGATATTTACTGGTCCTTTGAGCTGGGATTCTTCACTCTCTTCTATACCTATTATCCTTAGGTTTGGTCTTCTCATTGAGTCCTGGATTTCCTGTATGTTTTGGACCAGTAGCTTTTTCTGCTTTACATTATCTTTGACAGTTGAGTCAATGATTTCTATGGAATCTTCTGCTCCTGAGATTCTCTCTTCCATCTCTTGTATTCTGTTGGTGAAGCTTGTATCTACAGTTCCTTCTCTCTTCTTTTGGTTTTCTATATCCAGGGTTGTTTCCATGTGTTCTTTCTTGATTGCTTCTATTTCCATTTTTAGTTCCTTCAACTGTTTGATTGTGTTTTCCTGGAATTCTTTCAGGGATTTTTGCGATTCCTCTCTGTAGGCTTCTACTTGTTTATTAATGTTTTCCTGTGTTTCTCTAAGGGAGTTCTTCACGTCTTTCTTGAAGTCCTCCATCATCATGATCAAATATGATTTTGAAACTAGATCTTGCTTTTCTGGTGTGTTTGGATATTCCATGTTTATTTTGGTGGGAGAATTGGGCTCCGATGATGCCATGTAGTCTTGGTTTCTGTTGCTTGGGTTCCTGCGCTTGCCTCTCGCCATCAGATTATCTCTAGTGTTACTTTGTTCTGCTATTTCTGACAGTGGCTAGACTGTCCTATAAGCCTGTGTGTCAGGAGTGCTGTAGACCTGTTTTCCTGTTTTCCTTCAGCCAGTTATGGGGACAGAGTGTTCTGCTTTCGGGAGTGTAGTTTTTCCTCTCTACAGGTCTTCAGCTGTCCCTGTGGGCCTCTGTCTGGTGTTCACCAGGCAGGTCACTTGCAGCAGAAAAGTTGGTCTTACCTGTGGTCCCGAGCCTCAAGTTTGCTCGAGGGGTGCTGCCCACGAGCTCTCTGCGGTGGCAGCAACCAGGAAGATCTGCGCCGCCCTTTCTGGGAGCTTCCGTGCACCAGGGTTCCAGATGGCGTGTGGTGTTTTCCTCTGGCGTCCGAGATGTGTGTGCAGAGTGCAGTCTCTTCTGCTTTCCCAGGCGTGTCTGCCTCTCTGAAGTTTCAGCTCTCCCTCCCACGGGATTTGGGTACAGAGAACTGTTTCTCTGGTCTGTTTCCTTCAGGTACTGGCAGTGTCTCAGGCGCAGGGGTCCTGCCGCTCCTGGGCCCTCCCCTACGGGAACCCAGAGGCCTTATACAATTTCCTCTTGGGCCAGGGATGTGGGTAGAGGTGGGCAGTGTTGATGGTCTCTTCTGCTCTGCAGCCTCAGGAGTGCCCACCTGACCAGGTGGTGAGGTCTCTCTCCCACGGGGTTTGGGAGCAGAGAGCTGCTGCGGGCCAGGATCCGCAGCCAGTATTGTTCTTTAATTCCTTTTGTCTAGTTGTTAGACTCATGTGAATGTTTAGAAAGTCTTCTAGGTTCATAAACATGAAAAATTACATTAGTCACAAAGATAATCATAAGAACTTAGTGCTTTGTGATATATTCTGTTCCATCATAACATATTCTCCTTTAGTAAATCCATTTAAATTGTTTAAAAGTTTGTTTAAAATTGTGGAAGTTGGCCTTTGAGTGAAGGGAAGAGTTGTATAATAGAAACATTCAGGTAAGAGAAAGACAAAACACTAGAGTACTTTAAAATTATGTTATAGTGCTTTCATATATTTTTTGATAGCTATATATTTGTATGAGAATACATTGATGAAAATAATTTTCTGTCAAATGCTTAATACTTCAGAGTCATTTAACTTATTACACATGCAAATATTTCTACTTGTCAGCAAAATAACCAGACAAATATTAAAAATTATTCACTATAATTCATTTTGCCATTTGACAGCACAGAATATGGAAATGTAGCTTGGTTTTATAGTGAGTCACATCAATGAAACAAATAATTATTGAGACCTGTTAAAATGTAGTGAGTGTGACATTTAAGTTCTCTCTATCCTACTGAATTTTAAATATTTAGAGTAGTTACACTGTGTCCATTTATATTTTTGCTAGGTACATCATTAAATGTAGGCATATTCCTTGTGTTTTAGTTAGGTTTTTATTGCTGTTAAGGGACACCATGACTAAGGCATCTATTATAAAGAAGAATATTTAATTGGGGTTGGGTTACAGTTTCAGTGGTTCAGTCTATTATTACCATGGAGAAAAGCATGGGAGCATGCAGGCATACATAGTACAGAAGGAGGCATAAGGAGACTTCTACTTGAGGTAGAGCTTGAGCACTAGCAGATCTCAAAGCACACTTCTTGGTTCACACAATTCTTCTAAGGCCATACCTCCTAATAGTGTTACTGCCCATGGTCCATCATATTCAAACCACCACACCTGAGAGTTTATCAACCAGCCAATGTTATACAGAAAGACATTTTCTCAGTCAGAGTTGGACTGTTTGTTGTGGCATTAATACATCTAGGGAATAATGTATAATGTTTTCAATGACTATAAACAGAATATATAGTGAAAACTCAATAGGACTTACTTAATATAACTAGACTTCTTTTCTTTTTTTTTTCTTTTTTTTTCTTTTTTTCGGAGCTGGGGACCAAACTCAGGGCCTTGCACATGCTAGGCAAGCGCTCTACCACTGATCTAAATTCCCAACCCCCTAGACTTCTTTTCTTACAATGTGGACTACTGATACAAAATTTTCAGAAATTAAAAGTGGGGTCGGTTAACTGAAGGGTATGGCTTAATTTTAATCTGTTTCCATTTGTCTGAGTAGATTATCAAGTCATCTTCCCAAGTTTCTCTCTATGTTTAGTTTTGTTCTGTACCAGCAGCATAGTATTATTAGGATTGTGTTCCAAGACTAAGAATCAAGCAGGCATGTTGCTTAGATATAAGAGAAAGTCTGGGTGAGAAACCGGTGCATTCCCTGAGGTTGTCAGGAAAAGATTATAAAGAGGATCTCTGGCAAAAGAAAGGACCTGGAATTAGCAAAGTAACTGACAAGTGAAATGACAGTGGCTGTGCTTTTCAATGTTTATAAAAAATCAAGTATTCCCCTGTAGCAAGGTCACAGTTATATTTGGACAGTATCTAAGACCATGTAATCACCAACAAAATAAAAAAACATAGGCTAATTTAGTGTCCATAGAAAAGTTCCCCTCTTTTCAAATAGTCATAGGACACAAACACTGGGATTTTCCATTTCACAGCCCTGGCAGTATTGATAGTTGACTCATAGCTGACTGGAGGTATGGTAACACTACGTACACTGTAGGGATTTTCTTACCAGATACCAACAGATCTCTTCTCTGACTTTGCACTCAAGAAAACCTCCACTTAGAGTAGAGTAACACTTAGTGTTAAGTGGAGCCTGCAGAGTACATATGCTTCCTGTTAAGAGTTGATGGTGCAGGTCAGTCCAACATTTTGTGCAAAGAAAATCACGTAGAAGGACTTTAGCATAATTTCTCAGCATAATTGTCTTGAGATTCACCAAGTTCTTACGTTCAATCCTTGATATTTGTTCTGAGTAAATGTCTGCGATTTATAAGCAGTAACCTGTTTAAACACCCCTTTTCCATAATCTTTGCATCTTTTAAATCATGGTTTGTACTTGGACTGTTTTATCTCAGTGGTCCTCTTTGCCTGGTTTTACAAATTAATTTATCCACTGAAAATGGTCATATTTTTTTCTTGTGTACATTTTTTGGATTGTATACTTTAGATTTTGTTAACTTTCCTTAAGGAGTAATAGATGTTTTCAGCAGATAGTCAAATTACTTGTAGGTAAGTATGACTTTTAGAGTTGTTCAATTTTTCATAGGTGATATAATATTTTTATGATTAATAAGTAGAGCTAACGTTATGTTACTTGAAAAAAAAACATTGTGGCATATTTAAGATGTCACTAAACTAATGTCACTGTTACACTTTTGAAACTCTCCTATCACATAGAGTTCAACATTCTTGGCATTAGCTTCCCACAGTCAAGCCTGTCTTTCCATCCTTTCGCTTCAAACGTCCCCAGTATCTACTGTAATTTTACCTAGAAAGAGATCTATGTTGTTTTATGTTTCTGCTATTTTCCTTGCAGGTTATCATGTCCATATATAGGCATACACTCATGGACACAGTAAAGATATAGTTTTCCTTTATTTCTATAAGCAACACAACAGAGAAAGAATTCAGAATACACACAATTGAATTAACTTTCAAATGCACAACTCCCATAAACAAAGTGTGATTTTTATTTTTAAACAAGACTTCTCTGAAGAATGTTCACTGTTTTTGCACCATATGAAATGGCTTTACATCTAGATCTCATGATAAATGAACAAAACATTTGATAATCATGCAAGTCTGCCTTAGAAATTTTTCAGCCTCGCTGTCCAAAGAAACAGGAATAACAACTTATGAAAAAGACACAAACTTGGGTTCAATTTTCTGCATGTTTCAGAATTATCATATTTCATACCACAACCACTGTTGACCTCTGACTGAGATGCAATGCTTAATTAGAAAAACTAATTCAACATTTCTTTTTAAAAAATCTGGTTACTATAGATTCTCAAACAGACTAATAATTGCAAGAATTTCATACTGTGAACTAATATACCAAGAGCAAAGGTCCCACCATGACATAGAAATTGCGTTTAGCTATTTTTTCCTCAGGGGTATACATCTTCTGGTATTAGATAATTACAGATTACTCATTATATTTAAATTGAGTTTCAAAAGTTTGTATATTGCATTATTTCATGGGACCAAAATATAACAGTTTATACTTAAAGAGGATATAGTTTAAGAAGTAAACTTTGTCTACTATCTTTCTATGAGGATTGCCTACCATGTTGTGCATGCTAAAACCTAGCTGAATACCATCAGTACTGTTTAGCATATTATTACCTTGGGATTTATTCAGGGATATAAATCTACCTCAAAGGACAACCTATATTGAAGAGGAAACACTTTCATTTACCAATATTCTGACTGGACAGACTATTAGAAATAGTTTTATACCCTATAGAAGGAAGAGTGGTGGCTTTCATTCTAAAATTTATACATCTGTGACTTTTGGGATAAGCATGGGAATATAAGATTAAAATAACAGATGCCCCTCTGAGCAGAGTAGAAACTACATATAGCTCTTAAGTCAAAGTGATACATATTACTCATTCTCTAATAGAGAAGTGTGGTAAATTGAGGTCAGATGCAGGAAATAACAGAATTGAGGAGTAGTTCCTATAGATGAAAATGATAAACATCTAGAAACACTGTCTAAGAGACCTTAGGCATGGGAATTATTCCTCAGGACATAGAGATTCTTCAAAGCCAGGAACTTAGGTATAACAGGTGAACAGAATTCACCAAGGGTGAGAGTTTATGAGCTGTGACTGCTTAAGAGGACCATTCCTACTGGTGTTGAGAGCAGGAAAGGACACTGTGCTCACCATATCAGAAACAGTAGAAGATCTAACAGAACTCATTGGAAGCCAAAGAAAAGCAGGTTTCTTGTGGTTTTAATTGCACAGGACAATTCAAGAATCAACAAAACAAACATGAGGTCTTTAGAATATTGTTCTTTAGTCACCTGTAGAACAATTGTAGTGTTACATGATTCATTTTGCACTGTCTTCTCTGGGTGTGAAGTAGATAGGAAGATGATACAAGAATCCATCATTTGCTGGCATCTGAAGATCCAGGTTTAGCTCTGTGAACTGGAGAATCAAAGACAATAGATCAAGTAATGTTAGTGTCCTTTTGTAAGTGTAGAAGTTTTCTCTTAACCCACCTAGCTCCCCCAAAATGAAAGTTGTTATGTTAATCTAGCTAGCTCCCAAATAATAATTGAGACAGATTTATTTATTTATTTATTTATTTATTTATTTATTTATCAAACTCTAAGGGCACAGCAACTGAGCAGTATTACTCTAGTTTAATCCTTTAAACTAATTTGACTATTTCTCAGCCAAAATCCCCAAGATACTTGCATTTTATGATTTTCTACACTCCACGTGTTTTTCCATGGTTTCTCCAGAACTCCTTTCCTGTGGGGAATACCCCCTGGGTCTCTCTATTGCCCTTCTTCCCTGGCTGGGAGGAAATCTAACCCTATTCTCTCTCTTGCTCAGTTTTGACTGATCAACGTTAATTGGCAAATCAGAGAATAAATGGGGAGCATGCTTACACAACACTGTGGCAAGAGATACTTAGAATGAGGGTTGCAACCAGATATGGGGGCAAAAAAATCACCATTTGAAATAATAAAGGGATACTCTTTCCAAATGGAAATGCCTACAGTCTGGTGTAGGTAATTGATATTTGGGAGATCTAGTTTTCGACATATGGGAGCAAAAAGTCAAAGGCAGTTAAGCAGGAAGCCATACTATACACTGATGTTTTCTAAGCACTCTCATTTTTCCAGGGAATGCTTAAAGGAAACACCTGAACTCCCACTGAGCATTGTTTCTTGGCCTTAGAGCCAATTATACCCTACAAGAAATTTTATTCGTCCTAGTTTACAAGCTTACAGGATATTAGCCCTCTATCAGATGTAGGATTGGTAAAGATCTTTTCCCAATTTGTTGGTTGACATTTTGGCCTACAGACACTTTCCTTTGCCTTACAGAAGCTTTGCAATTTTATGAGGTCTCATTTGACTGTAGTTGATCTTAAAGAATAAGACATTGGTTTTCTGTTCAAGAAAATTTCCCCTGAGTTCATGTGTTTGAGGCTCTTCCCCACTTTCTCTTCTATTAGTTTTAGTGTATGTAGTTTATGAAACAGTCCTTGATCCACTTGAACTTGAGCCTTGTACAAAGAGATAAAAATGGATCGATTTGCATTCTTCTACATGTTGACCATGAGTTGCACCAGGACTATTTGTTAAAAATGCTCTTTTTTCCACTGGATGGTTTTAGCTTCTTTATCAAAGATCACGTGGCCATAGGTGTGTGGGTTCATTTATGGGTCTTCAACTCTATCCCATTGTTCTACTGCATGTCTCTGTACCAACATCATACAGTTTTTATCACTACTACTCTGCAATACAGCTGGAAGTCAGGGATGGTGACTTCTTAAGAAGTTCTTTTATTGTTGAAAATAGTTTTGCTATCCTGGTTCTGTTGTTATTCCAAATAAATTTGCAAATTGTTCTCTCTAATTCTGTGAAGAATTGAGTTGGAACTTTTGATGGGGATTGCATTGAATTTTAGATAGCTCTTGGCAAGAAGGCCACTTTTACTATATTAATCCCACCAATCCATGAGTATGGGAGACATCTTCTGAGATCTTCTTTAATTTCTTACTTCAGAGACTTGAAGTTCTTATAATACAGATCTTTCATTTGCTTAATTACAATCACACCAATGTATTTTATATTATTTACACCTCATTTGCCTAATTTCTTTCTCAGCCTGTTTATTCCTTGAGTAGAGGAAGGCTACTGGTTTGTTTGAGTTAATTTTATATCCAGTCATTTTGCTGAGTAGAATTTTAGGGGTTACTTAACTATACTATCATAACATCTGCAAATAGTAATATTTTGACATTTTCCTTTCTAATTTGTATCCATTTGAACTCCTTTTGTTTTCTAATTGCTCTGACTAGGACTTCAAGTACTATATTGAACAGGTAGGCAGAGAGTGGGTAGCCTTGCATAGTCCCTGATTTTAGTGACATTGTTTCAAGTTTCTTTCCATTTAGTTTGATATTGGCTACTGATTTACTGTATACTGTCTTTACTGTGTTAGGTATGGGCCTTGAATTCCTGATCTTTCCAAAGACTTAACATGAATGGGTATTGAATTTTTCAAATGCTTTCTCAGCATTTAATGAGATGATCATGTAAGTTTTTTTTCTTTGAGTTGTTTATATAGTGGATTACTTTGATGGATTTCAATATATTGAGTCATCCCTGTATCCCTGCGATGAAGCTTACTTGATCATGATGCGTGATTGTTGTGATGTGTTCTTGGATTCAGTTTGCCAGAATTTTATTGAGTATTTTGGCATCCATATTCCTAAGGGAAATTGATCTGAAGTTCTCTTTCTTTGTTGGGTCTTTGTGTGGTTTAAGTATAAGAATAATTGTGGCTTCGTAGAACAAATTGTATAGTCTTCCTTCCTTTTACATTTTGTAGAATAGTTTGAAGAACATTGTTATTAGATCTTTGAAGGACTGATAGAATTCTGCACTAAACCCATCTGGTCCTGGCCTTTACTTGGTTTGGAGAATTTTCATGACTGCTACTATTTCTTTAGGAATTTTGGGACTATTTATATCTTTTATCTGATCCTGATTTAGCCTTGGTAGGTGGTACCTGTCTAAAAAAGTGTCCATTTTCTCCAGATTTTCTGGTTTTGTTGAATATAGGCTTTTGTAGTAGGGTTTGATAAGTTTTTTGAATTTCTTCAGTTTCTGTTATTATATCTCTCTTTTTGTTTCTGATTTTGTTAATTTAGATACTGTCTCTGGGCCCATTGGTTAGTCTGGCAAAGGGTTTATCTATTTCGTTGATTTTCTCAAAGAACCAGCTCCTGATTTTGTTGATTTTTTTTTGTATAGTTCTTTTTGTTTTTGCTGGGTTTATTTCAGCCCTGAGTTTGATTATTTCCTGCCTTCTACTCCTCTTGGGTGTATTTACTTCTTTTTGTTCTAGAGTTTTCAGGTGTGCTGTCAAGTTTCTAGTGTATGTTCTCTCCAGTTTCTTTTTGGAGGCACTCAGAGCTATGATTTTTCCTCTTAGCACTGCTTTCATTGTGTCCCATAAGTTTGGGTGTGTTGTGCCTTCATTTTCATTAAATTCTAAAAAGTCTTTAATTTCTTTCTTTATTTTTTCCTTGACCAAGTTATCATTGAGTAGAGTGTTGTTCAGCTTCCATGGGTATGTGGGCTTTCTGTCATTTTTGTTTTTATTGAACACCAGACTTTGTCTGTGGTGATCTGATACAATGCAAAGGATTATTTCAATCGTCTTGTATCTGTTGAGGCCTATTTTTTTAAACAATTATATGGTAAATTTTTGAGAAGGTACCATGAGGTACTGAGAAAAAGGTATATTCTTTTCTTTTAGGATGCATTGTCCTATAAATATCTGCCAAATCCATTCAACTCGTAACTTCTGTTAGTTTCACTGTTTCTGTTTAGTTTCTGTTTTCATGATCTGTCCACTGATGAGAGTGGGGTGTTGAAGTCTCCCATTATCATTGTGCAAGATACAATGTGTGCTTTGAGCTTTACTAAGGTTTTTTTTATGAATGTAGGTGCATTTGGGGCACAGATATTCCGAATTGAGAGTTCATCTTGGTGGATTTTTCTTTGATAAGTATGAAGTGACCTTCCTTATTTTTTTTTATAACTTTTGGTTGAAAGCTAATTTTATTCGATATGAAAATGACTACTCTAATGTTTCTTGGGATGATTTGCTCAGAAAAGATTTTCCCAGCTATTACTTTGAGGAAGTCTGTGTCTTTGTCACTGAGGTATATTTAGCGTACCCAGCAAAATGCTGGTCTTTGTTTATGTATCCAGTCTCTTAGTCTCTGTCTTTATTTGGGGAGTTGAGTTCATTGATGTTGAGAGATATTAGGGACCAATAACTGTTGTTTCCTATTATTTTTGTTGTTATAGGAGAAATTATGTTTGTGTGCCTATCTTCTTTTGGGTTAGTTGAAAGATTACTTTCTTGCTTTTTCTCAGGTGTAGTTTTCCTCCTGGTGTTGGAGTTTTCCATCTATTGTCCTTTTTAGGGCTGGATTTGAGGACCCAGCTATACCACTGCTGAGGATATACCTGAAAGGTTGCAAACATTTCAGAAGGACACATGTTCCACTATGTTCATAGCAGCCTTATTTATAATAGCCATAAGCTGGAAAGAACCCAATTGTCCATGAACAGAGGAATGGATCCATAAAATGTGGTACATTTACTCAATGGAATACTGTTCAGCTATAAAAATTTACTTCATGAAATTCTTAGGCAAATGGATGGAACTAGTAACTATCATCCTGAGTTGGGTAGCCGAATCACAAAACAAGAAAGCCAGCAAACAAACAAACAAAAAACCCACATGGTATGCACTCACTGATAAGTGGATGTTAGTCCAAAAGCTCAGAATGCCCAAGGTACAATTCATAGACCACATGATGCGCAAGAAGAAGGAAGAACAAGTGTGGATGCTCAGGCTTTCTTAGAAGAGGGGAAAAATGCAGGAGGAAATGTGAAGACAGTGTGTGGAGCAGAGAAGGAAGGCAAGCCCATCCACAGTCTGCCCCACCTGGGGATCCATCCCATGTACAGCCACCAAACCCAGACAATATTTTGGATGCCAAGAAATGTGTGCTGACAGGAGCCTGATATAGCTGTCTCCTGAAAGGCTCTGCCCGAGACTGACAAATTTGGAGGTGGATGCTCTGAGCCAACCACTGAACTGAGAATGGGTTCTCAATGGAAGACTTAGAGAGAGGACTGAAGGAGCTGAAGGGAATTGCAACCCCATAAGAAGAACAACAATATCAACTAACCACACCCTCCCAGGGACGGACCCACCAACCAAAGAATACACAGTGATGGTCCTGTGGGTCCCGCCACATATATAGCAGAAAATGACTTGTTGGGCTTCAGTGGTAGGAGAGGCCCATGGTCCTATCAAGGCTTGATATCCCAGTGTAGGGGAATGTCAGGGCAGAGAGGCAGGAGAAAGTGGGTGGATAGGTGGGGAAGCACCCGCATAGAATCAGGGGGAGGTGGGATAGGATAGTGGGTTTCTGAAGAGGACACCAGGAAAAGGGATATCATTTGAATTGTAAATTTACAAAAATCAAATAAAACAGAAATAAAAGAAGAATTTGAGGAAGACACTTGTTTCTGAACTGCAATTTTACATGGCATGTAATATTTACATTTCCAAAATTTCAGTAAATATTTTTTTCTGGAACAGACTTTTATTTTAAACTATATAAAGCTGTAAAAGTGAAAGTTTAAAGCATCCAAAGTTAAAAACATCAATAAATTAGTGTCTTAGTCATATTATTACTATTTATCTCTCAGGTAGCCACATGTGATAGTGATGTTCATAGTATATAATAGAAGATGGTTTAATGGATGCAATCCCTTGATTTTGAACAATATAGAAAATAAAGTTTTTAATTACAAAAACCACTTTCTCATAATTCAAGGTAGGCTCTGTAAAGAAAAAAACCCAACTTGCACTCTGTTCCCCCAAATATCAAAGGGTGATAAAAGTGGGAAATATAATATGGATTTTCATTAAGCTACAGTGTGTTTAAGAGCTTTTTCAGGAATTGAATTAAATAATTATTTGGTAAAAATGTGTCTAGGATATGTTTCTCTAGAAGAGTGGCTTACCAGCGTGAATGTGAGACTCTCACCTGAATTTCCATTGTCAGTGAGATGAGATGTCACTGTCACTAGGTGCCAGTAAAAGATAGAAGACGCCCTTCACATAACTTCCCTAGAAAAAGGACTTACCTGTAAGGATCCATGCAGACTTCTAAAAACCATTCTAAAACTGCAGAACTACAATTTCCATGAGACATGTCTAACAACTACTGCAGTTAGTACATATCCAAATGGTATTCTACCTAGAGAAGAATATTGAATTAAATAACCCAGTGATAGCTACTCAACTCTCTCAGTGGACCAAAACAAAGGAGACAGCATCATTCAGCAGAGATTATGTTATAAGAGACCTGCATCTTCCTTTTCAAAAGCAAGCGAAGACTGAAACAATATAGAAAAGAGGAAATATATTTTAGGAGTCTTGAGCTTAGAAGTAGGGTATAAGGACTAATAGTAAACAGTATGCTTTAAAAGTAATTAAAGTCTGATAATAAGAAAGTATCCCCTGCTCAATATTCAAGTTAAAAATCTGATGCTAAGCACGCAAATGAAAATAGGCTAAATGCTAATCATGTATTTTGTAGTATTTCTGAGAATCTCTGGAAAATCTAGAGCTATTTGGATTTGACAATTATAAGAAAAATAAATATATAGCGAGGTACAGTCATTTTTTAAAAGTTTTTAATTTTTATGTAAATGAGAATTTGACTGAATTCGAATACAATTTTTCTGTCCCCTCTTTTGAGATGCGTCTTGAGTCATAGATTGTAGATCTGTGATACAGAAGTTTCCACTGTGGTAGGGCTCTACACAGCCTGTTGATCTCTGCATTATATCTAAGCATGGTTTTCTAGAATTGCCCCATTTGCTGAACAGTGAAGCTTCCTTGAAGATAGGTAGTAGATACATTATTTTCAAAAGATTTAGAGTTAGAAAACTCAGATAACATATGTGGCATTTGTTTTTCTGAATCTGGATTACCACATTCATTATATTTTTATGTTTATTTAAATAACAAAGGTAGCTTATGAATAACATGGATAATTTAAACAATAATGAAAATAAGAACAAAGCAAAGTAACAAACAAAATAAGATTGAATCACCATAAGAGATAGAAGTGAGAATCTTGCTGAGAAATGACATAATCAATTCAGAACAGGACAAGGATGCTTTAGTGGTAAAAGAGTTCCAAATCTTTTCAGATAAATTATACCTTTTGCTCAATAGAGAAAATCATTTAACAGATCCAACATGCCTATCCTCTAGAAGTAGATTTGTTTTTCAAATACAGATATATAATTTGGCATTTTCATTAAAGGCCAAACAGGATAAAAGCTTCTATGTGTAGAGGTGAATTTATTAATACAACAAAATTTTATGTTGAGTCCATTGCGCCATACATTACAGAATTTAAAGAATGTAGAAGTAATTAAAATATGTTCTCCAGTCTGAAAAGTTTTCGGTTGAGGTTTGTTCTGTTGCTCTGTATTGTATGCTAAATACTTGTTCCACAATTTGGTTGCCTCTGGACAAGGAAATCCTCGTGTATACCAAGTGATGCTATGAAGCTGCTATTTAATTTAAAACTATTGGTTGAATAAAGATGCCCACAGCCTATAGCTGGGTAGAAGAGTTGGTAGGTGGGGCCTCATTTACAGGGGCAGAGAGCATGAGGAGGAGAAAAGAGAGGAGAGAAGACACTATGAGGTAAAAGATACTGAGAATTGACCATGAGGGCTGGCCAATAGAACATGCCAACTCATGTCTTGGGGTTATTGAGTGGGATGTAGATGTAATAGGACAGAGGGCAGATATCTGGCCAGCTCTAATGCTGTTAAAGCTTATTATAAACATAAATGTTTTGTATCTTTTATATGGGAACTGAATGATTAAACATGGATTAGAAATCTGCCGGAGTCCACTGGACTTAATCAGTCTCTGAAGAGGGAAGTGAGGATAATAAAAGAAAAGACAAATGAAGACACAGAGACAAGGGATAGATTCAGGAGGACTGTCAGGGAATACTTCAGCAGTATGATTTTAATGAGTTTAATGAGTTCAACCTTTTTAAACCTCACAGTGCCTTGTGAAGCAAAACCACAAGCTAGCAGAAACAGTTGCTTTCTTTACATTGGATATCTGTTCCCATCTACAGGCTTTCTTGTTCCTTCCACCAAGGTCAATAGAACATTCAGCCCTTGCCTTGAGCCTCAAGTGTATCTCCTCTTATGGTTTCATGTGTCAGCAGGCCAGAAAATCTCCCTGTCCACAAAACATCCTGCCAGGCCAACAAACCCTGACCTGTTTTGACCCTGCCTAGCAGGCAGACTTTTACTTTGCTTTTACTCTGCTTCAGAAAAGCAGATGAATGACTTCCAACAGAAACTTCTAATTAATTTTAACTACAAGAGCCTTATAAGCTACTGTTAGCTTTTCTTGAACTCCAGAAAGCTTATCTATTAATTTTATAATAAATATTGGAAAATAAGTAGGTGCTGAGAGAAAAAGATATGAAGCTAGCACATATGAGAGGTAGACTAATATTGTTTTAAAGGGTTGCATTCAATAGCACATATACATATATTCAGTAGCAATGTACGAACATTATAAAGTAAAGTGATTCTCCAGGGGTGCTTAACTGAAAGATTTTGAATGCAGTATTTTTCAGCTAGGAAAAATTACATAAGACTTCAAATGTAAACCAATGAGGTCAGAAGTAGAATCAAAGATTCAGAAGTCTAGGTTGCTTTCTTTTTTCTTTTCTTTTTTTCTTTTCTTTTATTTCTTTTTTGTTTAAAATGAAATTAGTTTCACACAATGTATACTGATTACATTTCTTCTTCCCCAGTTTATTTCACACCCTCTCTACTACCTCCCCATCCCCAAATTTACCCCTATACATCCTGAAATTTACTCTGTAGATCAGGCTATCCTCAAACTCAAAGAACTGCCTTCCTTTGCCTCCTGAGTGCTGGCATTAAACTCATGATGCATACAGACACATACACAAAAACCATAAAAATACAAAATCAGAAACCATAATATACAATTAAAAGGCTAAGACCCACATGCACGTGTATGCTTGTGCACGCACACACACACACACACACACACACACACACACACACACACACACATGCAAACTCAATGTAATATAAGACTAAAAGTCTAAAAAAAGTACCATTGAGTTCATTTTGTATTAAGCAACTTAAGGATGGTTAATAAACACAGTAAGATTTTTTTAGAGAAAACTAATTTTTCTCTTGCAAGAGGTGTCAATTAGTCACCTGTCGATAGCCTTTTGCTTGGCAATTTGTCATCTCAGTGCTGGGACCCTGTCTGGACGGATCCTGGGAAGGCAGGCCCTGTGCATGCTGGCATAGTCTCTCTGAGTTCTTATGTGCATCAGTTTGTGTCAGAAAGACACTGCTTCCTTACAGTAATCTATTTCCTCTGGCTCCTGCAATCTCTCCATCCCTTGGAAGAGTCTTTTATTAGTAATAAATATTTCACAACATCTAAAAGCTGAAATTAAGGAAATAAAATCTCTCATAGTCTGTAGTGGGAACATAACCTTGATTTGGAGCAGTTAATATTCGTTCCTGAAAAATAAAACAAATAAAAAACAAACAAATCAAAAACAGAAAAAAAGACAACAAAATCAAAACTCTCATACTGTTTAAACTATTATATGTCTTTGAGAAGTTGTTACAGTAGCAGTAGTAAGGGAGATACAGTACCTGTCTGGTTTCCAGTATTCATGGAATAAACACTGGGAGAAGTTCAGGCAGATAATAAACATAAGGCAAAAGATATAGGAATGGTACAAATAAAATATAAGGAATGCATGACCAGGTTTATAATCTGAGTCTTGCTGTCTTCATACAATAGATGTGTAAGCTATGTCTGGAAAAGTGCCTGTGGTCATGATGGAGCAAAGATAGCAAAGATGGTGTTGAAGAGAATAATACATGCAGAATGAAAGTTAACCGTGGGTCAAGGAACAGCTTCACAAGACAAGACAAACACAGTGTTAGGTTAGTGGTAATGGTGGGCAAGAGAAATACATCACAGCAATCTTATAAGATCTCTTCCCCCATTCTTGTTGAAAGACTGGACACTAAAAATCATGGCCTGAAGTACTGTTGATACTTATTATATACCAGGGATGCTCTAGTGAGCAGGCTGATAAAAATTGGTGCTGTGTTGAAGATGTTGTTGGATTGGATGTCATTATACAAGTCACATATGAGTGTATGTCATACTTCTTGAAGAATGCAAAATAAATACTTTTCTAGGGAAGAAGTGTAATTGTTAGATATTCAGAAAGATAAAATTGTTAGTGGAAACTACTAAATTAAGCAAAGTAATTAAGGGGGAAGTGTTCTGAATACAGTTTATCATGGTGAGGTACTATATTCAAAATCAAGAAGGGAGGGAGAGAGAGAGAGAGAGAGAGAGAGAGAGAGAGAGAGAGGAGGGAGGGAGGGAGAGAGAGATTGAGAGGGGAGAGGAAGGAAGAGAGCAGAGAGAGATAGATAGTACCTGACTTTCTTTACTATCTCTTTTAAGTCAGTCTAGGATTCCAGTTAGCCCATTGAATACCACCATCAGCATATAGGGTAGGTTTTGCTGTTTCAGTTAAATCTTAGTGGAATTACACTCTAAGATTTGCACAGATATGCTTTCCCTTAGGTGATCCTAAATCCAGTCAAGATGGTTAAGAACATTAACATTCACAATAATATAAATGGAACAGTTTATTATTTTATTTTATTTTATTTTATTTTTTTAACTTGAGTATTTCTTATTTATATTTCGAATGTTATTCCCTTTCCCAGTTTACAGGCCAACATCCCCCTAATCCCTCCCCCTCCCCTTCTTTATGGGTGTTCCCCTCCCCATCCTCCCCCCATTGCCGCCCTCCCCCCAACAGTCTAGTTCACTGGGGGTTCAGTCTTGGCAGGACCCAGGGCTTCCCCTTCCACTGGTGCTCTTACTAGGATATTCATTGCTACCTATGAGGTCAGAGTCCAGGGTCAGTCCATGTATAGTCTTTAGGTAGTGGCTTAGTCCCTGGAAGCTCTGGTTGCTTGGCATTGTTGTTCATATGGGGTCTCGAGCCCCTTCAAGCTCTTCCAGTTCTTTCTCTGATTCCTTCAACGGAGGTCCTATACTCAGTTCAGTGGTTTGCTGCTGGCATTCGCCTCTGTATTTGCTGTATTCTGGCTGTGTCTCTCAGGAGCGATCTACATCCGGCTCCTGTCGGTCTGCACTTCTTTGCTTCATCCATCTTGTCTAATTGGGTGGCTGTATATGTATGGGCCACCTGTGGGGCAGGCTCTGAATGGGTGAATGGAACAGTTTTTAAAGCTTAAAAATTCTGGCATGATATTAGTTATGCTTCTCCAAAGCTTTCTGAGTAAAGGCTTGATCATGCTGCTGTTTCTTATATGCATCCAAATGTGCCCTAAATAAGGAATTGAAAAGAAGTCATAGGAAGTACTATGAACACTGTTCAAACGCAGTATCCATACGTTTTGAACTTTGTAATGTAAAACTCTTCCTCATTTCCCAAGTAATTGGTACATTATGTAGGAAAGAGAACAGCTTTCATCCTTTAAGATGGTTCTTCCTGTATGACTTATTTTGTTTCTGGACTCTATTACTCTTTAGATGAGAAGACACAATTATCAAAATGGTAGCAGCAACTGTCTTGCTATGATCTTTATTGACATTCTGTGCTCATTAGAGTCTGGGTCACTGAAAACTGTCAACTGCTTCACTGGCTCTCTGTTCTTTCCTTTGATTTACATTCTACACTCTTAACGTCCATTGGTATAGCTGTTCACTGCTCTGTGGGAGACACAATTTGCCATCCTCAGCACCAGCTGATGTCACAGGGGTTCATAGATTTGTTTGGCCCTAGTCACTTAAATTTTTATCTTGTTCTATTGATCTTAAAAAAATGAGAACAGAAATACTAACCTTTCCAACCTTATAGAATTATTCTGCACTTGGAAAAATGTGTAGTAATGGAAGAAAGAGTATCTCAATATAATTAGATTTAATGCAGTTTTCTCTTATGTAACTATTATAAGAAGTGTAAAAGAGGTACACTTAATTGGATCACTAAAGAAAAAGATTAATAAAAAGTTGGGCATAAATTATAGGCTGTAAATTATTTTATATCTATGTGCGGTGGTAATTTTGTTTGGCATGGAAGAAGAACATGTGATGTCACAGTAAAAGGAGCGAAATTCTAGAAGAATTTTTTACTCTACGTATTTGGCAGTCACAAGATTTTAGACAGTGATAATAATAATAATGTCACTCTTCAAACTCATCAGAAAATTGACATACTAAAACTAGTGGAAAAAATGGAAAGAATAAGCTTGTCAATAAAGCACTGATGTAACTTTTGTACAAGTAAATTGAAATTTTTAATAAAAACTAGATTGTAGGGGCTGGAGAGAAGGCTCAGCAGCAAAGAGAAGAACATTTATTGTTCTTACAGAGAATCTACATGGAACAACAGACAAGCCTCTAAAACTTCAGTTTCAGGCTATAGGAACCCTCTTTTGGGTCCTGTGGTCACTGCATGCAGATGATACACATACATGTAAGCAAAACTCTCTTACATGTAAAATTAATTAAGGTATTCATTGAAGTCAAGTGAACCATACTACTTTGTTCTGGAACTTATGCATAATTGTGAACAGTCTGGTCTTATGCATACTGCAAAGGCCCGGTTTTGTTAAAGGTATGGAATTCACTCGATCACATTACCTTTATTTAAAGGCCTACTGCTCTATGGGACATTATTGAAAAGGGCATTGGTAGAGAAGACCAAAATATATTTCAATATCATTTATTAATAATAATGATGACTCGTTAGTGAACATTGTCTAACTCTCCAAGTAATTTAAAAAAATTAGAGAGAAAGCCAGTTAAGCTAGAGACACTGATACTTAATACAAGGAGCATAACTGTTTGCAAAAGTACTTCCAGTATATAGAACCAAGAACAAGACTTGATGAAATGCTCAAACAATCCATTCTATTTATTCATCAATAGAGGCTTTCAGGATGTGAAAAATACAGACAAATGTTGGCAAATAGACAGTTGCTATTAGAAAAATAAGAATAAAGCCATAGAAGAAAACAGTTTGTATCCAAAGGCTTGCAGTTCACATTATTCAAAGAATATAGAAAGAAATTAGATTCATGAAAAGTGATTAAAAGATATATTGTTGGCTGTGAGGCAATTTGAGAAGGAAATCAAAAAGTAAATGTGAGAGTTCAAGTTTGGAAGAATAAGACAGTGAAAAAGCTAAGAGGAAACCATTCAGATTTAGGCATTTTTAGTAGATTGCTTTCCCTGACACAGTTTGGAGGAATGAAAATGTGCACATTATGATGTACGTTAATGGAACCAGTAAAGATAAGATAGCCTTATTTTCTTACTGAACCATTGCAGTAGTCTTTGACAATGGTATCTAAATCTAAAAGTGGAGAAATAGGTTTTCCCAACAGACAATAGAGTTCAATAGGAGACCATGATAAACTTCTCTGTGAATTTTAGGAAGTATTTTCAATCTAAAAGTATGTTTTGAATGAATGTACCATAAATATGTATAGACTAATTACATATTTTAATTTAATTTGACTGGTACATCTAAATAAACATATAGCATAGACTATGTCCATACTAATTGGACAACACACACGCACACACACACACACTATTGGCATTTCCTTTTGGTGAAAATGTTTATAAATTTTCTGGCTTTTTAATGCAGAGGAAACTAACATCACACATTATTCTAATCATATCTACAACTGTCTATAGCATAGCAGAATTTCTGACTGCTGTACAACTGTTCTTTACAATGATTCCTCAATATTTCTGCCACCCACCCTTTCATTCACTATCTTTACTCCATGCAAACAGCCAACCTAATCTCAAGTTCTATGACATCAGTGTTAAAATTATATTAAATGTATGAATGATACCATGTGGCAAGTTTACTGTGTGCCTGGTTTAATTAAAATAGTACCTAACCTTTCTAATCATGTAGTAAGTTGTAAATGCCAGGAGTTTGTAAATTTTTATGACTAAATGGTATTTCACAGCTTTCTCTCTGAATATATATATATATATATATATGTATGTATATGTATTATCAGTTGATAGGTGCTTAAAGGTTTTTAGTTTGTTTTGTTTTTTGTTGTTTGGGGTTTTTTTGGCAATTTATTTTGCATTTATTGACTATTGTGACTGGATCTTCAGAAATAGGGAAGTTTATACCTCATTGACATATTGATTCCATTATATATCCAGAACTACTATTGGGGAATTATCTGGTCGATACATTTTACATGTTTCAGAGTATATGAATTGACACCCCTAACAACAGTGTGTAGGTTTCTCAACTGGAGTTTAGTATTTTTAGACTTGTGTTATTTAAAGATATATCTTTTTAAAAAGTCATTCCTTCAGAAATGACTTCTGGCATGAAGACTGCCTTGTCCCAGGATGTGCTGCTCTGAAGAGAAAATGGCAAAGCAAGTAAGTATCCACAGAGAGGAGCCCTCTTATGGAACATTATGCTTTCTCAGTTATGAATGGAAAGGGTGACATTATCTCATATAGTCACTGTGAGCACTAATTAATGTAACATGAATGGTCCACAGCTTGCCCATGCAAACTGAGAAAGCACTTTTGTAGTCTGAAATCCCAGCCATGATGAACCTCACTGCACAATAGCCAGTCTACATTCAGGATTTTTATTCATATTCTTTAAATTGGTGAATTTTCTCCACTGTGTCCTGAGTCTCAGTTATAGAAAATACAATTTACATATTGTACTGGCTGGTTTGTGTGTCCACTTGACACAAGCTGAACTTATCCTAGAGAAAGAAGTCTCAGATGAGGAAATGCCTCCGTGAGACACAGCTGTAAGGCATTATCTCAATTAGTGATCAAGGGGGAAGGATCCAGCCCATTGTGGGTGGTGCTGTCCTTGGGCTGGTGGTGATTCTGTAAGAGAGCAAGCTGAGCAAGCCAGGGGAAGCAAGCCACTAAGTCACATCCCTCAGTGGCCTCTTCATCAGTTCCTGAAGTGTTTGAGTTCCAGTCCTGACTTCCTTTGGTGATGAACAGCAATGTAGAATCAAGCTGAATAAACCCTTTCCTCCTCAACTTGCTTCTTGGTCATGATGTTGGTGCAGGAATAGAAACCCTGACTAAGACACATGTATATTTTCTCCTAGGATTTAGTTCACTGATAAGCTTAGCGCTGAAACTCAAATGTTATTTAAAAAGTAAGGAAGAAGAAATGGAAGTAAAGAAGGGTGTGAGGGCAGGGAAGAACAGTATGCTCACGTTGGAGGAGAGGCCAGGATGTGATCTGAGCAGAGGCTCTGCAGATCCACTGGGGAAATTGCTGGAAAACACAAAACCGAGTCTGGTAGGCCAAAGGAAGTAAAATAGTGGAACAGAAGCCTAATGGCTTTTGCTGGTCCCATTTCACTCTCGTGTTTCATTCTTTTACTTAACAGGAAACATACAGGTTTTACTTTGAGGCTTCGTATATTTTTGTGAATTTGTTTACATTTTATGATTGTCTCCCAAATCTTTGCTCTTGTGCATAGAGATCAGGTGTTCAGATAGGGAACCTAAAGGGAGGTGGGGGAGGCTCTTTAAAAGTCCCTCAGTAAAGCTTAAATTTTATACAAATAAAAAAATGTTAGTGTACATTGGTGTGTTTTCCAGAGCTAATTTACAATTTTCCAGTGTGGCCCATTATTTATGGCTTCCAGTATTCTTATTCTCAACATATTTTTCTATTTTCTTTCTTAACTCCTTATGAGAAAATTCCTAGGGAATCCGATTCTAGGCCTTTTATGCTGTTCTCTAAGCCTCAGTGACTGTTTCTTCTTATGAAGAAAGCAGTAACATGGTAAAGATTGGATGCCAACAGGGAGGAATTGCATTATGACCCAGTGAGAACCTTGGTTTGGATTTTTGTCTATGCTTCACCTCATCTCCCTCTCATGCCTGCTTCAGAGCCGTGATTTTCACAATAAACCAAATGAGAGAATTCATGCAATTTTTGCTTAAATTCTAGGAATTATTAAGGCGCCATTCATCTCCATACTTAATTTTCACTCTAGATTGGTTCTTTCTCTCTACCCATTTGTGCTCCTTTTAATGCCTTCTGAAGGTCCTAGATAAGCAACAGGAAAAATCCAGTTCTGATGTATAATGAGAATTTACATTTAAATCAGATTATAGTACTCTTCTGGTACAGAGAGTTTCAGTATCTTTAGACGAAAATCTAAACCCATTTGCATTTATGAAGATATTTCTTATAATCAGTTCCTGCCTACTGTCAGCTTTATCTTTGACCATTGTACCATTTTGCTTTACATTTGAAAGATGCTGCTGTATTCTGTAAATTGCACAGCTTACCTTTTGAATATGCTGCCCTCGGTGTCGAATATCTTACCGAAGTACATACTCTTAACTAAAGTACACCCTCCTTTCAGGTACAGCACAGAGCCTTTCATTCACTGACTGTTTTCTTCACACTACCAGGCAGAGGGAGGCGTGTCTTCCAGACTGCTTTCCTGAGAGAGAAGTTCAACGTTAATCAACGGGGATCTCACTCCATACAAATGGATAAATGATAAATCTGAATGCTAATAAGGTACTTAACTAACACTGCCTTGGTTCCTGCACAGGCCTGAGGGGAAAGCTCCACTTCAGCAAGACAAATTCACCAACAAGTACTAAACAGTAGGTAAATACTTACCTGATTTTTTTTTTTTTATCTGAGACATTCAAAATCATGGCTCAGCATGATTTCTACGTGGACTCGACAGAAAAATTTTATTATTACAGCTCATTTCTGTTACTGCTCTCAACAGTTAGGGGTTGACATTTGGGGGCTCTGTGTTTCCACAGAATTAGGTGTTTACTGATCTCCTAGCGTGTATTTAGCAAGAGTAAAACAACCCCTTGTGTGTCCTTGATCATTTACTGAAATGGATGTTTTGGGAAAAGGAGCATTAAGTTGTGATTTTGTTGTAGTTGTTGTTGGTGGTGTTTTTTTGTTTTTTGGTTTTTTTTTTGTTTTTTGGTTTTTTTTTGTTTTTTTGTTTTTTTTTTTTTGTTTTTTGGTTTTTTGTTTTGTTTTTTTGTTTTTAACAAACTGCAAATATTGGCTAAACTGATTTTCTAGGCCTGGTTAGAAAGTTTTTTAAGAGAGCCCAAGACTTCCATATTGTCCTAGTTTGATAGTCTGATCACTATTGTGAAAGTGTGATTGTCTGATCAGTCATTTATTGTATTACTGCTTTTTGTAAAATGAAAGAAGCAGTTCTAGATAAGGAATGGTAAAAAATCTCCATTAAAACCATACCGTCATCCAAGGCGTTCCCCAGGCTGACCTTCTGAAAACTAAAGTCTCTCCGAGGAAATTGCTAGTTGGCTGATGTACCCATTCCTTGTACGTTGAGTATGAAACTGGTTGGGCTTACAGATCAGTGAGCACAGTAGAAGGGCAAAATATGTTATATTTAGTTTGAATTGTATTCAGCATCATTTTGTTGAACTCTTTATTTACCAGAATTCTTACTGCTGAACTCTTGATTGCCAGGATTTTCTGCTAGTTCTTTCCCTGTCAGATCACACCATAAAGCCTAGGCTGAGATAGAGGGGATATTGATTTAAACACTAGAAGTGTGAGCAATGAAAGTAGCAGTGTTCAGGAAGTCACACCTGAGGAAAAAGAACAAGACAGCTTCCTTGCTTCAAATCCCAAACGAAGCCTACAGAGGATACCACTGCAAGTGGTAGAACTTGAGGGGCAAAAGTTTGAAACAAAAACAAATGCTGCTCAAAAAAAAAAATATGGAAGGCCACACCATAGGAATGAAATAATAATGGAGGTGTTATCCTGGGTGATCTTAATCTGTCACGTGTTAACAGCCTCCAGCTAAGATAAAATTACCCCAGCAGGTAAATACAAATAAGGTCTTGTTGGATGCACTGTGAGCAAACTCCCCCTTATGAGAGAGAAAGAAAAAGGTAATGAGCCAGTTAACTCATTTCACCCAAGTGAAGAGTTTCTAAACAAAGGCCTACTCTGACAGAAACGACAAGTTTCAGAAGACCCTTGAAAACAGCCAGAGAATAACACCAGAATCAACTCTAAAACCAGGATTTCATATTGAGAAACATAGTCATCGAGGCTGAAGGTGTAACTAATTTTTCTGATAAAAATGGAGGGTCCTGGAAAGATTGCATCCACCAACCCAACGGATTAGGTAATTCTTAAGGTAAATCTTCAGTCTGAAAGTAAGAAGAGTAAAAAACCACCAAACATTTGTGTAAACTTTAAGTAACTTTGTTAGAAGCGTAAAGTATTGTATAAAGTTAAAAGAATATTCTTGCCTTTTCTCCCTTTCATAGCAGAGGGGAGTGTGAGAACTACCGAATAAAGAACAATGCAGTGGAAGCCAAGGTTCAAAGGCAGACACAGATTTGGTGAAGCAATACACAGAATAATTTCAAGGAGATGACAGAAAACTTGACCTTTTACCTGGAAAAAAGACTGTTTGGTAGAAAATAACATTGCGTACAACTCTAATAAAACATTTGAGAAGACAGATGCACAAATGCACATATCTACACGTAAACTTCTAAAACTGAAAGAAGGCAGAGTCGTAAAAGTCCCATATGTGTTAAAGATTAAATTTTCACATATAAAAATCACCCTTCAACCAGACACTTTACAGGAGAAGAATTTACAGTGAACTCCAGTAAACATTTGAGAATTCACACCAATTTTAAACTACTATAGGAAGTGTATGGCTCTCTTCCTAAATCTCTAGACCCAAGCAATCAGAGAAGCATAATATAGGAACATCTTTAATCTTTAAACATGAAAAGAAAGCTGTGATCAATACTTGCAAAGTAATACAACAAACGCAACATTTTGCCAAAATGATCTAAGACAAGTTAAACTCCTGACACCTCTTGTTCTTCTTAGTACCCCACACCATTTTCAAAAATTATTTATTTTAAGATGTATGCAGTGTTACCATTTTCTGTTAATTTTGACTTTCCTGGTTAAAAGAAAGATTTTTCACTTGGCTATTTTTATTGGCCATAAGTGTGTGTATATCTTATAGGTGGATTATATCTCTTAGCAAGTGGGATCAGAAGGAATGTTTTCAATGTCTGAATTGTATGCAAAAATGACCAGAGAGCATCCTTTTTAAGGCTGAAATGATGACTCTTATTCCTAAGACTGACAGGCAAGGCTATCTAGTTGAATGTTTATTGACAGGCATTATTGAAGAAAATTAATTTGGTCATCTGCAATTCAACAACAACCACATAGATAATATAGTACAAAGTAAAAACATTCAACTTGAAACTTTGCAAAATAAACTACACTTGTAGCCAATAAACAAGTTGAAAATTATTTGATAGTACAAAGAAATTAAAAATTAGCATTATGTTCATTCCAACATAAATAGTCATTACAAATGATGTAGATTAGCTGAAAAGAACATGAGTTTAAGAGTAGGAGTTTTTGATTCCCTGGACAAAGTACTGAGGTGCATATTTTACATACCTAAGCAGACCTGGCCTTCGGGATCTTCCAGTATCCCTCAGTTCCTACCCTGCATATCCTGCTCCCAATCTTGAACCTTCCAGCTCAGGGTCTGGATTGCCCTTCCCTGAAAGGCTCCTCCCTATATAATCCAGACATTTTAGTCTCTCTTTCTCCTCTTTACTCTTCAAGCATACCCTTTCTCTCTACACCCTCTCTGTCCACTCTTTCCCACAGGGACTTTCCCCGGCCCTTTAATATAATCTAATCTGATATGATTTGGTTCATTTTACTGGCGGGGGAGAAATAACATATCAAACAGTTGAATATGTTTTACTCATTTTGGCAAAATGTAGACTTTTTTATAAAAGTAAATGTATTCCTAGAAAATAATCCAGCCATATTAGATATTTGCTTAGGAGTATTGACAAACATATTTATGAAGATGAATGCAGAAGCTAGCTTCACAATAGTTAAAAATTAGGAATCAGACAGCTGTCTGGCATCCACAGATCAATGTACCTAACTTATATATTCATATTTGAAAAACCAATGAACAAGTGTGAAGAACCATTTTCTGAGGTGTCAGATAGCTGACTTGAAGTTCCCTTTTGTACTACATGTTTCCGGTTTTGTTTGTTTGTGTTTGTTTTTCTTTTTCTTTTTCTTTTTTAATTCTAGCTCCATAGATGTTAACTTCATGGAAGTTATCAGAGAAAGAAAAAAAAAGAAGAAGAAAAAGAAAATCAACCTCAATTGTAGGATTTGGCAGTGAAAGGTACCTTTACATTTCTGTGCCAGGGTACGCTGGATAGAACACACCAGGAACAGATCTAACAAAAGAGGGTTCCTGGGGAGGGAGAAAGGGAAAAAAGTGGCGACATGAGAATGTGTGTGTATGTGTGTGTGTATGGGGGGGCGGGTATGGGAGTAGAGAGAGACAGAAAAAGAAACAAGAGTGACAGAGAGAAACAGAGTCAGAGAGACAGACTGAGACGGACACAGAGACAGAGATGTGTGTACATTCCAGAGGTGAAGTAGGTGAAAAGCTGTCTAGCAGAGCACCAGATTTACAAAACCCAATACTCAGCCAGGGGAGAGCGAACCCAAATTTGAGGTGAGAGTCCAGACCTCGGTTCAGGCTCCATCTTAAAGAATATGAAGTAAGGTTGAACTTGCATTAACTAACAAACCGCACCTAGCACCAGTTTCCACTTTCCACATTACTCCACAACAAATCTGTGCCTGGCACTAGTATCCAGGTTACAAGCCTACTCCTGGTACTCCACTTTCTAACAACCACCAATCAGAAGGAAAGTAGAAGTTCCACTTATGGTTTTGCTCCCAGAACAGGGATTGTCCCACTACAAGCTTGGGGCTTCACCAACGCTCTTCTCTGCTGCGTCAGAATGGCAGTGTGGTGCAAGCTCAGAGCTTGTAATAAAGAGACCTCAGTGCAAGTGCAATTATATCAGACTCGGCTCCCTGGTGGTCTTTTCGGAATTCTCAAAGGAGGCACAACAGAAGTATTCTATATATTCTTTAGTGTGATTGTTCCTGTACTAGCCACAATTCTAGTTCCCAGGTTTCCCTTTCGATAATCACCCAATACAAATTTACTACGGATGCATGCAATCAACTGTCCCATTGCCTACATTCAACTGATTTCAGCTCACAATGAAAAGGGAAAAAATGTTAAGAGCTGATGACATGCAGAATATCAGAATATTGGAGTTCAGAGTTCCAGGCATTTAAAAAAGTCAGAAGACAGGTAGATGTAATTTGTACATTTCAATTTATATAAAATCAAAAGGACATCTACAAATTAACAGTGACATGAATAGAAAAGATAACATGTTTAGAATCTAGCATAATGTTGAGTCTAACTTTCTATGTGATACATTAAATAAAAATTAGTTTACTAGTAGAAGAATGGAAAGGCTAGAAGTTTGTCTAATATGACATCATAAATATTTGTCATTCAATTTCCATCAAATCTGAAATACATGTATGGACAACAAAATGAAATATTGGAAAGCTGCATTCTCCATCTAAAATATTATTTTAATTTGCCATAAATTAACTATTAATATGCCGCTTGCCATACACACATGGTTGTCATTTTCAATTTAGTTTTAAGGCTATAAAATTATTTCATATACAATAATTTTCTATTTTATCTATATTTTTTCCTACATTTAATTTATGTTGTACATTTAAAACAAGTGACTTTGTAAGACCTGATCTGCCCTATTTCCTATGTCCGGCAGGTCCCACTCCTGAAAACATGGAGACGGAGAGCGATGCAATCAAGCAAGAGGTTTAATGATCCATAATGCTGGGGTGGCCCTGTAATTGGGACAGAGGCAACTCCAAGTAGCAAAAGCACACACTTTTTATACACTTGTGGAGGACGGCTATCGGCAATAGCACGAGTTGGTCCTTGATGATGCACATTGACCTTTACACTCCTCAATGATGAGATATCTTTGATACTTGGATGGGGAATTGACAAGGATCCTGCCCTCTTTCAGGTTAGTTCATTTCCTGGAGCAGTGTGTTATTCTAAATTCTTTGGAAATTCCCTGGTTCTGATAATGCAAAGTCTCAACCATCTGGTGTTTTCCTTAAGGCAGCCATAGTCATTATGTTTTAATCTTACAACTTAGCTTTCCTAATATACGCAGAAAACTTAATAAAAGTCACTAGCACAGTCTAAAAATTTCATCAGTTCTCAGGAATTTAATATGTTAATTTTAACTACATAGAAGGTGATCATGGCTGCATTTGTATTCTGTTGTGGCTGTAACAAATTACCATGGACTTAATATCTTAAAAAACATACTTGTATTTTTCAGTTTTGTCTGAAAGAGTTCTGACCTTCAGTTAAATTCAAGGTGTCAATGGACTGTGTTCCTTCCTGGTGATTTCCACAGAGTCTCATGGAACCATCCATATAATCCGTGCTAGTATTCCCATTTAAGTTTCATTTCTACAATCATACCTACAAAGTGCCATGTTTCCATATTCCCAGTCCTGGGTTTTGTAATAAGTCTAGATGTTACCTTACTGCTCATATTGGACTTCTCCATCACACCATCACACAGCTCAAGCTCTCAGTCTCTAAGTTCAGCATGTTCTAACTGAATCAGTGTTTCTAAGTGTTTTACAAGTGTTGTCTCCACTATGACATTTCTGGATGACTTGTTAATATACAGGGCTATTCAAATCTTACTAACTACCGATTATGCACTCTTTCAGTTTCTATCTGCTGGAAAGTCTTCTTAGAAATGTCTCGAAGTTTATGAACGTTATCAATCCAGATAGAGTAAATCCTGTTCACAGAAAATTACATCACAATTATAAAACAAAGCTATCCTTCCAGATTGCCTACAGCCTTTTAAAGTATTGCTTCTTTGATACTCTTACTAACAGCACAGAGTATCTATGTATGTTGGTTGTTCTGAGCCCTGGTAGTCAAAAACATGTAGATGTTCTATATACTAATGTAGAACTAGAGTTTCATAAAGGTTACTCATTGTCACAGCCCGGATGTGCAGAACTAGAGTTTCATAAAGGTTGCTCATTGTCAGAGTCCGGATGTGCAGGGCCGGACGTGCCTGAGGGAGAGCCAGAGACAGGACTTGCCAAACCAGCTATCAGCCCCAAGGACATTGACCATCCATAGCCACCCCCTCCCCTTCCTTCACCCCCCTGAGTGAGATGAGCCACCCTACCTGCCTGCTGAGTTGCTAGATAACACATACTCCTTGCTGATGTCATTTCGCGCCAAAAGTAACCGTGCACCTTTTGAATTGACCAATCATGTGTAACCGCGCGAATGCCCCTTACCTCCCCTATATAAACCCCCCGAGTTTGGAAGCTCGGGGTCGATTCCTCTGTCTCCTGTGTGAGATATGTGTCGACCCGGGATCCTGCTAAGACCCGGGATCTCGTTAATAAAAGCTACCTCTTGCTGTTACATCAAGAATGGCTACTCGTGATTCCTGGGGGCACCCCACCCCGCGATCGGAGCAAGAGGCGTGGCTCCCCATTTAGGGGTACGCTCTTTCACTAAGATATATAATATTTTCAGGGAAGATGGAGCTATTTTGACAAATGAAAAGAAAGAGACTTACAAAATTATATAAATTATAAAGTAGAAGATATTTGATGTAAATGTGCAATATAAACAAAAAGTGTTAAGGGGTTATGATGGCAAAGGTTTGAAACATTTGTGATTCATTTTAATAGTTCTGACCCAACTCAACTGGACTGAAGCGAAATCATGTATGTAATTCAGAACAGCTGCCTGTCTGTGGTTTAGTCATATGATAAAGGTGTGTATAGTTATAAAGTCACATTAAGATAATGCATGCAAGGTTTATCATTTTTACAATAAGGAATAGTTTATTAGAAAGAACATCGAGATAAAAGGGAGAGAAACAGAGCTAAAACAAAAGGTGTAAGAAGAAATACTATGCCTACGCATGAAGTCTAAGATCTGTTAGAACAAAAAGGTGTGGATGACTTAATAAGAATCAGAGCTGGGAAGGTCTGATTCATTTCAAAGTAACCATAAAACAACATCAACAGCAACACAGTAACAATAATAACAACAGCAAAACACACCAAAAATTCTTCCCACAGCATTCAGCCATTAAGTGGCTGTGATACCACCATATCATCTCTTTCTCTGTATCTCGACATAAGCATTTATCTATCTCTATCATCTATCCATCTATCTATCTATCTATCTATCTATCTATCTGTCTATCATCTATCATCTATCTAGAGAGAGTGTGCATATGAATGTGTGTGTGTGTGTGTGTGTGTGTGTGTGTGTAACTACTTCACAAGAAAATGGTTTCGAACCAGATTTTTATTGTTTCAGAAATGAAGAAATAAGAGGAGGAGCTGACATAGATTTAAACAAGAACGATTTTTGTTGGGCAATAAAATCAATGTTCTAAAGTCAAAAGCCAAACTTTATCTCCTTCTAAGTATCATGAAGAATCAGTGCATTTAAGCATTAATTTCCATGAATGACTAAGGAATAGATAGATATGTTAAATGATGAAAAGACTGCCTAACCTCTGTAGTGATAACATTCTCTAGAAAACTTTATTGAGCAATGATATATGATGTTATTAAAAATGTTTATGAAATACTGAAAGGAAAATTATACAGATTTAAGGTTTAAAAATATGAAGTTAAAAGAGTATGTTTCAAAATTCACAAACTCAGGACTAAACACTGTGAAAAGCAAGGCCAGGCAGCCCCGCCCTGCCGCTAGAACTAACAGACCATAAAAGGAAAGGAATGCAGAACAGACCAGGAGTACTGGATCTGACTCACAGGCCACCTGGCAGGAAGAGATAAGCCTCCAGCCCCCGACATTCAGGACACCCCAAACCTGCCAATGTGTGTAGCTATACCTTATTACCTCATCATGTGAAATAGCCAATCATATGTGAACATGTCTATGTGCCTCGTTTGAATCCACCAATCCCCATAACTATGCATCTGCTTCTGTACGCCCGCTTCTGCTTCCCCAAACCCTATAAAAGCCCCATGCTGGAGCTGCTGGGCACGCAAGTCCTCTGAAGAGACTGTGCGCCCACAGGTACCTCTGTTTTCCAATAAACCCTCTTGCTGATTGCATCCAAGTGGACTCGGCTCAGTCATTGGCCGGCGCTTGGGTCTCCTCCTGAGGGAAAAGTCCTCTCCGGGGGTCTTTCAATACTACACGACCAAGGGACACAGAGTAGGCCTGTTATTCGTGTTTTTAACTTTCACCAAGTTTCTCCAAAGAATATTTTATATTTGGTCAAAAAATATAACATACTTACATATATGCATATGTAGAAGGGAAATAAAAAAAATAAAAAAATAAAACGTGGTGGGAGCCGTGAATTGGGTCGGTGGATTAGGATATTTGGAATCCAGTCTGAAAACCCCCCTAAGTTCAACTCCTGGGTCTCACATGGCAGAAGAAAACTGATTTCTCCAACCTCTCCTGTGTGTCATCAAATCTCTCAGCCCATCTACTCGAACCCATTCAAAATCAATGAATACAGTAAAAGTTATTCAAAGTTGTCTAATAATTTCCCAAAAATATGGAGGCATAAACTTTAGACAAAAAATGAAACTGAAATATTAGTCATGATTCTTAATGCTTACAGTATGTATCAAATACTGAAAATGTATTTACTTCATCTAAGTAAGTTTTGCCAAAATTTGTCTTAGAAAATCTATTTCTCTAAGGGAGAAAAAGACAAATTAATTCTTTGAAAATCATGTCTGTTTTCCTTTTCCTTTTTAATTTTTTTATTCATTTCTTTATTTTGGTTTTAGTGTCCAGGGCCACACAACATTAGTATATTTCCACTCAAAAGCTATTTGTAATCTAAATAGTAATGATCTAAATGTAATAAAGGCTGTTATAAAACCTGCAAACACTTTTTAGCTTCACCACCAGGTTGACTAAGACTCAGATAAAGACAGGAATCCCAAGAGAGAGGAGTCCTGCAGGGCCCTGACTTCTCATGTAAATCTCCCAACCTGAGAATGCTTGACTATAAAAAATATGCTAGAAAGACTGAATGTACTCAAAGAAAAGATTGCTAATTAAGTTCTCTGTTTGAGATAAGAGAAGTCTGCTCCCTATAGGGATGATAAGGTCACTCCCCACTGAGCAAAATCTCCCACACAACACACATGCTAATGCAACTGATTCTCAAGAATTGTAGCAATAAGAAAATTTTATACAAAGCATTTTAATAATGCCTATTTAATTACTATTCAACTATTTCCATACATTCTTTGTCCTAAAATTTTAGGAAATATTCACTTTGTACAGAAAAGTGAATATTGAAACAGCATCTTTTCCTGATGTTTAGACTTTTAATGAAACACGAGTGTTTTTGAATTAGAACTTTGACTTTAAATGTGTCACATCTGGGACTACTTTGTGTGTAGAAATGGTTAAAGCTTATTGGATCACCTTATGTTAAATTTCCTCTCATTTTAGGACAAGGTATTGTTTAGGATATAAGGGAAGGCAGAAGTACAGTTTTCCAGATTGAGATCTGGATCAACAACTAACACAAGAAGATAAAAGGGAGGGTTAAGTCATCTGTTTTCATTTGTACAAGATTTCTGGGCCCACTCTTCTTGGGGAAATTTACATACATGTCTGGTGCTGACTTGCTGACCCTCTTGAAAGCACAGATTACAACTTTAGTACAAGATCGTTTACATATTTCCATGAAAGAATTAAAACCATGGAGGTCAGGAGCATTTTGTGCTAGAATATTGTACCATTTGGAGTTTCTGCAGTATAGCAGAGACACTCCAGGTAGGACTGAAGAAAAAAGAGAGAACAGACCTTTGCTTCTATCAATTCTCCACTGTTTATTTTTATATTAGATGCTTGCTATTAATATAGCAAAACATAATTTGATCATATTCTAACAAGGCCTGGGGTAGAACAGCTTGCTTGGTATAATTGTTTACTCTAGGCGTGTTTGCTGTGGATGTCAACATACACTTTTCATGGGGAAAATATGGTATATATTTTAATATGTCAGTGTCAGCATCCTGGTTGAGACAGCATTTGAAGGTGTTTCTTATGGGAGAAATTGGGCAAACGCATGCTGACAATGTCTGTATCATTTTTACAAGCATGTGTCAATCTACTCAAGCTTTATTGCAATCTACAATTCTTTTTCTCCTAAAATTTTTAAATTGGAAAAAAAGAGACACAATTGACAAAACTTTGGAAGTGCAGGAGATATTTTACAAAAGTTTTGCTCCAGGAAATTTATTCCAGGAATGCTGAAGATTGGGGAAAATATGAATAATAAACAAGGAAGGTGCAGCCAAGTGGCTCAGGAAGTAAAGGTACTGCCCTTGACTGAGTAGGATCCCCAAGACAAGTTGGAGGGAAAAAACCAAGTAACGAGGTCTACTCATACCTGGTGGACATGTGTGCACACTAACACACAAATAAATAAAGTGGTTTATGAATGACAGTGCTAATAAAATAAGCTTTACCAATCCAGAAATACATTGAAAGCAGGCTATTTATGACCAGATCTCTGAGGAGCTACAGTGAAGTTGTAATCTCACATACCCGTATTAACCTAAATTTATTTCCAAAGATGTCTTCACAGAAGTAAAATTATAAATATTAAAGGAAGGCTAGAGAATGTCTAATGATGTTGAATGATAATTACAAATGGTATGTGAGAAAATAATTAATAACTTGAAAGGTCTGGCTCGTGATTAAAAAACAAGTGCTACATCTGTTTAGTAGAGGCCAAAACAAAACAGAGAAGAGAAATGGGATGCTGCTTCCAAGAAAATTAATGGTGAACATTCCCAGGGGACTGTGTTTATGTATAAGATGAAAGAAAATACCACAGAAATGGAAAATCCAATATAGATGACAAATGATTTGTAAAAGTAATCAAGTGTAGAAGCAGCTCAGATGTAAGGCACAGACTATTGGTTATGTGGTATTACACGGAAGAGACAAAGGGCAGCATGGAGAACAGGGTGAAACACGGATGAAAAATATGACAGGAGGCCAAAATAGTACACCGAATGTGTTTCAGATATAGGAATGTCCAGAGGTCACCCTGCAGAAGAGAGCAGAGTAAAAGTTATAAGAATAAATTATTGACCAATGAAATAGATATTGCCAAAGTATTAAATTAATTTCTTGCTTCCTTGTCTCAGTTTTCACACACAAAATATAAATAAATGATAGAGATAAGTGCTATGAACAGACACTAATTTCCCCTGGGAGTAAAAGAAATATTGCAGGAAATTGGGATCACGCTGGAAGAGGTAATCACAAATAATAGTAAAAACCACACTCAGAAAAAATACCAAAGGGAAAACCAAATGTCAGAAGTAGGAGTCACCGGTTGTACTAGAGAAATACTAAGACAATAAAATAAAAAAACAAACAACAACAACAACAACCACAACAAAAAAACAAATGAAAGGTAGTGATTTACCATAATCAGCTCAAAGGAACAAAAAAAATGTTTAAAGTTAAAAATAGATATCTTAAGGGTCTCTTTCTCTTCCAAAGCCAGCAATTTTACATAACAAAAGTAATCTCACACATTTCAGTAATTAGGATACTATTTAAAGATATACAAACCTTACTGGGATAATATTTATTAGTGGTAGTTGAGGCAATACACATGAGTAAATACTGTTCCTAATTTCTAAAGAAGAATATATATCATTGTCATTAAAAAATAGATGAAATAAATTAGGGCACTATATATTACAAAATATTGGATGGAGAAAAGTTTAGCATGATTCATTTACTATTCTAAAACATAATTGTATAAAATGTAGATATACTTATGATTTCTTTAAACAAATATTTAAAACCCTATAGCAATTTTTAGAATGATGAAATTGAATATAGATGCAATAATACACTGTGAAAAAGGAATAAAATCTTAATGCGGAATCTATCAAAACTGAAGCACTTGTATCTATTACCACATTGAAATGAATGTTTGTGATCAATTATGCAAGAGATGTGATTCCCATGTACCTCACTGATACCTGAATTCAGGTTGAGTTTAAATAATTTAATGTATTCAACATTTTAATTCATTCTTTTGCTAAGTGAGAATATACATTGACTGCTGTTTAAATTTAATTTCTTAGCCTAGCAGACATAAGAACAAATAAGGCACAGCTACTAACTTTATGAACATTATGTTGATACAGTTATTGTTTTTCTGAAGTTATGAAGACATAGAGAAATTTGCATAGGTGAATTGATAAAATTATTACACAGGCAGGTATTACTAATTGTGATTAGCATTAAGACAACTTCAGGAAAAAATTTAAGTAAATAGAACTGTCAACAAGAAGATGAACTGAGGAATGGGGATAGGCCAGGAGTGAGTAAGACATTGGTTTTTGACAATCCTGGATGGCATGTGTGGAAGCTAGAGTTGGGAGGGCAGGTCTAAGAGCTAAGGGAACAGGTGACTGAGAGGACAGAGTGATAATGCTGAAGAGATGATTAATCTCATCCTATTTATTTGTTTTTTATTTTAATATAAAGGTATTGAATTATGTGGAATAATTTTTCCTTTTATGAAAAAAATGGAAATGTGGGAAATACTATATATGACATAAGCAAGAAATTAAGCCATAATTTTTCACATTCTTAAAAATATCTAAAATTAAAATGTAATTACATGATGTCCTCTCTTTTCTCCCTCCAACACTTTCACAGGAGTTCCTATAATCCCTCTTATGGTCATGACCACTTTTTCTTTAATATTTAATACATACATGGTTGCAGCCTGCTGAGTCTGTTTAGTCTTGCTTGTATGCATATAATTTCAAGCATGACAACTTGATATTGGATATTCAGATATTGACTTGGTTTTGGCGTAGGTCAATCCCCTTACTTTTATCTATGCCTTTTAATTGCCTGTAAATTTCATTGTAGGCCCAGGGCTCTGTGAGATTTCCCCCTTCATGTTGGCATGTTTGTTGGTGTTGGTCTTACTTAGGTAGTAATTTTGTCCATGTCATTTTAGATGACACAATCTTACAGGAGATTTCCTTGTTCTCTCTTAAATTATCTGCCCTTTCCTTTGTTATGTATTAGCTGCCATAAGTGCAAGGACTGTATTAAAGATACATCAACTGGAGCTAGGTGCCCAATCTGTTTCATGGAAAGTCATCCTTTTCCAGCCAGCAACTATAGTATATTTTTCTACATAAGAAGCCATGCTAGAATAGTAGTTTCCCAGATCATTAGAGGATGATTAGAGAGACAAAAATTCTTTTGTTTCTTCAATACAATTATTTTAGAGAAAAATGTAGTCTGTATTCTTAAGGAAAACACAAAGTTTTTCTCAGGATACCAAGCCTATTAAAGATTCAGTAAAGTCTGCCTTCAATAACATTTCCCCTGAAATCTAGCACTGATGCTAAACTAAGAGAACTGTGTAAAGGACCTAAAGAGTATCTGGGTATTAATGTAATTTGAATAAAAAATGTATCCAAAGGTACATAAGAAAGACTGTTTAGTGGTTAACACTTCTTCACTCTTCATTAGGAATCCTTAAGTATTCTAAAGCTTTTTGTGTAAAATTACAAGTACTAGCATTCAAAATTCTATTGCCTTTTTGTTTCCATCTGTGCACTGGGGCTGATCCTATGTCACAGCTGTCCACAACCAAGTACCACCTGGAGAGAGCAGGTCTCTCAGGGGTACTGACACATAAAAGGTCACAGGTGACACCACCACTGTTGCTCAAATATCGGAACCAAATGGAACCTGCTTGGAACCCAGAGAATCCCAGAACCACAGAGCAACCAGAGACAGTATCCTTCCAGTTTCAATCTGCAACCCTGAGTTGATCCTGAGCCATAGCTATCCACAACCCAATGCTACCTGATAAGAGCAGGTCTTTCAAGCTGCTGAAACTCCTAAGATCAGAGGTCTCACAGAAGTGACAAGGTCTAGTCAGAAACAGCAAAAATATTTAATACCAGAGATAACCAGCTGGCAAGAGGCAGGCACAAAAACATAAACAAGAGAAACCAAGGCTACTTGGCCTAATCAGAACCCAGTTATCCCAACAGATCAAGCCCTGGATACACCAAAACACCTGCAAAGCAAGATTCTGATTTAAAATCACATTTCATAATGATGATAAGGGACTTAAAGAAGGACATAAATAATTCCCTTAAAGAAATACAGGGCAGCGCAGGTAAATACGTAAAAGCCCTTAAAGACAAAACATGGAAGTCCCTTAAAAAATACAGGAAAGCACAATTGAACAGGTGAAGGAATTGAAAATAAACTAACAAACAAAAAAACGGAAAACAATCCAGGATCTAAAAATGAAAATAGAAACAATAAAGAAATGATAAAGGGAAACAATCCTAAAGATAGAAAACCTAGAAAAGAGATCAGGAATCGTAGATGGAAGAATCCCCAACAGAATACAAAAGATAGAAGAGAAAACCTCAGACACAAAGATACCATGAAAACATTGACATAACAGTCAAAGTAAAAGCAAAATGCAAAAAAGGTGCTAAACCAAAACATCCAGGAAATCTAGGACACCGTGAAAAGACTAAAGCTAAGGATAATAGGTTTAGAAGAGAGTAAAAATTCAAACTCAAAGGGACAGTAAACATCTTCAACAAAATTGTAGAAGAAAATTTTCCTAATTAAAGAAGGAGATGCCCATAAACATACAAGAAACATACAGAACTCCAAATACATTGGACCAGAAAAGAAATTCCTCTGCCACATAATAGTCAAAACGCCAAATGCAAAAAAAAAAAAAAAAAAAAAACAACAACAAAAACAAAAAAAGATTATTAAAATCAGAAAGGGAAAACTTCAAGTAATATATAAAGGCAGACCTATCAGAATTACACCAGATTTCTCACCAGAGACCATGAAAACCAGAAGATACTGGTCAGATGTCATACAGACACTAAGAGAACACAAATACCAGCCCAGACTACTATATCCAGCAAAACTCTCAATTAAAAAAATGGAGAAACCAAGATATTCCATGACAAAACCAAATTTACACAATATCTTTCCACACATCCAACTCTACAAAGGATAATACATGGAAAACTGCAACACAAGGAAGGAAAGTATAGCCTAGAAAAAGCAAGAAATCATTTTCCTTCCAACAAACCCAAAAAGAAAGAGCCACATAAATGTAAGTCCACCACTAAGAACAAAAATAACAGGAAACAACAATCACTATTCTTTAATATCTATTAACATCAATGGACTCAATTGCCCAGTAAAAAGACATAGTGTAACGGTCTGGATACATAAAGAGGACCCAACATTTTGCTGAACACAGGAAACGCACCGCAGTGACAAAGACAGATACTACCTCAGAGTAAAAGAATGAAAGAAATCATACAAGCAAATGTTCCCAAGAAACAAGCTGGAGTAGTCATTCTAATATTCAATAAAATAGACTTTCAACAAAAGTTATCAAAAAGATGGGCCAGGACACTACATACTCATCAAAGAAAAATTCCACCAAGAAAAATGCTCAATCCTGAATATCGATGCTCCAAATGCAAGGGCATTTTTATTACATTCATAATAAAAAACTTACTAAAACTCAAAGCACACATTGACCCTCATAAAATAATATTGGGAGACTTCAACACATCATACTCACCAGTAAACATATCATATAAGGAGAAACTAAACAGGGAAACAGTGAAACTAACAGAATTTATGAACCAAGTGGGTTTAACAGATATCTATAGAAATTTCATCATATATATATTCTTTGAAGCCATAATTATGCTTATATCTAAACCACACAAAGACCCAACAAAGAAAGAGAAATTCAGGCCATTTTCCCTTATGAATATTGATGCAAAAATACTCAATAAAATTCTCAAAAATCCAATCCAAGGACACATCAAAACGATCATCCATCATGATCATGTAGGCTTCATCCCAGGGATGCAGGGATGGTTCAATATGTGGAAATTCATCAACCTAATCCACTATGTAAACAAACTCAGAGAAGAAAATCACATGATCATCTGATTAGATGCTCAGAAAGCATTTGACAAAATTCAACATCCCTTCATGATAAAAGTCTTGGAAGGATCAGGAATTCAAAGTCCATATCTAAATATAGTAAAAGCAACGTACAGAAAACCAATGGAGAACATCACACTAAATGGAGAGAAACTTGAAACAACCCCACTAAAATCTGGCACTAGGCAAGGCTGCCCCCTCTCTCTCTAGTTATTCAATATAATACTCCATGTCCTAGTCAGAGCAATCAGACAACATAAAGAGTTCAAAAGGATATAAATTGGAAAGGACGAAGTCAAAATATCTCTATTTGCAAATGATATGATAGTATACTTAAGTGACCACAAAAGTTCCACCAGAGAACTACTAAGCCTGATAAAGAACTACAGCAAAGTGGCTGACTATAAAATTAACTCGAACAAACAAATCAGTAGGCTTCCTCTACTGGAAGCAACACCCTTCACAATAATCACAAATTCCATAAAATATCTTGGTGTGACTCTAACCAAGCAAGTGAAAGATCTGCATGACAAGAACTTCAAGTCTCTGAAGAAAGAGATTGAAGTAGATCTCAGAACATGGAAAGACCTCCCATGCTCATGGATTGGTATGATTAATATAAGAAAAATGGCTATTTTGCCAAAAACAATCTACAGATTCAATGCAATAGCCATCAAAATTCCTACTGAATTCTTCATAGAGTTCAAAAGAGCAATTTGCAAATTCATTTGGAATAACCAAAAACGCCAGGAGAGTAAAAACTATCCTCAAAAATAAATGAACTTCTGGGGAATCACCATCCCTGACGTCAAGCTCTATTATACAGCAATAGTGATAAAATCTGTATGGTTTTTGTAGAGATATAGATAGCTAGATCCATGGAATAGAATTGAAGACCCAAAATTGAACCCACCCACCTATGGTTACTTGTTCTTTGACAAAGGTGCTAAAACCATCCAGTGGAAAAATGATAGCATTTTCAACAAATAGTGCTCATTCAACTGTAGAAGAATGCAAATTGTCTTGTACAAAGCATAAGTTCACATAGATCAAGGACCTCCACATCAAACTAGATACCCTCAACTTAATAGAAGAAAAAGTGGGGAAGAGCCTTGAACACATGGGCATTGGGGAACATTTCCTGAATAAAACACTAATGGTTTATGCTCTAAGATCAAGAATTGACAGATGGGACCTCATAAAACTGCAAAGCTCTTGTAAGGCAAAGGACACTGTCATTAGGACAAAATGGCAACCAACATATTTGAAAAAGATCTTTACTGGTCCTACACCTATAAAGGGCAAATATTCAATATATCCAAAGGACTAAAGCAGTTAGATTGTAGAGATCCAAATAACCCTATTAGCCAGGGGGTACAGAGCAAAACAAAGAATTATTGGCTGAGGAATATTGAATGACTGAGAATTACCTTAAGAACATCCTTAGTCATCAAATCAAAAACAACCTGAGATTCCACCTCATACCAGTCAGAATGGATAAGATCATAAACTCAGGTGATAACAGATGCTGGCAAGGATGTGGAGAAAGAGGAACACCCCTTCATTGTTTGTGGGATTGTAAGCTGGTACAACCACTCCGGAAATCAGTCTTGAGTTTCCTCTGAAAATTGGACATTGTACTACCTGAGGACTCAGCTATACCACTCCTGGGCATATAGCCAAATAATACTCCCACATATAGCAAAGATACATGCTCCTGTATGTTCATAGTAGCCTTATTTATCACAAACAGAAGGTGGAAAGAACCCAGATGCCCTTCAACAGAAAATATGGTACATTTGCACTTGGAGTACTACTTAGCTATCAAAAACAATGACTTCATGAAATACACAGGCAAATGGATGGAACTAGAAAATATCATCCTGAGTGAGGTAACCCAATCACAAAAATACACACATGGTATGCACTCACTGATTAGTAGATATTAGCCCCAAAACTCGAATTACCCAAAATACAATCCACAGACCATATGAAGCTCAAGAAGAAGAATGACGAAAGTGTGGATGTGTCATCCCTTCTTAAAATGGGGAACAAAAATATTCATAAGAGGAGATATGGAGACCAAGTTTGAAACAGAGACTTAAGTAACGGCCATTCAGAGCCTGCCACACCTGGGGATCCATCCCATTTGTATACAGCCACCAAACCTAGACAATATTGATGAAGCCAAGAAGTGCATGCTGTCAGGAGCCTGATTTAGATGTTTTCAGAGAGGCTTGGCCAGAGTGTGACAAATACAGAGGCAAATGCTAGCAGCAAGCCATTGACCTGGGAATGGAGTCCCCATCAGGGGAGTTAGAGAAATGATTGAAGTAGCTGAAGGGGCTTCCAACCCCAAAAGAACAACAAAACTAACCAACCAGAGTTTCCAGAGGCTAAACTACTACCCAAAGAGTACATATGGACAAACCCATGGCTACTGCTGCATATGTTACAGAGAATGGCCATGTTGGGCACCAGTGGGAGGAGAAGCCCTTGGTCCTGTCAAGGCTGGACCCCTTCACCCCAGTGTAGGGAAAAGTCAGGGCAGAGAGGCAGGAAGGGGAGCAATTGGAGACAGGGAACATCCTTACAGATGAAGGGGGTGGGGGATGGAATGGGGGGATATGGAGGGGGAAACCGGGAAAAGGAATAGTATTTGAAATGTGAATAAAAAATATCCAGTAAAAAGGTCGGGTACAGAGGTAAACAGATACTTCTTATCTGAGGTATCTCACATTGCTAAGAAGCACTTAAAGAAATATTCAATATCCTTAGTCATCTGGGAAATGTAAATCAAACTGACCCCAAAATTCTACCTTATACCAGTTAGAATGGCTATGGTCAAAAACTCAGGTGACAGTAATTGCTGGTGAGGATGTGGATAAAGAGGGATACTCCTTCATTTCTGGTGGGATTGCAAGCTAGTACACACAATCTGGAAGTTATTCTAGTGGTTCCTCAGAAAATTTGACATAGTATTACCTGAGGTCCCATGTATACTACTCCTAGGCTTATTCAAACTGTGCTCCAAAATAGAACAAGGGCACATGCTCACTATGTTCATGACAACCTTATCTATAATAACCAAATTCTGGAAAGAATCCAGATTTTTCCTCAACAGAAGAATGGATTCAGAAAATGTGGTACATTATCTCACTAGAGTAATAGTCAGCTATTAAATACAATGAGTTTATGAAATTCTTAGACTAATTAATGGAACTAGAAAATATCATCCTGGGTGAGGTAACACAGTCACAAAAGAACATACATGGAATGTACTCACTGAGAAGTGGATATTAATAAATAAGCTCGAAATTCCCAATATACAAATGAAAGACCATATGAAACTCAAGAATGAGGAAGTTCAAAGTGTGGATATTTCATTCCTACTTAGATGGGGAGGTAGAGGAGGAACTTGGTAGGAAGGGAGGAGGAGGACAGGAAAAACATGGGGGAAGAACCTAGTAGGATGAGATCGTGGCAATGTCCAGAGGGTCATGAAATTAAACAGAGATGTGTAGCAACAGAACATGGGAATCTGAAGACAATGAACAGAAAATTCCAGATGTTAGGAAAGCAAGAGGCTCCTAGGACCAAATGGTGATGACATTAGCTGAAATATCCAACAAAGGGGAAATAGAACCTTTGGAGACCATATCCAGAGGTTAGGCATGGCCCCAGTTAAGGGGTGGTGTCATCCACCCTTTTCAAAAATTTAACCCAGAACTTCTCCTGACTAAAAGAAATACAGGGACAGAGTGTAGATAGAAGACTGAAGGAAAAGGCCATCCAGAGACTGCCCCACCTAGGGATCCATCCCATATGCAGCAACAAACCCAGCTACTATTGCTGATGCCGAGAAGTGATTGCTGACAGGAGCCTGATATGGATCGCCTGAGAGGCTCTCTCAGTGACTCACCAATACAGTTGTGGATTCTTGCAACCAACCTTTGGACTGAGCACAGACTCAACTGAGGAGTTAGGCTGAAGGAGTTGAAGGAGTTTGCAACCCTATAGGAAGAACAATAATATCAACCAACCAGATCCCTCAGAGCTCCCAGGGACTAAACCATCAACCAAAGAATACACAAGGAAGGACCCCTGGCTCCAGCTCCATAGCTACCAGAGAATGGCCTTATATGGTATCAATGGTAGGAGAGGTCCTTGGTCCTGTGAAGGCTAGATACCCCAGCTTAGGGGAATGTTAAGGCAGTAAGCAGGGCATGGGATAGGGGGTCTTTGGATGGAAAATTGGGAAGGGGGATAACACTTGAAATGTAAATAAACAAAATGACCAATACAAATTAAAACAAACAAGCAAACAAGACATCATTAGTTTTTCAGGCAAATGGATGAAAATAGAAAATATCATTTTGAATGAGGATATGTTTTATGACCCTCCTCCTAACCAAATGGAAGCCAGTAATTTCCTAGCAGCCTGCAGATGAAGATGCTGAACTCTCACTTCCTCTTGTATCATGCCTTCCTGGACACTGCCGTACCCTTGCCTTGATGATAATGGACTGAACCTCTGAACCTGTAAGCCATCCTCAATTAAATATAGTTCTTACAAAAATTTGCATTTCCTCCTCTTACCACTGTGCAAATTATCATCTAATTATAACCTCAAACTCATCTTCAAATACTCTGGGCTTAGCACTGACACCATACCTAGATCTGAGGAGTCCGTGAGAGTTGAGTGTAGCCCATTAATTTGTTTCTTTTAGTCTGGAGAGTTTTGAGTGACAATACTAATTATCATCTCTACATCCAAACTCCTATGTTGACACAGATCTACATTAGTTGTGATAAATACTGTAATTTGGAAAGGAAAACTTGAGCAGAAGGAAATATATGCTTGGGAATACTAGACATTTGCTATCCTTTGTGAGAAAATTTCCTCATGGCCATTGACTTCAGTCTGTGGATTTTTTATGGGTGTGTAGATGTGGTATTCAACTGAGTAGAGTACATTAGAGTTATGTAGTTATCTACTGTGCCTCCAACAATTAAGGAAATAAAACAACCATGCATTTGTATACTTATCAAACTTGTAGGAGTAAATTTGTCTCCTCTAAGAAAATTTGGTGGAAGCCTCAGGGTCTAAATTCTGATACTTAGATGTTGTGCCCATTCAAAAAGTGTTTACAAACCCAAAAGACCAGCAAGGTGTCAATTCCGATGCAATTGTATTAGTGTCCTTTTAGGCTAGCTCAGCCTTGAGCTCAACACCAGCCCTGAAGTAGCAGGAGTGGATGGTCAAGCCCTGAGCCCAGTTTCAAGAAAGTATTTACAGGGGCAGGCAAATAAGCAAGGTGATTTCCAGCCTGACACACATGTAATTGGGGAGCTATTATAGAATTCGTTGCCTTGTAAAATAATTGGTTGGTGTTGGGAGCCAAACCATAAACTTAACCTCTGCTTTCCTCCTGACTGATGATTAGAAGGGAGTGAGTTAGAAACCAGTGTAAGGTGCAGGCTTGTTGAGGAGTAATCTGGAAAGTAGTGCTAGGTTCAGGCCTTTTGTTGAAGTAAGGTTGAACTCCAGTTGAGCCTTAAGTCAGGTTCTCTAAAATAGAGCCTGAACCCGAGATAGAATTGGTCTGGTTTCTCAAGATGAGCATCATCAGCTCATACAAGACTCCAAAAAGTAGAACTTTGAAGAGGAGAGACTGGATCCATGCCCCATATGTGTGTAGCTCCTATACATTATCTACACTTCCTTGGATGTACATGTATATGTGCTGTAGTTCCCAGTATTTGACAAGCTGAATCAGAAACTCTACAGGATTGAAGGTGATCTGGACAAGGGGCTGTGTTTTTTTTAAAGGGAATTTGTTAAAAAAATGCTTATCACCTTACACTTAGATTTAAAAACCTGTCTTCGATTACTTCTGCTACTTCCTATAACACATAAAAACTGCCTTGGAGATTAAAATACTTGATATCCAAGGTTTCATTCACTAAAAGCTATTATCTTTTTAAAGTAATTTAGTATCTTCTATTTCTTATAACAGAAACTTGCAAAACAAGTAAATTACTTGAAATGGTATGTGAGTTAAATTTATACAAGAATGATCATGTATATACATGATGAGTCATATAATGACCAGTAACACTTATATATAATTTATACAAGCTACTTTAAAATATGTTTTAAATTGAAATCAAAGAACATCAGTCCCTTTCCTTTCCCCAATCCAGTTCCTCTAATTACCCTCCGTTTAATCACCCCTCTATCTGTCTCCAGTCTCAAGTCGATGGTCTATTTTCGAGTGATCATTTCTGAATCCAGACACACACAAACAATAAAAACAGACTCAACAGCTTGTTTTTATATATTTATGCACACACATACACACACACGCACACACACACACACACACACTCACTCATATGCACATACACATGGGGGAGAGAGACACAGAGAGGCAGACAGAGCTACAGGGAGAGCAAGAAAAGAGTCAGGGAGAGAGGAGAGAAACAGAGACTACAAATATGATTCTAGAATAGACACATACATGCAGGCACACACACACACACACACATACATACACACACACACACACACACACACAAAGAAACCAATTCTAGCCAAGAAATACAACATTACTACAGGCTCTATTGATAATAAAGAATAATGTGGAAATATGAATCATTTCATACCCACAGTTTCAACAACTGTGATGAAATGATTATTTGTACAGAAGATAAAACTCTGATGTTCATTAAAAAGCCATTAGATGTAGTAAATTAAAATCACCAAAGTTGAAGCTTTCTATTACAAAGCAAATCCAATTGGACTTTTTTTTTTTTTGCTAAATTTACTAAAATGCAGACATATAGTGATGTCAGCTACATAAAAATTTTCAGAAAATAAAACTGGAAGGAACATTTTCTAAGTCATTTTATGAAGCCGATTTTATTGTAACACCAAGGAATGAAAGGACAAAGACCTTATATGGAAAAAACTGCTGACCAACATCGTTCAGTAGTGTGGGAGACAGCCTTAATTATGTATTCACAGATGTAATCCAGTGCTGTATTAAAAAAGCATATTACATCAAAGTGGCGAGTAGTTGCAGTTATCCAAGGCATGCAAGGCTGATTAAACCTAGCAGGAATTTTAACTCATCAAAATAACAGATTAAAAATTAAATGAAAAAACAATTATCTTAATACATGCAAAAAGAATTGCATAAAATTCAACATCCATTTGTGATAATAATGAAAACTCTTATAGCATAGTGGAAATGAATAGAAATCATAATCTCATATGAAATAGCTCAAAAATAAGCTTTCAGTAACCTTATAGATAATGGTTTAAATTTATCTCACTTGCTTTCCTGCTAAGATTAGGAACAAAGAAAGAATGCCTCTCAAATATAACTTTTTAACATCAATTACGCACATGAAGAAACGCTTATTTCATCTATATGTTCTGCAAATCTCAACAGTATTTAGTAGATACTTAAAAAATGGAATTGGAAAAAAATTAATTACATTTTCCTTTAAAAGAGTTTTAGATTGAGCACACAGCACAAATGTACAGCCTCTAGTTTAGTTACATATTTAAGGAACATGAACATGAGTGACAGGAGTTCAAAGTTTTCTGAATGTAAATATTTTCAAGGACTTGATCTTCTATATGCATGAAAAGGTCTGCAGACACAATGTATAACATTCCTTCTATTTAGCATTGTATAACACACAGAGAGGCCTTCTGTTTTCTTTCATTCTATGCAACACAGCCATCAATTTAACAGTAGAACTATAAATTATCATTTCCTGGTGTTTTGCTTAGGTATTGTCTAGGGAAGATCCATAGCCTGTAGGAAATGTATGCTGTATTTAGGCACTGTACCATTTTATATAAGTAATCTGAGCATCACAGATCTATTTTTTATCATCAAAGTTGGAGCAAGTGCAGTGTGCCTGACCATGGCTTTAAAGGCTGTTCTAGATGTTCATCATCAGTATCAACTAGCATTTTTAATAAATTGCAAGACAAATAAGCACACTAAAGTCAGGCCTAGCAACCGAACCCTCCCCCATTGGGTTCCTTTTGAATCCTGCGGTATTTAATCTTCCAAACCTAGGTCAAACTGTTATTATTCACCATGTAAAATCCTCTACAGAAGCTTTGGGTAATACTCTCTCTTCAACTAGATGCTCACTTCCTTCTGAGAGGGTTTTTCTCACTTGTTCAGTTACCTCGCGTTGCTTTCCTTGGCCTACAGCCATGGCTTATTAATATTTAACTTGACAGATCAAGCTCCATGTTGTCTTAACTTATCTGTCCACATGTCCATAAAATCACCTCTATTGAGTCTTTTTTTCTGAAATATGTCTTTTTTAAGACCAGATAAAACTGTTTGAGATTTCCTTTTTTTTTTTTCTGACAATAGCAGATATAAATTTGGTAATTCACAAAGCTCTTACTAACAGTGTACGCCCAGTTCATACTTTGGGTATAATTTAAGATGAACACAGAAAATAATAGCTACTTTTACACAGAGCTTTAAGGCAGCAGCAGCACTGACTTGAGTCAATTTTTGCCTAGCTTACCATGCTGGTTATGCAATATTTTCAGCCCAAAAATATGTACATAATGGAAAAGCATGAACACAGATAAATGAAAGGCGGGATGAGCAGTTGATTAAGCTGTAATATATATGGCGAAATGAGATTAGCTTGAAACATATGAGACACTATTTCCAAAAAAAAGAGTCGCTAATTATATAATTTATATGTGTTAAAATTTTATTTACCACTAGTAATTATTGATTGTTATAAGCAAAATATTACAATTGAATAAAAAACAGAACCGAATGGCTAGGTACATAATCAGACATTTAGTAAAGCCAGATAATGTGCATCAAAGATGCAAAACTGATACGTGACAGCAGAAGACACTTGGCAGTATTTCCATTAACAAAGACCACTGCCACAATTTTTTTTTCACAGCTTACTGAGCTGTTTGTCTGTGGCTAGGAAAATCAATGGAAATGAAATAGAGTCCACGCCATTGAGAAGAGAGGGTGTTAGGATCACAATGTACACTGCTTAGTTCACCTTCCTAATAAACTGTGCATGTAGTACTATGTAGACAACACTGCATTTGTCACCACAGAGATTTGCCTTCTGAGTAAACAGTGCACACTTGAAGACGAATTTCATGGATAGTCACTGGAAGCTATTGGAATATTCCACATGGATTAAAGTTTTGATTCTTGCTTAGGAGAGTTTTAAATAGTTTGCAAAAATTAGTTTGACAGATGGGCAATGACGGAGCACACTTGGAATCCCAACAGAGGTCAGAAGATCTGTGTAAATTTGGGAACAGCCTGCTATACAGAGTTGCTTATAGCCTACCCAAGTCTCCACAAACAGATCCTATCTCAAAATAAAACCCAAAAAATAAAAATTAGTTTTGAAATACTTAGCAACATGAAGTCAAATTTTTTCTCATTTCAAGTTAGAAATTATCTCCTTAGGTTCATTCAAGAGAAAAGGTGATTATTGGCACATATTGCCCTGTCATCTGAGTTATGACATTATTGCTCATATGAGGAGGTAACTTTTCAATCTTATACACAAATGACTGCTCCCATCTTAACAATGTTTTTCTTGCCACATGTTAAGGAAGGACTGTGAGTATGTAGATCAAGAAAATGAATTTGATAAGAAGAAACTTTCATACCTTCAAGAGAGACAGTTAAAGTATTTCCTTCTATCTCAATGGGGAAAATCATGCTTACTGTAATTGGGAAATTCTGAATTTGCTAAGAAGAGCTGAGGAGTGTTGATATAATTCCTTGGCAAGGGAATGTAGGGTTGGGGAGAATGAATAAAGAGCTGCGGTGCTTGAGTGGAACCCAGCCAGCAGCTGAGCAGCTGTTCATGTCTGGTCACAGGATGTCAGTTGTACTCACAGACGCTCATTGTCATGAATACACGAATAGAGACTGTAACACCTTTTCCATAATTTTAGACAATGAAGTTATCACCTCCTAAAATTGCTGTTTTGTTTTTCTTAGTATTGAAAGTATCCCACAGCAAAAAAATAAAGCTATTTCTCTATATACTTTTATTACTATCGAAGAGTGTCAATATGTACATGAAGACCACTCCAGTTTCAGTTTTTGAACATTTTTTTTCAGGTGAGTTTAACAGTCAGCAACTGAACCTTTCTTATACTCATGACATAGATTGCCCAGAATCTCAGATAAAACATAGTAAAAAAAGAAAAAACTATGGAAAAAGATAACAAAGGAGGGTGGAAATGGGAAGCTAAGAGAGATAACAGCTTGGTCAGGTGGAAAGGTCTTAACTCCACTCATACTTGAACTTCACAGAAATTCAGCTAGACTAAGCAACCTCTTTGAAACACTGTATATTCATTGTGGAGACAAAAAGGCAGCATGATATGCATTGATAAAACACCTAGTTTAATTTTGTAACAGAATGAGAAGACCCAAGCTGCTAGGGAAACTCCCATTATCCTAGTGATAAACTGAGAGTCAGATAATACTGCTTTCAAAAATCATAATTATCTAAAAAGAGAGTTACAAGAAATGCTAGGAATACGTGAACCAGTTCAGCTCATCTGGAAGCAGACCTGGTTTTGCTTCCCAAGGGCTTTCCAAATTCCAAGATAATGTATTTAACTGGGGACTAAATTTACACACATGATCAAAGCTCTAAAACAGTATGGGAAACATTTTTGTTTTGACCTTTCCAATAAGAATGGAAATCAGGAAACAAGTACCAATTCCTGTGTGCATTTTGTATACTTAGTCAGGTAAATATTTCTTTTTTTCTTGTGGTGGTAAGCAGGAAGGAATCACTCTGTACAAATGGATAAAGCCATAAACCGATAGTTCGGGATTATTTTGAATGTGCTTCCACATTTTCTTAAATCACTTTGATTAACTTTAAGTTGGATACAGGCTGCTTCTATGAACTGTTTCTTCCCAAGATCTTTATCACTTATCTATGCACATTCCTAATGACTTGCTCTCAGCTCTTTGTTTTGCGTGTGCTTGGGTGTGTGTGTGTGGGGTGGGGAGGGGGTGTGTGTGTGTATGTGTGTGTGTGTGTGTGTGTGTGTGTGTGTGTGTTTGTGTAACATATCCATGTGTATCCCCATCTCTTTGTAGGTATGAATGCACATTTACAAATATGTAGAATCAGGGGTTCATGCTGTGGTTCTTTTATTGCTTGCCACCATGGTTTTTTTTGAGATATTCTTAGTGTACTTGATGCTCATTTGTTTGGCTAGGCCGGCTAGCCTTCCAGAAGAACAGTATTCCTGTTTTTATGTCTGTGCTACTGGGATTATAGCCACACAGTGCCACAACTAGATCTTTCTATGAATATCGTGTAGTCAGAACAAGTTTCTCAAGCTTGAACAAGAATTGCATAACCCATAGAGTCCTCTGTGCTCAGTGTGTATAGTCTATAAACAGATTATACAGTGAGCTTAATTCACCTTTATTATGTTGTCTTGAAGATTGATACTTCTCTTCAGCTGCTAAAGTGCAACTAAATGTAGTATTTGCAATAATTGGGATAGAAGCAACAGAGATTGAGTCTCCTAGAAAGGAACAACTGGGAAAACAGTCTGAACCCCTCCAGTGAGAGGTTTCTCTGTCAATTTTCATCCAATAAATAAAATTTTGTAAAAATTTTAGCTTTTTAAAAATTTATTCAATATACTTCATAGATTCTTTTACAATCCATTGCTCTAAGACAAGACAAGTCTGTACACTCTCTCTAGGCAATATAATACTTGAAGACTTATCTGGGCATTACAAAAACTGAAAGAGATCAAGGGGAGATAAATTGGAAAGGACAAAGTCCTAGTATCTTTATTTGTAGATGATGTGAAAGTATGCATAAGTGCCTATAAAATTTCTACCAGGTACTTCTGTAGCTGATAAAGACTTTCAGCAAATAGCTGGATTCAAAATTAACTAAAAAACAAAAAAAATCAGCAGCCCTCCTATGTACAATGGACATCAGGCAGAGAAATAAATCATGGAAACAACACAACACCTTTCACAATAGCCTCAAATAATATAAAATATCTTGGGAGGTAACTCTAACCAAGCAAGTGAAAGACTTCCAAGGACTGAAAGAGCTTGAAGGGGCTCGAGACCCCATATGAACAACAATGGCAATCAACCAGAGCTTCCAGGGACTAAGCCACTACCCCAAGACTATACATGGACTGACCCTGGGCTCCAACCTCATAGGTAGCAATGAATATCCTAGTAAGAGCACCAGTGGAAGGGGAAGCTCTTGGTCCTGCCAAGACTGAACCCCTAGTGAACGTGATTGTTGGGGGGAGGGTGGTAAGGGGAGGAGGATGGGGAGGGGAACACCCATAGAGAAGGGAAGGGGAAGGGGTTAAGGGGGTGTTTGCTTGGAAACCGGGAAAGGTAATAACAATTGAAATGCAAGTAAGAAATAACCAATTTAATAAAGATGGAGAAAAGAAAAAAAAACTTCAAGTCTTTGAAGAAATAAATTGAAGAAGATACCAGATGATGGAAGAAAATATGCTGAAATACGGTAGGAGTAATAGAGTTCAAACTGGTCACCTTAACAAAAACAACCTACAGCTTCACTGCCATAACCATCAAAATGACGACATAAATAGATCTCAAAAGAATCCTCAACTTTATATGAAAAAAAAAAACCAGAGTAGTTAAAACAATCCTGAATAGCAAAGAACTGCTAGAACTCTCACCAATCCTGATTTCTAGTTGTACTGCAGAGTTACAGTAGAAAAACCACATGGTATTGGCATAAAAACAGATAAGAGGATCAACAAAATTGAAGACCTAGATATAAATTCACACACATATGGACAACTGATTTTGAAAAGGAGATAGAAATGCATACTTTAAAAATGAAAGCATCTTCAGCAAATGGTACATGTCAAGTTGGATGTCTGTATGTAGAATAATGAAAATAGATCCCTATTCATTACAATGTACAAATTCAAGTCCAAGTGGATCAAAAACCTCAATATGAAATGGGATACAAATGAGAACCTGATAGAAAAGAAAGTGTGGAGTATCAAAGGATTCAATTTCATGAACAGAATACTGATAGCACATTCACTAAGAAAAATAATCAATAAATCACCCTGTGAAACGGAAGGTTCTTTAATGCAAGGTGCACCAAGTAGGAAATTATTTTTACCAACTCCACATTGCATAGAATCCTAATATCCAAAATATTTAAAGAATTCATGAGATTAGATATAAAAACAAAAATAACCCAATTAAAAATAGGGTACAGAGCTAAACAGAAAATTCCCCAAAAAAAGGGAAATTCAAATGGCGGACAAATAATGAAGTCTTCAACGTCTTTAGCCATCAGGAAAATGCAAATCAAAACTTTGAGATCCCGTCTTACATCGGTCAGAATGGCTAAGATCAATAACACAAATGATAGATCATGCTGGCAAGGATGTAGAGCAAAGGGAACACTCCTCCATTGCTCATGGGAGTACGAAGTTACACAACTACTACAGAAATCAATATGGCTGTTCCTCAAAATGTTGGGAATTTATTTATCTCAAGATTCAGCTAGACCACTTTTGGGCAGATACCCAAAGAATGTTACATTCTACTACAAAGCCACTGCTCAACCATATTCATTGCAGCTTTCTTCTTAATTTCTTGGAACTGGAAACCTAGATATCTCTTTACCCCCCCTCCTCAAAAAGGATAAAGATTTGGTGCACACATAATGGAATATTAGTTATCTAAACAATAATTTAAAAAAATTACACCATGAAATTTGCAGGCAAATAGGTGGAACTAGAAAAAAAATCATCCTGAGTGAGGTAACCTAGACCCCAAATGATTAAATATGGTATGTATTCACTTGTAAGTTGTTGTAACCAATTGAGTAAATTATAGCCAAACTATAATTCATAGATCTAGAGAAGTTAGGTATAGGATGAATTAACTGATGGGAGAAATAGAATATATTTTATGAAAGGACTGGGAATAGATCAGGAGAGGAGCAGGGATATTAGGTGTGTGTGTGTGTGGGATGGAACATGGAAGGAGAAAATCTAGAGAGAGACAACAGGGCTTGGGGGCCATTTGGTTGGTGATAGAACAACCTTGTGAAGTAGAAACTGGAATGTATAAAAGTGACCTTAATGAGGATGCCCAGTTTTAGGAAATATGGAAACTCGACTAGTCATGTGCTTCCCAGCAAGGCTTCCAATCATGAGACTTCGTCACCTTTCAATTGAGTTGTTGGCTAAAGGGTTCCCATGGAAACTTCCAAACAACACAGGCTAATGCTGAAACAATAGATTTCTTTCTGCAAACTGACAGTGTGAACCCCATTGCTGAAGACCGTACCAACATAATCAGTAAATAAAAGAAAAAGAGCCTGTACTGTACCCACATGGAAAGATCCTTCATTTCTGCATTTCTAGAGATTTTTTTTTTAATGTTGGAGGGTATTCTGCAGGCTTCCAAAAAAGAAATGTGGACACCCACCCAGTCATAAAGACTTTGACCTACAACCTGAATAGCCAGTAAACTATGTTAGCACAGTGGTGACACAAAATTTTAGGAAGTGACCAATCAATATCTGATTCAACATGAGACCCACTCCACAAGACAAATCCATTCTCAACATTAGATAGCGCGGAGACCTGGGGTAAAACCAAACATGTCTGGTCTAAAGAAATGTTAATAAAATGACTCCTAGTGATATTTTGCTATACTCAAATTAAAGCCTTATCCAGTCATTATCAGAGAAACTTTCTTGGGCAGCAGATTGGAAGAGAGGCAGAGACCCACAGCTAGAATCTGAGTGGGAGGTTGCTATCATATCCCTCCACCCATATGGTTAAGGAATCTCCTGGAAGAAGGAGCAGAAAGATTATAAGAGCAAACAGCCAGAGGGATTGGTGACACCGAAGAGTAAAGCTCTCTAAATTAAATAAGCAAGGTGCTTATAAGCTCACAGAGACTGAACGAACAAGCACAGGGTCTCATGGTCTGTACAAGGTCCTCTACATGTATGTTGCAGCTATTAGCTTAGTATTTTTATGGTACCTTTGCCTATGAGAAGGAGTAAATTTCTGACTCTTTCTCCTGGTCTTGGGACTCTTCTTCCTGTTAGGTTTCTGTGTCCCACTTTTATGTGACAGTTTTACATTTATCTTATTCTGTTATGTTTTCTCATACTTGGTTGTTATCTCCTAGAAGCCTGATTTTTTTCTAATGAGAAACAGAAAGTGAGTACATCTGGAGAAAGGGGAGGTGAATAGGAACTAGAAAGTTAGAGAGGGGAAACTGGAATCAGGATATAGTGTAGGAGAAAAGAATATATTTTCAACAGAAGACAAAATGAAAAATCAAACATACATATGTGAATAAACCACATATCAAGAAATTTTCAATAAAAAATTTCATTATCACATATAAATAAAGTTCAGTGTTTTCTTAAAAAATATTAAGCATGTAGTTCTTTCTAAAAGAATATTTTCTAAAGGTAATATAATACCTCTTCACTCACACTCTTGTCCAATTGTTCTTTGTGATAAATTATTTAAGCACAAAAAGAAAAAAGAAAGAATGAATTGTTTTGACATAAAAGACATTATTTTTTTTTAAAAAGCAGAGTGTCTTAATGACAGAATTATAAAGACATACTGATGTATTTCTCATTGCCTAGATTGAGAACTCTAGGTTTTCCCTTCAGTTCAGACCTTACCTGAGGGGGGGCATCATTTGTTTCCAACTAGGAGCTTGGAGGACTCTCTTCAGTCACATGCTACTGTGTCCACACTGAAGTTCTGGACTAAGTGTGTGGCTGACCTGTCAGAGCAGCCTGGGTCTTCACTAGAGTCTTACAAGCAACTAAATACAAAATTTAAAAATGGCATGAACGGGTGCTCTCAAGCTCTGAAGCATGGACTTAGTCAGTACCACATTTCAAATAGTCATCAATATCCGTCTTGTGAGAATTGCATATAATTAAACTATAATCATTGGAAAATGTATTCTTTTTATTATTGCTTTTTGGGAAAATCCCTTCACAATTAATTCTATGATTTATGGAAATGGAGAAGATATAAGGCACAAACTAAATGAAATGTATGTAAATTTGGCCAAAATTTCTACTGTACATTCTTAAATCCAGACTACTTCTGAGATAGCTCATGTTGAAGCAGTATTTAACAAGAAATCTTTTCCTTTTTCTCTTTTTTCTCTGCCAAGAGGCCTGCAGGTCATTGTTCTGTTCAAAATCTTTCCCCATCAATCTTCCAGCATCTCTTTGTCCCGTCCACTTTCACAGCCACAAGTAGGCTGACTCAGAAGGCTGGAGGTCTGTACCATAACAATGGCTCACCACCCTTCTATATAGACTCTAAAAAGCTTGCCAGGGAATGAGTTCCATGATAATTGAATTCTCACTTTGTGAGATTCTCCAGCAACCTCAATAAGTAAAAACAAACCAGAAAACAAGTTGAAACTTGTGCTGTCTGAGATCCGATCTGTAAAGACAAACTGGACAAGGTCTAATAACCAAGACATTTAATACTAGACACAGAAATAATTATTCGAAGAAATGATAGGATTGTGCATTTGGTTCATGCTAAATTTAGAAGGCAGGAGTGCCATGTGGTTCTCTCTCTCTCTCTCTCTCTCTCTCTCTCTCTCTCTCTCTCCCTCTTTCTACCTCTCTCTCTCTACCACCATGTATTGATGTCAACTCCTCCTGATGAAGTTTGGTTTTGACAAGTCTTTCCAGTTTTTATCTGCAAGGTTGTCACTGTTCTACATGCAAATATACTTGTGTACATGTATGTACACACATGGATATGACCACCCAATCTCCATGTAGTACCCTTGGAAAGATTCACAATGCACAGTCTTATATTGGCAGGCAGTTAAGTTAATCCTTTTTAAGACCTTGAAGAATGAGTCCATGAATTATTTGGGGTTCTCCTGCTAACAAATTTGTGATTCATCTGCATTCAATTTTAGTCAGTTATTTACAGCACTGTGGAATTATAAGTATTTATTTCTATTTTACATCGTTATCTAATGCCCTACTATTTATTGCTCAAATTCTACTTTTATCTATCCTTTCTTGAATCCAATGTCATTTGATGAATCTCAACATCTCAGGCATTGCGTTGTATGTGTGTGTGTGTGTGTGTGTGTGTGTGTGTGTGTGTGTGTGTGTGTGTGATGTGGTGTGTGTGTGTGTGTGATGTGGTGTGTGTGTGTGTATGTGTGTGTGTGTGTGTGTGTGTGGTTGTTGTTGTTGTTGTTTTTAATGCACTTTGCTCTGTCAGCAAATAATCTCTAGACTTTCTGTATTCCTAGAACCAAAAACATGGAAGTATTGTTCCTACATGAAGAAATATTGGCTCAACATTAGAGTCATACTTATTGCATCACTTCCTCATACAGTATCTTTCACTGACTGGCAGCATAGGTGACTCCTTTTATTGTCATTGTCAGAAGTATGGACACCTTGTTTTGTGCTGCTTCATTGTTCCATCTGTATAATCACTAGACATTACATTTAAATGTAATTAATTTACTCATTTTTGTTTTAGAGACAGGGTTTTAGTACATAGTAAATGCCCCCACATCCACATACACCTTTGAACACATACCCTATACTCCTGCCTCCACTTCCACAGTTATACGCCACCATATGTACCTCAGTAGAGCTACATGATCCATGGTGCACCTAAATTCTAACAAATATTATACCTGTACCTGGCTCAGGACGTAAGTGGCAAAGGAATTTAAATACATTAAACTTTCACTAAGTAAATGTTTAACAACAACATTGTATTACATACATGTATGCTGTATTCATATTTGAAGGATCTACTGCAGAGCACACTGAATTTTTATTTTAAGTATTTCTCTATTCATAAAGAAAAGGGTGAATTGATAATACTCAAACTATTGTTTCAGAATCATATTTTTTCCTCGTATATTTCACTCTTTTTGTAACACACAGAAATCTGGATCCTTTGCCAATATCATACTTTTTTCATTAATTAATTAATTCATTCATTCATTTATTATGTTTTTGCTTTGGTGTGAATAGAGAGTTCCTTTAGTTCTAGTCCTCCATTTTGCTAAAGTAAACTAGCTACTCAGAGCTTAGTATTTGCTAATAATTCTACTATCTGTTTCAGGAAAAATTTTGAGTAACTAAAATACTTCACTTAAATGTATCATTATTTATTTTCTTTATTATATTTGCAGTGTCATCATATAATCCATGCTGGCCAGTTTACAATTGATATCTCCTTTGTATTTCTTGTCTTTTCTTTTTCATTTTAATGATAGTTTTGTGTCCTGATTCTGCTTTAAATGACACTCAGAGTTATCAAGCCCGTTTAATTTCAAATGCTGTTCTTACTTATCTTTTAAATCACTATTTTCTATGAAATAGAGTCAAGGACTCTAATGTTCATATTCATTTGTTTATGGTTATCCAAGGGTAAAAGATTTTCTTTACACAAAAGAAAAAAATTATGAGCAATCTGCAGTGTCTACAGAAAGCACCTTAATAGCAAGTCCAAGCTAAATTTGGACTAAAACATTGCTTACATAGAAGTTTGATACTACATTTAAGGTTTTAATTTCAAGCAAAAATGTTTTGGGTATACAATATATAAAAATTTTTTCTTACTAAGGATTAAACCTCTTTGAATGTAGGAGAAAGTTTACCTTGAGTTATTTGCCTAGCTCCATTTATTGTTTTTAATTTATTTTTCCATTTGTTTGTTTTGTTCAGTGATACGTGTGTTAGCATGTGTGTGTGCCTGTCTCTGCGTGTGTGTGTGTGTGTATGTGTGTGTGTGTTTGTATGTGTGTGTGTGTACCTGTATTTATGTACATAAGGTTGTCACAGGGCATCTCTAAAGGAAATTTGTTTTCTTCTTCTACCAGGTAGTTATTATGTGAGGCACAGTGCCAGGCTTAACTTTTATTTTTAGACAGGGACTTCAGGGACTTACACCAGCCATAGACAGGCTGACCTTGAACTCATACTTTAGAAGGGCAGGCTTTTATCTTTTGACCTTCCATCCAATCTTAACCTTTAATACAGCTGGAATTACAGAAAAAGTAATACATGAAGTTATGAATGTATATTTACAATTAGTTGCTTGATTTTATTTTTTATTTTTCTTTAGAGATGTAACCAGGTTCTTCTGCAGAATATTCATTCTTTTTATGGGTTCCAAGTTGCAGATGGGCTTTTTGTAGATATTCAGTAGAAAAATTATCTGTCCGAAGAGGGAGAATCAATTTCCTTCAGAACTGAGCTCCTAGATAGTTGGTTCAATTACATGTGTTCAGCCCTAGACACATATACAATGGAGCAGTACTAAATGGACTCCATAGGCTATAAGGAAGACACACACATGCATGTGGACAACCACATATATTTATATGTAAAATATTAATTAAGGAAGATAATGTAATAAGTTTGGGATGTATAAGAGAGCATAGGAGGAATTTGAAGAGAAGGGAGGAAGGAGTGATGTGATAGAGATGTGATCTCACAAATGAAGTTTATCAGGAGGGAGTATCAGTTTCCTTCAGGGGTATGTCCACATTGTGTTGCCCATGTTCCAGTGGATGGCCCTAAATCCTGGAACAGAAGGAAAACCATAATTAGAATCAGTATGTAATTGTATTGGAGCACAACTTTGCAGGTAATATTTTAGGGGTCATCCATTTAGAGTAAGGATAGAAGGTGGATAGTTATGAAATTATCAAAAAATGTTAAAAATAGTAACTAATGTCTGCTCTGCAGACTGTAATTTAGATTATATAGTTTAGTGTTCAGATTTTATCTTTAGGAAGACAAGAGACACTTATAAAGTTTCAGAGGTCAGATCGCTATGAAGGTAGTGAACTTCCCAAGGCCCAAGAATAACTTCATATAACACACAGCATTCACATGTCCCTATGTCAAGACTGCTTCACTCTGAATCTCTTAATTTAGAACGCATGGGCAAGGTGATATAATTTTCTACAAAGAAATGATGTGAATTATCAGTATAATCTAGCTATGCATATAAATGTTAATGAGAATATAAATGAAAGGAAATTTTAAAAGAAAATGATAAAAAAAAGTATGACACCAGTCATCATGTTCTAAATACCAAGCTGTTTACATCAATTACTTTCTGGGACACCTCTTTAAAACTCATTTTTTATATCTTGCTTATTATCTCATTATGTTAGGGTCTAAGAATCACTGACAGAAAACTTCAGATGCAAGGAGTATACAAAAGCAAAGAGACTTTATTCTCCAAAAACAACCAGCATGCATGGATCAACCATTCATCAAAATGGTGATGAGGAGAGCTGTTTGTCAGCCACTTTTTAGGCCAGATAAGCAGAGTTTTCTGGATCGGTTAGATACTCTCTAGCACGATTGACTAGGGATGAATCAGGTACATTAGTACAATTTCTGATTGGTTGTTATATTAGTTTTACCAGTTTTAAGGGCCTGTCCCAATTCAAGTCTCATTACCTCTTTTGGTCAGATATCCCAGGAACCGACTCAGCTCCTGGATAGTTGTCCCTCTTGGCCAAACATCAGGGCCACTTTTGACTAAAGACCCATTGTCTGTGGCTCTCTTGAGACACATTGAACTGAAACTTAGGGCCTAACATGGCTGCTTGTACCATAATGGAATAGATTAGGTCCTTTTTATTACTTGGTCATATAGTAAGTTTAATATTATAAGATAATGTGAATCTTAATACAATCTTGCTGTAGTTGTTTTGAAAAAGACTGATTGTCTTTTTTATATATTCATACCCCAGGAAATTAAGGATACAACCTTTATATCATATTGTAATCTTCAAAGTGGGCTTTTTGGGCTGCTCATGAACACAGTAATAGGCATGGGCCATTTTAATTAAACATACATACTGTGAAGTTATATATATTATAACAGCCCTATAAGCTGGAGATAATTGTTAGTTTTCTCCTCAAAAGAATAGTAAACCTAGGCTTAAGAAACAAATAATTTAAGAAAATGCACAAATTACCATGTGTCAAGTTATTGTTTGCACATCTTTCCTACAGATTCTAATGTAAGATAATTAGAAGGAAGGGGGCTGGGCATTACAGGGAAGGGAGTAATCTGTATTTCCATTGCAACACTCCCTCCTTTTTTGAAACTATGCCTTTCTACAGCAATGCTCTCTCTTTCCTTGGTGACCCTCCTGGTCCAGGATTGCCTTCTTCAGCTATTTTTTGGTGACTAGAACTGGACATTCTCTAATGTTGCATCTTTTAATTTTTCCTGGAGTCATATTTTCTTTTTCACAACAAGAGCAGACACACTCTACGAGCTTCTAAATGACACAGATTTACATTCCTAGGGCATCAAAGTTGCCCAGTAGGATATATTGGATGGAAATATAGCTCTTTTAAATATGTTTTATGTTTACTAATTAGTTACAAACAGGGTTGTACTAAGTAAGAACTGCATAGCTTAAATACAAGGAAAAAAGTCTATCTCCTTTCTATTATTTTAAAATTTATTAGATATATTCCTTTACTTACATTTCAAATTTTATTCCCCTTCCCAGTTTCCTGTCCATAAGCCCCCGTCCCCTCTCTTCCCCCTCCCCCATACGGGTATTCCCCTCATACATCCCCCTTACTGCCCTCCCAAATTCCCCTGCACTGGGGGTCCAACCTAGGCAGGAACAAGGGCTTCCCCTTCCACTGATGCCCCAGCAAGACTATTCTCTGCTACATATGCAGTTGGAGCCCCGGGTCAGTCCATGTATAGTCTTTCTGTAGTGGTTTAGTCCCTGGGAGCTCTGGTTGGCTGGTATTGTTCGTTTTATGGGGTTGCAAGTTCCTTCAGCTCTTTCAAAACTTCCTCTAATTCCCCCCAAGGGGGTCCTGTTCTCAGTTCAGTGGTTTGCTGCTAGCATTGACCTCTGTATGGGACATGTGTTTTCTTAGAGTCTGCATGTCATCTGCCTCCGATCTTCTAGCTTTCAGAGTCTGTGGTGAGAAATGTGGTGTAATTCTGATAGATCTGCCATTTTATGGTACTTGACCTTTTTCCCCTTACTGATTTTAATATTCTTTCTTTGTTTTGTGCAGTTGATGTTTTGACTATTATGTGACAGGAGGTATTTCTTTTCTGATCCAATCCATTTGGAGTTCTATAGGCTTCTTGTATGTTAGGGAAGTTTTCTTCTATAATTTTGTTGAAGAGATTTACTGGCCCTTTAAGTTGGGAATCCTCTATCTCTTCTATACCTGTTATCCTTAGGTTTGATCTCATTGTGTCCTGGATTGCTATTCTTGCTTTTCTGTTGTGTTTGGATATCCAGTACTTGCTTTGGTGGGAGAACTGGGCTCTGATGATGCCAAATAGTTTTGATTTCCGTTTCTGAGATTCCTGTGCTTGCTTTTCCGCATGAGGTTGTCTCTGGTGTTAGCTTGTCTTGCTGTCTCTGACAGTGACTTGACCTTTCTGTAAGCCTGTGTGTCAGCACTCCTGTAGACCTGTTTTCCTTTTGTCAGTTCTGGAAAGAGAGGGCTGCTCCTGCTTTGTGTGTCCTGAGGTCTCCAGTTGGGTTGCTTAGAGCAGAAGAGTTGGTCTTACCTTTGCTCTCAAGTGTGCTAGTGCTCCAGGTGACTGGATTTCAGCTCTGTGCTCAGACAGAAACCGGAAGAGTCCTGCCTCTGACTGCTCTGAGGTTCTTGGATTCAGAAGACACTAGGCAGGTTCCTCTTGGGTCAGGAATGTGAACCGAAGTGGCAGTCTTCCCTGAGCTTTCAGGATTGTCTGCACTTCTGAGAATTCAGCTTTCTTCTCCACAGGATTTGTGTACAGAGAGCTGTGGGAGTGTTTCAGCTGTGGGCTCAGGCAGAAACCAGAAGTGTTCTGTCCTAGACTTCTCCTGCCTTTATGTATGACCTGAGGCCACCAAGCAGGTCGCTTAGAGCAAAAGAGTTGGTCTTACCTTTGCTCTCAGGTATGTTGGCATTCCTGGTGACTGGCCTTTAGTGTAGGCAGAAATCCAAAGTGTCCTGCTCTGTCTGCTCCTAGGTTCCTATGTCCAGAAGGCACAGAGGGCAATAGGCAAGTTCCTCTTGGGTTAGGAATGTGGGTAAAAGTAGCTGTCTTCTCTTAGCTCTCAGGATTGTCTGCAGTTCTGCGAGTCCAGCTCTCTCCCTCAAGGAATTGGGGTACAGAGAACTGTGCAACTGGTTCAGTCATCCTGTATTTCTCTAAGGGAATTATTTATGTTCTTCTTAAAGTCCTTTATCATCACTATGAGATGTGATTTTAATTCTAATTCTTGCATTTCCAGTGCATTTCAATATCCAGTATTTGCTGTGGTGTGCAAACTGGGCTCTGATGATGCCAAGTAATCTTTCTTTCTGTTGCTTAGAGTTTGTGCCCTTGCCTTTTGCCATTAGGTTGTCTCTGGTGTTAGCTGTTCTTGCTGTCTCTGACAGTGGCTTTAGCCTCCTGTAAGCCTGTGTGTCAGAAGTCCTGGAGACTAGCTTTCTCCCACTGGGATCTGGATACAAAGAGCTGTGTCACAGGGTCAGCTCTAGGAGCAGTCGAAAACCAGAAGTATACTGTCCCAGACTGTTCCTGGGTTCCTTTGTCCTGATGACTCCAGCTGGGCTCCTCAGAGCAGCATTGTTGGTCTTACCTCTGCTCTCAGGTATGTCAGTGCTCTTGGAAACTGGCTTTCATCTCTGGGCCCAGGTAGAGACCAGAAAATTCCTGTCCTTGACAGCTCCCAGGATCTTGAGTCCAGTGTGTTCCATTCTTCTTGGCCAGGAATGTGAGCAGAAGTGGTGGTCTCCACTGTGGTCTCAGGGTTGTCTGTACTTCTGAAAGCCCAGCTCTATCCTCTATGGGATCTGGGTACAGAAAGCTGTGAGAACAGGTCAGCATTGGGCACAGGCAGAAACCTGAAGCAATAATTTTTTTCTTTTTTTCAAAAGATGAGATTATTTTTGAGTTCTTATTTTCTTACTTATTAATAGGGATGTTAGACAATATTTAGAGATATTAAATTTTTTGGTCCCCAGGAATCTTCCAATCAATGCTTGGTGGATAAATGTGTTTCAATCTCTTTAATTCACTGTGGTCTTTTTTTCTACCAGCACAGGAATGGTTATCATAAACTGTCTTCAGCAGCTAGTGGTGGCAAAAAAGAGACAGCAAGCAATAGCTGATGAAACTTGCTCTGGAATTACTCAGCAGGTCTCGGGTGTCAGAATCTTAAGCCCCAACTGACAGAAGACCTATTCTGTAGCCTAAAGTGTTGCAATTCCTCAACTGTTGTATGTAGTTAATGGTACATATCCTAGGCTCTAGATCACGTGCTTATTTTTTTAAGAAATCTATATCTATATCTACATCTACATCTACATCTATATCTATATCTATATCTATATCTAGTCCCATTACAGATGGTTGTGAGCCACCATGTGATTGCTGGGAATTGAACTTGGGACCTCTGGAAGAGTAGTTAGTGCTGTTAACCGCTGAGCCCGATCATGTCTTCTTATTTCAAGCTACTTTTTTATTTATGTTGCCAACTCAGCCCACACAAGAAATTGTGAGGAAAGGACTGAGTGACTAAGTGTTGATTTGTTGACTAATAATGCAAAACAGGAAGGCCATTTTGAAGCCTCCAGGCCACCTCATAAATCGACTGATCCTTTCCTTGAATATTAGTTTCTGATTTTATTTTTAAGCTGTGTGTGTGTGTGTGTGTGTGTGTGTGTGTGTGTGTGTGTGTGCTTGTGTGAGTGCATATTTTTTTTTGGTTTGGTTGTTTGCTTGCTCTCTAAATAGAGAGAAAGGGCTCAGCATTGGGCAGATGGGGAAGTAGGAGAATCTAGGGAGATGAGGGATGGGAAACCATGATCAAATTATATTGTATGGGGGCTTCAAAGCCAATATATATAGCCAGGGAAGATGGCTGCTTGTATTAACCACAGGAAAACTACATCCCATGCTGATTGCTAGTCCTTAAGTCAATTAAAGCCTGGCTACAAACTTAGTCCAAATTCACTTGTGAGGCTAAATGTGTACTTAGGAGTCTAATATATTTTCTTATCTATGCATGCTTTGTGCTTCTACTTTGTATATGGTTTTAAACTTTAGGAAAATTACATGGTTCAAATTTTAGTGGTTCCCTATAATTTTTTTTATTTGTTGGTCATTTTTATTTCTTTTTTCCCCATCTTTATTAACTTGGGTATTTCTTATTTACATTTTGATTGTTGTTCCCTTTCCCTGATTCAGGGCCAACATCCCCCTAACCTTTCCCCCTCCCCTTCTATATGGGTGTTCCCCTCTCCATCCTCCCTCCATTACCGCCCTCCCCCCAACAATCACGTTCACTGGAGGTGCAGTCTTGGCAGGGCCAAGGGCTTCCCCTTCCACTGGTGATCTTACTAGGCCATTCATTGCTGCCTATGAGGTTGGAGCCCAGGGTCAGTCCATGTATAGTCTTTGGGTAGTGGCTTAGTCCCTGGAAGCTCTGGTTGGTTGGCATTGTTGTTCATATGAGGTCTCAAGTTCCTTCAAGCTCTTTCAGTCCTTTCTCTGATTCCTTCAACAGGGGTCCCATTCTCAGTTCAGTGGTTTAATGATGGCATTCGCCTATGTATTTGCTGTATTCTAGCTGTGTCTCTCAGGAGAGATCTACATCCGGTTCCTGTCAGCCTGCACTTCTTTGCTTCATCCATCTTGTCTAATTGGGTGGCTGTATATGTATGGGCCACATGTGGGGAAGGCTCTGAATGGGTGTTCCTTCTGCTTTTGTTCTAAACTTTGCCTCCCTATTCCCTCCCAAGGGTATTCTTGTTCCCCTTTTAAAGAAGGGATGAAGCATTCACATTTTGATCATCCTTCTTGAGTTTCATGTGTTCTATGCATCTAGGGTAATTCGAGCATTTGGGCTAATATCCACTTATCAATGAGTGCATACCATGTGTATTTTTCTGTGATTGGGTTACCTCACTCAGGATGATATTTTCCACTTCCATCCATTTGCCTATGAATTTCATAAAGTCATTGTTTTTGAAAGCTGAATAATATTCCATTGTGTAGATGTACCACATTTTCTGTATCCATTCCTTTGTTGAAGGGCATCTGGGTTCTTTCCAGCTTCTGGCTATTATAAATAAGGCTGCTATGAACATAGTGGAGCATGTGTCTTTGTTATATGTTGGGGCATCTTTTGGGTATATGCACAAGAGAGGTATAGCTGGGTCCTCATGTAGTTCAACGTCCAATTTTCTGAGGAACCTCCAGACTGATTTCCAGAATGGTTGTACCAGTCTGCAATTCCACCAATAATGGAGGAGTGTTCCCCTTTCTCCATATCCTCGCCAGCATTTGCTGTCACCTGAGTTTTTGATCTTAGCCATTCTCACTGGTGAAATCTCAGGGTTGTTTTGATTTGCATTTCCCTTATGACTAAAGATGTTGAACATTTCTTTAGGTGTTTCTCAGCCATACAGCATTCCTCAGCTGTGAATTCTTTGTTTAGCTCTGAACCCCATTTTTTTTATTCCCTTTCCCGGTATCCAGGCAAACATCCCCCTCCCCCCTCCCCTTCCTTATGGGTGTTCCCCTCCCAACCCTCCCCCCATTGCCACCCTCCCCCCAGTCTAGTTCACTGGTGAACCCCATTTTTTAATAGGGTTATTTGTCTCCCTGCAGTCTAACTTCTTGAGTTCTTTGTATATTTTGGATATAAGCCCTCTATCAGTTGTAGAATTGGTAAAGATCTTTTCCCAATCTGTTGGTTGCTGTTTTGTCCTAACAACAGTGTCCCTTGCCTTACAGAAGGTTTGCAGTTTTATGAGATCCCATTTGTTGATTCTTGATTTTAGAGTATAAGCCATTGGTGTTTTGTTCAGGAAATTTTCTCCAGTGCCCATGTGTTCGAGATGCTTCTCCACTTTTTCTTGTATTAGTTTGAGTGTATCTGGTTTGATGTGGAGGTCTTTGATCCACTCAGACTTAACCTTTGTACAGGGTGATAAGCATGGATTGATCTGCATTTGTCTATAAAATGAGATTATTTTTACATTTTGTAATTATATAATTTTGTCTTTCTCCATTTTTCCCCCTAACCTATCCCATGCATACCCTTTATTCTATCTCAAGTTTATGGCATCTGTTTGTTTAATTTTTGTCACATACACACATCTAAGCTGGAAATGTCTGTGAATTTCAGTAACATCACTAAATCAGGAAAATTCTGCCAGTGTTCCTGGATGGTAACTAAAATTTAATGTAAAATTCTTATACTCTTTTTATTTTGTGACAGTGGTAGCTGATCCCCAAGGTGTCTGTGTATATTTTTACTATAATACAGTGCTTTTATTGTTTTGGTTCTAACTGAATATTTGCCTATATTTTGATCAGGATCATGTCACTTTCCAACAAAATTGACCCTGTATACTGTAATCTACTTGTCAGTGCATATCCAGTATTCCCAAGACAACAAGTAATGGATTCCTGCAATAGCTCAGGACTTTGTCTTCATTACTCATGCTCTTCTCTCCTCTACCAAATGACACAGGAAATATTGACACTGCAATGAGCTTATACTTGACTTAATTAGTTATCACATACATGCTACCTCAGCTGCTTAGTATCTACCAGGGATATAGAAATGAAGGAGAATTTTGTAAGTGGTAGAGAAGTATAAGGTTGCAAATGATGGAGAGTCAGCAAGAAGATGTTTCCAGATCAAAGTTGTATTGCCTTTGATGGATGATATTCTGTATCTGGGAGAGACTATCTAGTCATTCATTATTCCACAGTAAGTTGAGGGTATCAGATGACGCAGAGCCTCATACATTCTTGTTGGAAAGGAGTCCTTATGTCCTTTCATGTACAGTTTGCAAATTTACTAACTATGGGGATATTCACACTTGTTTATTTTCAAGACTCTCTTACCATGTAGTCTAGGCTAGCCCTGAAACTATGGCAATTTTTCTGCTTCAAGTCTCCAAGTGCTTGGATTACAGACATACATTATTATGCCTGGTTGATAACAGAATGTTTGATACAATGCTATAATTTTCAGAAAAGACTTAAGCCCTTCCTGAAATAAGGAGGTCATAAATGTAGGCTTATAAATATTGTCATTGGCTAACTTGTTTTTTTTTTAATATTTGATTTCAATATTTAAAAGAGTTCATATATCATCATATATCATAATGATATATGTTAAAACTTATAGGGAAATGGTAATTTGTAACAGTTTACATAATATACATCATAGTCAAATTAAATAATCTAATAGACATTTCATTGAATCTAATTTATAGATTTTCTTTATCAATACAGCTACAAACACCAATATGTCAGGTTATTTAGCTGTCCCTGACACTCTTTAGACATTATAAATATGTAAAAAATAAGAGTACAGATGGGGTTGAACTCTATCATAAATATGTAAATATCATTATGAAGGTTATTTGTTAAAATGGTAGTTTGTTACACGGACAAATATTTTCCAGAGAACAAATGAGTAAGTATATCATAAAACTAAATTGTTACAGAATTGGAATATCATACAATTTGATAAAAAGTTACTTTTTATTTAATAAGTGTTTTATGATCTGAAAGATGTGTAAAAGGTAAAATAGGAAGAGTAATTAAAAATCATTTAATAATTTATGTTAAATTACATGCTGAAACAGTATAGAATCTATAGTAATCTTGCTATAGAACGGGATAAATGTGTCATTCTGAGGTCTCTAATATTATATGGCTCAAGCAATATGTCAGATTATAAATCTTGATAAGTTACAACATGAAATAAAAAAAACAAGTTAAACCACTTTTGAAGATGTGCACATACCTGTGCATACATCACTGTGAAGCTGAGACGAGAAGATTATAAATTTGAGGGCAGCTTAGTCTGTATAAGAAGATCCCAGTGCAAACAAAAGGACAAAACCTAAAATTAAAACCAGGAACTATATGACATATGTGCAATTTGTTATATGAAAATCTATATGTGCACATTCATAAATAAGAATGTAATCAAAGAAATATAAAAATAAAATAACTCAACCAAATGAAGCAAAATATAGAAAGATAATAATATACAACAGGAAATATAAATGTTCCTTTAAGATTTATGTAAGTGTTTAGTTACATTTGAAAAAGAGTACAAACTAAGGTGCAGATATATTTTTTAGAATATGTTTGATATTTATCAAAAACATTCATAAAAAAATTGAGAGGTGATCATGTGAAGAAATAGGTACTGTTGGGTGATTCTCAGTCAGAAAACCAATTCGACAACACCTGTAATGATGACTTTGACAAGACTGATAAATTACAAATGTATTCACCCTTTGAATTAACAATTCCAGTTGTAGAAATGGTTCCTTCAGGAACCACATGTGTGAAGTGATGTGGAACATTGAGCTCAAAAGAAAAAAAAATAGCAGCTATTGAACTGTTCATCATTGCCAAGTTGTTGAATAATTTATGCTGCCTGTAGAAAGGACTTTTGCCCAGCTGTGAAAGCAAATGTACAAACTCACATGACTCAATTGTCAAAATGTATTTAAAATTAAATTTTAAATAAATAAGCAATAGCATGTAATCATGATCATAATACCAGATCATACTAAAATGTAGGATACATTTCTTTATATATGTATAGAGGGAGAAAGAAAATGTATAGTAAATTATCTGTGCATGACACACAAGGAGACTGAAAGTCTTCTGTACAAAGACCAAGTGATGAGGACTAAGGGTAGACATAGTTTTCAGAGAATGCATTCACTTTTGTGCTGAGCTTTCTTAAGCAAGAGATTTATCTGCTATTACATGATTAAAATTCAAATTATGAAAGAGAATAAAAATGGAAAAGGAATAGATAAAAGCCAGAAGGAAGGAGGAACAGGACAATCTGTTATAATTTCATTCATAAATTGGGTGAAAAGGTCAATGATTCATTTCAAACTGTCCTCTGAAGTATGAGTTCAGAACAGGAGCATATAGATGCTGGACAGTTGATACAATTCAGTCTTGCATGTGTCAAGCCAAATCTAACTATGGTCTCTAAACAGTGTTTTGACAAAAGTGCTTGTATCTGTAATTTTTTCTTAAGTAGTGGCTGTATTTTCAGTGTTTAAGACAGGTGATCAGAATATACAAAGGGCCCAATGGCACTGACATAGAGTAGAAGTTAAAGGCTTTGGGTTTTTTAGTTGCGAATCCATGCCGACATCAGAACACTCATTTCTATAAACACAAGTATCCTAATTTCTTTATCCTTTTCTTATCCATGTTCTCGTGATCTGTGATATATAAAATAAGATCAGGGAGTCATGGACTAATGAAGGGAACATTTGAATAACAAATGAATATGTTCTAAATTATGAGGCTTAGAGGATCAGAAATTAAAAAGGGAGTATATTTAAATAAGAAACAATTTTAACTTAAAAGTAAAACTGATGAGAAAGGAGATATGATTCTGGAGACTTATTAATCTAGTTCAAAAGCTTTAAAACAATATATTTCTCAACATTTTTATGTTCAGGTATTTTCTAAGAAATAAATGACGCTAATGTAAAGAAACTACTTAAAATTTTATCTAGTTACTTTTATCAGGTTATTTACAAAAGAAACATAGAGACCATTGAAGTATTAAAGTAGATTAAAAATTAAAGAAGACTCATTACCAAACTAAGATTTATAATTAGAAATTCTGAATTTCTTGCTTCTTTATTTTTCATGATTGCAAAGTAATTATAATTACATTACTTTTCCTTCCCCTTTTTTCCTTCCAAATCCTCCCATATACCCCCTTTTTGCTCTGTGTTTAAATTCAGGACCCCTTTCCCCCATCAATTGTTTGTACATGTATATATGCATATGCATACATATATATATTCTTAAATATAGCCTGCTGTATTTTCAACTTTAGATTTGTGGTCTGAGTTTCCATCTACAGTTGTTAAAACACTCACGCAGGTCTTCTAAGTGTATCTTCTTAGATCCCTTCACAAGGGCCAGAGCATGACCCCCACTTTCCGCTTTCCTCCTCATCTTTCTAGCTCACAACAGTTAATGCTTTTGAACATCAATGTTTATTCAGGGCTCGGTTCAAAGCTCACTTGGTAGCCTACAGATTTAATTGGGATCAGTAGTTATATTTGAAGGTACCTTAATGCTCTCTTTTAAGCCTGTTTCAAGTCAAAGTGTCACTGATCCTGCTTTCAAGCTTAGAGGTTAAGGACCTTAGCTTCCATTAGAGATTTTCCCTTTTAGCCAGCACTGTCTCTGAAGCACAAGACTAGGAGATTCCTAAGATTACTGACTCAGTGTTCTAAAATAGTTACTGCTCATGGGAAAATCCATCTCCTTTGCCCCTGCCAGGTGATTAGGGAACAAAACACTCCTCTCTCTCCCATGACAGTCATCAGAAAAAAATCAGAAAAGCCATATCCATCTTTCTTTCTTCCTTCCTTCCTTCCTTCCTTTCTTTCTTTCTTTCTCTCTTTCTTTTCTTTCTTTCTTTTATTTCATTTTAATTTTTCTGTGCTGAATAGAATAAACTGCAGTGCTATTATTATTTTTACAGTATTTGGCCTTGAATTCTGTCCATTTTAATTTTCTACCCAATTTTCTGTTCATAAACAGTCTTTTTAAAGAAAAGACTATGAATCTTGAGTCAGTTGCAAGTATTAAAATGGATCTATATACTTTTAAATGACCAGCCTGACGCAGACTAACACAGATGAAAGAAGCTAGCATATAGCTAGCTTAGTTGTTATTATACAATGGTACAAAGGAGATCTCTCTTGGCCTTGTCATTCAGAGCTATAATGAAAGTTCTGGCAATTTGCAAGGGAGGAAACAGTTCAGCGATTACAAGAGGCAGAAACATGTGTAGAAAGTAAGGAAGCAGCTTCGTCCTTGGGAGCCTGACAGCATCAGTTCATTGCTTCTCTCCTTAACCCTGAGTGTCTGCCCCTGACAAATTATGCCACGGCAAGACTACAAGACATGATCAATGGACTTTGCATGACTGACATCTAATCACCTCCTACATAATCATATGCACATTTTAATAAGGTGACGAATGGCTTGAAAACACTGGAAAGTCTTACGAAATTTATTTGCCTCACAACTGACAGTTTCTTAAGAGTAATCACACTCATGACTAACTCAGAGATTCATCCCTGCCCTCCTTACACGGGGCCACCCCTTCTGTCTTATGATGCCAAAAGAGGTATCATTGATAGGAAATAAAACTCAGAGAAAAAAATTTATCCCATGACTGTTTCAACAATGAGAATCAAAATGAGTATATTTTAAAATGAATCTTGTTTCTGGACATTCTAAAGTTCAAAATCTATGGAACAATCCATTTGTAAATATTTACCTATAGAATGTATACCATTTCAGGATTCTTAAATAACTAGGAACATTTACAAATCATCTGTTGCAGCTAATATTTCATCTATCAGTCATATTATATCTAAAAGTCACTATCGTGCTCGTAGCATCAAGCCCCACATGTCATTATTTTAAGTTTGTTTCCTTTTCAAAACACAAACATATAACACCCAAAACACCTTTATTTCCTTCCTTAATTTCTCATACAGAGCGAGTGTGTCAGTGGCATGCAGTCTTTCTCAGTTTCTACATTTTATAAGGAGATTGAAAACATTTTTGGTGTGTGTGTGTGTGTGTGTGTGTGTGTGTGTGTGTGTGTGTGTGTCTGTGTCTGTGTGTCTGTGTGTCTGTGTGTCTGTGTATCACAACAGGAGATGTACTTTTTTTATTGGTAGTAGCAAAATTGGTTTCTTGTATTCCCAGACTGTATTCACAGATTTAAGCCCTCCATTTTATTTTATCATTACTTTATCTCTTCCCCACTTGCCTACTTGGGCTTTTAAAGCCTATCCTACTAATCAAATACAGGAAAGATATTCATTATCTACTTTTGATAGATACCATGCACTTCAGAAACAAAGTTCAGAGATCCTTAAGACGGAACTGTCTTCAATGCTGCATGTAATAAATAGTTGTAGGTTCTTCTCCAATACCCATGACTAATACTCTGTAGTTAAATGGGTTTCCATACATATGTGTGGCTGCTCTCCCACTGAATGGGTCTCAACAGTTCAACTAGAGAGCTGTTAGTTACCAGCAAGATGTGAATGCCTCTTTTCCACTTTTAAGGTTATCATGCCACATTTCTCATTGATGAAGTTCATTCACATTATAGTGCTGGATAGGACTGTTGTCTGCCTTACCTCTTTGGAAGCTTCTTGGACAATAAAAGCTAGTCCTGAGGGAGGAGGTATTAAGACCAGTTCCAGCTCAAGGGTCTCTGGACCTTTTTTCTGAAATGCATAATGTCCATTTTAATTTGATAATAAAGATTTTTTTCAAAAGAATTGCAATTTTAGCAAGAGCAACCAGAAAAATACGTGTGCAAGGTAACAAAAATATTTAAATATTTTAGTGAATATGTATCCAAGCAATTATATAAGTCAAATTCTAATCTAAAATTAAGAAAAAGTACATTGACAGAATAAAGTGATCTGAGCTTAGATATAAGTGAAAAAGACAACTCTATATTTGTCTTGTTTATGCTAATATATATCCAAGGGAAAACTGAAATACTGTGTAGTTATATTTGATATACATAGAGAAAATGGCAAAAAAAAGAAGAAAAGAAGGAATGAAAGAGAGATGGAATGAGGTGAAGACAGAGACAGAAAGTAATTTTTGAAAGAGAGAGGGGAGAGAGAGGTTTTTAATTCTTCCTCACAGTCTATGCCTCTCCTCTTTTCTTTTTACTGATTAATAGAGAATTTCATGTGTACCTTTCTATTTTATACTTCAGATCCACCTCACTTTCCTTTGCTCTAAGGAGTCTATTATGTCTGGCTAGTAGATACATTTATTCAGGAATATACTTAGGAGAATCTGTGCAAAACAAGAACCAATGAGTGGATGATTTCTCATCACCCTGTCTTCAACTACAACTCGTTCTTCCACTGCAAACTCACTTTGAATATTTTAAATCTGAGAAGTCAACATTGTCTTATAGAGATATTTGGGTTCAGTATACTGGCAGTTGCTATGTTTGGTGCATCTCATGTAATTGAAGCCATGAAATCAGGAAGTAGCTTTATAAAAAAAATAGAGACCAAGCAACATAAAACAGCTTGTTGAATCTTAGCCAAGTTAAGATATGGTGATAACAGTTCCTGTCCAATCTTCCCCATACAACATAACATGACATCTCAATTCAAAATATAATAAACCATCATACGTGTATGGCTAGAATGACAACTGGTCTCATGCTAAGTCATGGGAAACATTTATTTTAAAAGCTGACATCTTAGTCTTCATCCATTCAAAGTAAAGCAATTTGAAATAAGCAGTAGCAATGTCACATTCGTCAGAAGAGTTTGTCTTCTTTTTTCTTTTCAAAGTTAATTTCACGTGCTTGGTTAAATGTCGTTTCTGATTGAATCTACTCATTTGGATGTTCATCTGTACCTAGGTTGGAATAGTTTTCTATGATTGTTTCAATAAGTAGATTTCCTATACCTTTCCCCTGCTAATCTCTTTGGATACCTTGAGTGAAAAAGTTTGTCATTTTATAATACTCCAAAGGTGATGAAGGTTCACTCTCTTTCTAGCTCCCTCATTCCCCCCTCCTCCCTTATCTTATTCTTTACATTCCTTCCCTCTCTATCTCCTACCTCTCTCTCTCTCTGTTTCATTTCTTTCTTCTTTCTTTTTTATGTATGTATGTCTCTCTCTAAAGCAGAATATTTTGTAACTTTCTTCAAATTTATTTAGATACTATTTCTTGAAAAATATATAGTTTAATCCTTGGAGTCTACTTTTATTATTGAGTTCATTTCTAAGTTACATTTGTGTTTTATTTTTATTTCAATCTATCTACTCATTTTACTGCATAATATAGTCCTGTAAGGATTGCCTTCCACATTGTGGTCAAAATTGGATATTTTCTTTATCTACATTTCAAATATTATCCCCCTTCCAGTTTCCCCTTTAGAAATACCCAATCTCATCGCACAACCTCCCTACCTCCATGCCAGTGCTCCCCCACCCACTCACTTCTGGCTCCCCTCCCTGGCATTCCCCTGTACTGGGCCATCAAGCCTTCATAGGACCAAGGGCCTATCCTCGATTAATGCCCAACAAGGACATCCTATGCTACATATGTGGCTGGAGACATGGGTCTCTCCATGTATACTCATTGTTTGGTGGATTAATCCCTGGTAGCTTGGGGTGTCTGGTTTTTGTTATTCTTCCTAAGGGGTTGCAAAAACACTCAGCTATCTCAGTCCTTTCTCTACCTCCTCCACTGGGGACACCGTTCTCTTTCCAATGGTTGGCTGTGAGTATCCGCATCTGTATTAGTCAGGCTCTGCAGAGCCTCTCAGGAGACAGCTATATCAGGCTCCTGTCAGTATGCACTTCTTGACATCCACAATAGTGACTGGGTTTGGAAGATGCATGTGGAATGAATCCACATGTCTAGTAGTCTTTGTACGGCCTTCCCTTCTATCTTTGCTCCACACCTTTTCTCCATATTTTCTCCTGTGAGTATTGTGTGCCCCCTTCTAAGAAGTACTGAAGTATGCTCACTTTGGTCTTTCTTCTTCTTGAGCTTCACATCATCTGTAAATTGTATCTTGTTTGTTCTGATCTTTTGGGTTAATATACACTTATCAATGAATGCATATTGTGTGTGTTCTTCTGTGATTAGGTTGCCTCACTCAGGATGATATTTTCTAGTTCCATCCATTTGCTTAAGAATTTCATGAAGTCACTGTTTTTAATAGGTGAGTAGTACTCCATTGTGTTTATGTATCACATTTTCTGTATTCAGTCCTCTATTGAGAGACATTAGGGTTCTTTCCAGCTTCTGGCTATTATAAATAAGGCTGATATAAACATAAACGTCTATGTTATACGTTGCGGCATCTTTTGGGTATATGCCCAATAGTGGTATAGTTGTGTCCTCAGTTAGTACTATTCCCAATTTTCTGAGGTACTGCCAGACTGATTTCCAGAGTGGTTGTACGAGCTTGCAATCCCACCAACAATGGAGGCGTGTTCCTATTTCTCCACATTCTCACCAGCACCTGCTCTCACCCAAGTTTTTGATCTTAGCCATTCTGACTGGTGTGAAGTGGTAACTCAGGGATGTTTTGATTTGTATTTCCCTGATGACTTAGGAAGTTGTCTTTTTTTTAGGTGCTTCATGACCATTTGAATTTCCTCAGTTGGAATTCTGTTTAGCCCTTTACACCATTTTTAAGAGGGTTATTTGATTCTCTAAAAATCTAACTTCCTTGGTTCTTTGTAGATATTGGTTATTAGCCCTATATCTGATGCTGTATTGGTAAAGATCTTTTCCCAATCCATTGGTTGCCATTTTGTCATATTAAAAGTGTCCTTTGCCTTACAGAAACTTTGCAATTAGGTCTCATTTGTTGATTCTTAGAGCATAAGCATAAGCATTCTATTCAAGAAAATTTCCCCTGTGCTTATATGTTTGAAGCTTTTCCCCACTCCCTCTTCTATTAGTTTCAGTCTAACTGGTTGTATGTGGAGCTCCTCAAATCACTTGTACTTGAGCTTTGTTCAAGAGATAAGAACGGATCAAGCTGCTTTACCGTACTTGCTGACCTCTAGCTGAACCAGCACCATTTGTTGAAAATGCTATCTTTTTTTTCTATTGGATAGTTTTAGCTCCTTTGTTAAAAATCTATTGACTGTAGGTGTGTGGCTTCATTTCCGGGTCTACAATTCTATTTCATTGATCTACCTGCCTGTCTCTGTACCAACAGCATGCAGTTTTACCATTTCTCTGTAATACACCTTACGATTACGGATGGTAAGTTCCCCCAGAAATTCTTTTATTGTTGTGGATAGTTTTTGCTATCCTGAGTTTTTTGTTATTCCAAATATATTTTCAAATTATTCTTTATAATTCTATGAAGAATGAAGTTGGAATTTTGACAGGATAGCATTGAATCTGTAGATTGCTTTTGGCAAGATGGCTATTTACACAATATTAATCCTGCCTATCCATGAGCATGAGAGATCTTTCCATCTTCTGAGACTTTCTTTTTTTTTTTTTCTTCAGAGACTTGAAGTTCTTGTCATACAGGTGTTTCACTTGCTTGGTTAGAATCACACCAAGATATTTTTATACTATTTGTGGCTATTGTGAGTAGTGTCATTTCCCGAATTTGTTTCTCAGCCTGTTTATCCTTAGAGCAGAAGAAAGGTACTGATTTGTTTGAGTTAGTTTTATACCCAGCCACTTTGATGAAGTTGTTTATCAGGTTTAGCAGTTCTCTGGTGGAATTTTTAGGATCACTTAAGTATAATATCATACCTTCTGCAAATAGGGATTATTTATTTATTTATTATTTATTTATTTATTTATTTATTTATTTATTTATTTATTTATTTATTTATTTATTCATTTCAAATTTAATCCCTATGACCTCGTTTTGTTGTCTAATTGCTCTGGCTAGGACTTCAAGTACTACATTGTATAGGTAAAAAGAGAGTGGGCAGCCTTGTCCAGTCCCTGGTTTTAGTGGGAGTGCTTCAAGTTTCTCTCCATATAGTTTGATGTTGGCTACTGGTTTGCTATATATTGCTTTTACTATATTTAGATATGGGCCTTGAATTCCTGAACTTTCCAGGACTTTAATCATGAAGGAGTTTTGAATTTTGTCAAATGTTTTCTAAGCATCTAATGAGATTACCATGTGTTTTTTTTTCTTTGAGTTTGTTTATATAGTGGATTACATTGATGCATGTCTGTAAATTGAACCATGCCTGCATCCCTGGGATGAAGCCTACTTGATCATGATGGATGATCATTTTGATGTGTTCTTGGATCGAGTTTGCGAGAATCTTATTGAGCATTTTTGTGTTGATATTCATAAGGAAAATTATTCCAAAGTTCTCCTTTTTTTGGGGTCTTTTTGTGGTTTAGGTATAAGCGTAATTGTGAATTCATAGAAGGAATTTGGTAGGGCTCCATCTGTTTCTATTTTGTGGAATAGTTTGGACAGTATTGGTATGAGGTCTTTTACGAAGGTCTGATAGAATTCTGTAGTAAACCCATCTGGTCCTGGCCTCTTTTTGGTTGGGAAACTTTTAATACCTGCTTCTATTTCTTTAGAAGATATGGAATTGTTTAGATGTTTTATCTGTTCCTGATTTAACTTTGGTACCTGGTATTTGTCTAGAAAATTGTCCACTTCCTCCAGATTTCCCAGTTTTGTTGAATGAAGGTTTTTGTAGTAGGATCTGCTGCTTTTTTTGAATTTCCTCAGAGTCTGCTGTTATGTCTTCCTTTTCATTTCTAATTTTGTTAATTTGGATACATTCTCTGTGCCCTCTGGTTAGTATAGCTAAGGGTTTATCTATCTTGTTGATTTTCTCAAAGAACGATCTCCTGGTTTTGTTGATTCTTTCTATGGTCCTTTTTGTTTCTACTTGGTTGATTTCAGCCCTGAGTTTGATTATTTCCTGCCTTTTACTCCTCTTGGGTGTATTTGCTTCTTTTTGTTCTAGAGGTTTTAGGTGTGCTGTCAAGCTGGTTATGTCTGCTCTGTCCTGTTTCTTTTTACAGGCACTCAGAGCTATGAGCTTTTCTTTAAGCACTGATTTCATTGTGTCTCATAAGTTTGGGCATGTTGTGCCTTAAGTTTCATTAAACTCAAAGAAATCTTTAATTTCTTTCTTTTTTGCTTCCTTGGCCAAGTTATCATCCAGTAGAGGGTTATTCAAATTCTATGTATATGTGGAGTTTCTGTCTTTTTTTTTCTTTTGTCAATGAAGACCATCCTTACTCTATGGTGATCTGATAGGATGCATGGGATTATTTCTATCTTCCTGTATCTGCTGAGGCTTGTTTTGTGACTGATTATATGGTCAATTTTAGAGAAAGTAACATGAGGTATTATGAAGAAGGTGTATCCTTTTGTTTTAGGATGAAATGTTCTATAAATATCCCTTAAGTCCATTTGGTTTATAACTTCTGCTAGTTTCTCTATGTCTCTGTTTAATTTGTTTTCCATGGTCTGTCCATTGATGAGAGTGGAGTGTTGAACTCTCTTACTGTTATTGTGTGAGGTGCAATGTGTGATTTGAGCTTTAGGAAGGTTTCTTTTATGAATGTAGGTGCCCTTGCATTTGGAGCATAGATATTTAGTATTGAGAGTTCATCTTAGTGGATTTTTCCCTTGATGAATACGAAATGTGCGTCCTTATCTTTTTTGATGACTTTTGGTTGAAAGTCAATTTTATTCGATATTAGAATGGCTACTCCAGCTTGCTTCTTAGGACCATTCGCTTGGAAAGTTGTTTTCCAGCCTTTTACTCTGAGGTAGTGTCTGTCATTGTCTCTGAGGTATGTTTCTTGTATAAAATGCTGGGTCCTCTTTATGTATCCTGTCTGTTAGTCTATGTATTTTTATTGGGGAATTGAATCTATTGATGTTAATAGATATTACAGAATAGTGATTGTTGCTTCCTGTTATTTTCCTTGTTAGAGGTGGAATTATGTTTGTGTGTCTCTCTTCTTTTGGTTTTGTTGCACAGAGATTACTTTTTTGCTTTTTCTAGGGTGTAGTTTCCCTCGTTTTCCATTTAATATCCTTTGTAGGGCTGAATGTAGGTGTAAATTTTGTTTTGTCATAGAATATCTTCGTTTGTCCAGCTATGTTAATTGAAATATAGTATCACGTGCTGGCATTTGTGTTCTCTTAGGGTCTGTATGATATCTGCTCAGGATCTTTAGGCTTTCATAGTCTCTGGTGAGAAATGTGGTGTAATTCTTGTAGGTCTGCTTTTATATGTTACTTGACCTTTTTCTCTTACCACTTTTAATATACTTTCTGTTTTATGCATTGGGTGTTTTGACTATTGTGTGGCAGGAGTAATTTCTTTTATGGTCTAATGTATTTGGTTTTCTGTATGCTTCTTGTATGTTTATGGGCATCTCTTTCATTAAGGTAGGAAAGTTTTCTTCTGTAATTTTGTTTAAGATATTTACTGGCCCTTTAAGTTGGGAGTCTTCACTCTCTTCTATACCTATTATCCTTTGGTTTGATCTTCTCATTCTGTTCCAGATTTCCTGGATTCTTTGGGCTAGGATCTTTTTGCATTTTACATTATCTTTGATGGTTGTGTCAATGTTTTCTATGGTATCTTCTGCACCTGAGATTCTCTTTTCTATCTCTTGTATTCTGTTGGTGATGCTTGCATCTATGACTCCTAATCCTTCCCTAGATTTTCTATCACTAGGCTTCCCTCCCTTTGTGCTTTCTTTATTGTTTCTCTTTCCATTTTAAAATCCTGGACAGTTTTGTTCAGTTCCTTCACCTGTTTGGTTGTGTTTTCCTGTCATTCATTAAGGGATTTTTGTATTTCCTTTTTAAGAACTTCTACTTCTTCACTTGTTTTGTTCTGTATTTCTTTAAAGGAGTTATTTATTTCCTTCTTAAAATCCTCTGCCATCATCATAAAATGTGATAGTTTTAATCTAAGTCTTGTTTTTCTGGTGTGTTTCGATATTCAGTATTTGCTTTGGTGGGAGATCTGGGCTCTGATGATTCCAAGTTGTCTTGACTTCTGTTACTTAGGTTCCTGCACTTGCCTTTTTCCATCAGGTTGTCTCTAGTGTCATCTTGTCTTGCTGTCTCTAACAGTTGCTTGACTCTCCTGTAGTCCTTTGTGTCACCACTCCTGTAGACCTGTTTTCGTTCAGTCAGATCTGCTCTCAGGTGTGTAGGCATTCCTGGCAACTGGCTTTCAGCTCTTGGCACAGGCAGAAATCTGAAAGGTCCAGCCCCTGACTGCTTCTAGATCCCTGTGCCCAAGGGGCACAGATGGCAGAAGGCTATCTCCTCTTGGGTCAGGAATGTGGGCGCAGAGTAGTCTCTTCTGACTTCTCAGGAGTGTCCTAACTTCTGAGGGTCCAGGTCTCTCCCACGGGATTTGGGTACAGAGAGCTGTTTGCATGGTTCAGTTCAGTTTTGGGTGCAGGCTGGATCCTGGAGGTTCCTGCAACTGACTTCCCCTATATTCCTGTATCCAGAGGCACTATGTAGTTTCTTCTTGGGCCAGGGATGTGAGAGAAGTGGGCAGAAGTGTTGTACGGTCCTGTGGTCTTAGGATTGTCCAAACTTCTGGGTGTTCAGTCTCTCCCCCATGGAATTTGGGTGCAGGGAGCTGTTGGATCAGGTCAGATCAGTTCCGGGCACCAGATTATTTTCACGTATTGGAAGTTCTGATGTTTTGAAGGAATGAAGAAGCTGCATAGACAACTATATACACTATCAAAATAGAAGAAGCTTAGGTTTTTATGAAACTGAATGTCCAGTAATTTATTTATTATAATTCTATAAACTTCCTTCTCTATGTGGCTAGATTATAACCTGCTATAATTGCAGTAACTGTACATCATACATCATGAAATAGCACTAGTAGTTTTCATTACAATTTGGTTTCTCTTAAAATACCTAATATACATGAAAATTATAACACAGACAAGTGGGTCTGATATAACAAGACGTGCAGACAATTTTAATATTCTAAAGAGGGAAGTCCCACACCCGCGGATCCCGGCCCGCAGCAGCTCTCTGCTCCCAGACCCGGTGAGAGAGAGACCCAACCGCCTGGTCAGGTGGGCACTCCTGAGGCTGCAGAGCGGAAGAGACCACCAACACTGCTCACCCCTGCCCACATCCCTGGCCCAAGAGGAAACTGTATAAGGCCTCTGGGCTCCCGTGGGGGAGGGCCCAGGAGCGGCAGGACCCCTGCCACAGACACCGCCGGACCCTGAAGGAAAGAGACCGGATAAACAGTTCTCTGCACCCAAATCCCGTGGGAGGGAGAGCTAAACCTTCAGAGAGGCAGACAGGCCTGGGAAACCAGAAGAGACTGCTCCCTGCACACACATCTCGGACGCCAGAGGAAAAAGCCAAAGACCATCTGGAACCCTGGTGCACTGAAGCTACCGGAAGGGGCGGCACAGGTCTTCCTGGTTGCTGCCGCTGCAGAGAGCCCCTGGGCAGCACCCCACGAGCGAACTTGAGCCTCGGGACCACAGGTAAGACCAAATTTTCTGCTGCAAGAAAACTGCCTGGTGAGCTTGGGACACACGGAAGCAGAATTTCTCTAGAACCGGGCACGTTCTGTGTTTACCGGAAGTCCCACACCCGCGGATCCCGGCTCGCAGCAGCTCTCTGCTCCCAGACCCGGTGAGAGAGAGACCCAACCGCCTGGTCAGGTGGGTACTCCTGAGGCTGCAGAGCGGGAGAGACCACCAACACTGCTCACCCCTGCCCACATCCCTGGCCCAAGAGGAAACTGTATAAGGCCTCTGGGCTCCCGTGGGGGAGGGCCCAGGAGCGGCAGGACCCCTGCCTGAGACACCGCCAGACCCTGAAGGAAACAGACCGGATAAACAGTTCTCTGCACCCAAATCCCGTGGGAGGGAGAGCTAAACCTTCAGAGAGGCAGACAGGCCTGGGAAACCAGAAGAGACTGCTCCCTGCACACACATCTCGGACGCCAGAGGAAAAAGCCAAAGACCATCTGGAACCCTGGTGCACTGAAGCTCCCGGAAGGGGCGGCACAGGTCTTCCTGGTTGCCGCCGCTGCAGAGAGCCCCTGGACAGCACCCCACGAGCAAACCTGAGCCTCGGGACCACAGGTAAGACCAAATTTTCTGCTGCAAGAAAGCTGCCTGGTGAACTCAAGACACAGGCCCACAGGAACAGCTGAAGACCTGTAGAGAGGAAAAACTACACGCCCGAAAGCAGAACACTCTGTCCCCATAACTGACTGAAAGAGAGGAAAACAGGTATACAGCACTCCTGACACACAGGCTTATAGGACAGTCTAGCCACTGTCAGAAATAGCAGAACAAAGTAACACTAGAGATAATCTGATGGCGAGAGGCAAGCGCAGGAACCCAAGCAACAGAAACCAAGACTACATGCCATCATCGGAGCCCAATTCTCCCACCAAAACAAACATGGAATATCCAAACACACCAGAAAAGCAAGATCTAGTTTCAAAATCATATTTGATCATGATGCTGGAGGACTTCAGGAAAGACCTGAACACACTTAGGGAAGCACAGGAAAACATTAATAAACAAGTAAAAGCCTACAGAGAGGAATCGCAAAAATCCCTGAAAGAATTCCAGGAAAACACAATCAAACAGTTGAAGGAATTAAAAATGGAAATAGAAGCAATCAAGAAAGAACACATGGAAACAACCCTGGATATAGAAAACCAAAAGAAGAGACAAGGAGCTGTAGATACAAGCTTCACCAACAGAATACAAGAGATGGAAGAGAGAATCTCAGGAGCAGAAGATTCCATAGAAATCATTGACTCAACTGTCAAAGATAATGTAAAGCGGAAAAAGCTACTGGTCCAAAACATACAGGAAATCCAGGACACAATGAGAAGATCAAACCTAAGGATAATAGGTATAGAAGAGAGTGAAGACTCCCAGCTCAAAGGACCAGTAAATATCTTCAACAAAATCATAGAAGAAAACTTCCCTAACCTAAAAAAAGAGATACCCATAGACATACAGGAAGCCTACAGAACTCCAAATAGATTGGACCAGAAAAGAAACACCTCCAGTCACATAATTGTCAAAACACCAAACGCACAAAATAAAGAAAGAATATTAAAAGCAGTAAGGGAAAAAGGTCAAGTAACATATAAAGGGAGACCTATCAGAATCACACCAGACTTCTCGCCAGAAATTATGAAGGCCAGAAGATCCTGGACTGATGTTATACAGACCCTAAGAGAACACAAATGCCAGCCCAGATTACTGTATCCAGCAAAACTCTCAATTAACATTGATGGAGAAACCAAGATATTCCATGACAAAACCAAATTTACACAATATCTTTCTACAAATCCAGCACTACAAAGGATAATAAATGGTAAAGCCCAACATAAGGAGGCAAGCTATACCCTAGAAGAAGCAAGAAACTAATCGTCTTGGCAACAAAACAAAGAGAATGAAAGCACACAAACATAACCTCACATCAAATATGAATATAACGGGAAGCAATAATCACTATTCCTTAATATCTCTCAATATCAATGGCCTCAACTCCCCAATAAAAAGACACAGATTAACAAACTGGATACGCAACGAGGACCCTGCATTCTGCTGCCTACAGGAAACACACCTCAGAGACAAAGACAGACACTACCTCAGAGTGAAAGGCTGGAAAACAACTTTCCAAGCAAATGGTCAGAAGAAGCAAGCTGGAGTAGCCATTCTAATATCAAATAAAATCAATTTCCAACTAAAAGTCATCAAAAAAGATAAGGAAGGACACTTCATATTCATCAAAGGAAAAATCAACCAAGATGAACTCTCAATCCTAAATATCTATGCCCCAAATACAAGGGCACCTACATATGTAAAAGAAACCTTACTAAAGCTCAAAACACACATTGCACCTCACACAATAATAGTGGGAGATTTCAACACCCCACTCTCATCAATGGACAGATCATGGAAACAGAAATTAAACAGTGATGTAGACAGACTAAGAGAAGTCATGAGCCAAATGGACTTAACGGATATTTATAGAACATTCTATCCTAAAGCAAAAGGATATACCTTCTTCTCAGCTCCTCATGGTACTTTCTCCAAAATTGACCATATAATTGGTCAAAAAACGGGCCTCAACAGGTACAGAAAGATAGAAATAATCCCATGCGTGCTATCGGACCACCACGGCCTAAAACTGGTCTTCAATAACAATAAGGGAAGAATGCCCACATATACGTGGAAATTGAACAATGCTCTACTCAATGATAACCTGGTCAAGGAAGAAATAAAGAAAGAATTTAAAAACTTTTTAGAATTTAATGAAAATGAAGATACAACATACTCAAACTTATGGGACACAATGAAAGCTGTGCTAAGAGGAAAACTCATAGTGCTGAGTGCCTGCAGAAAGAAACAGGAAAGAGCATATGTCAGCAGCTTGACAGCACACCTAAAAGCTCTAGAACAAAAAGAAGCAAATACACCCAGGAGGAGTAGAAGGCAGGAAATAATCAAACTCAGAGCTGAAATCAACAAAGTAGAAACAAAAAGGACCATAGAAAGAATCAACAGAACCAAAAGTTGGTTCTTTGAGAAAATCAACAAGATAGATAAACCCTTAGCCAGACTAACGAGAGGACACAGAGAGTGTGTCCAAATTAACAAAATCAGAAATGAAAAGGGAGACATAACTACAGATTCGGAGGAAATTCAAAAAATCATCAGATCTTACTATAAAAACCTATATTCAACAAAATTTGAAAATCTTCAGGAAATGGACAATTTCCTAGACAGATACCAGGTATCGAAGTTAAATCAGGAACAGATAAACCAGTTAAACAACCCCATAACTCCTAAGGAAATAGAAGCAGTCATTAAAGGTCTCCCAACCAAAAAGAGCCCAGGTCCAGACGGGTTTAGTGCAGAATTCTATCAAACCTTCATAGAAGACCTCATACCAATATTATCCAAACTATTCCACAAAATTGAAACAGATGGAGCCCTACCGAATTCCTTCTATGAAGCCACAATTACTCTTATACCTAAACCACACAAAGACACAACAAAGAAAGAGAACTTCAGACCAATTTCCCTTATGAATATCGACGCAAAATACTCAATAAAATTCTGGCAAACCGAATTCAAGAGCACATCAAAACAATCATCCACCATGATCAAGTAGGCTTCATCCCAGGCATGCAGGGATGGTTTAATATACGGAAAACCATCAACGTGATCCATTATATAAACAAACTGAAAGAACAGAACCACATGATCATTTCATTAGATGCTGAGAAAGCATTTGACAAAATTCAACACCCCTTCATGATAAAAGTCCTGGAAAGAATAGGAATTCAAGGCCCATACCTAAACATAGTAAAAGCCATATACAGCAAACCAGTTGCTAACATTAAACTAAATGGAGAGAAACTTGAAGCAATCCCACTAAAATCAGGGACTAGACAAGGCTGCCCACTCTCTCCCTACTTATTCAATATAGTTCTTGAAGTTCTAGCCAGAGCAATCAGACAACAAAAGGAGATCAAAGGGATACAGATCGGAAAAGAAGAGGTCAAAATATCACTATTTGCAGATGACATGATAGTATATTTAAGTGATCCCAAAAGTTCCACCAGAGAACTACTAAAGCTGATAAACAACTTCAGCAAAGTGGCTGGGTATAAAATTAACTCAAATAAATCAGTTGCCTTCCTCTATACAAAAGAGAAACAAGCCGAGAAAGAAATTAGGGAAACGACACCCTTCATAATAGACCCAAATAATATAAAGTACCTCGGTGTGACTTTAACCAAGCAAGTAAAAGATCTGTACAATAAGAACTTCAAGACACTGAGGAAAGAAATTGAAGAAGACCTCAGAAGATGGAAAGATCTCCCATGCTCATGGATTGGCAGGATTAATATGGTAAAAATGGCCATTTTACCAAAAGCAATCTACAGATTCAATGCAATCCCCATCAAAATACCAATCCAATTCTTCAAAGAGTTAGACAGAACAATTTGCAAATTCATCTGGAATAACAAAAAACCCAGGATAGCTAAAGCTATCCTCAACAATAAAAGGACTTCAGGGGGAATCACTATCCCTGAACTCAAGCAGTATTACAGAGCAATAGTGATAAAAACTGCATGGTATTGGTACAGAGACAGACAGATAGACCAATGGAATAGAATTGAAGACCCAGAAATGAACCCACACACCTATGGTCACTTGATTTTTGACAAAGGAGCCAAAACCATCCAATGGAAAAAAGATAGTATTTTCAGCAAATGGTGCTGGTTCAACTGGAGGGCAACATGTAGAAGAATGCAGATCGATCCATCCTTATCACCCTGTACAAAGCTTAAGTCCAAGTGGATCAAGGACCTCCACATCAAACCAGACACACTCAAACTAATAGAAGAAAAACTAGGGAAGCATCTGGAACACATGGGCACTGGAAAAAATTTCCTGAACAAAACACCAATGGCTTATGCTCTAAGATCAAGAATCGACAAATGGGATCTCATAAAACTGCAAAGCTTCTGTAAGGCAAAGGACACTGTGGTTAGGACAAAACGGCAACCAACAGATTGGGAAAAGATCTTTACCAATCCTACAACAGATAGAGGCCTTATTTCCAAAATATACAAAGAACTCAAGAAGTTAGACCGCAGGGAAACAAATAACCCTATTAAAAAATGGGGTTCAGAGCTAAACAAAGAATTCACAGCTGAGGAATGCCGAATGGCTGAGAAACACCTAAAGAAATGTTCAACATCTTTAGTCATAAGGGAAATGCAAATCAAAACAACCCTGAGATTTCACCTCACACCAGTGCGATTGGCTAAGATCAAAAACTCAGGTGACAGCAGATGCTGGCGAGGATGTGGAGAAAGAGGAACACTCCTCCATTGTTGGTGGGATTGCAGACTGGTAAAACCATTCTGGAAATCAGTCTGGAGGTTCCTCAGAAAATTGGACATTGAACTGCCTGATGATCCAGCTATACCTCTCTTGGGCATATACCCAAAAGATGCCTCAACATATAAAAGAGACACGTGCTCCACTATGTTCATCGCAGCCTTATTTATAATAGCCAGAAGCTGGAAAGAACCCAGATGCCCTTCAACAGAGGAATGGATACAGAAAATGTGGTACATCTACACAATGGAATATTACTCAGCTATCAAAAACAACGGCTTTATGAAATTCGTAGGCAAATGGTTGGAACTGGAAAATATCATCCTGAGTGAGCTAACCCAATCACAGAAAGACATACATGGTATGCACTCATTGATAAGTGGCTATTAGCCCAAATGCTTGAATTACCCTAGATCCCTAGAACAAACGAAACTCAAGACGGATGATCAAAATGTGAATGCTTCACTCCTTCTTTAAATGAGGAAAAAGAATACCCTTGGCAGGGAAGGGAGAGGCAAAGATTAAAACAGAGACTGAAGGAACACCCATTCAGAGCCTGCCCCACATGTGGCCCATACATATACAGCCACCCAATTAGACAAGATGGATGAAGCAAAGAAGTGCAGACCGACAGGAGCCGGATGTAGATCGATCCTGAGAGACACAGCCAGAATACAGCAAATATAGAGGCGAATGCCAGCAGCAAACCACTGAACTGAGAATAGGTCCCCTATTGAAGGAATCAGAGAAAGAACTGGAAGAGCTTGAAGGGGCTCGAGACCCCAAAAGTACAACAATGCCAAGCAACCAGAGCTTCCAGGGACTAAGCCACTACCTAAAGACTATACATGGACTGACCCTGGACTCTGACCCCATAGGTAGCAATGAATATCCTAGTAAGAGCACCAGTGGAAGGGGAAGCCCTGGGTCCTGCTAAGACTGAACCCACAGTGAACTAGTCTATGGGGGGAGGGCGGCAATGGGGGGAGGGTTGGGATGGGAACACCCATAAGGAAGGGGAGGGGGGAGGGGGATGTTTGCCCGGAAACCGGGAAAGGGAATAACACTCGAAATGTATATAAGAAATACTCAAGTTAATAAAAAAAGTATTCTAAAGAGAAATATTCATAATATATTTTCACCACCCCTACTTTCCATCCTCCCTTTACTTTGTAGTGTTCTTCTCAGTTTACAAAGGCACCAACTTCTTGCAGAACACATTTCAAAGACAAATTTTGTTGTATCATTCCTAGTATCTCTGCTACTCTTTACCAGGGCTGCTTCTCACATTTTAGAATATAGGGCATTTCCCAACCCTATGGAGTTTTGGTGTATTAAGGACTATGTATCAGGTTGGAGGTGAGAATTCAATGGTGGGAAGGAGGTGTCCTGTTGTACAGTGAGGGACTGGGGCTAGCTCTCACTGCCTGGCTGCTTCTTCCTTCCATCTCTTCTTTGGGATGAGAAACTTCTAGAAGGTTACTTTTTCCTTTTCCTATATTCCTATTAGAAGAAAATCCAGAGTTTTGTTTTCAGAATCATTACAGGGCCTATAGTTTCTGACAAATTCCTTTCTAAGCAGAAAGCAATAAAAAAATTCCTTGAGAGTTTATTAAATTTGTATAATTAAGGTCACACATTTTGAAGTTATATTCTTATGAGATGTCAGAGAGTAAAGCAAATACATACTATTCTGGTTAGACAAAGAGCAGTATATGGACATATTACAAAAATATTTGATGATACAATTTAAATTATAGTGTTTAAAGAGTCAATGAAAAGTTCACAGGCTATAATTAGACTGACGCATTAAGACTCTTGAGTATACTCTTCTTATATGCATAGTATTTAGAGCTGGATAACTCAAGATAGTAGTCAAGCTTTAAAAAGTGAAATGTGCAGAAACCTTATCAATAAAGTCATAGTTTTATTATATTATTTATAGCATTATAATCTATAATGCCATTTTACCAAACTCCAGGGACCACACATATTGTTGGATGAGATTATAAAGTATCTAGGCACACTGTATAATTATAGGAAGAAGAGAAGGTACTTATGTTAAAGTGACATAGAATTGAAGATGAACAGCCAGTTGTTTCATCACTTCAGCCTGACTACCATAACTTCAGTGTTAGTATATAACTGATTATATATTATTGTCACACTATTACTTAATGAAACATAAAAATAATTTCAGACACCGCCCGGATCTGAAGGGACTTGGTCAACAGCTTCCTGTACCCAAATCCCGTAGGAGGGTAAGCTAAACATTCAGAGGGGCAGACACACCTGGGAAGCGAGAAGAGTGTCTACACTCTGCCCACATTTCTGATTCCAGAGGAAATCACCTAAAGTCATCTGGGATCCCTGTGCAAGGGGCCCGGGAAAAGGCTGGCCAGGCACTGCTGGTTGCCTCGCTTACGGAGAGCTCAAACACAGCCCCCAGGAGTGGCCAGGGACCACAGGTAAGACCGACTTTTCTGCTCCAAGAGATCTGCCAGGTGGACTCAGGACACACGCCCATGGGAACAGCTGAAGACCAGTAGACAGGAAAGACTACACACCTGAAAGCAGAACATTCTGTTCCCGTAACTGACTGAAAGAAAACAGGAAAACAGGTCTACAGCATTTCTGACACACTCCTATAATAGTATGGTCTAGCCACTGTCAGAAATAGCATAACAAGGTAACACCAGAGACAACCTGATGGCGAGAGGCAAGCACAGGAAACCAAGCAACAGAAACCAAGAGTACATGGCATCATCAAAGCCCAATTCTCCCACCAAAGCAAACACGGAATATCCAAACGCACCAGAAATACAAGATCTTGATTATAAATCACATTTGTTCATGGTGATGGAGGACTTTAAGAAAGACATAAAGAACTCCCTTAGAGAAATGCAAGAAAACACAAATAGGAGAGAGAGACCCAACCGCCTGGTCAGGTGGGCACTCCTGAGGCTGCAGAGCGGAAGAGACCACCAACACTGCTCACCACTGCCCACATCCCTGGCCCAAGAGGAAACCGTATAAGGCCTCTGGGCTCCCGTGGGGGAGGGCCCAGGGGCGGCAGGACCCCTGCCTGAGACACCGCCGGAACCTGATAGAAACAGACCGGATAAACAGTTCTCTGCACCCAAATCCCGTGGGAGGGAGAGCTAAACCTTCAGAGAGGCAGACAAGCCTGGGAAACCAGAAGAGACTGCTCCCTGCACACACATCTCGGACGCCAGAGGAAAAAGCCAAAGACCATCTGGAACCCTGGTGCACTAAAGCTCCAGGAAGGGGCGGCACAGGTCTTCCTGGTTGCTGCCACTGCAGAGAGCCCGTGGGCAGCACCCCACGAGCGAACTTGAGCCTCAGGACCACAGGTAAGACCAAATTTTCTGCTGCAAGAAAGCAGCCTGGTGAACTCAAGACACAGGCCCACAGGAACAGCTGAAGACCTGTAGAGAGGAAAAACTACATGCCCGAAAGCAGAACACTCTGTCCCCATAACTGACTGAAAGAGAGGAAAACAGGTCTACAGCACTCCTGACACACAGGCTTATAGGACAGTCTAGCCACTGTCAGAAATAGCAGAACAAAGTAACACTAGAGATAATCTGATGGCGAGAGGCAAGCGCAGGAACCCAAGCAACAGAAACCAAGACTACATGGCACCATCGGAGCCCAATTCTCCCATCAAAACAAACATGGAATATCCAAACACACCAGAAAAGCAAGATCTAGTTCCAAAATCATTTTTGATCATGATGCTGGAGGACTTCAAGAAAGACATGAAGAACTCCCTTAGAGAACAAGTAGAAGCCTACAGAGAGGAATCGCAAAAATGCCTGAAAGAATCGCAAAAATCCCTGAAAGAATTCCAGGAAAACATAAATAAACAAGTAGAAGCCCATAGAGAGGAGACACAAAAATCCCTGAAAGAATTCCAGGAAAACACAATCAAACAGTTGAAGGAATTAAAAATGGAAATAGAAGCAATCAAGAAAACCAATGGAAACAACCCTGGATATAGAAAACCAAAAGAAGAGACAAGGAGCTGTAGATACAAGCTTCACCAACAGAATACAAGAGATGGAAGAGAGAATCTCAGGAGCAGAAGATTCCATAGAAATCATTGACTCAACTGTCAAAGATAATGTAAAGCGGAAAAAGCTACTGGTCCAAAACATACAGGAAATCCAGGAGTCAATGAGAAGATCAAACCTAAGGATAATAGGCATAGAAGAGAGTGAAGACTCCCAGCTCAAAGGACCAGTAAATATCTTCAACAAAATCATAGAAGAAAACGTCCCTAACCTAAAAAAAGAGATTCATAGACATACAAGAAGCCTACAGAACTCCAAATAGATTGGACCAGAAAAGAAACACCTCCCGTAACATAATTGTCAAAACACCAAACGCACAAAATAAAGGAAGAATATTAAAAGCAGTAAGGGAAAAAGGTCAAGTAACATATAAAGGGAGACCTATCAGAATCACACCAGACTTCTCGCCAGAAACTATGAAGGCCAGAAGATCCTGGACTGATGTCATACAGACCCTAAGAGAACACAAATGCTAGCCCAGGTTACTGTATCCTGCAAAACTCTCAATGAACATAGATGGAGAAACCAAGATATACCATGACAAAACCAAATTTACACAATATCTTTCTACAAATCCAGCACTACAAAGGATAATAAATGGTAAAGCCCAACATAAGGAGGCAAGCTATACCCTAGAAGAAGCAAGAAACTAATCGTCTTGGCAACAAAACAAAGAGAATGAAAGCACACAAACATAACCTCACATCCAAATATGAATATAAAGGGAAACAATAATCACTATTCCTTAATATCTCTCAATATCAATGGCCTCAACTCCCCAATAAAAAGACATAGATTAACAAACTGGATACGCAACGAGGACCCTGCATTCTGCTGCCTACAGGAAACACACCTCAGAGACAAAGACAGACACTACCTCAGAGTGAAAGGCTGGAAAACAACTTTCCAAGCAAATGGTCAGAAGAAGCAAGCTGGAGTAGCCATTCTAATATCAAATAAAATCAATTTCCAACTAAAAGTCATCAAAAAAGATAAGGAAGGACACTTCATATTCATCAAAGGAAAAATCAACCAAGATGAACTCTCAATCCTAAATATCTATGCCCCAAATACAAGGGCACCTACATATGTAAAAGAAACCTTACTAAAGCTCAAAACACACAATTGCACCTCACACAATAATAGTGGGAGATTTCAACAACCCACTCTCATCAATGGACAGATCATGGAAACAGAAATTAAACAGTGATGTAGACAGACTAAGAGAAGTCATGAGCCAAATGGACTTAACGGATATTTATAGAACATTCTATCCTAACGCAAAAGGATATACCTTCTTCTCAGCTCCTCATGGTACTTTCTCCAAAATTGACCATATAATTGGTCAAAAAACGGGCCTCAACAGGAACAGAAAGATAGAAATAATCCCATGCGTGCTATCGGACCACCACGGCCTAAAACTGGTCTTCAATAACAGTAAGGGAAGAATGCCCACATATACGTGGAAATTGAACAATGCTCTACTCAATGATAACCTGGTCAAGGAAGAAATAAAGAAAGAAATTAAAAACTTTTTAGAATTTAATGAAAATGAAGATACAAGATACCCAAACTTATGGGACACAATGAAAGCTGTGCTAAGAGGAAAACTCATAGCGCTTAGTGTCTGCAGAAAGAAACAGGAAAGAGCATATGTCCGCAGCTTGACAGCACACCTAAAAGCTCTAGAACAAAAAGAAGCAAATACACCCAGGAGGAGTAGAAGGCAGGAAATAATCAAACTCAGAGCTGAAATCAACCAAGTAGAAACAAAAAGGACCATAGAAAGAATCAACAGAACGAAAAGTTGGTTCTTTGAGAAAATCAACAAGATAGATAAACCCTTAGCCAGACTAACGAGAGGACACAGAGAGTGTGTCCAAATTAACAAAATCAGAAATGAAAAGGGAGACATAACTACAGATTCAGAGGAAATTCAAAAAATCATCAGATCTTACTATAAAAACATATATTCAACAAAACTTGAAAATCTTCAGGAAATGGACAATTTCCTAGACAGATACCAGTTATCGAAGTTAAATCAGGAACAGATAAACCAGTTAAACAACCCCATAACTCCTAAGGAAATAGAAGCAGTCATTAAAGGTCTCCCAACCAAAAAGAGCCCAGGTCCAGACGGGTTTAGTGCAGAATTCCATCAAACCTTCATAGAAGACCTCATACCAATATTATCCAAACTATTCCACAAAATTGAAACAGATGGAGCCCTACCGAATTCCTTCTATGAAGCCACAATTACTCTTATACCTAAACCACACAAAGAATGAATATCGACGCAAAATACTCAATAAAATTCTGGCAAACCGAATTCAAGAGCACATCAAAACAATCATCCACCATGATCAAGTAGGCTTCATCCCAGGCATGCAGGGATGGTTTAATATACGGAAAACCATCAACGTGATCCATTATATAAACAAACTGAAAGAACAGAACCACATGATCATTTCATTAGATGCTGAGAAAGCATTTGACAAAATTCAACACCCCTTCATGATAAAAGTCCTGGAAAGAATAGGAATTCAAGGCCCATACCTAAACATAGTAAAAGCCATATACAGCAAACCAGTTGCTAACATTAAACTAAATGGAGAGAAACTTGAAGCAATCCCACTAAAATCAGGGACTAGACAAGGCTGCCCACTCTCTCCCTACTTATTCAATATAGTTCTTGAAGTTCTAGCCAGAGCAATCAGACAACAAAAGGAGATCAAGGGGATACAGATCGGAAAAGAGGAGATCAAAATATCACTATTTGCAGATGACATGATAGTATATTTAAGTGATCCCAAAAGTTCCACCAGAGAACTACTAAAGCTGATAAACAACTTCAGCAAAGTGGCTGGGTATAAAATTAACTCAAATAAATCAGTTGCCTTCCTCTATACAAAAGAGAAACAAGCCGAGAAAGAAATTAGGGAAACGACACCCTTCATAATAGACCCAAATAATATAAAATACCTCGGTGTGACTTTAACCAAGCAAGTAAAAGATCTGTACAATAAGAACTTCAAGACACTGAGGAAAGAAATTGAAGAAGACCTCAGAAGATGGAAAGATCTCCCATGCTCATGGATTGGCAGGATTAATATAGTAAAAATGGCCATTTTACCATTTGCAAATTCATCTGGAATAACAAAAAACAAAGAAGCTAAAGCTATCCTCAACAATAAAAGGACTTCAGGGGGAATCACTATCCCTGAACTCAAGCAGTATTACAGAGCAATAGTGATAAAAACTGCATGGTATTGGTATAGAGACAGACAGATAGACCAATGGAATAGAATTGAAGACCCAGAAATGAACCCACACACCTATGGTCACTTGATTTTTGACAAAGGAGCCAAAACCATAGACTAGTTCACTGGGGGTTCAGTCTTAGCAGGACCCAGGGCTAGTCTATGGGGGGAGGGCGGCAATGGGGGGAGGGTTGGGAGGGGAACACACATAAGGAAGGGGAGGGGGGAGGGGGATTTGCCTGGAAACCGGGAAAGGGAATAACATTTGAAATGTATATAAGAAATACTCAAGTTAATAAAAAAAAAAGAAAACACAAATAAACAAGTAGAAGCCCTTAGAGGGGAAATAAAAAATTCCCTGAAAGAATTACAGGAAGACACAAGCAAACATGTGAACGAATTGAAAATGGAAATAGAAAAAATAAAGAAAGCACAAAGCGAGACAAGCCTGGATATAGAAAACCAAAGGAAGAGACAAGGAGCCGTAGATACGAGCATCACCAACAGAATAAAAGATAACAGAAGATTCCATAGAAATCATTGACACAACTGTCAAAGATAATGTAAAACAGAAAAAGCTACTGGTCCAAAACTTACAGGAAATCCAGGAGTCAATGAGAAGATCAAACCTAAGGATAATAGGTATCGAAGAGAGTGAAGACTCCTAGCTCAAAGGACCAGTAAATATCTTCAACAAAATCATAGAAGAAAACTTCCCTAACCTAAAGAAAGAGATGCCCGTAAACTTACAAGAAGCCTAAAGAACTCCAAATAGGGATCAGAAAAGAAACTCCTCCCATCACATAATAGTCAAAACACCAAATGCACAAAACAAAGAAAGAATATTAAAAGCAGGAAGGGAAAAAGGTCAAGTAGCATATAAAGGCAGACATATCAGAATCACAACAGACTTTTCACCAGAGACTATGAAAGCCAGAAGATCCTGGACAGATATGATAAAGACCCTAAGAGAACACAAATGCCATCCGAAGTTACTGTATCCAGCAAAATTCTCAATTAACATAGATGGAGAGACCAAGATATTCCGTGAAAACCAAATTTACACAATATCTTTCTATAAATCCAGCCCTACAAAGGATAATAAATGGTAAAGCCCAACATAAGGAGGCAAGCTACACCCTAGAAAAAGCAAGAAACTAATCGTCTTGACAATAAAACAAAGAGAAGAAAAAAATATGAATATAACAGGAAGCAACAATCACTATGCCTTAATATCTCTCAATATCAATGGATTCAATTCCCCAATAAAAAGACATAGATTAACAAACTGGATATGCAATGAGTACCCTGAACTCTGATGTCAACAGGAAACACACCTCAGAGACAAAGACAGACACTACCTCAGAGGGAAAGACTGTAAAACAACTTTCCAAGCAAATGTCTGAAGAAGCAAGCTGGAGTAGCCATTCTAATATCAAATAAATTCAATGTTCAACCAAAAGTCATCCAAAAAGATAAGGAAGGACACTTCATATTCATCAAAGGAAAAATTCACCAACGTGAACTCTCATTCCTAAATATCTATGCTCCAAATACAAGGGCACCTACATACATAAAAGAAACCTTACTAAAGGTCAAAGGACACATTGTACCTCGCACAATAATAGTAGGAGATTTCAACACCTCACTCTCATCAATGTACAGATCATGGAAACAGAAATTAAATAGAGACATAGACAGACTAAGAGAAGTCATGAACCAAATGGACTTAACAGATATTTATAGAACATCCTATCCTAAAACAAAAGGATATTCCTTGTTCTCACCACCTCATGGTATTTTCAACAAAATTGACCATATAATCGGTCATAAAATAGGCCTCAATAGATACAGAAAGATAGAAATAATCCCACACTTCCTATGAGACCACCACGGGCTAAAGCTGGTCTTTAATAACAATAAGGGAAGAACGCCCACATATACATGGAGGTTGAACAATGCTTTATTAAATTATAACCTGGTCAAGGAGGAAATAAAGAAAGAAACTAAAGACTTCTTAGAATTTAATGAAAATGAAGGTACAACATACCCAAACTTATGGGACACAATAAAAGTTGTGCTAAGAGGAAAACTCATAGCTCTGAGTGCCTGTAGAAAGAATCAGGAGAGAGCATATATCAGCAGCTTGACAGCACACCTAAAAGCTCTAGAACAAAAAGAAGCAAATACACCCAGGAGGAGTGGAAGGCAGGAAATAATCAAACTCAGAGCTGAAATTAACCAAGTAGAAACAAAGAGGACTATACAAAGAATCAACAGAACCAAAAGCTGTTTCTTTGAGAAAATCAACAAGATAGATAAACCCTTAGCCAGACTAATGAGAGGACACAGAGAGTGTGTCCAAATTAACAAAATCAGAAATGAACAGGGAGCTATAACTACAGAATCAGAGGAAATTAAAAAAATCATCAGACCCTACTAAAAAAGCCTATATTCAACAAAACTTGAAAATCTGCAGGAAATGGACATTTTCCTAGACAGATACCAGGTACCAAAGTTAAATCTGGAACAGATAAACCATGCAAAAAAAAAAAAAAAAACCCATAAATCCTAAAGAAGTAGAAGCAGTCATTAAAAGCCTTCCAAACAAAAAGAGCCCAGGTCCAGATGGGTTCAGTGCAGAATTCTATCAGACCTTCGTAGAAGACCTCATACCAATACTATCCAAACTATTCCACAAAATTGAAACAGATGGAGCATTACTGAATTCCTTCTAGGAAGCCACGATTACTCTTATACCTAAACCACACAAAGACTCAACTAAGAAAGAGAACTTCAGACCAATTTCCTGTATGAATATCAATGCAAAAATACTCAATAAAATACTTGCAAACCGAATCCAAGAGCACATCAAAACAATCATTCATCATGATCAAGTAGGCTTCATCCTAGGTATGCAGGGATGGTTTAATATATGGAAAACCATCAATGTAATCCATTATATAAACAAACTGAAAGAACAAAACCACATCATCATTTCATCAGATGCTGAGAAAGCACTTGACAAAATTCAACAGCCCTTCATGTTAAAAAGTCCTGGAAAGAATAGGAATTCAAGGCCCATACCTAAACATAGTAAAAGTCATATACAGCAATCCAGTAGCTAATATTAAACTAAATGGAGAGAAATTTAATCCAACTAAAATCAGGGACTAGAAAAGGCTGCCCACTCTCTCCCTACATATTCAGTATAGTTCTTGAAGTCTTAGCCAGAGCAATCAGAAAAATTGGAGATCAAATGGATTGGAAAGGAAGAAATCAAAATATCACTATTTGCAGAAGATATGATTGTGTTCTTAAGGCATCCCAAAAGTTACACCAGAGAACTACTAAACCTGATAAATGCTGTGATAGTGGCTGGGTATAAAATTAACTCAAATAAATCAGTAACCTTCCTCTACACAAAAGAGAAACAAGCCAAGAAAACATTAGGGAAACAACACCCTACATTATAGTCCCAAATAATATAAAAAACCTCCATGTGACTTTAACCAAGCAAGTGAAAGATCAGTATGATAAGAACATCAAGCCTCTGAAGAAAGAAATTGAAGATCTCAGAAGATGGAATGATCTCCCATGCTCATGGATTGGCAGATTTAATGTAGTAAAAATGGCCATTTTACCAAAAGCGATCTACAGATTCAACGCAATCCCCAACAAAATACCCATCCAGTTCTTCAGAGAGTTATACAGAACAATTTGCAAATTCATCTGGAATAACAAAAAACCCAGGATAGCTACAACTAGCCTCAATAATAAAGGGACTTTTGGGGAATAACTATCCCTGAACTCAAGCAGTATTACAGAACAATAGTGAAAAAACTGCATGGTATTGGTACAGAGACAGACAGATAGACCAGTCGAATAGAATTGAAGACCTAGAAATGAACCCACACACCTATGGTCACTTGATTTTTGACATAGGAGCCAAAACCATCCAATGGAAAAAAGATAACATTTTCAGCAAATGGTGCTGGTTCAACTGGAGGTCAACATGTAGAAGAATGCAGATTGATCCATGCTTATCACCCTGTACAAAGCTTACATCCATGTGGACCAAGAGCCTCCACATCAAACCAGATACACTCAAACTAATAGAACAAAAAGTGGGGGAAGTATCTTGAACACATGGGCACTGGGGAAAATTTCCTGAAGAAAACACCAATGGCTTATCCTCTAAGACCATGAATTGACAAATTGGATCTCATAAAACTGCAAAGATTATGCAAGGCAAAGGACAGTCTTGTTAGGACAAAACAGCCACCAACAGATTGGGAAAAGATCTTTACCAATTCTACAACTGATAGATGGCTCATATCCAAAATATACAAAGAACTCAAGAAGTTAGACTGCAGGGAGACAAATAACCCTATTAAAAATGGGGTTCAGAGCTAAACAAAGAATTCACAGCTGAGGAATGCTGTATGGCTGAGAAACACCTAAAGAAATGTTCAACATCTTTGATTGTAAGGGAAATGAAAATCAAAACAACCCTGAGATTTCACCTCACACCAGTATGAATGGCTAAGATCAAAAACGCGGGTGACAGCAAATGCTGGTGAAGATGTGGAGAAAGAAGAACACTCCTCCATTAATGGTGGGATTGCAGACTGGTACAACCATTCTGGAAATCAGTTTGAAGGTTTCTCAGAAAATTGGACATTGAAGTGCCTGAGGACCCAGCTATACCTCTCTTGGGCATATACCCAAAAGATGTCCCAACATATAACAAAGACACATGCTCCACTATGTTCATCGCAGCCTTATTTAAAAGAGTCAGAAGCTGGAAAGAACCCAGATGCCCTTCAACAGAGGAATGGATACAGAAAATTTGGTACATCTACACAATGGAATACTAATCAGCTATTAGAAAGAGTGACTTTATGAAATTCATAAGCAAATGGATGGAACTGGAAAATATCATCCTGAGTGAGGTAACCCAATCACAGAAAAACACACATGGTATGCACTCATTGATAAGTGTATATTAGCTCAAATTCTCGAATTACCCTAGATGCACAGAACACTTGAAACTCAAGAAGGATGATCAAAATGCAAATGCTTCACTTCCTTAAAAGGGGAAGAAGAATACCCTTGGGAGGGAATAGGGAGGCAAAGTTTAGAACAGAGGCAGAAGGAACACCCATTCAGAGCCTGCCCCACATGTGGCCCATACATATACAGCCACCAAACTAGATAACATGGATGAAGCAAAGAAGTGCAGGCTGACAGGAACTGGATGTATATCTCTCCTGAAAGACACAGTCAGAATACAACAAATACATAGGCGAATGCCATCATTAAAGCACTGAACTGAGAATGGGACCCCTGTTGAAGAAATTAGATAAAGGACTGAAAGAGCTTGAAGGGGCTTGAGACCTCATATGAACAACAATGCCATCCAACCAGAGCTTCCAGGGACTAAGACACTACCCAAAGACTATACATGGACTGACCCTGGGCTCCAACCTCATAGGTAGCAATGAATAGCCTAGTAAGACCAGTGCCCTTGGTCCTGCCAAGACTGAACCCCCAGTGAACATGATTGTTGGGGGCGAGGGCGGTAATAGGGGGAGGATGGGGAGGGTAATACCCATAGAGTTGGTGACGGGGAGAATTTAGGGGGATGTTGGCCTGGAAACAGGGAAAGGGAATAATAATTGAAATGTAAATAAGAAATACCCTAGTTAATTAAGATAAAAAAAGGGAAACAACAACAACAACAACACCACACACACACACACACACACACACACACACACACACCCAAAACAAAGTGGCTATAGTAATCTCAGAAAGGCAGCAGCCACTTAGGTCTTAAATAGAAGATTATAAATATATGTGTATATATATATATACATATACACACACAAATATATATACATATATATGTATATATATATATATGGCTGTAACATCTTTTTTTTCTTTATTAACTTGAGTATTTCTTATTTACATTTTGATTGTTATTCCCCTTCCAGGTTTCCAGGCCAACATCCCCCTAACCCCTCCCTCTCCCCTTCTATATTGGTGTTCCCCTCCCCATCCTCCCCCCATTACCGCCCTCCCCCCAACCATCACGTTCACTGGGGGTTCAGCCTTGGCATGACCAAGGGGAACTTCCACTGGCGCTCTTACTATTCATTGCTACCTATGAGGTTGGAGTTCTTAAACCCATCAGTTGGAATGCAAAAGGGACCCATGGAAGGTAGACTTAAGGACTATAAAGCAGGAGCAAATGTTGAAACTAGAGAACTAAGGACAGAAAAACATTCTACAGGCTTTGATTTCTGAAAGCCTAAAGGCTCTCCAAAGCCAACCTAAGCCAGAGCCTTGGAGTCCTTCCCAACCATGTCAGGACAGGTCATAATGTGACCTCATGAGGAGCAATTGTGAGACAGTCCAGCCAACAGATGTTAAGCTGTAGGAAGGCCTGGATTTCTTTGAGTGCGTTTAGAGGAGTGGTGGAGTGGAGAACTTGGTGATTTTGGTGAATCTAGTGAGCAGTGTGTGGATTTTGAATTTGATTGATTTGTGTGTAGCTTGTGTATGTGTGTCTAGATCAGTGTTTATTTGGGTGGAGAGTTGCTTGTGTGTGTGTGTGTGTGTGTGTGTGTGTGTGTGTTGTGTTTTAAGTTTACTTGAGTGTGTGAGTACCTTTTTGAGTGTGTGTGTGTGTTGTGTTTTAAGTTTACTTGAGTGTGTGAGTACCTTTTTGAGTGTGTGTGTGTGTGTGTGTGTGTGTGTGTGTGTGTGTTGGTATACCTGTGGGTGACTGTGAGTGCATCTGTGTGTGTGTGTGTGTGTGTGTGTGTGTGTGTGTGCCCAACTGTGTGTGCGAGTGTCTTTTGTGCCCTGTTGGTGCACTAGTTGTAGGTGTTAGAACACCTGTGTGAGGAAAAGTATTGAGGCCAGCAGTCAGCTTGGCCATTGTTTGTAAGGTAAGCATCTACCATACTTTGTTTTATGTTTATTTATTTGCTTATTTACCTTACATCACAATCATAGCCTCTCCTTCTCTCCTCTCCTCCTAGTCCCACCTCACATGCCGCACTTCCTATAATTCCCTTCCCTCCTCAGAGAAGAAGTGGGCAACCCCTTGGGTGTCACTCTCCCCTGAAACATCAGTTCCTAGGAGGACTAAGTTTATCCTCACCCACTGAGGTCAGAAAAACCAACCCATGTAGGGGAAAGGGATCCAAAGGCAGGCAACAGAATAAGAGATAACCTCTGCTCCAACTGTTAGGAGCAGAAGACACTTACATTAAATTGTGTCTGCAAGTCATAGAGCATAATTAACAATGCTCTGTCCCATGGGCTGGGTCTCAAGGTGGGCTGGTCATTGATTGGACTTTCCTTCAATCTCTGCTCCACTTTTATCCCTGAACATCTTGTAAGTAAGACGAATTTTGGGTTGAAGGTTTTGTGGGTTTGTTAGTGTCCCCCTTCCCCTAGTGAAAATCCTTTCTACCTACAGGACATGGGTATATCAGTCTCTTCAACCCCAGCTGCTAGTAGGCTCAGCTAACATCACTCTAATAGACTCCCTGGAGCATCCCACCCCCAGTCTCCAATTCATGCCAGAGATGCATTGCCCAAACCCAGGCCTCTCCTTCCCCCTCCCTCTGTACTCTGTTCTCTTCCCCAATCCTCTCCCCATCAGTTCCCTCCCTCCATTCAACTCTTTGAATTTCCCTTTTTGAATGAGATTCAAGCATCCTGCCTTGAGTTATCCTTATTTAGCTTTTTGGGTCTGTTGATTATAGCATGGTTATCCTGTACTTTGTAGCTAATATCCACTTATAAGTGTATACATACTAGGTTTGTCCTTCTGGGTCAGGGTTACGTCACTCCGGATGATATTTTCAGTTTCTAATCATTGGCGTTCAAGTTTCACGGTATCCTCCTTTTAATAACTGAGTAATATTCCACTGTATAAATGAAACAAATTTTCTTATCCATTCTTTAGTGAGGAACATCTGAGTTGTTTCAAGTTTCTGGCTGCTATGAATACAGTTGAGGAAGTTGCTTGTGGTATGGTGAAACATCTTTTGGGTATATGCCTGGGAGTGGTATAGGTGGGTCTTGAGTTAGAACTATTCCCGATTTTCTAAGAAACTGCCAAATTGATTTCCAGAGTGGTTGTTCAAATTGGTACTCCCATCAACAATGGAAGAGTGTTCTTCTTGCTCCATATCCTCAACAGCATGTGATGTCACTTGAGTTTTAGATCTTACACATTCTGATGGGTGTAAAATGGAATTTCAGAGTCATTTTGATTTGTATTTCATTGATGACTAAGTACATCGAACATTTCTTTAAGTGCTTCTCAGCCTTTAGAGATCCCTCACTTGAGAATTCTCTGTCTGGCTCTGTGCCCCTTTTCAATTGGGTTGTTTGCATTCACAGTGTATAGCTTCTTGGCTTCTTTATATACTTTGGATATTAGCCCTCTATCAGATGTAGGATCATGCAGATCTTTCCACACTCTTTAGGCTGTTGTTTTGTCCTAAAGACAGTGTCCTCTGCACTACAGAAGATTTCAGTTTCATGAGGTCCCATTGTTGATCTTAGTGTCTGAGCCACTGCTGTGTTCAGGAAGTTGTCTCCTGAACCAATGAGTTCAAGGCTATTTCCCACTTTCTGTTGTATTACATTTAGTGTGTCTGATTTTATGTTGAGGTCTTTGATCTACTTCATAATCCAAAGTTAAAATTGTACAGTTGACAGTTTTTATGTGGGTTTTAAAGATCGGAACATTTTCCCTTGAGTTTTGCTAGTTAACTACTGAACTCTCTCCCTAGCCTGTGGATATTGGAGGGTTTGGTTTTGGGTTTGGGTTTTTTGTTTGTTTATTTTTCTGAGGTTAGGTTTTTTCTGCTTACCCCTGAGTACCCTGGAACATTCTATAGACAAGGCAGGCCTCAAACTCAGAGATCTGCCTGCCTCTGCCTCCTGAGTGCTGAGAGGAAAGGTGTGGACCACCACCACCCAGGGATTATTTGAGTTTTAACCTTTTATGCTTCTGATTTTATTTTCTGGTTTCTTCGCCTGGATCGTTTTTGGCTTTCAGAGTTTGTTGAGTTTTTTTTTTAAATATCTTTTGTTTTTCTTACGTTTACAATTTGGAGAATTTTTTGCTGAATTTTGTGGAGAATCTAGTGTTGGTTTCAATCTTGTATCTATTGAGACCTGTTTTGTGACTAATTATATGGTTAGTTTTGGAAAAGGTACCTTGAGGTACTGAGAAGAAGGTATATTCTTTTGTTTTAGGATGAAATATTCTATAAATATCTGTTAAAGCCATTTGGTTCCTAACTTCTGTCAGTTTAGCTATGTCTGTGTTAGGTTTTTGTTTCCGTGATCTGTCCATTGATGAGACTGGGATGTTGAAGTCTCCCACGATTATTGTGTGAGGTGCAATGTGAGCTTTGAGCTTGAGTAAGTATACTTTTATGAATGTAGGTGCCCTTGCATTTGAAGCAGAGATATTCAGGATTGAGAGCTCATCTTGGTGGATTTTTTTCTTTGATGAATATGAAAGTTTTTTGATAACTTTTGGTTGAAAGTCAATTTTGTTAGAATGGGAATTCCAGCTTGTTTCTTGGGACCATCTTCTTGGAAAATTGTTTTCCAGACTTTTACTCTGAGGTAGAGGCTGTCTTTGACACTGAGGTTTATTTCCTCTATGCAGCAAAATTCTGGGTCCTCTTTACATGTCCAGTCTGTTAGACTATGTCTTTTTATTGAGGGAATTGAGTCCACTGCTGTTACAACATATTAAGGAAAGTTTGTGTGGCTCTCTTCTTTTGTGTGTGTTGCAAGGAGATTACTTTCTTGATTTTTCTAAGGGGTAGTTTCCCTCCTTGTGTTGGAGTTGTCCATCTATTATCCTTTTTTGGAATGGGTTTGTGGAAAGATATTGTGTAAATTTTGTTTTGCCATGTAATATCTTCTTTTCTCCATCTATGGTAATTGAGAGTTTTGCTGGATACAGTTACCTGGTCTGGCATTTGTGTTCTCTTAGGGTCTGTTTGACATCTGCCAAGTATCTTCTGGCATTCATCGTCTCTGGTGAGGAGTCTGGTGTAATTCTGATAAGTCTGCCTTCATATGTTACTTGACCTTCTACCCTTACTGCTTTTAATATTCTGTCTTTGTTTTGTGCATTTGGTGTTTCTTTTGTGGTCCAATCTATTTGGAGTTCTCTGGCTTCTTGGATGTTTATGGGCATCTCTTATTTTAAGTTAGGGGAGTTACCTTCAATAATTTTTTGAAGATATTTACTGGCCTTTTAAGTTGGAAATCTTTCTCTCTTCCATTCCTATTATCCTTAGGTTGCTGCAATTTTCTCTTGCCATCTGGTTGTCTCTGGTGTTACCTCGTCTTGCTGTCTATAACAGTGGCTTGTCCCTCCTGTAAGCCTGTGTATTAGCAATCCTGGAGACCGGCTTTCTCACAGTCATTGCTGGGTACAGGGAGCTTTGGAACTGGCTCAGCTCTGTCTCGAGGCAGGACTGAAAGGGTTCTATCCCAGATTGCTGCTGGGTTGATGTGTCCTGAGGGCTCCAGGCAGGACCCTTGGAGCAGAACTGGTGGTCTTAGAACTTCTCTCTAGTTTGTCATTGCTCCTTGTAAATGACTTTCAACTCTTGCACAAGGATAGACCAGAAGGATCCTCATCCTGACTACTCCTAGGAACCTGGGTACAGAGGGCTCTAGGCAGGTTCCTCTTTTGCCTGGAATGTGAGCAGAATTGGTCTCCCCCGTGCTCTCAGAATTCTCCTCACTTCTGAGAGTCCAGCTCTTTCCCCCATGGGATTTGGGTACCTCTCTCATAGCTTTCTTTATGCATGGGAGTTATGGTCATTGCTGTTTTTACTCTGTCTGGGGATTTGAGTTTGTGATTATTTGTGGTTTTTAAAAGTTATAGTATTTTCTTGAAGAATTTCATACTTCCGTTGAATGTATTTGGATCCTCTTCACTCCCTGCATCCTTCACCAACTCCTCCCACATCCATCTAGATAGCCACTTCCCACAACCCACAAATTCATGTATTTTTAAGTAACCTGGTGTCCTATATTCCTGAGTGTGGGCAATGACTCTCTTCCCTATGTGTCAACAACTGTCAATGTCCCCACTCTGGGTTAGTCATGCAGGACTGCTTGATTTTGTGGAGATCTGATGCAGGCAGCCACAGCTGTTTGGAATTTATGAATGAGGTGGTCTTGTGTTGAGAAGATATTTTGAAGATATTTTGATATGGCTCTTCCCAACCCCAGGATCTTACAATTTCTCTGGCCTCATTTTCCATTATAGTCCCTGAGCCATGGAGGGAGGGAGGGTAAAATGTAGACACACCCCCCACACCTGGTTTTGTCTGAGCACTTCCTTAACACGTATTCTCCAGTCTTTTAGCAGCTATGAGTTTCTGTGCTATTGCACCAAGAAATTTCTCTGAGATATGAGAGTTGTACTACTAAATCTGAAGACTTCTTGCAAGGATCTGCATATGAATAAGAACATGCCATGTTTGTTATTTTGAGTCTGGGTGAGCTCACTTAGTGTAACCCTGTCTACCTCCATGCATTTAGATGGCAACTTCATAATTTCAGTTTCTTATACATCTGAATGATATTGTGCATAGTTACCACATTCTCATTAGCCACTCATCAGCTGGATGGATATCTAGGCTGCCTACATTCCCTGCATGGTGAATAAATGGAACAGTAAAATGAACATGGATGAACAAGTGTCTTTGCAGCAGGAAATATTGTTCCTTGAGTATATTCCAGGAATGGCGTAGCTGTATCAGGTGGCAAACAGATTTCTAGTTTTCTGAGGAATACCCACACTCTACAGTGGCCACCTCTGTTAATATCCTCCCACGGACACTGTGCATGAGGGTCTCCATCCCCCACATTCACCCCAGCATTGTTGCCTTTACCATTCTGATTAGAATAAGATGAAGTCTCAAACTAGTTTTAGTTTTCATCTCCCCAATGGCCAAAAATGATGAACATATACACATATATTTCTTAGCCATACATTCCTTAGCCACTTGCATGACTTCTCAGAAAAACCCTTTGCAGACCCGTATCCCAATTAATCCCAATTGTTCATTGGGATGTTTCCTTGGTAATATTTCTTCGTATAGTCTAGGAGTTTTGTATATTTTGTTTTAATCTTTAGGTTTTTAGCTTTTATGTGGTTTTGCTTGTTTGGAGGTTGATTTTGTTTCATTTCATTTTCTGTTGCTTGGAATTTCTACTTGTTAATAATTTTAATTTCTTTGTTCGTTTATATATTTCCTTGTACAGTTTTCTTCTTACACAATCAGTGATGTCGATTCTTAATGTGGCTGAGCTGTGCCCCTCCCTCCTAGTGACTTGTAGGGAGTTTTTTAATTAGGATTGCCTTGGCTTTGTGTGTGACTTTGCTTTTCTGGGTTTCTCTTGTTGTTATTTTGGTTGGTTTTAGTTTTCTGTTTTTCTTATTTTTCATTATTTTAGTTTCCATCTTAGCTTTCTTTCTTCCCTTTATTTCTTTTTCCTTCCTCTTAGGTAGCATTTATACTCTGTTACCTCCAATGAGCTCTGGGAGCGAACAGGAGTCAGAAAGGCTCCCATCTGAGGGCAGCTCTTACACAGAGTTTCCATTCTCAATATATGATTTTGAATACCATCGGCCATGGAGGCTATGCCACAGTAAAGCTGGCACTGCACCGCCTCACAGGCACCCCCGTGGCTGTCAAAATACTTATCAAGAAGGAACACTGGTGCCATCCGGTCACATCTGAGGTAGACATAATGATGAGCATCCACCACCCAAACATCATATCCCTTTTCCAAGTCATCGAGACTAAGAAGAAAATATACCTCATCATGGAGTTGGCCGAGGGGAAACAGCTTTATCATCGCATCCGAGAGGCTGGCCAACTGCAGGAGGATGAAGCTCGGGGAATATTCAGACAATTATTAAGTGCTACAGGATACTGCCACGCCCGGGGCATTGTTCACAGGGACCTGAAGCCAGACAATATCATGATAGACACTAGGGGAAGAATTAAAATCATTGATTTTGGTCTTGCCACTCACGTGAGGCCGGGGCAGAAGCTGAGATATCACTGTGGGACTTATGCATTTGCTGCTCCTGAGATGCTCCTCGGGAAATTGTATGAGGGCCCCAAGGTCGATGTGTGGACCCTAGGGGTTGTTTTATATTGTATGACAGTTGGAAGGCTCCCGTTTGATGATTCCAACATACCTCAGCTCCGATCGCAGGTTGTGTCAGGGAAGTATGCTGTCCCACCTGGCATGTCAGGAGAGCTCAAAGACATGCTTAGTCTTTTGTTGAAAGTGAACCCCCAGCATAGGCCCACAATTCCTGACCTTTTGACTCATCCCTGGCTCAAGACAGGCTCAGAGGGGTTCCCACAACCTTCTGAGGAACGGATCCCACTAAGGCCAGACCCGGCAGTTTTACGAGCAATGGAACAAATTGGGTTTAAAGCCCAGGATGTTAAAGATTCACTCTATCAGAATAAATACAATCAAACGGTGGCTTGCTACCACTTATTGGAAAGGCAGGCTCTTCAGGGGTGTGACAACTCAACCCGACCTGGGCCAATGAATCCATGGATGGCCCCATTCCCTTCCCTTGATAACCCTGCTACTTTTCCACAAGAGCTAAGAAGGAGAGGAAGCGAGCCCAGATGGCTCGGGTCATCCTCTAATAGTCAAGGGTCTACCTACGACCAGAAACCTAGTTACGGATTAGTCAAGAGAGCCAGTTGGCCTGGTGGTCGTCTCTGCAGGCCACTCCTGACAACACCCGCAGTGGACCTAACCAACAGAATTTCTAGAAGTGTCCCCTGCTTTTCTTCAGTGCACAGCAGGGGTGAGAAGAACATTAAAAGCACAGAAGACAAATCCAGTGCTTCAGCAGAGGTCAATCCTGTCCCTAGCAGGGCCTGGCCCAAAAGATTTAGGGGATGGGCCAAGAACATCGGAAATGGCCTGATGCAGCTATGTTGCTGCTTTCCCTCCAGAAAAAAACCTCACCTGGGGCACAACAGAGTTGTTCCCCAGAAATGAGGCATATGGAGGGAATCCGGAGATCAAGCATCCAGCACTGCCCAGGTACATTGCTGTATTTGAATGTATCTATCTTGCTTATGTCTGAGTCAACTGGGAGGTTATCATTGTGTGTATGTATATGGGAAGACGCACAGGGAAGCTAGGTCTAAACGTCATGGGATGAGGGTTAAATCTAACCTATATCACATCTGTCATCGCCAACAGTAACTTCTATGTGTATCCTGCTCATGGGAACTCTTAAGAAAAAATATTTAACTTGAAGGAGACAGCAAGATCCTGACCATTCTAGAAGGAGGTAGTGGGAGAAAGGAGATGCTGAGGGAGGAGAGAGTGGTGTGGAGTGGGAGCTAGGAGATGGGGGAAGAGGTTCAGGGAGCTTAGGGAGCAGTGTGGAACAGGGTGACCACATCTGGAGAGATGCCCTGTTCAGCTGAGGTTCCCTGGGTCCCTCTCACATGTGTCCTTGCCTTTTAGAAGAGCACTAGAGGATGCCAGATGCTACAACTCTGCTATCACAGTGTTGGATGCTATGACTCTGCAGTCGCACTGTTGGAGAGGACCCAGGTGTGAACAGGGACCTGGAGAAGGGAGTCCTGTGCCAGATGTCATGCTCCAGGTCTGCTGTGCTTCCCTCAGAGCCCTGAGTACAGACAGGAGGAAGGAAGCAAATGAAGAGATGCCAGGGGGCAGGAGAGCACCTCAAAGGCATCACTGTTCAGGGTCAGGGTTGGAAGCCAGTCCAAAGCTGGGAGAAGACCGGAGCCCTTCTGCCTACCCAGGGTCACGTCAGACCCTCTTCTCGGTGCACGTGCCCGCCTCACTCCTAATAGAGGATATAAGGCTTCTTGGTATTTTGTCTGACTCTCAGAATAAAATAGATGTCTGTGAAAAAATAATTTCAATATTTTCAAAGATTTACATATAGAAAAAGGTCAGAAATAAAATGTTTGATTTTTTTTATTGTTTGAACCTATTCTGTAAAAAAAAGGCTAAATTCAGGAACAGCTGACTTTTTTTTTTCACTACGTTCATTGATCTCTCATATCCTCCTCATATTGGTGTAGGACACCACAGTCCTTGACCACCAACAGAGATGAAAAGTATCTTCTATGGTCTAAAGTTTGGCTGAAAATGTGCCTCTGGACAGTATGTGGATACTGTATTCATAATGAGTTAGGGGGAGCAGGTGAGAAGTAAGACGCCCCTTGCTGAAACATGGTTATTGAGTAATTATATTATCTTCCTATATTGCAACATATAATTCATATATTTTAGTATGTTCACAATTTATTTTTTGTATTTTTCCCATTTAAATTTCAAGATGCTGTTCTTTTTCTGGCAGTGGTTAACATGCCACTGTCATGCCAATTGTGTTTCACCCAGACAATAAGAAAAGGTTTATGTTGTAACCCTGAAAATGTCTGCTAATTCCGTGGCACTGCAGATGCTGGATTTATGACCATTATCTTCTGCAACATCTACATTTGAGACACCTGTCACTAAGATAACACATTGTAGGTATGGACATTAATCATTCCATAAAGCAACAAGGTGTTACTAATATATAACACTAAATAGGGTGGTGTGAATGTTTTCCTTCTTGCTTGTTTGATGCATTCAATTTTTTAATGCTGGCAATGAGATACTTTTATACTTCTAGTCGCCAAATAAAACTTTAGGTAAAACTTTCCCAGGTTATCGAATTAACTGAATAGTAACAACAACAACAACAACAACAACAACAACAACAACAACAACAACAACGAACAAACAAACCTGATTAACTGTTCAGGCAGTACATTTGAAAAGCTTGTGCCAGGGTCAGGGTAAGTTGGTTCTTCCTAAAAGGTCAAAGCAAACCAACTGACCTTTTACTACAGAGAATTTATTATCTACCAGTTACATATACAATTGTTATTTTAAAAACTCTCATCTTTAATTGAGGGCTTTTTAAGGAGGAAAAGTAGAAAAATAGCTGGAATTAAAATGTAAAGGATTTGATTAATGTATCAATGATATCATCTTCCTAGAAAATGGTAAGAACTGCAATAGTTTACTTAGGGCAAAATAACATTGAAAAAACTTAAAATCAGGACTAGCAAAACTTCTATTTACGCTTGTGTTCAGATAGGGTGCATGTCTAAGCTGAGAGTGAAAATACTGCCCAAAGTTTTGTTTTTATATATAAGGAACTTTTAAGAATTACACTTATTTTTCACAGGCTACACAGTGACTTATTCAGACGCTTTGGATTGGGAAAAGTTTCATTCTAAGTCCTCTGTTGATGTGTAGTTTTGATCTTCTAAATCTCTAAGGTAGAAAATAGATGCCTTAAATGAAGGGCTGGGATGCGAAGAGTACTGTAAATCCTCATTTGTATTCCCAACTCAGACCAAACTCATCTTATGCTCTACTAAACACATGTCATCTTTTTGGAGCAATTTTTCCTGTTACAAGCTTACTTTTCTTTTTTCTGTTTCCATTTGGGTTCTCTCATTGGAAAGCTCAGTTCTGCTGGCTTATGGCATATCTTAGTCCCTTGTGTCTTTTTAATTTTGACAGGCCCATGAGTGTGTTGATATTTGTGGAAAAGGAAACTGCTAAAATGTATAATAGAGAACTCAGTTTTTTTTCATTAGAAATTACTATATACTACCTCTAACTTTGGTGTTCTGCCCTTCTTCTTCATTTTCTTTTTTATTTTAATATTAAGACTGTATTGTTGAGAAATCCCTGAATGGTAGACTCAGAGTTCACATGGGTGGATGTATTTAGAGCAGCACTTAAGTAGCACTAGCATGACAAGAGATGAAATGGGGCTGGAATTCTATTTCAAAGTTACTGATTTCATGGAACTCAGAGATGACAATGACTTCTAATCAAGAAATTCCAGTAGGAAGAGGATAAAATAGATAACTTGAAACAGGGTCTTGAGATGGTATCAGTAGATTTATGATTAGTAAATGAGTCAGGAATGAGTCGGGAAATTACAGATATGCTTGTAGTGAGAGACCAAAAGGAAATAACATGGAATGACTGAAGGAGCTATAAATGTTCCAGGGAATATTCTTAAAATAAATATCGTTGGCTGCTTGTCTGATACCTACCTTAAGTATTCTATATGTGTATTACCAAATACAGAGAACACAAATGGAAATAAATTGCTAATAAATTTTTTGCAATTAATAACACATTTCCCTTGTAGAAAAACTTAAATTACCCAACCTCAAAACCACTAAAGTGACATCAATCAGTTATCCCTCTCCCTTTCAAAATGGTTTTAGATTGTGCCCAATTATGAAGAATTGTAAACATGAGTTCATTTTACATAGGGAGCAGTGAAACACCAGTGTGTCTGATTGTTACTCAATATTTAAAACAATTACATTTTTCCATATCTATACCTAAGTCTTAGGGAGAAGGGATTGGGATATACCAGGAGATAATTGTCACAGTTCAGATGTTGGTAAACTGAATTCTCCAGCTTGAATTTTTCCTCACTGGGTTTGGCTACAGTGGTTATTGTACAAAGAAGCAATTTATAACACAGAAGCAAGTCAATGTTTGTCAGACTATGACAACATAGACTCTAGTTTACAAAACAGTTTATTATTTCCATATTATTTCCACATTTGTTTGAACACTTTAGTTTTGGATGCAGTCAGAACATCCTTCCATTTGCACAGATGAGCAAAAACAAATTATCTTAATGTTATGGTTTTTGCTGAAGTCCAAAATTTAAAAAAATGGAATTTAAAAATCACCTTGTTGCTTCTTACAGCATATCCAGAATTAAGTGTTAAGCCATAGCTAATGAGAAGCAGAGACAATACATCTATGTGTACACTGATGAACACAATCCTTAGTGAGATTATGTGCACATCTGAATTCACAATGTGCATGTCACAGATGATGTGCATTGGGATTAAGCATTTCATAGGCTTGTAGCCACAGTAGTCTACTCAGGTGGAGAGATTTTAGCTCAAATGCTCTATGTCAACCATTTACCATGAGTCCATCCACAGAAACCAGCAGTCACTGAACACTGGGAGTATTAGTAGTAATGTCAGTTTTAGGGAAAAAAAAAACCTTTGGTAGATTGCTTTGTGAGAGCAGGTAGAGTCAAAGACAAGGAAAAGTATTTTGTGCAGTCTTCTTTATTCACCATCTGAGGGATTGTGGTTTATAAGAGATATGAACCATCTGATGAACTGCCCATTAACAAGGGACAGAGAACATTACCCACTGGCTTGGGCACCGCAGTTTCTCTCAACAACTCTCTGAGGGTTGTGTGTACAGAACCCAGTGCAGCAGATTCATGCCTTACCATCCATCCATGGATTCCAGCTCCAGTAAATATGGGCTGTTTCCTGAGCTAATGGAAGGTCATGTAAAGCTGAGTTGTTTTCAAAGGCTTGCATATTTAATTGAGTGAGTGAGTTATTTCAGGCCACAGATGGGTCAAGAGCATAAAGAGAAAGCTTTCCTTCACTTCTTAAACCGGAGTCATTTTCCTAGATTCATACGGGCATTCTAAATATGTATGTGTCTGAAGCTCACCTCCTGTGGTCATGGTATTTGAGACTATATAGACTAGGACATTTCTAACTTCCTAACTTTAACACCTACATTTGCTAGCAAAATGTTATTTTCTCTCTTTAAAATGTTCACGTTTGCAATATTCTTTTTTTGTTTTCTAATCAATCCCCTTCCCCCCTTGTCTTTCTCTCTCTCCCTTTAACTCTCCTTCTGGCTATAAATTCTATCATTAACTCTGGATTCTACATTTGCTTGGCATTTGCCTGTCATTTCCAAACTCCACCTCACGTCACAGGAAGGCTCCAGCTGGAAAAACAAGCTTCCTGCTCCATCCTGTCCTGATTTTAATCTTCGGCTGTGGTAAGAAATTCCCTGTAGGGATCTCAATGCTTCCTATTGCTTTGTGTCTTCTGCTGTAAAGCTCACAAATAGTTTACCCTCCTGGTCTACATTTTACCTGTTTGTAGAACTTATTTCCCCCCTTAGGTCTGAAACGCCTGCCAGGGCCTTTCACACTTCATCATGTCTTGAGGAATATTGGTCCTGGGACAGAGCCAGAGGCTTCAACTTGACAAAACATGTTGCAAGGTGGCTCTCCCTCCACACTGTCTGCAGCTGTCATTTTCTCTCTAGTCCTCAGTCTGCAAATCAGAGTCAGACCAAGATCATGTGGTTCTGCATTTATTATTCAAAGAAAAAATGGACTTTATGCTTTTGAGTCTAAATTTTTTTCTTCTCCATATAAAAAATACAATTACTTCCTACACCCACATTCTTCTTCTATTTTCAGGCATATAATTAGAAACTGTGATAGAATAGAGTTGGAGAAAGAGAAGGATTGACAGAAACACTGGATGCAGGGAATGTGTCTGTTGCTGATTATCCGCTGCAGCAATAATCAGTAACTAAGTCTTCCTTTAGGGCTGTGCTGACTGGAGTTCCAGGAAAGAGAAATCAGAAGCTGCCTTCGCTTAGAAAAAATGCCATCCAGCTGCTGCCTCTAGGATTTTCTTAGCTTGCTTAAACATTTAATATAAAAAATATTTTCTTACATTCGAAAGAACACTACTAATGGCAAATCGAAGTCATTCTAAAACTGGATGGATGAGGGTGTTACTGTGTCTTCGCTATTTACTTATATGATTCAAACACTTCACATAGCTACAATACATATAAAAGTGAAAATATATTGATATCTCAAAGTTAAAGCAAGGAGTCTCTATTAGTTATAACATGGATAGTATTATTTTTTTCTTTATTTTTTTTAGATCTCTGTTGCAACTTGCTATCCAGTGATCTAACTTGTCATATGATTTTCAATGGAATTTGAGATTAACATATTCTCATGCTATGGAAAGATCAAAAGTCAATTTGCATTTGTGAAATATCAGCATGTACTAATAAGACTATACTGAACACCCAGAGATAAATGAGAATATTATACATAAACATACATTTACAAACATTAAGATATTAAATAAATTATTTTTTAAAAAGCATCATAGAGACTTCTGAATTTTATAATTGCTCCTTATACTGGTTGGAAGAGTAAAAATTACATGACATTATATGATCTGTTTTGATAAGTGAATAGGGACAATTAAATACCTGTGTATTTGGAATGATGATCTAGACTTTAACCTAAATTGAACACTTTGTAAGTTCAAATTAAGTATGGAGTATGAAATTTGGTTGTATGTGCAGAGAAATTTTTGTATTTTGGTATATATTTTTTCATGCTGTAGTCTGCTATTATTTAGAATGAGAAAGACAGCAAGGCCCCAACATCAAAGAAAAAAATAAGCCTTAGAATTCCATATTGCAATAGACATGTATGAGGAACTGTGTAGCCATGCAGCCCAAGGTAACATGTGTGCACATTGTCTCTCTGTGCATATGAAGAAGCATAAAGGGTAGATATGGCAGAGAGACAGATGATGAGACTTTGGTAGCTGAGAGAAAGTGCTCTTGATATGTTCTATGTACAGAAAATATCCCTGTAACTGTATCACCATGGAGATATGACTAGAATTATGGTTGGTTTCTTTGGTTCTGCATGTTTAACCTTTCTCATCGCTATAAGGCAGACAGTCATGATATGCATTCCAAGCTTCATTATACAAATTAAAATTATATGCACAGGAGAGGGCTTTTAAGCTATAAACTGAAAGGTTAATTTATGCTGTTATATTCATCATATAGTTAGAGTTTTAACAAATCGCATAATCTTAAAATTAGTCACTACACTATGAGACTATTTCATGGCTACAGGAACTGGAACACTTTCTCATCTATGACTGAAGTAAGTGGGTATTTTCCGGACACCGCTGATTCCTAGTACCTAGTCTTATGACTACATATACAGAGTGGGAATCTTATAAGGTAGCTCATCATTTAAAAAGCCTGTGGATGTATAATAACAATAAAGATATGTTGGGACAAATTAATCCTGCTATTCTGTGCCATCCTTTAACCAGTCATTTAATTATTAGACTTTGATACTTTTATAGAAACAGAAAAATATTATGTAAGAAAGCTTCCTAGTTGTGGATCCCTATGGAAGAATTAGTGGAAGGACAGAAAGAACCAAAGGGGATGGCAACCCACCATCAACTAACCTAGACTTTTGAGAATTTACAGAGACTAAGCCACAAACTGAAAGAGCATACATGGGCTGGTCCATGGCCCCAGACACACATGTAGCAGGAGACTGCCTTGTGTGAACTCAGTGGGAGAGCCTGGGCCTAATCCTGTAGAGACTTGATGACCCATGGAAAGGGAATATGGCAGGCAGCTGGGCGTGTACAGGGTGGAGAGCACCCTCTCAGAGGCAAAGGAGACCTGCAGAGGTAGATGGGATGAGGGACTCTTGGAGGTGGGGACAGGAAGGGAGAAACATTTGGAATGTTAAAAAAAATAATAAAGGTGATGATGATGGTAATGATGATGATGGTGGTGATGATGAAAGCTGAAAATGTGCTCCAATGAAAATCAAAGTGAAATAGCTATATTAGTTGGGACTTGAGTTTACAGTTCTGTACTTTGGTAAATTATGGTTCTTGTAATGTTCTTTGACTTGCAAAAAGCTCTTTCCTTGATGAGTGCTGATAGCCACGCCTAGTTGTGAGTATGAAGATAAGTACTTTGATTGTTGCTAGGTATCGTGCTGGTTTGGTAAAGTGAGGGTTGTAGATTCTCCACCAGTCCTCAACCCTAGAGGAAGAACTCCAAGCAATGAAGGGATGCTTAGGAGACGTCATCCTCAGGGAGGAGCACCTCAGTTGGTTATTTAATACCAAATGGTCATCTCTGAAAACTCATACATACAGGCTGTCTTTTTCTTTTTTACTGATATATATGTACATATATGATATTGTACAGAACAACTACGGAGAACTGACCTTAAATTCTCATAGGGTTTAGGCTCTGGAAGCCAGATACTGTGTTTTAGGTTTAATTCCTGACATGGTTTTAACAGATTCTTGGATGAGCTGAAACAACAGATTAAAACAAAAGCTTCAGCCTCATTTTAAACTTCTAAACTGCTTCACTTTTTTAAAATAACTATTTTGAGAATTTAATATAATTATGTTTTTAATAGCTATTTCTATAATATATACACACCGTATGTACTCCTTTATATACATATATTTTTAAATATATAAACACAGATAGATTATATAATAATTCAACAAGCAAAAACCACATACTTAAAGAATGAGATCAAGGAGAATATTACATGGGAGTAGCTGGAAGGAGGAAGGGTAAGGGAAGAAAGATAATGACATATTTTAGGTTGATATATAAAGTGACTTTAAAAAGTTAAGCAGTTTAGAGGTTAAAAGTGAGGTTCGAGATTTTGTTTAAACCACTGTGTCTTAGCCTAACCCAGGCTCTGCTGAAATCATGTCAGGGATTGAGTCTATATAACATCTGGCTTCCTGAGGATTGACACTGTGTAGGTTGAGGGGAAGGCTATTTTGTTTTTTTTCTTTTTCTTTTTTTCGGACCTGGGGACCGAACCCAGGGCCTTGCGCTTGGTAGGCAAGCGCTCTACCACTGAGCTAAATCCCCAACCCCGGGAAGGCTATTTCTAACTCTTCTCTACGGTATCACGTTTTATTACATGTCTACCCTAATACCTCCTTGAGTTTCTACCACTTATGTAAGAATTAATAAGCAAGCTCTGTTTCCATTCTGTAATCTTTGAAGTCCATTCGATAGGTGTCATATAATGACAGCTAATATTTTAGGTATTTGAACATGGAACTTTGACATTTGAAAAAAGATAAAAGCTCAGTTAGTAGAAAGCTGAAATATTAGAGCTATGATAAGAAATAACTTCAGCAAGAACTCCTTGGAAGACAGAGGTGCCTCAGATGAGTACTGCGATCCTGTAAATCCTGTAACACAAGCCGAGGTGCATGGACATTTATTATATAATATCCGGTTTTTAACACCATTCTCAGGTTCACCCTATACTAAGATGGGAAGCACAATAAAGTATATGTTTCTCCTTAAAGCATTTATCCTGTGGTCCATAGGGACCTCCATAAATGCTCATAAAAACTTGGAGTTACAAAAGACACAGAGACAGGAAAGCATATGGCAATATCTATGGATGATTTCAGGTCAGGAAAACAACTTTGTGGGGATAAATTATTTAAATTTTGTATAAAGTTAGTACCTTTAATGTCCAAAATGAAATCAGAAATTAGGTATTGATCTTTAAAAAGAGTAATTTAAATACTTTAGAAAACATTTTTGTCTCTGAAAGCAGATACATTATTCATCGCACATTTATTGAGCATGCAGCTTGTCTATGTGTAGGTCTCAGAAGATATAGCCATAAATAAAAGAAGCCTCATTCATAGCACATAAAGTAGGTCAAGTTCAAAATAAGGAATGAAATAAATAATGCATAATATCAGGTAGAAAATATGTACAAGAAAGCACTCCATACCATCAGGTAAGAACAAAATGTTGAAAGAAAACACAAGAGGAGTTTGTGAAAGAGTGAAGTGTTTGAAAACTGAAATAGAATGAGACCTGAGTAGTTATATTTGTTGTATGATTTGAATGGCCCAAGGGTCCTAGAAATGGAATTATTTGAGAGAAGAGTAAAGGTTACAGGAGTACAAGACAGTGAAATTAGAATAAGACAAGCATGTCTGATGAGTACCACAGGAAAAAGTTGAAGGGTCACACAGACATGAGAAGCTCATGTGATACTCAGGAAGAGAGTGATACAATCACCAGGTCTGAGAAAACCAGGGAGAAGGCTCCTTACGAACTGAAAAATGTCTCCTCTCACTTCTTCAGTTGAAGTGGTAATGCTAGCATGACTGTCTTCGTCTCAAAGGACTTTATAGAGGTTGCTAAAGATATATGAAGTTGAAGAACAAGAACACTAGAAGATTTTTTAAACAGAAGACCCTGGCAGATAGAGTGACAAGGGGACCATTCACAATGAGGGGTAATTTACTGACAAACAATCAGAGATTACTTTAACACAGGAAGTCCTGTCTTCAGACCTGTGAGAAACAGAAACTGCCCAAAATTACCAATTGCGTGATATTGTGTAAGGCAGCACTACTAGTGTACATGATGGCTATGTTTGTATTCTAATTCAGCAAAAAAGAAGTGGAAGTTCAAATTAGCACATGGCATATTTAACTAAGTATTTTAAATGAGATCGTTTTAACAACCAAAGTGCAAGCCACAAGAAGAAGTGAGAGATTAGGAGAGATTTGTTTTGCACAAGATTAAACAGCATTCGTGTCAAAGACCAGCCAGCCTAAGAGAACACGAAGAGACAGGAGAAGAAACAACTAAAAGGTCCTGCTGGGTTTCTGCTCACTTCGGAACTGCAGGCAGGAAACAACTAGATTCAATGAACGAGTCAACTCTTTATCTCAAAATAGACATTTATACTGCATATTAATGGACCATATGTGCTTAAGCCCTTTATTAACAGTGACATGAGCAAACTTTTCAGATATCAGAAAGCCCTCATAGAATGCAAACACTTCTTGAAGTTTTACTATGTTTAACAAAGTTTTATGAAATTTAGTTTTAAATGACACTTTTAAAATTTCCAAAATATCTTGGTAGAAACACAGAACAAGAAACTTATTTGACAGGCAAATTATATCTGATTATACATATATAAGTATAATATATGTTTGTATGTGTATATACAATCATATATACATATATATACATATATATATACATATATATATATATATTTAAAACCATACTCAAATTATCCATTTTAGTGCAAAATTCTCTACTAATGCTAGGGATAGTACCTGGAGCCTTGTACTCAGCAACACTCTACTACAAAGGGCTGGAGTGGCCGCTGCTCATTCTAACCAAATGGTTTTTTTGCAATCTTTTCACATTCAGGAATTTAACTTCAACAGCACACTTGACATTAAATAGCACCACAGAAATGATGCCTTTTAATGTAACTTTATTCTAATTGCTGGCTTTTGTCAAGCATATTTTTCATTCATTAAATTATTTTCCTCTCTGATTATATACTCAAGCAAAAAGGTGGAAGAATCGCTGTTGTCAATTGGATAATTTCATATTTCTGAAATGTCAAGGTGCAGGATTGTTTCTAGTCAAAGTCTCAGTCTTGAAACAAATTTAGTTAATTAAGTTCACTAGGCCCATGGTGACAAATAGTTCCGTTGCTACCTTTATGGCCTGGAGAGTGACGGTTACTTAATTGGCTTCTTCACTCATCTAAATGGCTCTCTTAAGTGAGACAGAGATCTCCTGCACCAGTGGTTTCACAGTCCTACCCTTGGAAACACAATTTTTGTGGGCAAGGGAACACTCTGTGAAATGATCATTACACACTGGTATGACGCTTTTAATTTAATCAGTTATTTATTCAAGATAAATCTGGTGGTAATTTATAAGGAATTTCCCAAATTTAGAATAAAAATGAAGTCAAGAGACACATATCTACTGTAAAAAGTAAATATAGGGGGCACACTTTAGATTTATAGAGATGAGTATTACATTGGGTTAAATGAGGTAATATGTGCTTACCTGAGCATGTGTATGTTGGAAAAGATAATGTGTGGAATTATAGACATATATGATCCAATGCTAATCACTCTTGAAGAGTGGAAACTAAACATATTGATATTCTGTGAGTCCTAAGAATCCAGATGAGTTGACTCTGCTTATCTTCCTGTGGGTACCTATCCATTTTGTTACCCTAAATTCTTCTCCCAACTGTTCCATAAGAGACCCCTAGCTCCATCCACTGTTTAACTGTGCTTCTCTGAATCTGTTCTAGTCAGCTGCTCCGTACGGCCTCTCAGAAGACAGTTATGCTAGGATCTTGTCACCAAGCATAACAGCATATCATTAACAGTGACAGGAATTAGTGCTTGTCCACAGGATGGGTCTAAAGTTGGGCCAGTTATTGCTTAGGCATTCTATAAGTCACTACTCCATTCCCTGTCCCTACATCTCTTGCAGACAAGATAAAATTTGGGTTGAAAGTTTTGTGAGTGGGTTGGTATCCTTATTATTTCACCAGGGTTCTTGCCTGTCTATAAGAGGTAGCCTCTTCAAGTTCCATATCCCCACATTCTCAGTTAACATCATGCTCATTGATTCCTAGGAGCTTTGCCCATCTCAAATGTTTAGCACATCTTTGAGATGCCCCCGGTTCCGACCCCCCAACCCCACACAACCAGCTGCAGATTTCTATCCACTGTCCTGGCCTGCTGGCACTCTCTCCGTTTCTCCTATATTTAATCCTGAAGCCTATTGCCCTCATCATAAAGTCTCTTATCCAGTTCCCTCTGTCTATATGCCTCCTCTGACTATTTTATTCTACCTTTTAAGTGAAATTCAAGTATCCTCCCTTAAGCCTTTCTTCTTGCTTAATTTTTTTTTAGTCTGTGAACAATATACTGGATATCCTGCAATTTACAGCTAATATCCACTTTGATGAAATACCATGCATGTCCTTTTAGGACTGGGTTACTTCACTGAGAACAATCCTTCTAGTTTTATACAAGTCCCTGCAAATTTCATAACGTCTTTATTTTTAATAGGTGGATAGCATTCTGTTTTGTAGCTCTACCACATTTTCATTATGCGTTCTCCAGCTGAGGCACATCTAGGTTACTTTGAACTCCTGCTCATTATGAATAAGGTTGCTATGAGCATAGTTAAGCAAGTTTTCCTGTGGTATACTGGGACATCTTTTGGGTACATGCTGAAGAGTGATATAGCTTCATTTTAAGGTACAACTATACCAAGTTTGATGAAAAACTACCAAATTTGATTATCAAAGTGGTTCCACAAGTTTGTATTCCTACCAGCAATGTAGGAGTGTTCCTCTTGCTACACATGCTCTCCAGCATGTGCTGTCCCTTGATGTATATGCCATTATATCTTCCAAGATAGTATATCAAGGTCATTTTGATTTGTAGTTTCCTGATGAATAAGGACGTTGAATATTTCTTTGAATGCTTCTCCGTCATTCAAAATTTCTCTGCTGAAGATTCTGTTTAGCTCTTCACCCCATTTTATAATCTGATTATTTTGGTTGCTGTTATCTAACTTCTTAATTATTTTTTTATAAATTTTGATATTAGCCTTCTAACAGATGGTTACGATCCTTTCACAATCTGTAGTCTGCCATTTTGTTCTATTGACAGTGTCCTTTGCCTCACAGAAGCTTTGAAGTTTCATGAGGTCCCATTTACCAATTGTTGATCTTAGAGCCTGAGCCATTGGTGCTCTCTTCAGAAAGTTTTCTTCTGTAATGAAGAGTTCAGTCCATTCCCCACTTTCTGTTCTATTGATTTAGTGCATCTGATTTTGTGTTGAGGTCTTTGAACCACTTGGTCTGGACTTTTGTGCAGGAAAATAGATATGGATTTATTTGAATCCTTTCACTGGCAGACATCCAGTTATACAAGTACCTTTTGTTGAAGATACTTTGTTTTTCATTGTGTGGTTATGGGTTCATTGTCAAAAATAAAGTGTCCATAGATGTATGGGTTTATTTCCAGATCTCTTATTCATTTGGTTCAGTTGATAAATGTATCTGTTCTTACAACAATACCATGGAGTTTTTATTACTATTGTTCTGTATAGTCCAACTTGAGGTCAGGGATGGTGTTCAGGACTGTTTTTAGCTTTCCTGAGTTTTTTGTTTTTCCAAATCAAATTGAGACTTCCTCTTTCTAGGTCTGTAAATAATTTAATAATTGTGTTGGAATTTTGATGGGAATTGCATTGTATCTGTAGATTGCTTTTTTTAAGATGACAGTTTTCACTGTTTATCCTAGAGATCAATGAGCACAAGATGATTTATATTACATGGGGCTATTAAAAAGGGTATTGTTTCCCTAACTTTTTTTTGACCCAGTCATCATTTGTATAAAGAAGGACTACCGATTTATTTTTTAAATTAATTTCATACTCGGTTACTTTCCTGAAGATGTTTATCAGATGTAGGAGTTCTCTGGTAGACTTTTGGGAGTTGCTTATTTATACTATCATATCATCAGCAAATTGTGATACACTGACTTCTGAATTCTTTGATTGTTTGCATCCTTGTTATCTAAGGTTTGGACATAGTTACTTGTCTTCTGAAATATTTTATGTAATCTCTGTCATTTGGGTGTCTGGAAGTCAAGTAGCTTTAGTTTAGAGCTCAGTTTGTCTCACTAAAGTAAATCCTCAGACTAATATATGAATTTATCATGTCTACTACAGAGACGTCTAAACCTGTAGTAGGGTATGGATTAAAAAGGAAAGAAAAAGAAAATTAAAAAAGTAAAAGAAATACCCACACATACCCCAACACAGAGTCTCTCTCTCTCTCTCCCACTCTCTCTCTCTCTCTCTCTCTCTCTCTCTCTCTCTCTCTCACACACACACACACACACACACAGTCACACAAGTCTTGTCATTCTCAAAATATATAACTTTTACTTTTCTTCATAAAATCATTTCACCTCAGTGGCTCAGTACTAGCCTTTGGGACAAAACACAAGAACATTGGCAGCATTTAATGCATTTCTCTTATGATGCTTGAAATGGGCATGTGTTAAGGGACATAGAAACACTTTTACTATAGCCCAGGTGCTAGGACCTATTTTCAGACTTAATAATGATGCTGGGAAGTCCCATCTGACGTTAGTAATCAGTCCCTGGCAATGGGTGAAGAGAGTAAGCCCAGTACTCTTTGACATCTCAGAGCACAACCTGTTATCCAGACATAACACAAAAGCCTTTCAGAAACAACTCTGACCTGTGTCCATTTGCTACTTGATAGCAGGGTTCATTTACAAACTCATGTTGTTGGAGTTATTATGAACAATATATCACAGACCAGACCAGGAGCTTTTCTACTCATAGTGCCTTTGGAAACCACTGGAGAGTTCTAATAATCCTGGTTTGTATAGAAGCAGTTCATATATTAATAGTATTGCAACTAATATTTTGCATTTCTTTCCTTGTCCATAATTATCATTATTTTTAGACTTAATTGTTCATTGGAAATAAGAAAGGGATCCTATATCCTTCAAAAATACCGTGTTTAAGAGCATCAAGACCTCTGTATTTATGCTGCTCTAAAGCATCGGGATACTTACGTGCTCTGCATTTCTCTGAGCTGCCATGGGCTAACTGATTGTTTAGATTATCACATGCTTTATTCTCCTCCATCTCAACCAGCAACAACCTGGACGGTCTTAAGAAATCTTCATTCCCTGTTATGTTTCCAAACATTCCTAGCCCAATCTGCCTGTCACATCTGCTGTCATACTTGAACATTCAAATTCCATTGTAATGCCTCCTTGATGAACAATCTCCATACAGCATTCAGTGTTGTAGTTCATATATCTTCATAAGCATTTTTGGGTACATTAGCAATGATGAATTAATGTAAACATAGAAGAATTCTACATATATTGTACCATTAAATTAGTTCCAGTACACTGATTTCAGAGACTGTAGTTTTGTTTAATGAGCCTCAGCTAGACTTCTTGGGAATGAGTAATTTCAATAACTTCTTTACCTTTAGCACATGATAGAGTGTTTGACCATTATCCTGAATACACTACCATGATGAACACCCACATCTCTACCCACACTGTCATGGTCATCACTGAGATTCTCTTTTATGGGGAAAAATAAACTTTGTTAGGGAGATAAGCACAGGATTTACACAAACATAAGTCTGAAAATGAATATATACCATTTGGTAAAAACATAGAGACAACTCCACCGGTAATGCTGCCTTTTACCAACCCTGTGGTCCTGTATTTGATTCTGGAGCTCATATAGCTGAAAGAGAGAACAGTGTTGTTCAAGTTGGTTTCTGACTTCCACACACACTTTATCACTAGATGAAATCCAAGTTTCTGCTTTCCCACAGTAATATATAACATAACATAATATAATATAACATAATATAATATAATATAAAATAAATGTTTTATGTATGTGCATTTATGTATGTAAATACAATTTTGGTAAATAGTGTGATTGCAGTCAATAAAGATGCAAAATTAATCTACTTCAAACTGGTTTTGGAAAGAGAGAAATCAGCATTCTTGGCATTCTCCATACTTCTGCAAAATCACTGAATTATTACAACCCCATCACTCTATGCACTGTGAGTTATAATTATGTAAGAGATTGAAGCTGTACTGTCACATATCAATCAAAGCAGAGAGGATCAGTAGGCAAATGAACAAACTAGATGAAATGCAGTGAGGCCTGAAAGAGTAATCACCATAATATTGAGACCATGGTACACATTTCACACAGGTTACCAAATTTACTCTTATAAATTGTGATTCAGGTACTATTATACCCAACAGGTAAAATAGGAAAAAGAGATTTTCTGATGCTAAAGTACTTTTGCCACCTACATATTGAGTGAAAAAGTCAGAATGATATCCAGAGGTCAAAATAGCTGGGACCTGACTTAGACCAGCAATCACAGGCTCTGAAGTAGGAGGGCCGGGTGATGAGAAGATACAAATTGCAAGTTTGACATCAGGGGGTCTTGAACAATCTGATTCCTCATGTATGCACATATATTTTGAAAATACAGCATCTTATATAAAGATTTTATGGAAGGAATAAATCAGTTATCAGAAAGCTGACCAAACAATGGTAGACAAGGAGAATACCGACTACTTCCAGGGATCAGAGACTGAGTATATAAACATTTGGGCTTATAATTCCAGTCTTTTCAGGAGGAAAAGTCAAATTTCTAGGAAGCAAAATCTTAACTCCGTCAAGGACCTGACCCTAGCTCAGACCAGATCTTGCCAAGTCTGCTCTATTGTAAGATAGTCTGTGAAGTGTAGATGTTCAAGACTTACTGTTGAGTTAATTTTAACATCTTAACATACTTTTAATATGTCAATACAGTGGGATCACTATTGCTTATAATTATCTTATGCTTCAAAGTTATTACAAAGTACATATGATTTCCATCTTTCTGCCCAGTTATTATTTTACTGGGCATTCTACAATACTCCCAACCTCAGTAATATCTCACACTGATGTGCATAGGAACATGTCATGCCAGAAGGTAAAACGTGACATTTTCACGTTCAGTTCAGCTTGAAAATAAATATAATTTGCTTTCTTTAATGCTCTATTAAAGGTAAACTTACATTTTTAAATATTTGGGTAAATTTTATGTTTCTTTATTTCATTCTTGCTAAAAATTACCCAGCAAGGAAAATTTGATAAGCAACACAAGTGATTTAGAAATCTCATATTAAGTAGTATAAAATCAAGTATATTGAACCATTCCTCAAATAATGGAACTTTATAATTTGTTTTGTTATCTATAAAATTTTGTTTGTTTTCTTATAACTCTGCTATCATAAGAGAGGCATAAAGAAACTCCCAACTGCTTTAATTTTTTCTAATCCTGTTAATGAACATTATGTTTGTGAGGACAAGGTTTCTCTCTAATGGAATACGGGGTAGTTAGATGGAGGACATTCTCATTCGCTTCTAGTTACATTGTTGAAAGACGGTAACATATCCATCCCTTCTCTCCATACAAACTATGAGGCTGCTGTTAGAGATAAAAACAAAAGAAAACAAAAGCCATCAGCAGACCATGTGTGCTAACTAAGCTGATCTGACATTCTTATGCTATGATGTCTGTATTTTAAGTGTAGCAGGGCTGACACCGTTAACAACGGAGTACCTGGCTATATTATATTTGAGCTATTATTTAGCCTCAAAGAATCAGTTTATATAATCTGTATACTTGTCCATGAGGCATAACTTTAATAAAAGCAAGTAAATGACATGCTTTTAAAGTAATCTCTACTGTTTCAGGTTGTAAATAATGACAGCAATCTCTTAGAATTTTGAAGAATTTATCTGTATCTGAGTTCAGGTTTTTGTATGCATAGATTATTTTTAGCATATGATCCTATTATTTTAAGGAAACATATATAAAGCAATGTAACATCTAGGATTTACCACGTAAAAGATTCAAAATGTGTGTGGGATTTCCTGTGTGTCTTCATACATGTGAGGTACACTTTCCCCAGTCCTCCACTATGCTAGCTCCCAAGCCATTCCAAATTACTGCTCTTCCCCCTCCCTGATTTTCTCTTTTTTCTCTCCTCTTGCATCTCTCTGCTTTCCCCCAGAGAAAACCCTGGACATGATCGGTCTGCTTTTTTTCCTCTCTCTGACCTGGGCTCTTTCAGATGCCGCTGGCTTCTCCCTTTCTTATGTGAAATAAAACCCTTTCCCAGAGCCATAGAGCTGCCATGTCTGTGGCTTCATTACTATACCCTCACTTACAATGTACACATACTCACTTCCATAGTCACAATTTAAAATTACACAATTATTTCAGGAGAATAAGTAACTCTCAATTAAGTAGTTGGAAAATAGAATTGTTTTTAAAATTGTAACTCTCTTCAGTTCAACCTTTTCAGGATTCCATCATTTGTGTGGTAAACAATAGCTGTTATTGGTAGGTTTTGTGACTCAGAAGAGTATGAAAAATATGTAGGTAGATATAAATGTGTATGTATACATTATAGATATGTATTCCTATATTTTGTTTGTACCTATATGAGAAAATTTGTATTGCAGGTATTAAAAATTGCTGTGGACTGTACTAGTTAGGCTTAGATCTGACACCTACGTGAGTCAGAGAAGGCTGGAGAAGTTACAAAGGATGTGAAATTCTAGGAAAACGATGGCTCTTATCTAGCACTTGGATTGCTTATTCTCCATTCATAATGCATGCACACAGGGTAGTAGTTGCCTAATAATCCTAGCCAATGAATCAATTAATTGAGGATACGTATTCATTTCTTTTCAGCTTTAACTTGAGTATTTCCCACATGTCAGAGGCAGTGCTGGTAGTAAAATATAGAAGCAATTAAGACCTAACTTGTATCTCAAGCAGATAAATCTCTAGAGAGAAATAATAAAAAATACTAGCTTGTAGTTCAGTGTGATATGTGTGCCGGAAGGAAAAAAAAAACTACAAAATAGTCTGTGAGCACAGAACAGAAGGAAAATTAACTGCAAGAGAAAATCAGAAAAGGGTTCACAGAGAAGACAGGGTTCTAACCCAGGCCTGCATAAATTAGCATAGTAAAAAAAAAAAAAGAAAGGGAGAGAATAAAGTGGAAGGCAGGGATAGGAAGCCTAGGCAGCTGTAGGAACAAAGGCACTAGGGGGAGCCCAGGCATAGACTCACGGGATAAGTAGATTTCAGGTAACATAAAGAAGTTAGAATTATAGGTGACATGTTTGGCTTTATTTTTCCTTAAATTATTTATTTTAGTTTTAATATTATAATGACATTATTTCCTAATTCCCATCCCTTCCTCCAAGGCCCCAAGTAAATTCATGGCTTCTGTTTCATTTATTTTGTGATATGCATATGCATGTATATATGTATATATTTTCCAAATGTATACATTGCTCAGATTATTTAACATTATTCATATATGTTTTCAGGGTTGATCATTTTGTAATGGATAACCAATTGGTACTGTTTTCCCTAGGGAAGATTTTGTCTCTAAGCATTCCTTGGGTACCTTAGCTCTTTATGTAGGGTTAAGGAATCATCATCTTTCCTTCATCTTATTTCCATGTTTTTTGAGTATCACCATGACGTACCTGTGTTGTAAAGATTTCCCATCCAATATCCCATAATCTTTTTCTGTAATGAAAGCTCCTTCTCCAGTCTGATAGGCAGATGAAAGACAGACTCAGGCTGTGTTCCTCTGGCTTGAAGGAATCTGCCTTGTATTTCTGGGCTCATAACAAGGCGCTCTTTAATTCCTATTCCCATATTTCTCTGGTTACTATTTTGGCTTTTCCCTCTTATTTTCCCTGATGGGCTCCAAATTAAACAAATCTTACCAGTGCATCCTATCTACTAGGCACATTAGAGATCGTCCTTGAATGTAAACTTCTGTAAGCTCGATCACTTGTTTAAAGGTTCATCATGTCTCAGCTGACTGCATTTATACTGCCTTATATCTGAGCTCTCATTATTTTCTATCCAATCCCAATGTCACACTGATAGGCATCTGGAGTTTCATGGAGTCTGGCAAAAGATCCTCCAATTAGGTATGTCCAGGTTGACTGGTTTCTTGTCCATTTCACATCAGCTTAAGAAGTTTATAAATATCTTTTTAAAAATGAAGCTTTGATAGAATCGATACATTACAGGGTCAATCCAGGGGGAATACTTAACTCATGTTTTCTTTAATTTTCTTCAATAATGTGTTTTAATTTCATTATAAAAAATCTTGCCCTCCTTTGTTAAATACATTTGTGTTTGCCTTTTAACCCACTGAAAAATGGACTTGAACTTTTACGTATTTTAAATGTATAAGACACAAAATTTGCATTTATAGGTCATCCGGTAAATTTTTTTGTTTGGTTGGTTTTTGGTTTTTCTTTTTTTGTTTGTTTCCTTTATTAATCATTTTATTTTTTTACATTTCAAATCGTATCTCCCTTCTTGGGCTACCCTCCAAAAAACCCCCATACCGTCTCCTTTCCCTTTGCCTCTAAGAGGATGATCACCCACCCAGCCACTCCTGCCTCAATCCTCTAGTATCTCCATTCTCTTGCATCAAGCCTCCACAGGACCAAGAACCTCCACTCCCACTTATGCCAGATGAAGCATTTCTCTGTTACATATGTAACAGCACCCATAGACCAGCCCATGTGTATATCTTGATTGGTCGTTTAGTCCCAGGGAACTCTGGGGATTTGGTTAGTTGACAGTGTTGGTCTTCCTATGGGATTGCACACTCCCTCAGTTCCTTCAGCCCTTCCCCTAACTCTTCTGTTGGAGTCTTTGGGCTCAGTTCAATGGTTAGCTGTATCTGCATCTGTCTTAGTCAGGTGCTAGCAGATCCTCTGAGGGGACAGCCATAACAGGCTCCTTTCTGCAAGCATATCTTGACATCAATAAAAGTGTGTGGGCTTGGTGTCTGTAGATGGCATGTATCACGTGGTGAGGTGGTCTCTAGATGCCCTTCCTTTAGCCTCTGCTCCATTTTTGTTCCTGTATTTCCTTTTCACAGGGACAATTCCAGGTTAAAAATCTTTAGATGGGTGGGTGGCACCATTCCTCCACTGTGGGCCATGTCTATCTATTTAGAGGTGATCTCTTCAGGTTCTAGCTCTCTGCTCCTGGGTATTTTGGCTAACGTCATCCCCATTGGGACCTGGGGGCCTCTCTCATCCCTGGCATCCTTCACTTTTTAGTAGTTCCACAAGTTCCCCACCTTTCACCGCTATTTACTTCCATTCATTCTCCTCAAAATCTGTATTTCTCTTCTGTCTCTTCCCATTCCTGGTCCTGACTACCCATTTCTCTATCCTTCCCTCTGCCTCCTTTTATTCCGCTTTCTAAGTGGGTTTGAGGTATCTACATTTTGGCCTTCCTTCTGGTTAAGCTATGGTCTGAATTGTCCTATAGCTGTTCTGAGCTTTCAGGCTAATACGCACGTATCAGCATGTATATATAATATAAGTTCTTTTCATTCTAGGTTATTTCACTCAGGATGATATTTTCTAGTACCATCTATTTGCCTACAAATGAAGTCATGAAGCCTTCAATTTTAATAGCTGAATAGTATTCCATTGTGTAAATGTACCACATTTTCTGTATCCATTCCTCTGTTGAGAGACATCTGGGTTGTGTGCAGCTTCTGGCTATTATAAATAAGACTGCTATGAATACAGGGGAGCATATGCCTTTGTTATATTTTCGAGAGTCTTTTGGGTATATGCCCCGGAGTAGTACAGCTGGACCATTAGGTAGAGCTATTTCCAATTTTCTGATGAACCACCAAGTTGATTTCTAAAGTGGTCCTAGCAGCTTGCAATTACATCAGCAATGGAAGAATGTTCCTCTTTCTCCATACGCTCACAGCATCTTAGCTATTCTTGACTTGTATAAAGTGGAATCTCAGGGTCATTTGGATTTGTATTTCCATGATAACTAAGGAATTTGACCATTTGTGTAGGTGCTTCTTAGCTCTTAAAGATTTCTCAACTGAGAATACTTCGTTTCTCATTTTTTAATTTGGTTTATTTGGATTTCTGGAGTCTAACTTTTTGAGTTCTTTTTCTGTACTTTAGCTATTAGTTCTCTATAAGTCATAAGGTTGGTAAAGAACTTTCCTCAACCTGCACAGTCCCACTTTGTCCTATTGACAGTGTCCTTTGCCTTAGAGAATCTTTTCATTTCATGAATTTCCATTTGTCAATTGTTGAATTTAGAGCCTGAGCCTTTGATCTTCTGTTCAGGAAAATTTCACATGTGCCAATGTGTTCAAGGTTCTTTCCTATTTTTCTTCTATTAGATTCAGCATAACTGGTTTTATGTAGAAGTGCTTGATCCACTTGGACTTGAGCTTTGTCAAAGGAGATAAAAATATATCCAATTGCATTCTTCTACATGCAGTTAGATGAGCACTATTTGTTGAAAATGATGTCTCTTTCCACTGACTGGTTTTAGCTTCTTTGCCAAAGATTAAGTGATCATAGGTGTATGGGATTAATTCTAGGTCTTCAATACTATTCCTTTGATCTACCTGTCTGTCTCTGTACCAATACCATATGGTTTTTATACCACTATTGCCTGTAGTACAGCTTGAGGTCAGGAATGGTGACTCTTCCAGAAGTTCTTTTATTTTAGAGACTAGTTTTCACTATCCTGGATTTTTGTTATTCCAGATAAAGTTAAGAATTGCACTTTCTATTTCTGTGAAAATTGAGTTGAAATTTTGATGGAGATTGCATTGAGTCTGTAGATTGCTTTAGGTAAGATGGCCATTTTTATTATGTTAATTCTACTGATCCACGAGCATTGAAGAACTTTCCATCTTCTGAGGTCTTATTCAATTTCTTTCTTTAGACACTTGAAATTCTTGTCACATACATCTTTCTCTTGCTCAGTTAGAGTTTCTCCAAAACACTTTATATTATTTTGACTATTTTGAATGGAGTTTATCCTGTGTCTCAAGGAAAGCTACTTATTTGTTTGAGTTAATATTATGTCCAGCCACTTTGCTGAAGTTGTTTATCAGGTGTAAGAGTTCTGTGGTAGAATTTTTGGGGGTCACTCATGTATAATATCATATCATCTAGAAATAGTGATGACTTGACTTCTTCTTTGCCAATTTGTGTCACTTGGCCCCCTTTTTTCTTCCAATTACTTTAGTTAGAATTTCTAATACTATGTTGAATAAATAGAAATAAAATGGGCAGCTTTGTCTTCTCCATGACTTTAATGGGAATGTTTCCTGTTTCTCTCCATTTAATTTGATGTGACTGTTCATTTGTTGTATATTGCTTTTATTATGTTTAGGTATGTGCTTTATTTTCTGGTCCTTCCAGAACGTTTAACATGAAGTAGTGTTGCATTTAGTCTAAGACTTTTTCAGTATCTAATGAGATGATCACATGATTTTTTTCTTTAAGTTTGTTTATATACTGGATTACATTGAGAGATTTTGGTATTTGGAACTGTTCCTGCATCCATGGGATGAAGCCTACGTGATGATGGTGAATGATTATTTTGATGTGTCTTAGATCTGGTTTGTGAGAATTTTATGGAGCAATTTTGTACTGATATTTACAAGCAATATTGGTCTGAAGTTCTTTTTCATTGTTGAGTCTTTGTGTGGCTTAAATGTCAGCCTAAATTGGCTTCATAGAATGAATTAGGTAGTGTTTCTTTTGTTTGTTTCTGTTTGTTTTTTTGTTTTTTTTTTTTTTTGATTGAGAGAATTTTAATGTCTTCTTCTAATTCCTTAGGAGAGATGGACCAGTTTAGATAGTTTACCTGCTCTTTATTTAATGTTGGTACTTGGTATATGTCTAGAAAATAATCTATTTTATCATGATTTTTCCAGTTTTGTTGAGTATTGGCTTTTGTAGTAGGATTTGATAATTTTTTTAAATTTCCTCAGTTTTTGTTATGTCTCCCTTTTAATTTCTGACTTTGTTAATTTGGATACTGTCTCCGTGCCCTATAGTTAGTTTGGCTAAGGATTTCTCTGTCTAATTTCTCAAAGAACCAGCTCTTAGATTTGTTGATACTTTGTATAGTTTTCTTGTTCATTTCAGCCCTGAGTTTGATTATATCCTGTTGTGAATTCCTTATGGGTGTATTTGCTTTCTTTTGTTCTAGAGCATTCAGACATGCTGTTTAGCTGCTAGTGTAGGATTTCTCCAATTTCTTTATGAAGGTACTCAGTGCTATGAATTTTCCTCTTAAAATGGCTTTCATTGTCTCTCATAACTTTAGGTATGCTATGGCTTCATTTTTGTTAAGTTCTTTGAAGTCTTTAACTTCTTTATTTCTACCCTGACCAAGTTTTCGTTGAGTGGAAAATTACTCAGTAACCTTGAGTATATGAACTTTCTGTTATTTTTGTTGCTATTGAAGACCAGCCTTAATCCATGGTAATCTGATAAAATACATGGGACTATTTCAATTTTCTTATATCTGTTGAGGACTGTTTTATGACTAATTATATGGTCAATTTGGAGAAGGTACCAGGAGGTGCTGAGCAAAGGTATATTCTTTTGTTTTAGGGTGAAATGTTCTATAGATATCTATTAAATCCATTTGGTTTATACTTTCTCTTAGTTTCACTATGTTTCTTTTTAGTTTCTCTTTCCATGATCTGTCCATTGGTGAGAGTTGGGAGTTGAAGTCTTCCACTATTACTGTGTGAGGTTCAATGTGTGCTTTGAGCTTTAGTAATGTTTTATTTATAAATGTGGGTGCCCTTGCATTTGTGGCATAAATGTTGAGAACTGAGAGTTCATATTGGTGTATTTTTTCTTAGATGAATATGAAGTGTCCTTCCCCATCTCTTTTGATAACTTGGTTGAAAGCCTATTTTATTGGAAATAAAATGGCTACTCCTACTTGCTTTTTGGGACCGTTTGATTGAAAAATATTTTGAGCATTTTAGCCTGAGGTAGAGTCTCTCTTTGTCACTGATTTGTGTTCCCTGTACTCAAGATAAGGCTGAATAATGTTTATATAGTCTGTTAACCTATGATTTTTAAATTGCAAATTGAGTCCATTGATGCTGAGAGATATTTAAGACCAGTGATTCTTGCTTTCTGTTACTTTTGTTGTTACTGGTGGTATTATGTTTGTGTGGTTCTTTTTTTCATGGTTTGTTGTAAAATGATTAAGTCCTGGTTTGTGAAGGGTGTAACTTCCCTCTTTGTGTTGGAGTTTTCCTTCTATTATCCTCTGGAGGGCTGGCTAATGGAAAAATATTGTTTACATTTGGTTTTGTCATGGAATATCTTGTTTTTGTCATATATGGTGGCTGAGAGTTTTTGCTGGGTTTAGTAACCTGGGCTGGAATTTGTGATCTCTAAGGGCCTACATGACATCTGTCTAAGACCTTCTGTCTTTTAGAGACCTTTTTGAGAAGTCTCATGTAATTCCTGTATGTGTGCCTTTATATGTTGCTTGGTTTTTCCCTTTACTGTTAAATATTTTTTGTTCTGTGCATTTAGTGTTTTGATTACTTTGTGATGGGAGGATTTTCTTTTCTGGTTGAATATATTTGATGTTCTGTAGGCTTCTTGTACGTTTATGACTATCTTTTGCTTTAGGTTGGGGAAGTTTTATTCTGTGATTTTGTGGAAGATGTTTCCTGGCCCTTTGCATTGCTATACTTCTTTCTCTTCTATTCCTATTATTCTTAGGTTTGATCTTTTCATTGTGTCCTGAATTTCCTGGATTGTTTGAGTGAGGAGCTTTTTACACTGTATTTTCTTTGACTGTTGTGTCAATATCGTCTATGTATCTTCTATGCTTCAGATTCTCTCTTCAGTTGCTGTATTCTGTATTCTGTTGTTTATACTTTCATCTGTAGCTCCCAATCTCTTTCCTAGGTTTTCCTTCTTCAGAGTTGGCTCCTTCTGTGATATTTTTTATTGTTTCTATTTCCATTTTTAGATGCTGGGTGGTTTTGTACAATTCCTTCACCTATTTGATTGTGTTTTCCTGTATTTCTTTAAGGGATTTATGTGTTTCTTCTTTAAGGGCTTCTACCTTTTTTTTTACTTGTGCTCTCCTATATATTTTTTCATGTCTTCCTTACGGTCCTCTATCATATTCATGTTATTCATGAGATTTTTACATTGGAGTCTTGTTTTTCAGGTGTGATAGTGTATCCAAGGTTTGCTGTGGTGGGAGAACTGGGTTCTGCTGGTGCCAAGTGGCATTGTTTTCTGTTGCTTATGTTCTTTTTTTTCATGTGAGTGAGGTTTACTGTGGGGAAAGGGGACAAAAGTGGATGACAGAGATAAAGGAAGAAAAGAAAGCAAAGAAAGAGTGCTTATGTTCTTGTACTTGCCCCTTGCCATCTGTTTATCTCAGGTGTTAAATGATCTTGCTGTGTCTGACTGAATCCTGTCCATCCTGTGAGCCTGTGAACTGGATTTATGAATCAAACACTCTCTCTCTCTCTCTCTCTCTCTCTCTCTCTCTCTCTCTCTCTCTCCCTCCCTCCCTCCTCCCCCTTCTCTCTCTTTGTGATGGGGTTTATAGTGTAGGCTCTGCCCCGGTTCAAGTTGTGGGCTGAAAGGAAGATGTACCTATGGCTGGGCAAGGTGGATAGGGCCTGCCTTTGCTGGGTCCCTTGGCGGTCCCAGTTAGGCTAGGTTTTGGCGAGTTGAGCTATATAAGGCAGTGGTCTGGGGCTTAATTGTACTACAGTCCTACTGCTTATGATGCATGATTTGCAGTTTAGTTTACAGGAGGGTCTTTTAAGTATGTGGTTGTAGATGTCTTTATTTGGCTGGCTCAGTGTTCTTCTACTGATAAACATACATTTCCATTTTTCCCCCAGGGGATGTTGCATATATATATGTTGAGTACCCCTCCAGAATGCAAATAGAAATTGACAGTGCCTATAATTCTTTTCCTTTGTTTGCACTGTGTATGAACCTAAGTCAGAAGTGTTATCTTTATCCTTTCTTTCCTTTCCTATGTAGGATACAGATAGGATGGCCCAGGGCATGAAAACACTTGTAGGCTCTAAGTCTCAGGAATGTCTAAGAATACTGTTAAGAGCATCCCATTTTCTTACTTTCCTTACAAGTCTGTAATTTGATTTTGTTTTTATTTGTTTGGTGTATTATTTGCTCCAATTTAATTTTGCTACAGGAAATAGAAAAAATAAAATTTTCTACTAATTATTTTTGAAAAAGTATTTCTGCTTGAAAAGGCTTTCTGTACTTACTAAGCTCCTCATCAGAACAAAACACTATGACCTTTTGCCTGGAGTCCTGTGAGGAAAGTATAAAAATTTCAGATAATTGCAAGTTAACTGAGAAAGGAGCTGTAGAATGTTCTGGGCTCTATTCTTGCTGCTCTGCAGACCTTTATTTTGTTGGTTTTCCCCATGTTGGTTTCCAAGGCTACCATGAGGTTAGAGAAGAAGGAAAATATGTCAGGTTAAAATGCCAGAAGCTCAGTGCTCTGAACAAAGTTTAACATTTTCTTTGAATTATCATTTTCCATGAGGCTATAAGCCTTTTGTTAAATTCCAGTTTTGGAAATGTTTATTCTGTCCATTTATACAGAATTTTTTCTATTTTATTATTACTGACATATTTTCTTTGTCTATTCTTATGCATGGGAGATCTTTGGTTATTATTTGTGTGTATATATACATATACATACAGACACACAGAAAACTAATATTGGGAAAATAAAAATTTTGTATCTTAGCTATCCTTTTTGATAAATTAATACATTTGGTTTTTTTCTCCAGTTTTTTTAAAATGAAATCTACAGTGTCATCTCATATCATAGGTACTTACTTATAATTAACTGTTACATGGTATACACTGGTTTAATCCAATCTACCTACTCCTCCCCACTACCATTATCATTTCAAAAACATAAATTCCTTGTTAGTCCAACTATAACTATGAACATGCTGCATTCATCTTACTGTGCCCGACCTATTTTGGTAACAGCCATTTCTAGCTTCATCCACACCATCACAAAGGATAGGATGTCAATACGATTTTATTGGTATTTCCCATATTTTCTTTCTGTTATTTATTTATTTATATTTTAAATTCTGCCCGACTCCAGGTCCCCGCTCATAGAGGCCCTCTCTCCATCTTCCATCCCTCCTTTCCTTTTCCTTCGCCCCTTGGGAATCCTTGCATGTATACAAGGAAGTATGTATACACCCTTCATGTCCCCCAATATCCCTTCTAATTTCATGTCTTCTTTCTTCCTTACTTTACTATCTCTTTCATTATTTATTTATTTTACTTTTTGATAACCCATTAAGTGCAGTTAGTGGGCCATGCTCTGGAGCATGAGAATCATACAGCCTTAAAAATTATTTTCCAAAAATACTCAATAAAATTCTGGCAAACCGAATTCAAGAGCACATCAAAACAATCATCCACCATGATCAAGTAGGCTTCATCCCAGGCATGCAGGGATGGTTTAATATACGGAAAACCATCAACGTGATCCATTATATAAACAAACTGAAAGAACAGAACCACATGATCATTTCATTAGATGCTGAGAAAGCATTTGACAAAATTCAACACCCCTTCATGATAAAAGTCCTGGAAAGAATAGGAATTCAAGGCCCATACCTAAACATAGTAAAAGCCATATACAGCAAACCAGTTGCTAACATTAAACTAAATGGAGAGAAACTTGAAGCAATCCCACTAAAATCAGGGACTAGACAAGGCTGCCCACTCTCTCCCTACTTATTCAATATAGTTCTTGAAGTTCTAGCCAGAGCAATCAGACAACAAAAGAAGATCAAGGGGATAAAGATCGGAAAAAAAGAGGTCAAAATATCACTATTTGCAGATGACATGATAGTATATTTAAGTGATCCCAAAAGTTCCACCAGAGAACTACTAAAGCTGATAAACAACTTCAGCAAAGTGGCTGGGTATAAAATTAACTCAAATAAATCAGTTGCCTTCCTCTATACAAAAGAGAAACAAGCCGAGAAAGAAATTAGGGAAATGACACCCTTCATAATACACCCAAATAATATAAAGTACCTCGGTGTGACTTTAACCAAGCAAGTAAAAGATCTGTACAATAAGAACTTCAAGACACTGAGGAAAGAAATTGAAGAAGACCTCAGAAGATGGAAAGATCTCCCATGCTCATGGATTGGCAGGATTAATATGGTAAAAATGGCCATTTTACCAAAAGCAATCTACAGATTCAATGCAATCCCCATCAAAATACCAATCCAATTCTTCAAAGAGTTAGACAGAACAATTTGCAAATTCATCTGGAATAACAAAAAACCCAGGATAGCTAAAGCTATCCTCAACAATAAAAGGACTTCAGGGGGATTCACTATCCCTGAACTCAAGCAGTATTACAGAGCAATAGTGATAAAAACTGCATGGTATTGGTACAGAGACAGACAGATAGACCAATGGAATAGAATTGAAGACCCAGAAATGAACCCACACACCTATGGTCACTTGATTTTTGACAAAGGAGCCAAAACCATCCAATGAAATAAAGATAGCATTTTCAGCAAATGGTGCTGGTTCAACTGGAGGTCAACATGTAGAAGAATGCAGATTGATCCATGCTTATCACCCTGTACAAAGCTTAAGTCCAAGTGGATCAAGGACCTCCACATCAATCCTGATACACTCAAACTAATAGAAGAAAAACTAGGGAAGCATCTGGAACACATGGGCACTGGAAAAAATTTCCTGAACAAAACACCAATGGCTTATGCTCTAAGATCAAGAATCGACAAATGGGATCTCATAAAACTGCAAAGCTTCTGTAAGGCAAAGGACACTGTGGTTAGGACAAAACGGCAACCAACAGATTGGGAAAAGATCTTTACCAATCCTACAACAGATAGAGGCCTTATATCCAAAATATACAAAGAACTCAAGAAGTTAGACCACAGGGAAACAAATAACCCTATTAAAAAATGGGGTTCAGAGCTAAACAAAGAATTCACAGCTGAGGAATGCCGAATGGCCGAGAAACATCTAAAGAAATGTTCAACATCTTTAGTCATAAGGGAATTGCAAATCAAAACAACCCTGAGATTTCACCTCACACCAGTGAGAATGGCTAAGATCAAAAACTCAGGTGACAGCAGATGCTGGCGAGGATGTGGAGAAAGAGGAACACTCCTCCATTGTTGGTGGGATTGCAGACTGGTACAACCATTCTGGAAATCAGTCTGGAGGTTCCTCAGAAAATTGGACATTGAACTGCCTGAGGATCCAGCTATACCTCTCTTGGGCATATACCCAAAAGATGCCTCAACATATAAAAGAGACACGTGCTCCACTATGTTCATCGCAGCCTTATTTATAATAGCCAGAAGCTGGAAAGAACCCAGATGCCCTTCAACAGAGGAATGGATACAGAAAATGTGGTACATCTACACAATGGAATATTACTCAGCTATCAAAAACAACGAGTTTATGAAATTCGTAGGCAAATGGTTGGAACTGGAAAATATCATCCTGAGTGAGCTAACCCAATCACAGAAAGACATACATGGTATGCACTCATTGATAAGTGGCTATTAGCCCAAATGCTTGAATTACCCTAGATCCCTAGAACAAACGAAACTCAAGACGGATGATCAAAATGTGAATGCTTCACTCCTTCTTTAAATGAGGAAAAAGAATACCCCTGGCAGGGAAGGGAGAGGCAAAGATTAAAACAGCGACTGAAGGAACACCCATTCAGAGCCTGCCCCACATGTGGCCCATACATATACAGCCACCCAATTAGACAAGATGGATGAAGCAAAGAAGTGCAGACCGACAGGAGCCGGATGTAGATCGCTCCTGAGAGACACAGCCAGAATACAGCAAATACAGAGGCGAATGCCAGCAGCAAACCACTGAACTGAGAATAGGTCCCCTATTGAAGGAATCAGAGAAAGAACTGGAAGAGCTTGAAGGAGCTCGAGACCCCAAAAGTACCACAATGCCAAGCAACCAGAGCTTCCAGGGACTAAGCCACTACCTAAAGACTATACATGGACTGACCCTGGACTCTGACCCCATAGGTAGCAATGAATATCCTAGTAAGAGCACCAGTGGAAGGGGAAGCCCTGGGTCCTGCTAAGACTGAACCCCCAGTGAACTAGTCTATGGGGGGAGGGCGGCAATGGGGGGAGGGTTGGGAGGGGAACACCCATAAGGAAGGGGAGGGCGGAGGGGGATGTTTGCCCGGAAACCGGGAAAGGTAATAACACTCGAAATGTATATAAGAAATACTCAAGTTAATAAAAAAAATTAAAAAAAATTATATTCCTGTCCCCAGCAGCCATCACATACTAAAAGCTTCTTAGGAGGGGATGGGACCTACAGAATATGTTTCTCATCTCTGGTGGAATTTTAGCTAGTTTGATCTGATGTAGGTCTTGAGTGTGCAATCCCAGGTGCTGGGATATCATTAGTGAAATATTCATTTCAGGTCCAGAAGACAGCATTTCACAGCACCCCTCATCCTCTTCTGGCCCTCATGTTCTTTTTGCCTTCTCTTAAAATTTGTTTGCCGAGATATGTTGAAGAGTAGTGGAAAAAATACAAGGAGTTTCCTCTAAGAATGAGCATTCAGACTCTATTTTCAGCAGTTTAGTCAGGAATGCATCACTGCACTGACAAAAACATACCACAAAACATAAATAAATAAAAAGCTTTTCTGTCCAAGGTTGAGAGCAGCCTAACATGGATCTGATCTGTACTGTTACTACCATATTTTCTTGATCATTTGATGACATATTAGGCATTCCTACATTTTGTGTACAGTATTGTATATAATATGGTAGTGTAGATATAACCTATACTCTTTTTCATTTGGACAAATTGTCATCAGATAGTAGATGTTCTAAGCCAGGCAGTAGATAGTCTTTTTGTCTCTTGAGAAGTCTGTGTCTGGTTTACTAATAGATGTACTAATTCATGCCCTACCACCTGATCATCAGCTTACCTTCCTCTCCAACCTCATCAGCATTTAAGTTTTGTTTTGTTTTCTTGATTCTTACCATTCTTACAGGAATACAGAAATATTTCATGGTTTCAATCTGTGTTTCCTTGCATATTAGTTATATTAGTTAAGGAAAATAGTTCTTTGTGGGCCTGTGGTCCATGCATAAGTCTTCTTTTGAGATATGTTATTCTATATTGACTGCATATTCTTTAATCAGTTACTTTGTATTTTATTACGTTTTAGAATTCTATACAAATTTAAAGAATTAAGCTCTTTAATCATTACACACACACACACACACACACACACACACACACACATTCTCTAGGGATAGCTTTTGTGCTGTACAGAAAAATTACAGTCAGTTTTGCGTTGTTTGTTGCCATTTTTTCAAAAGTTTTAGGGTTTCCTATGAAGGAATCTTTCCTATTCCAATGTCCTGAAGTATTTTCTTCAAGGAGATTACCAATTTCAGGTGTGGTATTTAAAACTTTATATTTATTCTGAGTTAACTTTTTTAAAATTTATTTAATACTTAATAATAATTCTTTGGGTTCCGGGAAAACATCCCCCTCTCCCCTCCCCTTCTTTATGGGTGTTCCCCTCCCAACCCTCCCCCCATTGCCGCCTCCCCCCAACAGTCTAGTTCACTGGGTGTTCAGTCTTAGCAGGACCCAGGGCTTCCCCTTCCACTGGTGCTCTTACTAGGATATTCATTGCTACCTATGAGGTCAGAGTCCAGGGTCAGTCCAAGTATAGTCTTTAGGTAGTGGCTTAGTCCCTGGAAGCTCTGGTTGCTTGGCATTGTTGTACATATGGGGTCTTGAGCCCGTTCAAGCTCTTCCAGTTCTTTCTCTGATTCCTTCAACGGGGGTCCTATTCTCAGTTCAGTGGTTTGCTGCTGGCATTCGCCTCTGTATTTGCTGTATTCTGGCTGTGTCTCTCAGGAGCGATCTACATCCGGCTCCTGACGGTCTGCACTTCTTTGCTTCATCCATCTTGTCTAATTGGGTGGCTGTATATGTATGGGCCACATGTGGGGCAGGCTGTGAATGGGTGTTCATTCAGTCTCTGTTTTAACCTTTGCCTCTCTCTTCCCTGCTAAGGATATTCTTGTTCCCCTTTTAAAGAAGGAGTGAAGCATTCACATTTTGATCATCCATCTTGAGTTTCATTTGTTCTAGGCATCTAGGGTAATTCAAGCATTTGAGCTAATAGACACTTATCAGTGAGTGCATACCATGTATGTCTTTCTGTGATTGGGTTAGCTCACTCAGGATGATATTTTCCAGTTCCAACCATTTGCCCATGAATTCCATAAAGTCATTGTTTTTGATAGCTGAGTAATATTCCATTGTGTAGATGTACCACATTTTCTGTATCCAATCCTCTGTTGAAGGGCATCTGGGTTCTTTCCAGCTTCTGGCTATTATAAATAAGGCTGCGATGAACATAGTGGAGCACGTGTCTTTTTTATATGTTGGGGTATCTTTTGGGTATATGCCCAAGAGAGGTATAGCTGGATCCTCAGGCAGTTCAATGTCCAATTTTCTGAGGAAGCTCCAGACTGATTTCCAGAATGGTTGTACCAGTCTGCAATCCCATCAACAATGGAGGAGTGTTCCTCTTTCTCCGCATCCTCGCCAGCATCTGCTGTCACCTGAGTTTTTGATCTTAGCCATTCTCACTGGTGTGAGGTGAAATCTCAGGGTTGTTTTGATTTGCATTTCCCTTATGACTAAAGATGTTGAACATTTCTTTAGATGTTTCTCGGCCATTCGGCATTCCTCAGCTGTGAATTCTTTGTTTAGCTCTGAACCCCGTTTTTTAATAGGGTTATTTGTTTCCCTGTGGTCTAACTTCTTGAGTTCTTTGTATATTTTGGATATAAGGCCTCTATCTGTTGTAGGATTGGTAAAGATCTTTTCCCAATCTGTTGGTTGCCGTTTTGTCCTAACCACAGTGTCCTTTGCCATACAGAAGCTTTGCAGTTTTATGAGATCCCATTTGTCGATTCTTGATCTTAGAGCATAAGCCATTGGTGTTTTGTTCAGGAAATTTTTTCCAGTGCCCATGTGTTCCAGATGCTTCCCTAGTTTTTCTTCTATTAGGTTGAGTGTATCAGGATTGATGTGGAGGTCCTTGATCCACTTGGACTTAAGCTTTGTACAGGGTGATAAGCATGGATCAATCTGCATTCTTCTACATGTTGACCTCCAGTTGAACCAGCACCATTTGCTGAAAATGCTATCTTTTTTTCATTGGATGGTTTTGGCTCCTTTGTCAAAAATCAAGTGACCATAGGTGTGTGGGTTCATTTCTGGGTCTTCAATTCTATTCCATTGGTCTATCTGTCTGTCTCTGTACCAATACCATGCAGTTTTTATCACTATTGCTCTGTAATACTGCTTGAGTTCAGGGATAGCGATTCCCCCTGAGGTCCTTTTATTGTTGAGGATAGCTTTAGCTATCCTGGGTTTTTTGTTATTCCAGATGAATTTGCAAATTGTTCTGTCTAACTCTTTGAAGAATTGGATTGGTATTTTGATGGGGATTGCATTGAATCTGTAGATCGCTTTTGGTAAAATGGCCATTTTTACTATATTAATCCTGCCAATCCATGAGCATGGGAGATCTTTCCATCTTCTGAGGTCTTCTTCAATTTCTTCTTCAGTGTCTTGAAGTTCTTATTGTACAGATCTTTTACTTCCTTGGTTAAAGTCACACCGTGGTACTTTATATTATTTGGGTCTATTATGAAGGGTATCGTTTCCCTAATTCCTTTCTCACTTGTTTCTCTTTTGTGTAGAGGAAGGCTACTGATTTATTTGAGTTAATTTTATACCCAGCCACTTTGCTGAAGTTGTTTATCAGCTTTAGTAGTTCTCTGGTGGAACTTTTGGGATCACGTAAATAAACTATCATATCATCTGCAAATAGTGCTATTTTGACTTCTTCTTTTCTGATCTGTATCCCCTTGACCTCCTTTTGTTGTCTGATTGCTCTGGCTAGAACTTCAAGAACTATACTGAATAAGTAGCGAGAGAGTGGGCAGCCTTGTCTAGTCCCTGATTTTAGTGGGATTGCTTCAAGTTTCTCTCCATTTAGTTTAATGTTAGCAACTGGTTTGCTGTATATGGCTTTTACTATGTTTAGGTATGGGCCTTGAATTCCTATTCTTTCCAGGACTTTTATCATGAAGGGGTGTTGAATTTTGTCAAATGCTTTCTCAGCATCTAATGAAATGATCATGTGGTTTTGTTCTTTCAGTTTGTTTATATAATGGATCATGTTGATGGTTTTCCGTATATTAAACAATCCCTGCATGCCTGGGATGAAGCCTACTTGATCATGGTGGATGATTGTTTTGATGTGCTCATGGATTCGGTTTGCCAGAATTTTATTGAGTATTTTTGCGTCGATATTCATAAGGGAAATTGGTCTGAGGTTCTCTTTCTTTGTTGGGTCTCTGTGTGGTTTAGGTATAAGAGTAATTGTGGCTTCATAGAAGGAATTCGGGAGTGATCCATCTGTTTCAATTTTGTGGAATAGTTTGGATAATATTGGTATGAGGTCTTCTATGAAGGTTTGATAGAATTCTGCACTAAACCCGTCTGGACCTGGGCTCTTTTTGGTTGGGAGACCTTTAATGACTGCTTCTATTTCCTTAGGGGTTATGGGGTTGTTTATCTGGTTTATCTGTTTCCGATTTAACTTCGGTACCTGGTATTTGTCTAGGAAATTGTCCATTTCCTGTAGATTTTCACGTTTTGTTGAATATAGGCTTTTATAGTAAGATCTGATGATTTTTTGAATTTCCTCTGAATCTGTAGTTATGTCTCCCTTTTCATTTCTGATTTTGTTAATTTGGACACACTCTCTGGGTCCTCTCGTTAGTCTGGCTAAGAGTTTATCTATCTTGTTGATTTTCTCAAAGAACCAACTTTTGGTTCTGTTGATTCTTTCTATGGTCCTTTTTGTTTCTACTTGGTTGATTTTAGCTGTGAGTTTTATTATTTCCTGCCTTCTACTCCTCCTGGGTTTATTTGCTTCTTTTTGCTCTAGAGCTTTTAGGTGTGCTGTCAAGTTGCTGACATATTCTCTTTCCTGTTTCTTTCTGCAGGTACACAGCGCTATGAGTTTTCCTCTTAGCACAGCTTTCATTGTGTCCCATAAGTTTGGGTATGTTGTACCTTCATTTTCATTAAATTCTAAAAAGTTTTTAATTTCTTTCTTTATTTCTTCCTTGACTAGGTTGTCATTGAGTAGAGCATTGTTCAATTTCCACGTATATGTGGGCATTCTTCCCTTATTGTTATTGAAGACCAGTTTTAGGCCGTGGTGGTCTGATAGCATGCATGGGATTATTTCTATCTTTCTGTACCTGTTGAGGCCCGTTTTTTGACCAACTATATGGTCAATTTTGGAGAAAGTACCATGAGGAGCTGAGAAGAAGGTGTATCCTTTTGCTTTAGGATAGAATGTTCTATAAATATCTGTTAAGTCCATTTGGCTCATGACTTCTCTTAGTCTGTCTACGTCTCTGTTTAATTTCTGTTTCCATGATCTGTCCATTGATGAGAGTGGGGTGTTGAAATCTCCCACTATTATTGTGTGAGGTGCAATGTATGCTTTGAGCTTTAGTAAGGTTTCTTTTACGTATGTAGGTGCCCTTGTATTTGGGGCATAGATATTTAGGATTGAGAGTTCATCTTGGTGGATTTTTCCTTTGATGAATATGAAGTGTCCTTCCTTATCTTTTTTGATGACTTTTAGTTGAAAATTGATTTTCTTTGATATTAGAATGGCTACTCCAGCTTGCTTCTTCTGACCATTTGCTTGGAAAGTTGTTTTCCAGCCTTTCACTCTGAGGTAGTGTCTGTCTTTGTCTCTGAGGTGTGTTTCCTATAGGCAGCAGAATGCAGGGTCCTCGTTGCGTATCCCGTTTGTTAATCTATGTCTTTTTACTGGGGAGATGATGCCATTGATGTTGAGAGATATTAAGGAATAGTGATTATTGCTTCCTGTTATATTCATATTTGGATGTGAGGATATGTTTGTGTGCTTTTTTCTCTTTGTTTTGTTGCCAAGACGATTAGTTTCTTGCTTCTTCTAGGGTATAGCTTGCCTCCTTATGTTGGGCTTTACCATTTATTATCCTTTGTAGTACTGGATTTGTAGAAAGATATTGTGTAAATTTTGTTTTGTCATGGAATATCTTGGTTTCTCCATCTATGTTCATTGAGAGTTTTGCAGGATACAGTAACCTGGGCTGGCATTTGTGTTCTCTTAGGGTCTGTATGACATCTGTCCAGGATCTTCTGGCCTTCATAGTTTCTGGCGAAAAGTCTGGTGTGATTCTGATAGGTCTGCCTTTATATGTTACTTGACCTTTTTCCCTTACTGCTTTTAATATTCTTTCTTTATTTTGTGCGTTTCGTGTTTTGACTATTATGTGACGGGAGGTGTTTCTTTTCTGGTCCAATCTATTTGGAGTTCTGTAGGCTTCTTGTATGCCTATGGGTATCTCTTTTTTTAGGTTAGGGAAGTTTTCTTCTATGATTTTGTTGAAGATATTTACTGGTCCTTTGAGCTGGGAGTCTTCACTCTCTTCTATACCTATTATCCTTAGGTTTGATCTTCTCATTGAGTCCTGGATTTCCTGTATGTTTTGGACCAGTAGCTTTTTCTGCTTTACATTATCTTTACAGTTGAGTCAATGATTTCTATGGAATCTTCTGCTCCCGAGATTCTCTCTTCCATCTCTTTTATTCTGTTGGTGAAGCTTGTATGTACAGCTCCTTGTCTCTTCTTTTGATTTTCAATATCCACGGTTGTTTCCATGTGTTCTTTCTTGATTGCTTCTATTTCCATTTTTAATTCCTTCAACTGTTTGATTGTGTTTTCCTGGAATTCTTTCAGGGATTTTTGTGTCTCCTCTCTATGGGTTTCTACTTGTTTATTTATGTTTTCCTGGAATTCTTTCAGGCATTTTTGCGATTCCTGTCTGTAGGCTTCTACTTGTTCTGTAAGGGAGTTCTTCACGTCTTTCTTGAAGTCCTCCAGCATCATGATCAAATATGATTTCGAAACTAGATCTTGTTTTTCTGATGTGTTTGGATATTCCATGTTTATTTTGGTGGGAGAATTGGGCTCCGATGATGCCATGTAGTCTTGGTTTCTGTTGCTTGGGTTCCTGCGCTTGCCTCTCGCCATCAGATTATCTCTAGTGTTACTTTGTTCTGCTATTTCTGACAGTGGCTAGACTGTCCTATAAGCCTGTGTGTCAGGAGTGCTGTAGACCTGTGTTCCTGTTTTCTTTCAGCCTGTTATGGGGACAGAGTGTTCTGCTTTCGTGCGTGTAGTTTTTCCTCTCTATAGGTCTTCAGCTGTTTCTGTGGGCCTGTGTCTTGAGTTCACCAGGCAGGTCACTTGCAGCAGAAAAGTTGGTCTTACCTGTGGTCCCGAGGCTCAAGTTTGCTCGCGGGGTGCTGCCCATGAGCTCTCTGTGGCGGCAGCAACCAGGAAGATATGCGCCGCCCTTTCCGGGAGCTTCCGTGCACTAGGGTTCCAGATGGCCTTTGGTGTTTTCCTCTGGCGTCCGAGATGTGTGTGCAGAGTGCAGTCTCTTCTGGTTTCCCAGGCGTGTCTGCCTCTCTGAAGGTTTAGCTGTCCCTCCCACAGGATTTGGGTGCAGAGAACTGTTTATCCTGTCTCCTGAGTTAACTTTTATAAGTAACAAAATACTTGGGTCTACTCTAATTGTCCTTCATGAAGATAAATTTCAATTCCACTTCTTTTCAAAGTTGTCCTTTCTCAAATGTATGCCTTGGCACTTTTGTGAATATCTTTAAATTGTAGATGTGGGTTTACTTCTGGTAGTCTACTATTTTACTATTCTTTATGTCTGCTTTTGTACCAATATCAAGCTGTTTCTCATAAAACATGTCTGTAGCATGGTTTGAAATTTAGTAATGCATTTTTCTTCTTCTAGAATATTTTGATTTATGTAGTTTTGAAATCGTTATCTGAGATTATATTGTTCTATGTAAATGTATCAGTTTTTTAGTTATGTGAAGGACATTGGTATTTTCATATGGACTACAATTATTTCTTGAACTTTAGGAATTATGTAGATATTTAAATGTATAGATATTATTCTAACTGTGTACATGGAAGTTCTTTCTATTGCTTATCTTTTCGTTTTTTTCTCTTCAGTATTTCATAAGTTTCATTTTGCATATATTTCATTACTTTATTTAAATTTGTTTACAAGTATTTTATGTAATACTATAAATAAAATAACTTTGTGTTCTAGGTAACAGGTTTGTATACTAATTTTTGTATGCTGAATGTTGATTAGTTCTGTTAGTCAATTGGTGAGCCATTTGCAACTGTGTTTGTGTTTGTCTGTTTGTGGATGTATGAATACTTGTTCACGCAGTATGAAAGCAATACTCTCTGGCATATTTTCCAATTTTGAAAACATCTAATTTTCCTCAGCACAACTAACTCCACGGTAGAAGGATCATTCATACTGTAACACTCAGCATGCAGACAGCACCGCCTACCAAAACTAAAGCAAAGGCGTAATCCATCAAAACCCATAATTCTGGCGAAGTCTGTAAACTCTTGTGTTATGAGGTAAATATGTAATAACTGTGTCTCCAATATAGAATAATTTAAGAAGAATTGTTATTGCTTCCTTAAATATTTGATTCAACTCAGTGGAGAATCCAGGTTTGTAAATGATTTTGTAAAAAAAAATTCTATTACTAATTCAATCATGTCATATGTTTATCCTGTATTGATTTGTATGCAACATGTGTATGTGAGGTTATGTTTATTCTTTGTTATCCGTGTGTATTGTGAAGCAGCTCTCAAGCTCTGCCTTTATGTCATGTCACACTTCACAGTTTTTCTTCCTTCTTGGAGTTCGTCACTCTTCCCTCCTTTTCTTAGTCCTTGAAAAAAAATATTGAGGACTTTATCTGTTGAATCAATCTACCACTTGTATGATTTAGCATTTGTATTCTTTAAAATCTCCATTTTAGTTTTCTGCTGTAAACATCATTATTTTTCCTTATTTTTTCTTCAAAAATATGGATTTATTTTCTCTGGTTTTTGACTTCCTGAAATGTAGTCACATACTGATGTACTACTTATGTTTTATATAGGTAGATGTTGATCACACTAAGTTTACCTCTTTTTGTTCTATATTTTACCTTTTGGAGGCATAGCTATCCAAGCTAGTCTTTAACTAAATATGTAGCTGAGGCTTGCATGAAACTTCTGATCCTCCTACCTCTGTCTTTCCTTGCTGAGTTTACAGGGATATGCAACTGTGGCCTGCTTATGCACCCTTTTGACATTATTGTGTTTCCTTTCATTTGTTTCAATAAATCTCTACTTTATGAGTTTATATTTGCATGAGTTTCTGTCTGGGGGTTACCTATGCATAAGGTTACTCATGTATTTGTATGGAAATTCATATGAAAGCCAGAAGATTATATGATATATCATTCATCAGGTACTATAATCTTTCTTTCTTTCTTTCTTTCTTTCTTTCTCTCTTTCTTTTTTTCTTTCAGGGTTTCCACTGGCCTGGAACTTGCCAAATATGCTGATTTTCCTGATCAATAAGATTTATGGATCTGTTGGTCTTTTCTTTCTCAATGTTGGGATTATTAGCACATAACACAATACTTGTCTTATGCCTATTCTTATTTTTGTTGTTTAAACATGTATTCTGGAAATACAACTGAAGTCTTCCTACTTACAAGGCAAGCTGTCCTAACTAGGTTTACTATTGCTATGATAAAGCACCATGATCAAAGCATAATAGGCAGGAAGGTACTTACTTGTTTTAGGCTTCCAAATCATTGCTTGTTATTGAAGGAAATCAGGACAGAGAGTCAAACAGGGCAGGAACTTGGAGGCAAAAGCTGATGTTGAGTGTTGCTTACTGACTTGCTCATCATAGATTACTTAGCCTACTTTCTACAAGAAACTAGAACCAACAGCCCAGAGGCAGCACCACCCACAATAGGTTGGGCCCTCCCCCATCAATCACCAATAAAGAAAATGTGCTATAGCAAATTATTGCAATATAGTAAAAAAATACAGAGCTGTGGATCACAGTTCCATCCATAAAATATCCTTGTTCCCATGGCTCATGAAACATTGTACAACAAGGGCCAGGAAGATTATAAGAACCAGAAAATCAAAACGTTTGCTGTGAGATTATGCCTCCAAGCAGTGTCACAACTACATCCATAAATTCTCAACAACAAGGCTGCTTCAGCTGAACTGAATAGTGGTAACACAAAAAGACAGGACGTGTGGATTGGCAGAAACAATGTTTCAATCCTACACAAAGAACTGCTGGCAACTAAGGAATGCTAAGAGTAGGAAAAATTGTCTTACCCAGAATGAGCATAGCAGCTGGTTATCCAATACCAAATGACAGCCCTGAAAACATGTATATGAGTGAAGGGGTTGTTTGTGATGCCAAGGTTCTGTTCCCAATTGGTTCTTGATCCATCAATAAAGAAAGCTGAGGGCCAATGCAGCATACCAGGAGGAAAAGTCAGAAATAAAGAAGGAAAGGAGGAATTTCTGCCATGCTTTGGAGGAAGAAGCCAGCAGCTATGTGAGGCCTCTGGAGAAGCTGGGGTCTATGACAACTGCTACAGGTCAGGATGTTTGGCACTAGCCACTGAAGTTTAGGGCAGGTGGGAGGAGCAGAAATATTATTAGGGCATGTTTTTGCAGGCAAGAGATAGTAAAACCTATCAATCATGTCCTAAGGCAAGTTCAAAAGGAACAAACTGTGTGTGTGTGTGTGTGTGTGTGTGTGTGTGTGTGTGTGTGTGTGTGTGTGATTTATTAATGGTTTCAAGGCAAGACAGGTAGAGGCTGGCAGAACAGCCGATTCCGGAATAAAGGTGGTAACATAAAACTACACACAACATAAGAACAATAACACCAAACCAGAGCTAAACCACCATCCAAAGAGAGCACATGAACATGGCTGCAGCTGCATATGTAGCAGAGGATGGCCTTGTTGGGCATCAATGGGAGGAGAAGCCCCTGGTCCTGACAAGGTTCAATGCCACAGTGTAAGTGAATGCAAGGACAGGGAGGCAGGAAGGGTGAATGGTTGGGTGGGTGGGCGAACATCTTCATAGAAGCAGGGTGAGAGGGAATGGGATGGGAGATTTATGGATGGGAAACCTAGAAAGGGGATAACATTTGAAATGTAAATAAAAAATATCTAATTAAAAACTACACATAATATATGAGTGATAATAAGCAGGCTGAGAATGTTATATTTAGGAATATATATGAATTATTACATCAAATATTCAATATTTACATAGAAATTAATATATGAACTAATAAATATTAATTTGAGGGCTAGGAGGGGTACAGTGTGGTATAAAAGGAAGAAAGTGAAAGAAGAAATGATATAACTATATTTTAATCTCAAAAATAAAAGGAAAACAGAGTATGAAAATAACTGATAAATAATATTGAAGAAACAGCACTATTTCAAAATATTTTAGAACCTATCCATATACACAACAAAGAATAACTGATCTCTCCAGCAGAATGAGGAGACATGGGCTTTTGTGAGCCACATGTTCATCACATTAGGAAAAGGAAAAACGTGAGTGAAGGAAAGCATGGTCATCATTGCTCTGCATAAGAGCCATCTATGTTTTGTGGTGTTGCAATAGCTGTGAGGAGTGAGCGCAGATTGTGCAGTATCCCTTTCTTATACCTGAGGCAAGCACACCACTACCTTTCTGTTCCTGAACATTTACACTTCCTCTCATTCCCGCAGTGCACTCTGATGAAGTGCTTTGGGAGTTATTGCCTGAAGGAACATTTGCCCCTCAGTGTTGTAAAGAGAAACAAAAGAGGGGGCAGGTTGCAGATGCAGAGGAGAGCCAAATAAAAGGTACAGTATGTGTTGTGTAAAAGACTGGAGAGAAAATTCCATCTGGAGAATGGAGACTTAGAAAGGGATTAACAAAGGCAGTTCTATGGACTAATGCCTGTGCACTATAACTCTTGAAATGGGGGAGCCTTACAATCATAACTACAGAGTCAATTACAATTGGAACTATGGTGTTCTGCCAAGGGCTTGAGGAATAGGAAACCTTTACATTGAAGGAGAACTAGCAGTTCTCTACGTAGACTTGTGTGCTTGGCAAAGTTTCTACACAGAAAAGCAAAGTAATATCCAAGCAAAAAGCTTAATCCTGTGGAAAATAAATAGATCCAAAAGTGTTTCCTTAAAACACATTCTGATAACTTTTGAAGAAGTCAGGACTTCAAAATAAATGCTTTATGGATAAGTTGAGCAGCCTGTAAGGACAGTAAAAGGTATTGAAAAGGATTCAAAGTGTCCCATTAGAACAACCTTCCATCCCACAGAACATGCTGTTTCTCATGTGACCTGACCTTTACGCATGCTTCAAGCCAACGTGTATTCACAGAGGTCAGTAACTTAAATGTGAATGTTGCTTCTATCATTTTTAAAGGAATGGTTATTTCACAACAAAAATTTTAAATAATACTTTAGATTTTGTCTGTAGTGTGTTTGGGTCAATTTCCTGCTGGTTTTCAGTTTCAGGACAATTTCCTGTAGACTTCAATTTTTTTTCTTCAGCACTTTCCAGATATTATTTCTTTGAGCAAGAGGAGAAATGGAGGAGAAAAATGGTACTTATTACAAGAGCAATCATGGGGCTCTGCTACAATTGAGAAGCTCAGTATGAGACAAGCGTGCGATTGCACTGGAGTCTGGTAAGATTTATGTATTAGAGACTCTTAGTTAAGCACTGGATAGGATCCTAACATATGTCACTGTCTTAGAAATTACATGATCTACTACATGAGCTTTCCATCAGTACCACTCTTATTTATTGACTATAATGTCAGAGATGTCACCTGACACAAAAGTTACCCACAGATGGTTACAATCCAGTTCTCGTACAATGATGTCTATACTACCTCTGCACTGAACTGTGAGGCCATTTTGGATCTCACCAATGCTCTTTTCTTACTTCCTAAATAGATATATACAGCAATGACAGCATTCCTTCTACCATTGGAGCAAGTAGGATGGTTGTTTATTTCACTCTTTGTGTTTCTCAGGTGTCCACAAGAGGTTTTGATCTGTTTTCAGTGAATTATGCTTTATGTTACTTTATATTCATTGTAGGGAACAAGGATTACTTAAGGACCAAACAGAATGGTAACAAGGCCACTCAATTTCTTTATGTCTAGGAAAGACAAAAGACACTGGGCTATGAAGCAGCCAGTCAGACCCTTCTATTTATTTTAATTCATCTTCACAAGTTAGCTATAACTTCAAGCTTCTCTTTTCTAATCTGTGACATGATATTGCTTAGCTGAATTATCCATATGACCCATGACAGCACAGTATTTATGTGGGTGGCAGAGATTGGACTTAGGTCCTCATGGTTAGATGGAAAACATCGTACCCACAAAACCATCTGCTCACTATTCCTGTGTCAGTCCCTTTAGAGTACCCCCCCCAAAAGATTCTGCTCTCATGTATGAATAAGCAGACAAGCAAATATTAGACTTTGATTCACATGGAAATGAATCTGTACTTCATTCTGGAGCCTTTACATCATAGTCCCAGTACACATCAGCTTTGCCCATCCTTTCCCCAACCTTCAATTTTCTCCATCCTTGCCGTATAGTTTGAGAAAGCCATCATTTTCACTTCTTTCAGCTTTACCTTGCATTTTCCCCTGAAATACATTCAAATAAAAATTTGGTTTCCATTTTAGATCAAAAGTATTCTAGGTGAGTTCTGTATTTTAAAACGTCTGGAAAATTCTCCACCTTTATCTTCTTTAGATTGCGTGTTGTAAAGTTCAGATTTTACCCATGTGAGACCAACGGCAGAAGTCCCACATGCAAATCCATGCCCTCTTTGCCACCTTTGCACCCACATTTCTGTCCATGAACAATTTGCACTAGGCTTGGCATGCTCTACTACACTTCAATTGAATTTGAATGTGCCATAATCATATTTTGAGTATGCTACTGAGTATCCTTACATATAGTTAAATACAGAGACTATAGGGTAGCAGAAAGTGTAAGGTACCCTGATTCTTGGTCAAGATAACTCAAATCCCTGGGAGATACTAAAAGGGATGGCAGGTTCATTCCCATTCTCCCAGAATATTAGGGCCTCACATAACTGTGCCCCTGCAAAGACCACTGTACAGAGGTTGAGACAGACCAGTCATATAGGGCAATGCCTCAAGTCCCTCCTCTATAGGTGAGGACATGACTACAGGTTACATAGGCTCAAGATAGATCAGTCTCAGAGGACAACACCCCAAACCCTTCCTCCAAAGGTGAAGACATGACCACAGGACACATAGGCTCAAGATAGATCAGATGTAGAAGCAGGACCACATCCCCGAATATGTAGATGAGGTCTTCCCAAGCTCTCAGGCCAAACCAATAGGAAGTACCTGCTGTCAGACAGTGACCCATCCAAAAAACTGTATTTAAGAATCATATTCAGGATTAACAATCCTACAACAGATAGAGGCCTTATATCCAAAATATACAAAGAACTCAAGAAGTTAGACCGCAGGGAGACAAATAACCCTATTAAAAAATGGGGTTCAGAGCTAAACAAAGAATTCACAGCTGAGGAATGCCGAATGGCCGAGAAACACCTAAAGAAATGTTCAACATCTTTAGTCATAAGGGAAATGCAAATCAAAACAACCCTGAGATTTCACCTCACACCAGTGAGAATGGCTAAGATCAAAAACTCAGGTGACCGCAGATGCTGGCGAGGATGTGGAGAAAGAGGAACACTCCTCCATTGTTGGTGGGATTGCAGACTGGTACAACCATTCTGGAAATCAGTCTGGAGGTTCCTCAGAAAATTGGACATTGAACTGCCTGAGGATCCAGCTATACCTCTCTTGGGCATATACCCAAAAGATACCCCAACATATAAAAAAGACACGTGCTCCACTATGTTCATCACAGCCTTATTTATAATAGCCAGAAGCTGGAAAGAACCCAGATGCCCTTCAACAGAGGAATGGATACAGAAAATGTGGTACATCTACACAATGGAATATTACTCAGCTATCAAAAACAATGACTTTATGGAATTCGTAGGCAAATGGATGGAACTGGAAAATATCATCCTGAGTGAGGTAACCCAATCACAGAAAAACACACATGGTATGCACTCATTGATAAGTGGCTATTAGCCCAAATGCTTGAATTACCCTAAATGCCTAGAACAAATGAAACTCAAGACGGATGATCAAAATGTGAATGCTTCACTCCTTCTTTAAAAGGGGAACAAGAATACCCTTGGCAGGGAATAGAGAGGCAAAGATTAAAACAGACACAGAAGGAACACCCATTCAGAGCCTGCCCCACATGTGACCCATTCATATACAGCCATCCAATTAGACAAGATGGATGAAGCAAAGAAGTGCAGACCGACAGGAGCTGGATGTAGATCTCTCCCGAGAGACACAGCCAGAATACAGCAAACACAGACGCGTATGCCAGCAGCAAACCACTGAATTGAGAATAGGACCCCCGTTGAAGGAATCAGAGAAAGAACTGGAAGAGCTTGAAGGGGCTCGAGACCCCATATGTACAACAATGCCAAGCAACCAGAGCTTCCAGGGACTAAGCCACTACCTAAAGACTATACATGGACTGACCCTGGACTCTGACCTCATAGGTAGCAATGAATATCCTAGTAAGAGCACCAGTGGAAGGGGAAGCCCTGGCTCCTGCTAAGACTGAAACCCCAGTGAACTAGATTGTTGGGGGGAGGGTGGCAATGGGGGGAGGATGGGGAGGGGGATGTTTGCCGGGAAACCGGGAAAGGGAATAACACTCGAAATGTATATAAGAAATACTCAAGTTAATAAAAAAAATCATATTCAGAATTTAAGGTGTGAAGGAATTGTTCAATTGTCTGAGAGCTTCTGTCATAAGAGCTGTAACACTGCTGCTTGGGGAAGAGATCTGCTCTCCAGAAATCGCAGCCAGAAGCTCCTCTGCACCCCTCACTGGCTAGCCAGTCTCCTGCTGGCTCATCCAAGCCCGGACAACAGAAGCAGCAGGTAGAGATGGAAAGGATCAGAAAAGGCACTTGGGGTCGGCAGAAGCTGTTGCCATTCCCTGCGCGAGTTCTCTCCCCCTTGCCCGAACCCACGCATCTAGCCAAGCAAAAGATTGTGGCGAGCACCCCGTCACCAGAGCCTTACGTGAACTACCCACTTAGCTAAAAATATTTGCCTGAAATAACCAATTATTAACAGAACATGAGACTTAGAAGATAATTAAGAATTCCCTAAATGTTCCCAATCATATTTAAAGAAAGTCAAAATTTTAAGTTCTAATATCTTATTATTTAGATAAATATTTTCAATAAATTAACTCATATATCTACTTTTAGTTACTTTGAATTCTTTGGACATAAGAAGCAGAATTATCAAGTGTACAAAATAAGAAAATAATTTTAAAGTACATGAATTTTATGGCATGAACCAGCTTAAAAATACAGAGTGGAAGAGTAAATTATTTTTAGTAGAGTACTGTGGGTGTCTTCAAAATTATGAATTATAGCGCTTATAGCTTCTGCTCTCTGCCTGCTAAATGCAAGTGGAAAAATCAAACACACATTATATATATTACATATGAATCTTACATTTTTTATTTTTAATACTAGTGTAATTGCTAGAAAAAGAATTAATTTGCTTGCCTTTTGGATGTAAATACATAAAGGAAAACATGTAAGAAATATACACTTTCCCATTTTTAATTCTGCAATGTAATTATGCAAACTTGAAAATAAAAAGATCAGGGACCCATCTGTCACTGGCACCAAACTAAAGCTGTAACACTAGCAGTAAAGATCTCACCCTGTGCCTCCTTCCTGCTCCACATATAATCCACACAGTGACACTTGGTGACTATCTTGAATATTAATTATAAAGAGATCATTGATATACTGACCATGGGAGTTTCCTAATGAAGCCAAGGCTGATTCTCGATCAGATTTTCTGAAAAGGAAATGTTTTAGGGTTTTCTAAGCCTGTGTAGCATTCTTTCTTGTCAGCGTCTGATCCTACAAAGCCCTTGCAACTTTCTCCTGCCATATCCACTTGAGCATGACAGTTTTAATAACATCTTTTGTAAAGTCTTGATTTTTTCAAAACTATAAGTGAAATTTTCTTCATATGTTTCCCATGCAGTTAAGCTTAGTAAAGAGAAGAGAATATGGATGACACTGACAAAAAGAATAGAAAGAAAAGCATGTGGTTACAATGGTGTCCTTTTTTGTTCTATAAATGGAACAGCTTTGCAAGCCCACTTCCTTCTCAGCCTTACAACCATAAATAGTCCATCAGCACACTGTCAACACTCACTAGGTAAAGCAATGCATCGGGAACATAGCCCTACCTCCCTTCTGGTGGTCTTCCTCAAAATTAGGGCGCAATCTTTAGTTTCTTAGACCATTGGCATCACACAGAAGATAACATCTTCGATGTTCCATAACAGGATAGATACATCCAGATACCTTTCTTTGACTGTGCTCTGTGTGTTGCTTCCAGTTCATGGTAGGAGTAACGGGCTCACTTTCTGAACACTCCTATATGGCACACAGAAGTGATTCAGTGGGTAAGGTGCTTGCACTGGAGCATGAATATCTGAGCTTGAGTCTCTCGAATCCACATTAAGCCACGTATAAAAGCTTGTATCTGTAATAGAAGTACTCCTACAGCAAGATGGGAAATAGAGGCTGGGAAGTTTCGGGAAGTTGCAGAATAAGGAGCCTTGCATATGCAACAGGGAAGAACAAGACACCGTCATAAACAAGGTTGAAGGTGAGAACCATTCAGATTGCCCTTTGACCTCCACAGAGGTAGTTATATGTTCACATACATGCAATATTGTGTACATGCACACAGAAACATGTATCACATTGATATGTAACATATCTTCGTCCAGTTAGACACATCCTGAAAATGTGAATGCTCAAACACCACATGTAATACTTTTTTTCCAATATGAGTTCATGTTAGCTCAGTACTGGGGAGACTTAGCAGAAAGCCAGAAATACAGTTTTCACTTGATATAAAGCTATGCCTTCCTGGGACAACCTCCCTGGTAAAGGGTCTTCCTAGAAAGATTGGTGAAATGATCTTTTTATTATTAGTCTATCTTTGAGGGTTAAAAACATTTTTGTAATCTCAAAAATTCTGTGACTGTCAATATATCTTTGGACAAATTTAATCATATTTGCCTAAATTAACTTCATGAAGTACTTTAATTTTAGTAAAAATAATCACAACTTTGGTATCTTGATAGTAAACTTGACATAAGAAATGAAAGGCAATGCATATGGAAATTGTAGATAGTGGGTGCGACAGTTAATTTTTATTTTTTATTGTCATACGGATGGCTCACATTCATCTTAGACTATAAGACACTGTAAAACTTTCTTTATACGTACGTTTACCAGATATTTTCCACAAAACCATTAGTGGAGATTAGGTTAGAATTTTGGCACTGAAAGAGTGAGCACCCAGATGTTGAAGGAACTGGAGTCTTCCAGCCATAGCACCGAAGGATGGCAAAGTGAGGGAAACCTTCCTGTCACAGCCATGAGGGCTGGAAAAGGGTAACATCTACATCCAATGGATCTCCAGTGGGAATGGCAAGTGGGAAAAATAAGATGATATGAACAATTATATCTAGTATGGAAGAGAAAATGTAGGTGATTATGTCCCAGATTCTCCAGGCAGTGGACAGGTACATGGTCTAGACTTGATAATCTTAGGATTGTTCATCACATAGCAGGGATACGAGTTCAAAATGGAAAGCTGATTTGTCATCTCAGCGACTGTAACAGTGGCTACATACACTGTTGCCACATCTGTGTACCAGTTACCAAGCCCCGGTTTTATCTATAACACTATTGCACTTTATCTTAGTCTCTCTTTCTTGCTTACCGTCAAGCATGCTTACTACTACCCCAAGATTACTTTCATTCTGTAATTATGCTTTTATTTCCCTAATGTCAGTATAACACACTGCTTAGGAACAGTTATCAAGCCGGGGGTTGCAGGTAGGGACCACAAGGAAGAAGAGGAGGAGAAAGAGAGGGAGGAGGGGGAGGAAGAAGAAGAGGAGGAGGAGGAGAGAGAGAGACAGAGAAACAGAAACACACACACACATGCACACACACACACACACACAGAGAGAGAGAGAGAGAGAGAGAGAGAGAGAGAGAGAGAGAGAGAGAGAGAGAGTTAGTTGAGGAGAAGACAGAGCACAGGAGATCTCCATGAGTCATGATGGGCCAGCAGGACATACCAGAATGACATGCCTACCAGCACATCAGACTGCTGGATGGGGAATAACACAGAAAAATTTAAACAGCAAGTACTTAGGGGGCACAGTTGGGGTTGTAGCCACACTAATGTTAGAGATTTAGATAAAGGGTAGTCCCCCAGTAATTGTGCAGAAAGCAAATTAAAAACTAAAAGAAAAAAAAACCCAAAAAACAAAAACAAACAAACAAAAAAAAACCGCTCTTCAGAGCTTAACTCTGTGGGTCCAAATCTCATTTAATTGAGCACTAAATTCTTCACATCTAACTACCCCACAGGCTGGTTATAGATGCTAACACCTGAATGACTTTAAAGAATTTTGAACATTGAAGGTTATACATAGTTACTATTACAATTGTTTTCACATATTGTGGGAAAATAATCATAAGGCTTTAATCCAAATGAGCTATTTTTAGTCTTCAGCTTTTCTTTTAAGTCTTTTAAAACCCCATCCACATTTCAGTTAGAGGTAGAAAAATTGAAGACTAAGCACTTGTTTTCTGTGTCATAAAATGACAAATAGATCAATCTCATGATTGTGGCATTATTTATAGACAGTGGCTTGGTCTACTTGCTAATTACATAGATTGTATATCTGCAATTGTAAAGTATTCTCATCCCATCAGATGTGTTTTCTTGGTAACATTATTTGGTCATTGAGGAGGGAATCGTCCTCCTCAAGGGCAAGCCTACCTGGTTTGGGGGGATTTCTGCTTTGCAGGGTTTTAGTGATCATTTCCTTCACATATAGCTGGGTGCATGACATCTAAGGGTCTCTCACAGATGTGAACATATTGAGTTGGAGCCCTGTTCTTTGTACACCCTGTCAAGAAAAAGGAGAGTCTGACTTTATCCTGACCTTTTTATGATTTAAAGTTCCCAAACAGAGTTACCAGATGCTGTGTTTGTGACTTAAACCTGCAGATAGATTTCTCCTGTCTCCGGTGTGGGCACTATTGGGCTTCAGGTCAGGAAGCCAGATGTAGCATGAATTTTAAGAGCTGAAGACTATATACCTGAATCTCTTCCTTTCTCTTCTCTCCCAATGTTTGTACACTATCCAGTTGTAAATAGTGTTAGACCTTGTTTCCAATCTCTCTCATCTGATTATGTACAAAGCCTTGATGGATTACAGTTGATTGTTGATGTTATTTGTGTATTTTATTAACCATTACCATTTATAGGCTGACCATATGCACTCATTAAATTAAAAATCTACTAGTATAAACTATATGTAAAATAAAGAAGATAGCGTGTTCTATTTCCTTTTTATAAATAGCCACCAAATTTTAGGACTCTTCTTCAGAGTTCTTTCAATCTAGAAAACCTGTATATTGCTCAAGGTAGTTCTTCAGTGATCAAGGCACAGTGATTAAGCAGAAGAAAATTGATGATGACAATTATGATGATCATGAATAACAATAACAATAGTAATAATAATAGTAGTAGTAGTAGTAGTAGTAGTAGTAGTAGCAGCAGCAGCAGTAACAACAATATATTTCTTAATTCAAACAAGATCACTTGATTCATCCCTGAAAACAAATTGCAAAATAAACAATATTCAGGACCATCTCCATAAATATTTGTTGAAGGAAGCAGATTTGAAGGTTCCAAACTTGTTTTTGTAGAGAAAGAACAATGTGAAGATTTTAAGTGACATATTTCTCTTTAGTAACATATTTCAACTATCTGATAAAATTAAATTTTTGTTTGTTTTGTTCTTCTTATAGTCCTAGCTGTTCTGGAACTCACTTTGTAGACTAAGCTGAACCCTCAGAGATCTGCCTGTCTCTGCCTCCAAAGTGCTGGCATTAAAGGCACGCTTTAAATTTCACTAATTATCTTGTGAAAATTGTCCATAAGGAAATACTCGATATGAAGTGCTATAACACCTTTTGGTACTCTCAGGATTGAGCAAAGAGAACATGCTTACAATATTATTGAATAGCAATTGCTTTATTTATTCAGAAATAATAGTCAAAAGCAAAGGAAAATTGCAGGATGAATCACTACTCAGCAGCAGGAAATAAATTTATTACTGTAGTTAAGAAGTTAGACTGTCAAACTCAGTAAATGAAGTGGTTCAATGATATCACATCAGTCCTTAATGGACAGCTTCAATGTGTGATATCTAATAAGGTATAATCAAGAAAGCTATTGCATGTAAAGTATTCATGTTTGATAGACTGTAGACTTCTTGAAGTCTGTGTAGACTATACCAGACAACTCATGGTCTTCTTGTTTGAAGTTAAATTTACACCACAAAAAAATATTGAACAATGAATGCTTTAGCATAATTACTTTTATACCATGAAGACAGTGTGTGCTATAAATCTTACACAGATGAAGTCAGGAGCTTCCTAGAAGGTAACAAAGCAGGTATACCCTGAATATTAAACATATTCTTTTTACATAATGACTATTAGAGAATTGTTGAGTGGAACTGTTCTGAGATGCTTTAAAAATGCCTTTCCCTCCATTTGAAGATAGGGAAATAATCAAGAGTTAGCACTGGAGCATTGAGTATATATCTCCCATATTCTAACAGAATGAAGCAAAATTCTTTACCTCTTAAAATGGACTGCTCTTTTTCTTAACAGAATGAAATATTTACGATTACTGTCTTGTCCATTTTGTTTTAAAAATGCTTTCACTCAGATTTTTTTATGTCTATTAAGTGCAAATCAAATTATCATACACATGTGGTATTTCTTTAATATGCTGTTAGATATGGACTTGTACTTAGATGCTTAAATATTGAAGCAAAAGGCTGGAAAAAGTTTATATGAAGGGAACAGTAGCAGGAATATTTACGTAGCACATTCTAACTAAATGTAAAATTAAAATTAGTTTTACCTTTTAAAACTCATTTAAGGAATGGGTGCATTCAAGAAAGATGATTCCATTAACGAAAGTAATGATGGTCTAATTATTGATGATCTATCCTGATAAATAAAATTCTAGAAAAGCAGATATAAATATTCTGATTACTTGAGTAGAGCCCAATGATGCTTACTAATCGTAATGTCAAAGTTGAAGCCCCAAGCATTTTTAAAAGCAAATTCTGAGATGAATTATTACTTTGATGACATATAGTGAAATTTAATTGTCACTTATATATTCAAGAGAAATAATTTCTTCAGAGTACAAAAATAATACAAAAAACAATTGACTTTACATGTATATCACCTTTCATAATATGTTATGAACTATTTATTAGTACTCATGATATTTTAAGTAATTATTATAATAGTAATAACATGACAAATTTAGTTTCTAAATTTTGTATATAGTTACCAAAAATAAATGCCATGGTTAGTGAAAAAAGGACTAACTGTCATCCAAAATGTAAAACCAGAAAGTAAAAGCATTTATCTTCAAATTCAAGTGATGCTGTGGTTACAAAGTCTAAGCTTGAATTTCCTATTGCTAAAATAAGGAACATAGTATATCCTATAAGCAAGTGTCAAAGTGTTATCATTCAGTAAATCAATATCTGTACCTTATAAATGAAACATGCAAAGTTTTCAAGTACTTAACCTACATGTTTCCTTGTATTTCTCTCTCTCTCTCTCTCTCTCTCTCTCTCTCTCTCTCTCTCTCTCTCTGTCTCTCTCTCTGTCTCTCTCTCTGTGTCTGTCTCTGTCTTTCTCTCTTTCTCTCTCTCTCCATCCCTCCCTCCCTCCCTTTCCCTCTCTCTCTCCCTTCTCCCTCCTTCCCTTTCTTTCTCTTATTTCTCTCTCTGACCCTCCCTCAATTTTTATTAAGTTTCTAAAAGGATCATCACAATGTTTATTCATTGAAGTGTGTGATTATTCTTTCAGGTTAACCCAGTATGTTCATTTATCCACATAACCACCTAGCTTCCATTTCATATCAAGAAATCACATCTTTACAGAAGAGGATATTAGTAACCTGACAAATGTTAACTAATGAAAATCGCTTTTAATGTAATTATTATATGTTGAGGTAAAAATAAAACAGCAGCAAACCCATTCCCATGCATACTCTGCTAGTCACTTGCTCCGGCTTCAAGGGGCCATTGGAACTTGGGTTAATTCATCTGAGATTAGTATCTCTCCAAGTGGCTCCCTGCTAGCCAGGCACTCTCCAGGAACCTGGTAAATCAAGCCTCAACAAATCAGATTTACATGTTAAATTTTCAATCTACAATACATACCATTTAATAAACTTACAACCAATGTATAAGTATATAAACCACCTCCCTAGATAAGATATAATTTGCCCATCTAGACAACACAAAGTCCTGTACACATCCATTCCTTAAGAATAGTCATAACAACCCATAATATGTGTAGAGAGGAATCTTAATGTCTACCGCCATGCTCTCTTAGCTCTGTTCTCCTCTCTCTAGCCTTCTCTGCCTCTCCAAAACTTTCCTCCTACTTATCCTTCCTTCCCATCCAATGACAGACCTCATTCTATCCTGTACCTGCCTTCATCTGCATAATGACATCAATGTTCAATTATAGATTATTATTATAGAAGTATAGATAAAATACCAAATTTAGGAAAATAGAAATCTCAACAAGGTAGAACCCAAACTGTTAGCAAGTGGAATCATTTAGATGATATTGGGTGTACGACAACAAGAACCTCAGCTCATGAAGGCACCACATGTCATCATCTTAACATTGCTTAGTGATTCTGGGCTGTGTTCATTTTTACTACATTTATGAAAACAAGTCCATATTCTTTGTCAAACATGGATAAGTATAAAATGTTCAAATATGAAGTGTTCATCACAATTGCTCTATGCTCTGGCAACCTAGATGCTAGAACACAATGAAGAATAAAGAAAATCCTGTGTATCAGCACTCAAAATGGAATGCATTCACACACATGAGCAAACCTGTTTTTTGTTGTCATACCAGCATATCCTGATTCTGATATCAAGAGACACCTAGCATGACAGTGGCATTTTCAATGTTGCTTTCTACTCTAAAACCAAACTGCAATGCCTTTCGCACCATCCATATCCAAAGCAGTCGATTAATCAATGTAGGGAGACTTCAAGGTAGAACAGCCTTATTGATTTCCCAAAGGTTGGGAACATCTCCGTGACCTGTTACACAACTAAGCTGTACTATTACTTTTGTTGTCTATTTCCATTAATCAGCATATGTTCAGTTATTATGAGGAGCTTGTAACAGAATCTTTCTTTTTTTTTTTTTTTTTTTTATTAACTTGAGTATTTCTTATATACATTTCGAGTGTTATTCCCTTTCCCGGTTTCCGGGCAAACATCCCCCTCCCCCCTCCCCTTCCTTATGGGTGTTCCCCTCCCAACCCTCCCCCCATTGCCGCCCTCCCCCCATAGACTAGTTCACTGGGGGTTCAGTCTTAGCAGGACCCAGGGCTTCCCCTTCCACTGGTGCTCTTACTAGGATATTCATTGCTACCTATGGGGTCAGAGTCCAGGGTCAGTCCATGTACAGTCTTTAGGTAGTGGCTTAGTCCCTGGAAGCTCTGGTTGCTTGGCATTGTTGTACTTTTGGGGTCTCGAGCCCCTTCAAGCTCTTCCAGTTCTTTCTCTGATTCCTTCAATAGGGGACCTATTCTCAGTTCAGTGGTTTGCTGCTGGCATTCGCCTCTATATTTGCTGTATTCTGGCTGTGTCTCTCAGGAGCGATCTACATCCGGCTCCTGTCAGTCTGCACTTCTTTGCTTCATCCATCTTGTCTAATTGGGTGGCTGTATATGTATGGGCCACATGTGGGGCAGGCTCTGAATGGGTGTTCCTTCAGTCTCTGTTTTAATCTTTGCCTCTCCCTTCCCTGCCAAGGGTATTCTTTTTCCTCATTTAAAGAAGGAGTGAAGCATTCACATTTTGATCATCCGTCTTGAGTTTCGTTTGTTCTAGGGATCTAGGGTAATTCAAGCATTTGGGCTAATAGCCACTTATCAATGAGTGCATACCATGTATGTCTTTCTGTGATTGGGTTAGCTCACTCAGGATGATATTTTCCAGTTCCAACCATTTGCCTACGAATTTCATAAACTCGTTGTTTTTGATAGCTGAGTAATATTCCATTGTGTAGATGTACCACATTTTCTGTATCCATTCCTCTGTTGAAGGGCATCTGGGTTCTTTCCATTTTCTGGCTATTATAAATAAGGCTGCGATGAACATAGTGGAGCACGTGTCTCTTTTATATGTTGAGGCATCTTTTGTGTATATGCCCAAGAGAGGTATAGCTGGATCCTCAGGCAGTTCAATGTCCAATTTTCTGAGGAACCTCCAGACTGATTTCCAGAATGGTTTTACCAGTCTGCAATCCCACCAACAATGGAGGAGTGTTCCTCTTTCTCCACATCCTCGCCAGCATCTGCTGTCACCTGAGTTTTTGATCTTAGCCAATCGCACTGGTGTGAGGTGAAATCTCAGGGTTGTTTTGATTTGCATTTCCCTTATGACTAAAGATGTTGAACATTTCTTTAGGTGTTTCTCAGCCATTCGGCATTCCTCAGCTGTGAATTCTTTGTTTAGCTCTGAACCCCATTTTTTAATAGGGTTATTTGTTTCCCTGCGGTCTAACTTCTTGAGTTCTTTGTATATTTTGGAAATAAGGCCTCTATCTGTTGTAGGATTGGTAAAGATCTTTTCCCAGTCTGTTGGTTGCCGTTTTGTCCTAACAACAGTGTCCTTTGCCTTACAGAAGCTTTGCAGTTTTATGAGATCCCATTTGTCGATTCTTGATCTTAGAGCATAAGCCATTGGTGTTTTGTTCAGGAAATTTTTTCCAGTGCCCATGTGTTCCAGATGCTTCCCTAGTTTTTCTTCTATTAGTTTGAGTGTGTCTGGTTTGATGTGGAGGTCCTTGATCCACTTGGACTTAAGCTTTGTACAGGGTGATAAGGATGGATCGATCTGCATTCTTCTAAATGTTGCCCTCCAGTTGAACCAGCACCATTTGCTGAAAATGCTATCTTTTTTCCATTGGATGGTTTTGGCTCCTTTGTCAAAAATCAAGTGACCATAGGTGTGTGGGTTCATTTCTGGGTCTTCAATTCTATTCCATTGGTCTATCTGTCTGTCTCTGTACCAATACCATGCAGTTTTTATCACTATTGCTCTGTAATACTGCTTGAGTTCAGGGATAGTGATTCCCCCTGAAGTCCTTTTATTGTTGAGGATAGCTTTAGCTATCCTGGGTTTTTTGTTATTCCAGATGAATTTGCAAATTGTTCTGTCTAACTCTTTGAAGAATTGGATTGGTATTTTGATGGGGATTGCATTGAATCTGTAGATTGCTTTTGGTAAAATGGCCATTTTTACCATATTAATCCTGCCAATCCATGAGCATGGGAGATCTTTCCATCTTCTGAGGTCTTCTTCAATTTCTTTCCTCAGTGTCTTGAAGTTCTTATTGTACAGATCTTTTACTTGCTTGGTTAAAGTCACACCGAGGTACTTTATATTATTTGGGTCTATTATGAAGGGTGTCGTTTCCCTAATTTCTTTCTCGGCTTGTTTCTCTTTTGTATAGAGGAAGGCAACTGATTTATTTGAGTTAATTTTATACCCAGCCACTTTGCTGAAGTTGTTCATCAGCTTTAGTAGTTCTCTGGTGGAACTTTTGGGATCACTTAAATATACTATCATGTCATCTGCAAATAGTGATATTTTGACCTCTTCTTTTCCGATCTGTATCCCTTTGATCTCCTTTTGTTGTCTGATTGCTCTGGCTAGAACTTCAAGAACTATATTGAATAAGTAGGGAGAGAGTGGGCAGCCTTGTCTAGTCCCTGATTTTAGTGGGATTGCTTCAAGTTTCTCTCCATTTAGTTTAATGTTAGCAACTGGTTTGCTGTATATGGCTTTTACTATGTTTAGGTATGGGCCTTGAATTCCTATTCTTTCCAGGACTTTTATCATGAAGGGGTGTTGAATTTTGTCAAATGCTTTCTCAGCATCTAATGAAATGATCATGTGGTTCTGTTCTTTCAGTTTGTTTATATAATGGATCACGTTGATGGTTTTCCGTATATTAAACCATCCCTGCATGCCTGGGATGAAGCCTACTTGATCATGGTGGATGATTGTTTTGATGTGCTCTTGAATTCGGTTTGCCAGAATTTTATTGAGTATTTTTGCGTCGATATTCATAAGGGAAATTGGTCTGAAGTTCTCTTTCTTTGTTGTGTCTTTGTGTGGTTTAGGTATAAGAGTAATTGTGGCTTCATAGAAGGAATTCGGTAGGGCTCCATCTGTTTCAATTTTGTGGAATAGTTTGGATAATATTGGTATGAGGTCTTCTATGAAGGTTTGATAGAATTCTGCACTAAACCCGTCTGGACCTGGGCTCTTTTTGGTTGGGAGACCTTTAATGACTGCTTCTATTTCCTTAGGAGTTATGGGGTTGTTTAACTGGTTTATCTGTTCCTGATTTAACTTCGATACCTGGTATCTGTCTAGGAAATTGTCCATTTCCTGAAGATTTTCAAATTTTGTTGAATATAGGTTTTTATAGTAAGATCTGATGATTTTTTGAATTTCCTCCGAATCTGTAGTTATGTCTCCCTTTTCATTTCTGATTTTGTTAATTTGGACACACTCTCTGTGTCCTCTCGTTAGTCTGGCTAAGGGTTTATCTATCTTGTTGATTTTCTCAAAGAACCAACTTTTGGTTCTGTTGATTCTTTCTATGGTCCTTTTTGTTTCTACTTGGTTGATTTCAGCTCTGAGTTTGATTATTTCATGCCTTCTACTCCTCCTGGGTGTATTTGCTTCTTTTTGTTCTAGAGCTTTTAGGTGTGCTGTCAAGCTGCTGACATATGCTCTTTCCTGTTTCTTTCTGCAGGCACTCAGCGCTATGAGTTTTCCTCTTAGCACAGCTTTCATTGTGTCCCATAAGTTTGAGTATGTTGTATCTTCATTTTCATTAAATTCTAAAAAGTTTTTAATTTCTTTCTTTATTTCTTCCTTGACCAGGTTATCATTGAGTAGAGCATTGTTCAATTTCCACGTATATGTGGGCATTCTTCCCTTATTGTTATTGAAGACCAGTTTTAGGCCGTGGTGGTCCGATAGCACGCATGGGATTATTTCTATCTTTCTGTACCTGTTGAGGCCCGTTTTTTGACCAATTATATGGTCAATTTTGGAGAAAGTACCATGAGGAGCTGAGAAGAAGGTATATTCTTTTGCTTTAGGATAGAATGTTCTATAAATATCCGTTAAGTCCATTTGGCTCATGACTTCTCTTAGTCTGTCTACATCACTGTTTAATTTCTGTTTCCATGATCTGTCCATTGATGAGAGTGGGGTGTTGAAATCTCCCACTATTATTGTGTGAGGTGCAATGTGTGTTTTGAGCTTTATGAGGCTCGAATTTAGACACCATTAGGGAAAAATGAAATTTCAAGAATTAAATTTAAAGCATGAATTTAAAAGTAATTTTACAATTCAGTGTTTCAGTATATCTTAAAATCATTGATGCATTAAGAAACTTCAAAATATGTGTAATGTGCCTGTAAGTCAGTACATTTAAAGTCCAGAAGTGTTTGGCTATACAAATAGCTACTTGTTAAAGAGTTTGTTACATTTAGAAACAATTATTATATATAGATAGTGTCCATGTGCATTAGTATTATGATGTATTAGAAAGTATTAGAAGAAGTGAGGAATAGTCAACAAATTTAATGGAAGAAATGAAAAGGATAATTTGAGGTAAATTTATTCATATTGTCTTTAGGTCATTGAATGAGTGCAGGCATAATAATACTTACTGAACATCTGATTTACAAGCATGAGAGAGATTTAGGAATGTCAGGGACTTTGAAACAAAGCCAGACCCTAGGGATACACATCTGCTAATAAGACCATGTATCCTAAAAATTCCCCAACAATTCCACGAACTATTATATGAGAATGGAGCCATTCTCATTCAATCCACAGCACACATGAAATAATGTTCCTGTCAAATGGCTCATACGTCTTTGAATTTAATTAATTGAGACCAGTCTTCAAAAATAAATCCATTGCATACAGCATTTTTCCCAAATAAGCACAGTAATTAATTTTTGTACATATATTATACTCATAGATATGCGTGCAAGTATCTACTTCTGAGTATGGAGATCAGAGGATGATGGCTGATGTCTTCTATAACACCCAGCTTTGTGTTTGGAAACTGGGCCTCTCACTGAATTTGAAACTCACCATTTCATCTGTGTTGGATCATAAATGTTGTAATAATATTAGATATTAAGTCTTCTCAATAACTGAATTTCTATATATCTCTGCTTTCTTTCAGATTTATGTATTTTTCTTTTTCTTTTTTATACTTTAATTTAGATTCCATGAATAATGTTTATTATGGAGTCATATTTAATGACAGTGCTGACATATATTTAATTACACAGAATCTTAGACATTAACTATGTCTTGATATATGGTTTTTGTTGTAATTATTGTTGTTAGACATGTGGAATGCTAACAGACACCAAGTACTAACTGTATTGTAAACCATATATTTTATATATTACCATACATAATAGTGTTATTTATAGGCTAGAGATATTGCTCACCAATTAAGAACACTGACTGATCTTGTAGAGGACAGAGATTGCCTTCCCAGCATCCACATGAAGATATACAACCATTTATACAATTCTAGTTCCAAGAAATCCAACACCCTCTTCTGGTCTAAAAGGGCACTGTATGCAAGTGGTACACAAAATATACACATAAACCTCATATACATAAATTAAAAAGAAATTAAATAGTAAATTCAATAATTAAAAAAGAATATTATCTACATATGCTATTGAGAATTCATCCAATGATCCCTGTTATAGGAATTCATTGATGAGTGACTCTCTGGACTCAAAGAGAGGGACACTAGAAGAAATGCTCTACAGTGGCAAGAGGGAACCTGTAAAGCCCATCCCTAACAGAAGATAGGGCATCAAGTGAGGGATGTGGTTGCTATCCCCAAATCTCTGACCCGTAATATTCCTGTCTGAAAGAACTGCAGGGATGGAAATGGAAAAGAACCTGAGGAAAGACGGTTCAGCAACAGGCCCACATTAGGATCCAGTTCAAGGGGAGGCCCCAAGGCCTGACACTATTACTGAGACTATGGAACATTCACAAAAAGAGACCTCGCATGACTCTGAAAGAGTCAGATGCAGATATTTGTATCAAATGAACAGATGTTGACCCCTGTGTGTGAATTAGGGAAAAACTGGAAGAAGCTGAGGAGGAGGGCAACCATGTAGGAGGACCAGCAGTCTCAATTAACTTGAACTCCCAAGATCTCTCAGACATTGGATCACCAACCAGGCAGCATACACCAGCTGAGATGAGGCCTCCAACACATATACAGCAGAGGACTCCTGTGACTCCTTCATTCAGAGAAGATTTACCTAACCCTCAACAGACTGACTGGAGGCCCCAGAGATTTTAGAGTTCTGGTGGTGTAGATTATAACTGGTGCCAGTTTTAGAGTTAATGGGGTTCCTAGTCTGCTCTGCCCCAGGGCAGCTCACTGAGGCAGGACGCTAGAATTTGACCAAACTTACTCAATGCTGTTGCCAGGTGAGTCTCTGGCTGTGGGAACCCACGGGGCACTGTTCCTGGCATGGGGAAGCACAATCTGAGGTGTAGGATACAGACGGAGCTGGCTCAGAGGTCCCAGGCCTGCAAGGAGACTGGGGCCATCTGGTTCTCAGGCTCTTGGGCATATGGTGATGCTGGGATGCCTTGAAATAGCTGAGAATGGCGTGAGGGTCCGCAGGACTGGATCTATCTCAGGGATGAGGGGAAAAACGGGGCTTCAGCTGGTCCCATGAATAGTCCTGGGCTTGATGATGGGTTGGTTTTGTGGTGGTCATTTCTGGGAGCGTAAGGAACGCAGGGAGTGCAGGGAGGCTTTCTTCCGGTGATTAGAAGAAGGCTCTGTAGGTGAAGGCCTTCTCTGTGGCTCCCCTTGGAGGATCCTGTTGAAAAGAGACACTGTGTACTTTTTAAAAATTTTTTTATTAGATATATTTCTTTACTTACATTTCAAACCTTATTCTTCTTCCCGGTTTCCTGTCCATAAGCACACATTCCCTCCCCTCCCCTTACCCTATAAGGGGATTCCCCTATACATCCTCCTTATTGTGCCCCCCATATTCCCCTTCCTCTGGTGTCCCAACAAGGCTATTCTCTGCTACATATGCAGTTGGAGCCCTGGGTCAGTCCATGTATAGTCTTTCAGTAGTGGTTTAGTCCCTGGACACTCTCCTTGGTTGGCATTGTTGTTTTTAATGGGGTTGCAAGCTCCTTAACTCTTTCAATATTTTCTCTAATTCCCATCTAGGGGGTCCTATTCTCAGTTTGGGGGTTTGCTGTGAGCATTGACCTCTTACTGGACATGCTTTGGATGTGTTGCTCAGGAGAGACGTATACACGGTGCCTTTCAACATGGATTTTCTGGCTTCATCAATCTTATCTAGTTTTGGTGGCTGTGTATATATGGGCCACATGTGAGTCAGGCTCTGAATGGCCATTCCTTGAGTCACTGAGCTAAACTTTGCTTCCATATCCCCTCCTATGGATATTATTTTCCCCTTTTAAGAAGGAGTGGGAGCATCTGCATTTCGGTCATCCTTCTTGAGCTTCCTGTGGTCTGTGGATTGCATCTTGGGTAATTTGAGCTTTTTAGCAAATATCCACTTATCAGTGAGTACATACCAAGTGTGTTTTTCTGTGATTGAGTAACCTCATTCAGGATGATAGTTTTTAGTTCATTCCATTTGCCTATGAATTTCATGAAGTCATTGTTTTTGATAGCTCCATTGTGTAGATGTACCACATTTTTTGAATCCATTCCTCTGTTGAAGGGCATCTGGGTTCTTTCCAGCTTCTGGCTATTATAAATGAGGCTGCTATGAACATAGTGGAAGATGTATTCTTGTTGTATGTTGGAGCATCTTTTGGGTATGTGCCCTAGAGAGGTATAGCTGGGTCCTTAGGTAGTGGAATGTCCAATTTTCTGAAGAACCTCCAGACAGATTTCCAGAGTGGTTTTACCAGTTTGTAATCCCACCAAAAAGGAGTGTTCCTCTTTCTCCACATCCTCGCCAGCATTTGCTGTCACCTGAGTTTTTTATCTTAGCCATTCTCACTGGTGTGAGGTGGAAGCTCAGGATTGTTTTGATTTGCATTTCCCTTATGACTAAGAATGTTGAACATTTCTTTAGGTGCTTTTTGGCCATTCGAGAGTCCTCAGCTAAGAATGTTTTGTTTAGCTCTGAATCCCATTTTTAATAGGGTTATTTGGCTCTTTGGAGTCTAACTTCTTGACTTCTTTGTACATATTGGATGTTAGCACTCTATCACATGTAGGATTGGTAAAGATCTTTTCCCAAACAGTTGGTTCCTGTTTTGTCCTAATGACAGTGTCCTTTGCCTTACAGAAGCTTTGCAGTTTTATGAGTTCCCATTTGTTGATTCTTGATCTTAGAGCATGAGCCATTGCTGTTTGTTAAGGAAATTTTCTCCAGTGTGCATGTGTTCGAGACTCTTCCCCAATTTTTTTCTATTAGTTTGAGTGTATCTTGTTTGATGTCGAGGTTCTTGATCCACTTGGACTTAAGCTTTGTACGGGGTGATAGAATGGATCGATCTGAATTCTTCTACATGCTTACCTCCAGTTGAACCAGCACCATTTGTTGAAAATGCTATCTTTCTTCCATTGGATGGTTTTAGCTCCTTTGTCAAAGACTGAGTGACTATAGGTGTGTGGGTTCATTTCTGGGTCTTCAATTCTGTCCCACTGATCTATCTGCCTGTCTCTGTGCCAATACCATACAGTTTTTTTTTTAAATCACTATTGCTCTGTAATATGCTTGAAGTCAGGGATGGTGATTCCCCCAGAAGTTCATTTATTGTTGAGTATAGATTTTGCTATCCTGGGTTTTTGTTACTCCAAGTGAATTTGTAAATTGCTCTTTCTACCTCTATAAAGAATTGAGTAGGTATTTTGATGAGGATTGCATTGAATCTGTAGATTGCTTTTGGTCAAATGGCCATCTTTACTGTATTAATCCTGCCAATCCATGAACATGGAAGATCTTTCCATCTTGTGAGATCTTTCTCAATTTCTTTCTTCAGAGACTTGAAGTTCTTGTCATATAGATCTTTCACTTGCTTGGTTAAAGTCACACCAAGGTATTTTATATTATTTGGGACTATTGCGAAAGGTGTTATATCATTCATTTCTTTCTCAGCCTGTTCATCCTTTGAGTAGAGGAAGGCTACTGATTTGTTGAGTTGATTTTATATCTAGACATTTTACTGAAATTGTTTATCAGGTTAAGTAGTTCTGTGATGGAACATTTCGGGTCACATAAATACACTATCATATCATTTGCAAATAGTGATATTTTGATTTCTTGCTTCTAATTTGTATCACTTTGACCTCCTTTTGCTGTCTGATTGGTTTGGCTAGGACTTCAAGTACTATATTGAATAAACAGGGAGACAGTGGGCAGCCTTATTTTAGTGGGATTGCTTCAAGTTTCTCTCCATTCAGTTTGATGTTAGCTACTAGTTTGCTGTATATGGCTTTTACTATGATTAGATATGGGCCTTGAATTCCTGATCTTTCCAGAACTTTTATCATGAAGGGGTGTTGAATTTTGTCAAAGGCTTTCTCATCATCTAATGAAATGACCCTGTGGTTCTTATCTTTGAGTTTGTTTATGCAGTGGATTACCTTGATGGGATTTTGTATATTAAACCGTCCTTGCATCTCTGGGATGAAATCTACTTTATCATTATGGATAATCATTTTGATGTGTTCTTGAATTCGGTTTGCAAGAATTTTATTGAGTATTTTTGCATTAATATTCATAAGGGAAGATAGTCTTAAGTTCTCTTCCTTTGTTGGGTCTTTGTGTCTTTTCGGTATAAGAGTAATTGTGGCTTCATAGAAGGAATTTGCTGGTGCTCCGTCTGTTTCAACTTTGTGGAATAGTTTGGATAGTATAGGTATGAAGTCAATGAAGGAATGATAGGATTCTGCACTGAACCCATCTGGACTTGGACCCTTTTTGATTGAGAAACTTTTAATAACTGCTTCTATTTCTTTGGGAGTTATTGGGTTGTTTAGAGGGTTTATTTCTTCCTGATTTAACTTTGGTATCTGATATCCGTCTAGACAATTTTCCACATCCACCAGATTTTCAAGTTATGTTGAATATAGGTTTTTGTAGTAGGATCTGATGATTTTTCTAATTTCTTCAGATTCTGTTGTTATGTCTCCCTTTTCATTTCTGATTTTGTTAATTTGGATACACTCTCTGTGACTTCTGGTTAGTCTGGCTAAGGGTTTATCGATCTTGTTGACTTTCTCAAAGAACCAACTCCTGGTTTGTTGATTCGTTGTATAGTCCTTTTCGATTCTACTTGGTTGATTTCAGCTCTGAGTTTGATTATTTCCTGCCTTCTACTCCTCCTGTGTGTATTTGCTTCTTTTTTCTAGAGCTTTTAGGTGTGCTGTCAAGCTACTGACATATGCTCTCTCCTGTTTCTTTTTGCAGGCACTCAGAACTATGAGTTCCTCTTTTTACAGCTTTCATTGTGTCCCATAAGTTTGGGTATGTTGTGTCTTTATTTTCATTAAATTCTAAGAAGTCTTTAAATTTTTTCTTTATTTCTTCCTTGACCTAGTTGTCATTGAGTGGAGCATTGTTCAACTTCCTTGTATACGTGGGCTTTCTGTCATTATTTTTGTTATTGAAGACCAGTCTTAGTAAGTCTTGGTCTGATAGGGTGCATGGGATTATTTCTATCTTCCTGTATCTGTTGAGGCCTGTTTTATGACCAATTATATGGTCAATTTTGCAGAAGTTCCATGAGTTGCTGAGAGGAAGGTATATCCTTTTGTTTTAGGATGGAATGTTCTATAAATATCTGTTAAATTCATTTGGTTTATAACTTCTGTTAGTTTCTCTATGTCTCTGTTTAATTTCTATTTCCATGATCTGTCCAGTGTTGAGAGTGGGGTGTTGAAATTTCCTACTGTTATCGTGTTAGGTACAATGTGTGCTTTGAGCTTTAGTAAGATTTCTTTTATGAATGTAGGTGCCCTTGCTTTTGGAAATATTTAGGATTAAGAGTTCATCTTGGTGGATTTTTACTTTGATGAATATGAAGTGTCCTTCCTTATCTTTTTCAATGACTTATGGTTGAAAGTCAATTTTATTTGATATTAGAATGGTAATTCCAGCTTGTTTCTTCGGGCCATTTGCTTGGAAAGCTGTTTTCCAGCCATTTACTCTGAGGTAGTGTCTGTCTGTCTCTGAGATGTGTTTCCTGCATGCAGCAAAATACTGGGTCCTCTTTACGTATCCATTCTATTAATCTATGTCTTTTTATTGGCAAATTGAGACCGTTGATGTTGAGAGATATTAAGAAATACTGATTGATGCTTCCTGATATTTTTATTGTTAGAAGTGGAATTGTTTGTTTGTCTCTCTTTTTGTTTCATTGCAAGGAAATTATATTCTTGCTTTCTGTATGGTGTAGTTTCTCTCCTGTTTTGGAGTTTTCCATCTATTATCCTTTGTAGCGCTGGATTTGTAGAAAAATATTGCATAAATTTGGTTTTGTCATGGAATATCTTGGTTTCTCCATCTACATTAATTGAAAGTTTTGCTGGATACAGTAACTTGGGCTGACATTTGTGTTCTCTTAGGGTCTAAATGACATCTGTCCAGGATTTTCTGGCTTTCATAGTCTCTGGTGAGAAGTCTGGTGTAATTCATATAGGTCTGCCTTTATATGTCACTTGACCTTTTTCCTTTGCTGTTTTTAATATTCTTTCTTTGTTTTGTGCATTTGGTGTTTTCATTATTATGTGACAGGAGGAATTTCTCTTCTGGTTCAATCTGTTTTGAGTTCTGTAGGCTTCTTGTATGTTTATGGGTATCTCTTTCTTTAGGTTAGGTAAGTTTTCTTCTATAACTTTGTTGAATATATTTACTGGCCATTTAAGTTGGAAGTCTTCACTTTCTTTTATACCTATTTTCCTTAGGTTTGATCTTCTCATTGTATCCTGGATTTCCTGTATGTTTTGGGCTAGGAGCTTTTTGCATATTACATTATCTTTGACAGTTGTTTCGACGTTTTCTATGGTATCTTCTTCCCCTGAAATTCTCTCTTTTATCTCTTATATTCTGTGGCTGATGCTTGTATATACGGCTCCTTGTCTCTTCCTTTGGTTTTCTATATCCAGGGTTGTCTCCCTTTGTGCTTTCTTCATTTTTTCTATTTTCATTTTTCAATTCCTTCATCTGTTTGGTTGTGTCTTTCTGTAATTCTTTCAGGGATTTTTGTATTTCTTCTTTAAGGGCTTCTACCTGTTTGTGTTTTCCTGAATTTCTCTAAGGGAATTCTTTATGTCTTTCTTAAAGTCCTCCATCATTCTCAAAAAATGTGATTTTAAATCTAAATCTTGCTTTTCTGGTGTGTATGAATATCCAGCATTTTCTTTGGTGGGAGAACTGGACTCTGATGATGCCAAGTAGTCTTGTTTTCTGTAGCTTAGGTTCCTGTGCTTGCCTCTAATCACTGAGTTGTCTCTGGTCTTTGCTTATCTTGCTGTTTCTGAGAGTGACTTGACCCTGCTGTAGGCCTTTGTGTTAGCACCCCTGTAGACCTGTTTTCCTGTTTTCTTTCAGCCTTTCCTGAGAACAGGTGCTCTGATTTCAGGTATGTAGGCGCTCCTAGAATCTGTCTTCCAGCTCTAGGCGCAGGCAGGAATCAAAGGGCCCTGCCCCTGGTTGCTCATATAGGTCCTTGCACCCTGTGGACACAGTTGGCACTATGCGATTCCCTCTTGGGTCTATACTGTTGGCAGAGGGTATTCTCTTCTGATTTCTCAGGAATTTCCACATTTCTGAGGGCCCAGCTCTCTCCCCCTCGGTATTTGGGTCAGAGAACTGTGGGATAGTATCAGCTCACTCCCAGGCAGAGCCAGAAACAGGAAGTGCCCTGACCCAGAGGACTTCCGCCTCTGTGTATCTTGAATCCATTAGGCAGGTCACTTGGTAGCAGAAAAGTGGGTCTTACCTCTGCTCTCAGCTGTGGTGACACTTCTGGAGACTGTCTTCCAGCTCTAGGCGTGGGCAGCAATCATAGGGTCCTGCCCCTGATTGCTCGTGTAGGTCCTTGCACCATGCGGGCATAGTTGGCACTATGTGATTCCCTCTTGGATCTGGTCTGTGGGCAGAGGGTACTCTCCTCTGACTTCTCAGGAGTATCCACACTTCTAAGGTTCCAGCTCCCTCTCCCACAGGATTTGGGTGAAGGGAGCTGTTTTCCCAGTTCAGTTCAGTCCTGGGCATAGACCAGAGCCACAGGTACTGGTGGCTGTCTCTTCCTATATCCCTGTGTCCAGAAATGAAAGACCCTCAGAGAGGAGACTCCTGCTCCAGTCCTGAGAACACTCACCACCCCACGAACACACAGGACTCAGTCTTGATGTAAAAACAAGAGGTTTACTTTGGGACACCAGTGCACTGGGGCTCGACACAATCCTCATGCATGAGAGATGTGAAGAACCTCAAACAACAGAAATGTATAGCTTAAATAGTCATTTAAGATTACACAGTTTCATTAGCTTAGCTATTTTGGAGCCAAGGATAACTAGGCAGATGTTTCTTGTCCTGGAATTCCTGGGACAAGGCCATAACCATATCAATGCAGTTATTTCAGTACCAAGGAAGTCTGACTTGATATATGTTTTCTCATACTGGGGTTCCCAGAACAAGGACCAAGGATATCTGACTTGGCAGATGTTTCTCTTCTGGAGTTCCCAGGACAAGGCTATAGCTATGTCCACACAGCTATATCAGTACCAAGGACATCTAACTTGATATAGGTTTTCTCATCCTGGGGCACAGTCTATAGTGGTCAGTCAGATTCCCGGAGATGTTTCCTCTCTTGTAATTGCCCTGCAATAATTATGTTCTATACCATATGTTCTTATGATCAGGCAGCTTCCTAGAAAATGGATGGAAATGTGCTTTCTGTACTTTCTGGCCTATTGTCTAACATCTAGGGACTAAGCCAGGGCCAGCTTAAAAGATTCTCATTCTTAAGAAATGGCTGCATTAATATCAAATGGGGATCCTTCATCCAGAGGCACCATGCAGTTTTCCCTTGGCCCAGGGATGTAGGCTGAGGTGTGCAGAGGTGGCAGTCTGTCCTGCGGTCTCAAGATGTCTGCCCAGTCTCTAGTTTTAAGGCATTTATTGTCATGACAGAAAGTGGATGAGTAAAGCTGTACCCAACTTCTCAGAGTGGGCCTGAGATTAAATATCTTTTGCTGGTAGGAGTGTCTGGGAAGAAAAGTGTAAGCCTCCAGGCCTTTGGTACATCATTATAATGGAGATCTGTCCTGAGTCTATGTGACCTGTGGTCACATCCTCTACCTGTGGAGGGGCTTGGGGCATTGCCCGTACATGACTGATGGCCACAAATCTATGGAGAGCTGTGAGCTAGTGAAGGTTCTTGTTTCCTGGGAGTAAGGTGAAACACCTACAATCCCTTCAGGGTCACTGGAGTTCAAGCCTCCTCAACAAGGAACCAGGGTGCCTTTCACTGTCCCTCATGGTGGGATGGGTGGAGTGGAGACCTTCTCGTGGAGACATGGGGTTAGGAAGGAAGTATGGGATGTGGAATAGTTGGAGGTTGGACCAGAAGGGGAATAAAATATGGAATGCAAAAAATAAACAAATAAATTTTAAGAAAGAATCCCAAACTTGGTGGCTTCTCAAATTCCCAAGTACTATATACAAAATAACATAGTATTTTATATAATTTACACAATTTAACAAATGTGAAATAACCTTATATACTGTAGGTGTTACTGAAGGTACAGTTAATTGGGAAAAAATAAACACCATGCATGGAACTTGAATGAGTTTCCTTCATTTAAAAATACCAAAATAAGATACATTTGTATGTACTACAATATAAATTTATAGAAATAACACATTTCAGAAATAATGACCCTAAAATCTTTTGTTGGACTCAGGTACAAATGTCAAGAGAGTTCTTATCCCTGTGTGGGTGAGCACTTTAAGGCATAGCCTGTGACTATGAAGAAGTGAGCATGTCATATGCATTAATAACCTCATCCATGTGCATCATAAAGCATAGCTTGATATTTTTAAATGAATAAAGTACATATCTCCATTTAAAGGAGCTTACAAAATCATGTATTTGTCAAATAATATATTCATCATCTAGGGAAAGCTATGTGTTGGGGTAGAGTGGGTGGTAATTCTTGTCTGTTCCCAGCAAATTTTTGAAAAAAAATCTGCTTTCTGTATCTGACTGACAATAAAATTGAAAATAAAACTGTAAAGACTGTCACATTTTATTTTTATATATAGTCTTGATTATCTTCTCCTTTTCCTTTGAAAATGTCTATATAAACAGGAAAATTTGTTACAAGAATCTTTGCAGCTCAAGAATTTGTAGCCACATTTTTGGATATAAAATGTTGAAAGTTGAAATTAATTGGCATATTTTCTCAAGACTAATGAAATAATTTTAAATGTAATATACCAAGCAGGGTATAATAGCAACAAAATAATGGGTAAAATTCATCTTCATGCTCATAAAATAGCATACAGACTGCAACTATGTAATATTACTTTTTAAATGGCTATAAAAATTCTACTCAATCACATATTTTTTTCAAAGGATTGAGTTTGATCATATTCTTTCTCATCTCCTACTTCCTTCTAGACCCTTCCAACCTCCATAGCCATCCAAACCCAGACAATTTTAACTCCCCTTTACAGTCTCTAAAAAACACAAAGACCCTAAAACTCCAAATCAAAAAAAAAAAACAAAATAAATAAGAGTAAAAATACCTAAACCCCAAATTCACACAAGAAAGCTTGGAGTCTGTTTTCCTCTAGCCTACTATTCCTGGCCATAAAGACTGCCTTAGAATGTGGTTTACATATACCAAATGATATTCCATTGACCAAAACTGATTTTGCTTTTCCCAACAGGCATGATTTGTAAATATCTTCTTGGTTACCATTTGAATTTTGTGTCTACTTCTCCTTTTTGTGCTGTCTTTTCTTCAGGTTTGAAGCTGTGCAGGTCTTAGGTGCTCTGCCATAGTCTCTGTGAGGCAATACTGCTATGTCTGTGAGACACTTTTCTTGGAGTCAAGCACTATCTCTGGCACTTAAAATCTTCCACATCCTCTTTTTCACAGATCCTTGACCACTGAGAAAAGGGGTTTGAGAATGACATTCATTTAGTGCTGAGTGCTCCAAATTCTTTCACTCTGTGCACATTGTTTTGTTGTGGGACTACATTTTATTCACTGCAAAAAGAACTTTCTCTAATGAGGATTCAGTACTGCATTGACTATGGGTAGAATTATATGTCATCAAGAGCCATGTTATTCCTATGTTCTTTTAAGTGAATAATTTTACTATATTTATCCACAGAGATGATTACCTCTCAGGTTCTTGGCTACTTTAGCAATGTCAATTATTGATTCTATCCCAAGGAGTGGGCCTTAAACCAAGTAAATAATGTTTACTCCCTCCCATGACATCTGTTCCACTGTTGCACGAGTATATATTGAAGGTATGTCAATGTTGTCACTCACAGGTTTTGTTCTTGGATGATATTGATACCACTACTCTCCCCCACCCCCAGTAGCATGCATAGTACTGTTCATCACTATGAACACTTGTTATTGAGGGACAGCTTCTGGTTGGGCAAAAGCTACTCAGTTCTTTGAAGAACTAAGGTGTGTCTTCAGCAATAGGGCCTTACCATAAGATTGCAGAGACCAAACAATAGCCTTTGAAATAATGTGATGTGTAATCTGGGGCCTATGCTACTCTTTGTCCAATATCTCAACAAGATGTAATCATTCTTGACACTGTTGATTTTACTTAGGTACTTTGGTGTATTTCAAATTTGGTCATTTTCTCCCCATTATTCCTTTAATTTTTGTAGAATATCTCAAAGTTGTATTTTTAAATATATACATATATTTATTATATATACTTTTATATTTAGTTGTATTTGTATACATGTGTGAGTTTATGTGTACCATACATATGTAGACTCCTGCAGATAGTGAAAGAGGGAATTTGACTACTTAGAACTGGAGTTTCAGATGGTTGTGAACCACCTAGGTAAGCTGAGAACAGAACTCATAGCTTCTGTAAAAGCAGGAAGTTTTCTTAACTTTGAAGTGATCTTTCCACTCTCCTATTTTCTTTCATAAATAAGAACTATTTTTAATTGGTCAACTGTGTCACTAATAGTTAGTACTTGGCACATCATATTGTTTAATCAATTCAGAGTTGCAAATGTACACATATTGAAATTCTGAGCCATATTATCAGTTTTGATTTCCCATTAATGAAAAATTCTAATTATTTGGGCCATGAGCTGTGTTTTAATAATTTTACTAATGTTATTACTATGAAGAAACAACAGATAGATAAAATTTATATTTGTGTGTCTGGGTGTGATGAGTGTTCAGTATGGGTCCATCATTCTTAGAATATTTCCAGAGTAAAAGCTTGATTGATATTTGGTTGCACAAACACTTTTTTTGTATAGATAGTAAGTGTAGAGCACATAAGTATATAGAATCATGAATGGTTATTATTACTGTGTATTTATTAAAAACCCTATATATGTTTAGTATATTATTTATATTATAAGAAAATAACACAGCTTTTAGAATTTATAAACAATAGTTTTTCATTTCTGGAAGAATTCTAGAAGCTTATTAGTTCATTATCAAAATTCCTGTGCCTTGTAAAGGCCAATCCTTTCAAATATCAAGGTATAGAAGTTTGATAACATAAAAGTTTGATAATGTATTTTCCAGAGTAGAAAAAAGAGGGCCTTCATTAAACCCAACCCACTTTTTGGGGTGTTAGGCAGTTGCTAGCTGCTGGTGGAAAGAGTCTGTTTTCTTTTTTTCTTTCTTTTTTTTTGGGGGTACACACTAACAGGCAATTTCAAGACTTAAACTCTCTCTCTCTCTCTCTCTCTCTCTCTCTCTCCCTCCCTCCCCCCCCCCCCTCTCTCTCTCTCTCTCTCTCTCGCACCTTGAGGCTGCACACACTCTGCATTCTCTTTCACACTCTGCTTTTTTATTGTGGTTTTCTTTTCTTGAACTCCCACACTCATGCACACCTCTGTTCATTATTCTTTCATTCTCACACACACTCTTCATACACACCTCACACATATCTCACATACACCACATGCCCTCTCTTTTCATTCACACACACACTCTTCATACACATCTCACATCCTCTCTTCACTCACTCTTCCCATGCTCTCTTCACTCATTCTTCACATGCTCTTCTCATGCTCTCCAGACTTTCTCTTGCCCCAGTCTTTTATTGATAATCCAAAAGGAGGTAGAAAAAAGATATTGTATAATCATTGCCAAATCAAATTAAAAAAATAACAACCATATCCCACAAAGAATTAAGAATTACAATTGTTCCCCAAAGTTTCAAGCTTCCCCTATTACCAGGCCTGTGGCCAAAATAATAATAATTGTAAACTTATCATTATTTAAACTTTAACTTTTAACTTATTATAATTCAGAGCTCAAAGCTCCGAGGTCAGCTACTTGCACTTTCCTGTGAAGCTCTAATGATGAATGACACGGGCAAAGCTGCCAGGCAGTGGCCAGAAAGAATCAAGTTAACCCTGACCTCAGTGGTTCCTCTAGCTTTCTGTTCGTTGCACACAATGACTCTCGTAAGAGTCCCAGTATTTTGACTTAGTTTTACTAGTATATAATTTTATATGTTCTATACTTCCTTATCGAGGAACCACTCTCAAATGTTATGTATAACTTATTTCCTAACTTCAGTAACTTTTTCTTTTCTTAAGATCCCAATGTTGATTCTAATTCCTTTTCTAATAATTTCTTTAAAGTTTCTTTGCAAGTCAAGCATTAATCTAGAACTACCATTGTGCAGTTATTACATTGTTTCCAAGATGAGAACACACAGCATGCACCTGGGCCATTAGGGCTGTGCTGTGCTGTGCCCCTATGCCTCAATTTCCAATTGTTTAAGAATCATAACATCAAAGAACATCTATTTTCACAGAATTCACCAGAGCAGAAGGAGAAAGAAGTAGGAAAGTCAGATATAATAGAATAATTATGCACAACAAGGCCAACTGAAAGGCAGTCACATTCAAATGAAATCTATACAGCCGTTGTCCAGGGCTAAGGTTAGGAGAAATGGGAGCAACCAGTTTTTACAAAGAGCTGCTGTGGGCTACTGAGATGTCTCCATCCTGGCTTACTCCAGGCAGACTCTTATTTCAGATGGCAGGTCCCCGGGAGAGATGTGTCTCCTGCTTCTCAGGGTCCCAGACACCACCCTACTTTACAAGGAACTGCAGGCTTCTGAGATGTCTTTATCCCGACCTACTGCTGGCAGTCCCTGTCATCGTATGTTGTCACCAGCATGACCTCAAGCTGTATTACAAAGCAATAGTGATAAAACTGCATGGTATTGGTATAATAACCGGTATGTAGATCAATGAACATAGTACCTGGGCTGGCATTTGTGTTCTCTTAGGGTCTGTATGACATCTGTCCAGCATCTTCTAGCTATCATGGTCTCTGATGAGAAGTCTGGTGTATTTCTGATAAATCTGCCTTTGTATGTTACTTGTCCATTTTCTCTTGCAGTTTTTAATATTCTTTCTTTGTTCTGTGCATTTAGTGTTTCGACTATTATGTGATGGGAGGAATTTCTTTTTGGTCTAATCTATTTGGAGTTCTTTAGGCTTCTTGTATGCTCATGGGTGTCTCTTTCTTTTTTTTTTTTAACTTTGTGAGCAGGACACATACGCAAAGAACAATAATTAATAAATAATTCTTTGTGAATAGAAAAAATGTCTTTAACAGTTATGTGTCTTTTTTTTTACTTTGTTTTTTTTTAATTAACTTGAGTATTTCTTATTTACATTTCGAATGTTATTCCCTTTCCCGGTTTCCGGGCAAACATCCCCCTAATCCCTCCCCCTCCCCTTCTTTATGGGTGTTCCCCTCCCCATCCTCCCCCCATTGCCACCCTCCCCCCAACAATCACATTCTCTGGGGGTTCAGTCTTAGCAGGACCAAGGGCTTTCACTTACACTGGTGATCTTACTAGGATATTCGTTGCTACCTATGAGGTCAGAGTCCAGGGTCAGTCCATGTATAGTCTTTAGGTAATGGCTTAGTCCCTGCTAGCTCTAGTTGCTTGGTATTGTTGTTCATAAGGGGTCTCAAGCCCCTTCAAGCTCTTCCAGTTCTTTCTCTGATTCCTTCAACGGGGGTCCTATTCTCAGTTCAGTGGTTTGCTGCTGGCATTCGCCTCTGTATTTGCTGTATTCTGGCTGTGTCTCTCAGGAGAGTTTGTTTTCTTTAAGCATGTTTTCTGAGTAGGTTTTTTATGCATGTTTGTATAATCTATCTATCTATCTATCAATCAATCTATCTATCTATCTGTGTGTCTTGTGTGTGTTTGTGTATGTCTGTGTGTGTATGTATGTATGTATGTAACAATAATAATTAGAGTATAGGTCTTGAATTTGGGAAGAAAAGAGAGATGGGTGGAGTTGAACAGCTAGAATAAAAATGAGAAGCAAATATTTTTCCAACGTATTCATGATGCTATTAACAAAATAATTCCCTTAATATATATACAACAATCTATTCATTTAGTATTTTCAAAAATAAAAGGTTCAGTAGCTAAGTTTCCCGACATATATTCAGGTATATTCTTTGAAACCTGCTACAGTGTGATAAAAGAAAGTATATCCATGAAATCGACTTCAAAAGGCAATTGATCACAAGTGGTTTAGAAATGTTAACAGATTACTCCAAATTAAAAAAATAGGTCTCTTTTATGAAATTTATTCTAAAAGAGCTGTAATTGTAATAAACATGTTACTTTTTCCTCCTGGAGAAAACTTCAGCTTTCCCCGCATCATCCACACATAGGCAGTTCCCTGTATGTCAGGGAATGTTGATTGTGATTACTTCCTGGTGACCATGATGCACCTGTTATTTTCCAGTTATTGACTGAGGCTTAGTCTTCTTACGGTAAAACGTTCCTATGGTATCTAGTACTGATTTTGGAATAGATTTGTACTGAATTTAGACAGTGAACACTGGGTTTTGATTAGCGAACGAATGCTTACTCTGCCTGGTGTAAACTGAGGGGCCATCTCTCTCCAGATCACTAAAGGAAGGAGGAGTTAAAACCTTTTGTAACTGTGTAATGGTTGGACTAAGAATGAGCTCATGGGTTTCTGTTTAAATGCTTAGTCACCAACAAGTGGCATCAGTCAGTGAGTGGATTAAAAGATATAGGAGATGGAGAAAGTGTGTCACTGGGGGTTCCTAACCCCCTCCCCCACTCCTCCTTAGGATCATGAGCCAGCTCTCAGCTACTACTCCAGCTCCTGCCTTTGTACTACAATGCTCCTTGCCATGATGATAATGGACTAAACCATTGAAACTCTAAGTAAACTCTCCAATTAAATGCTTTCTTTTAGAAGAGCTGCCTTGGTCATGATGTCTCTTTATAGCAATAGAATTGTAAGAATCTGTGCTTGGTGACATTTATACATCTGGATCCTTCACCCTGTTTCTTTTCTGTCTCTTTGTCTTTATCTGTAGTCAGAGTCTCACTAAATTACTCAGACTTGAACTTGCTCTGTAGACCAAATCTTATCCTCATAAGAGCTGAGATTGACACTCCTCAGGATATTTGAGCAGTATACTCCTGTCTATGATTATACTATCATTAATCAGATAGTTCACCTGATATATGAAACTAAGTAGCTTGGGACTGGTTAGCATCTGGGTGGGAGATAAATATATTCTTAACCCTGTAGGCCAATTGAGAGTTCTGATATTTATTTATTTATTTATTTTAGCTGAAAGCACTCTAATCCTGATAAGTCCAAAGCAAAAGTCTAGTAACTCTACATCTCCAGTTCATTTCCTCCTGATATAGGTAAGCACTACCTGTGTTCACTCTGGCTTTCCCACTTCAGATACCAGAGCTCCCCACTGTGTTTTTAATAACCCAGCTGACCTTCCCTGAAGGTAAGCCACTAGCAACTTCTTCCACTGTCTTTGAAGCCATAGTATGTACTCTTCATGACTGTAGGTTGCTGCTCATCCTTCTCATACTTTCTGGTGCTATTGATACTACATGTGTACCTGTGACAGGGTTGTTGCTACATATTTAGTTAAGGAGTTTTGTAGCTGCTTTTGTATGAGCTAAAATAAAAGGAAATATGTACTAGGTGGCTATAACACAATCTTATCATATTCTAAAATCTAGACATGTCTGCCTTGTGTTCTGACAGTGTTCACTTCTATGTGAAAGACTGTTGAGTTATCATATTCCTACAAGGCCAAAGAAGAGTGCCAGTGTTTTCTCTCATGTCCCGTGATATCCTTGCCTTCTATAAGGGTTGCACTTTCAGAGCGAAATTACCCACACAGTCCTGGCCTCAACCTGCCATATTGTTTAGCTTATATTTCAGTGAGCATATTATGCTTTATTTTATTTACTCTTTTTTTTACAATCCAGATTTTATCCCCCTCCTGGTGCAACTTTGTGTGTTCCACATTCCTTAACTCCCTCCCCCCATATCCATGAGGATGTTTGCATCCCAAATTTCATCCCAACAGACCTCCACTGGGGCCTCCAGTCTCTTGAGAATTAGAATTCTCTCACTGAACCCAGACCCTGTAGTCCTCTGTTGTATGTGTGTTGGGGTCCTCATATCAGCTGATGTGTGCTGCCTGATTGGTGGTCCAGTGTCTGACAAATCTTGGGGGTCCAGGTTAATTAAGACTTTGGGTCCTCCTACAAGGTTGCCCTCCTCCTCAGCTTCTTCCAGTTTTCCCCTAATTCACCCACAGGGGTCATCAGCTTTTGTTCATTGGTTGGGTGCAAATATCTGCATCTCACTCTTTCAGCCTCTTTTTGGGTCTTTGAGAGGGTAGACATGATAGGTTCCTTATTGTGAACTCTCCATAGTCTCAGTAGTAATGTCAGGCCTTGGGGCTTCCCCTTGAACTCAATCCCACTTTGGGCCTGTTGCTGAGCTTTCTTTTCCTTAGGCTCTTCTCCATTTCCATCTCTGCAGTTCTTTCAGACAGGAACAATTATGGGTTGGAATTTTGATGGTGGGATAGCAACTCCATCCCTTACTTAATATCCTGTCTTTCTGTTGGAGGTAGGCTCTACAATTTCCCCACTGTAGGGAATTTCATCTAAAGATCTTCCTTTTGATTCCTGAGAGTCTCTTACCTCCCAGGCCTCTGGTACGTTCTGGAGGGTCCCGCCAGCACCTATGTCCAGAGATAGCTTGTTTCCATTGTTTCTGCTGGCCCTCGGGCTTCAGTACTGTTCCCTCAACCCAATAACTGATCATGTTTCCCACTTTCCCTCACTGTCCCCTTTCCCAAACAGATCTCTCCACCCCTGCTGCTCTTGTGATTGCTTTCTTCTCCCTCCCAAGTGGTATTGAGGCATCCTACCTTGAGCTCTTCAGCTTGTTAACCTTTCAGAGTTCTATGGAATGTGCCCTGTGTATTCTGCATGTTTTTGGCTAATATCCCCTTGTTAGTGAATACACACAATGCAAGTAGTTTTGGGTATGAGTTACCTCACTCAGATTGATATTTTCTAGTTCCATACATTTGCCTAAAAAAACTCAGCATGTCCTCATTCTTAATAGTTGATGAGTATGCCATTTTGTAAATGAAACACATATTCCATATCCATTTTTCTGTTGTGGGGCATCTGGGCTATTTCCAGCTACTGGCTATCATAAACAAGGCCACTATGAACATAGTAGAATATGTGTCCCTATGACATGATAGAAAAATCTTTTGGATATATGCCCAAGAGTTGAATAGATGGATCTTCAGGTAGATCTATTTCCAATTTTCTGAGGAATCTCCAGATTGATTTCCAGAGTGGTTGTACCAGTTTGCAATCCCAACAATAGAGGAGTGTTCTTCTTTCTACACATCCTCACCATCCTGTGTTGTCTCCTGAAATTTTGATCTTAGCTATTCTGGTTGGTGTAAGGTTGAATCACAGGGTCGTTTGGATTTGTAATTCCTGATCACTAAAGACTTTGAACATTTCTTTAAATGCTCCTCAGCCATTTAAGATTCCTCAGTTGAGAATTCTCTGTTTCATACCACATTTTTGACTGGGTTCTTTGATGTTTTGGTGGTTAGGTTGTTCAGTTCTTTATGTATTTTGCATACTAGAACTCTATTGGGTATGGGGTTAGCGAAGATTTTTTTCTCAACTTGTAGGTTGCCAATTTGTCCTATTGACTATGTGCTTTGCCTTACAAAAGCTTTCCAGCGTCATAAAGTTCCATCTATCAATACATAATCTTAGAGTGTAAGCCACTGTAGTTCTGTTTAGGAAATTTTCACTCTGTGCCAATGAGTTAAAGGCTCTTTGTCACTTTCTCTTTTATTAGGTTGAATATATCTGGTTTTATGTTGAGGTGGTTGATCCATTTGGACTTGATGTTTGTGTGGGGTGACAAATATGTATCTATTTTCATTTCTCTTCATGCTGATTGCTAGTTAGACCAATGACATTTACTGAAGATTTTTCCCCCATTGTATAGTTTTGGCTTCTTTGTCAAATATCAAGCATACATGTGTGTGTGTGTGTGTGTGTGTGTGTGTGTGTGTGTGTATGTGTGTGTGTGTGTGTGTGTGTGTGTGTGTGTGTGTGTAATTTTTTTTCTGGGTCTTCAATTCTATTTCATTGATCATCATGTCTCTTATACCAATACCATGCAGTTTTTTCTTCTTCTTTTTTTCCCCATTATTTTGATTTTGATTTTTTTTACTTATATTTCAAATGTTATCTCCTTTCCCAAAATCCCCTCTGGAAACCCCGTATCCCTATCATTTCCCCTCTCCCCCTGCCTCCATGACAGTGTTCCCCACCCACTCACCCACTCCCAGCCAACTCCCTGCCCTGGCATTCACCTACACTGGGACATTGAGCCTTCACAGGGCCAAGAACCTCTTCTCTCATTGATGCCCAATAAGGCCATCCTCTGCTACATATGTGAAGGTAGCCATGGGTCCTTCCATGTGTACTGTTTGGTTGGTGGTTTAGTCTTTGGGAGCTCTGGGGGTCTGGTTGGTTGATATTGTTGTTCTTCCTATGGGGTTGAAAACCCCTTCAGTTCCTTCAGTCCTTTCTGTTTCTAACTCCTCCATTGGGGCCCCCATTTTCAGTCCAATGGTTGTTTGAATGCATCTGACTCTTTCTCAGGCTCTGGTAGAGCCTCTCAGGAGACAGCTACATAAGGCTGTCACCAGGTACTTCTTGGCATCTACAATATTGTCTGGAATTGGTGACAGTATATGAGATGAATCCCTGGGTGGGGCCTTCTCTGGATGACCTTTCACTTAGTATCTGGTCCAAAATTTGTCTCTGGATTTTCTGAGAAACACTGAAACATCTAATCTTTGGTCTTCTAACTTCTTGTGCTTCATGTGGTCTGTGGATTGTATCTTGGGTATTCTGAGTTTTTGAGTTAATATCCACTTACCAGTGAGTGCATACCATGTGTGTTCTTTTGTGACTCGGTTACCTCACTCAGAATATTTTGTAGTTCCACCCATTTGCCTAAGAACTTCATGAAGTCATTATTTTTAATAGTTGAATAGTACTCCATTGTGAAAATGTAGCACATTTTCTGTATCCATTCCTCTGTTGATGGTCATCCGGGTTATTTCCAGATTCTGGTTTTTACAAATAAGGTTGCTAAGAGCATAGAGGAACATGTGTTCTTATTATAGTTTGAGCATTTTTTGGGTATATGCCCAGAAGTGGTATAGCTGGGTCCTCACTTAGTGCTATGTCGAATTTACTGAGAAACATCCAGATCGATTTCCAGAGTGGTTGTGCCAATTTTCAATCCCACCAACAATGGAGGAGTGTTCCTCTTTCTCCACATCCTTGCCAACATCTGTTGTTACCTGAGTTTTGATCCATTCTGACTGGAGTGAAGTAGAATGTCAGGGTTGTTTAGATTTACATTTCCCTGATGACTAAGGATGTTGAACATTTCTTTAGGTGGTTCTCAGCAATTAGATATTCTTCAGTTGAGAAATCTTTGTTTAGCTCAGAACCACATGTTTTAGTAGGGTTATTTGATTTTCTAGAGTCTATGATACTGAGTTCTTTGTATATGTTGAATATTAGTCCTGTATCAGATATAGGATTGGTAAAGATAATTTCCCAATCTGTTGATTGCAGTTTTGTACTAATGACAATGTCCTTTGCCTTATAGAAGCTTTGCAATTTTATGAGGTCCCAATTGTCTCTTCTGATCTTAAAGCATATGGCGATGGTGTTCTGTTCAGGAAATTTTCCTCTGTACCTATATGTTCAAGGTTATTTCTCACTTTCTCTTCCATTAGTTTCAGTGTATCTTCTTTTATGTGATGGTCCTTGATCCACTTGGACTTGAGCTTTGTACAAGGAAATTAGAGTGAATCAATATTCGTTCTTCTACATGTTGACCACCAGTTGAACCAGGACCATTTGTTGAACATTCTGTCTTTGTTCAACTGGATGGATTTAGCTTGTTTGTCAAACATCAAGTGGCCACAGTATGTAGGTTCATTTCTGGGTCTTTAATTCTGTCCCACTATTCTACCTGCCTGTTCTATAGGCTTCTTATGGATTTATGACCATCTCTTTATTTAGGTTGGGGAAGTTTTCTTCTAGAATGTTGTTGAAGACATTTTCAGGTCCTTTGAACTGGGAATCTTTGTTCTTCTCTATTGCTATTATTCATAGATTTAGTCTTTTCATTGTGTCCTGGATTTCCTGGATATTTTGGGATTGAAGTTTTTCATGTTTTGAATTTTCTTTGACAAATGTGTCAACATCCTCTAAGGTATCTTCTATACTTATTATGCTGCATATATCTCTTTTATTCTGTTTGTGAAACTTACATCTGTAATTCCTGAACTCTTTCCTAGGTTTTCCATTTCCAGGTTTGCCTCCATTGTGTTTTCTTTATTGTTTCTACTTCTACTTCTATATCTTGGACCACTATATGCAATTCTTTTGCCTGTTTTCCTGTATTTTTTAAAGGGATTTATTTGTTTCCTCTTTAAGTGCTTCTACCTGTTTATCTGTGTTTTCCTGCATTTCTTTCAGTGAGTTTTTTTTATATCTGCCTTAAAGGACTCTATGGTCTTCATGAGATAGGTTTTTAGGTCAGCTCCCTGATTTTCAAGTGTGTTGGTGTATTCAGAGCTTGCTGTCATGGGAGAACTGGGTTCTGATGATGCCCACATATATTGGCTTCTGTTGCTTTATTCCTATGCTTGTCTCTCGCCATCTGGTTTTTCTGGGATTTGCTGATCTGGGTATTCTGTCTTGGACCTGCCTCTTTTTACCTGGGCTGCCTCAAGTCTCCTAATAGGCCTGTGACCCTGTCTGTAGCAGAGCTCTCATGGAACCTTCTGACTGTGAGATATTCAGAGGGGCAGAGAAGCTGTGGATATGTTGCCCTGGCTACCGCAGATCTCCTAGGAGACCTGCACACTGTTAGGTCTTCAGAGGAGGGGTCAAGCCATAACGCTGTGTGTAGCTGTTTTTCAGGGAGGCCAACAGATGGACTATGGTTTCTGTTTCACTGTGTGTAGCATAACTCCAGGAGGCTTTCAGACAGTTGGATCAATTTCCCTGCATGCTCAGACTGTGTTGCCATTACCTAGTAGCCTTGAGTACAGTGGAACTCTTGGGATGCCTTCAGGCTGTAGTGTCTTCATGGGAGCAGACTAGCTGGCAATCTGCCCTGGAAGAAGGTACAGGGCAGAAGAGGACTGTACTTTGGGGAGCAGGGTTTTGAGGGGGTGATAGATCCAAAGTCCATTGGACTTCCAGCAAGGGCTATGATCTTTTGAGTGAGTATTTTTACCAGTTAATCTGTGTGCAGAAGACTCCTTGGATACCTTCACTCTGTGGTTTCTTCAGGGGAACAAACTAGCTGGAAGTCTGCCCCAGCAGAAGGCCTTTCGGTATGCATTTTAATGGGACATAAAGATTTAGTTCCTGATATCACATTGTGAATGAGAGAGGGAAAGCACTGAAGATGCCAATCCCCACAGCGATTTTCCAATGACAAGATGTTAAGTTTTCACCATGAGACCATGAGAGAAAGGAACTAAAAAATATTCTGAGCAGTAGAAAGGAAGTTGTCAACCTTGCTGCCATTTTTGTTTCTATCCCCCCAAAAAGAAAATGGTTTTGTTATTTTATTTGTAGATCATACTATAAAAATATACAATCAAATATCATACAAGTACTTTTCAGGTTTGAGGCACAGATGTGAAAAAGTACATAATGTTCGGTCTCATGTTTTGATGCTTAAAAGTCTCATCTGACAAAGTTTGTAAACTGCTAGGTAATGTGAAAAACAAAATTTCTATCCCCAAACCCAATTTTCTTCTTCCTTTTCTCTGATTCTTCCTCTTCCTCTTTCTTTCTGCTTGCCTTTGTCCTGCTTTCTTCTACTCCATTTCTTTCTTTCTCTTCCTCATTGCTCTCTTATTCTTTCTTGCTATCTCTTTCTCCATCTTTTCCATCCTCTTCCAGTCTGCTCATCATTCTCTCATGTTCATTCTTTCTGTTAATCATGATCAAAACACTTTATTGGTTACTAGGATGGAGATGAGATGCACCAACTTGAAGTACAGTAGAAGGAAGCACACCATTTAATCACCCACTTCATCCTTCTCAGCACCTCTTCTTGTAGTGAAATTGTATAAATTCTCTTGTGTTCTTTCCTAAAAATCAGTTGTAGATGTATAGTTAGTTTTGTGGACTGACACTTTGATCATATTTTCCAAGTACAATTTTAGTACTATTTTGTGGCGAATGCTCGGAATCTTCAATTTGCCATTGAAGCTTTGTGCCAACTCAGAAGATATTCCCAACCCCATTTAACCTAAGATTTTGAAAATAGGAGTAGCATTCACTTCCTCAAAAACCTCATACTGAGAAGTCTAGGCTGATTCCATAACAGACTTCAAATTGGCAGTTAGGTAGAATAGGCCTAAAATCTAGGCAAGTCCAAGCAAGCTCAGGCATGTCAATAGAAAAACAAAACAAAACAAAACAAAAATAACCCGAGGAGGCTTCAGCCTTCAAACCCAGGTAATGAAATGTCCCAGACACCTGGCCTGAAGCAAGGACAATGGGTCAGCAGCAGTTTCCAGACAGTCTCAGGTCCTTCCTCAGTAACACTTTCTAGACCTACCCAACAAGTTTCCAGCTCCCACAACCCAGTAATGGAATGTCCATAGAGATGGGCCAAACAGATTAACATAGAGGTTACCTACCCTAGAATTTCCTAATGTGCTTTAAATCAGGATTGCAAGCTCATTCGGGTGTCTCACTATCTTGGTAATGATAGTGTTGGCATAATACTTGACTCCGGGGTATCATTCTTCAGTGAATCATGAACCTACCAATATATCTGCCATTTGTAGGATTAAGTGGGGTCTCCTTTGCCACAGGGTTGAGGCTGCTGGGGGAAGTTTGACTGCACTTACCGCATGCCACGGGTGGGTGTGGGGGTGCAGGCTAAGGGAAGCCAAAGGACACTGCTCCAAGGTGGGGAAAGCATAGTTTAAGGCACAGGACAGCCAGAGCTGGCTTGAGTGTCCCTGGGCCTGCAAGGAGTCAGAACATAGGTTCTCTAGCTCTTAGGCATCCAGGTGCCACTGGGATGCCTCTGAAGAGCTAATAGTGGAATTAGGGCACACCAGCCTGGATCTAGCCTGGGGCTGAGGGGCAAGAAGGGGACACTTAAGCTGGTCCCACTGGGAGAGGCTTTGGCTGGATCATGGGTGCTGCTGGAGATGCAGAGAAGGCCTCTTCCGGAGAATAGATCGTGGCTCTGTAGGCAAAGACCTTCTCTGTGGCTCCCCACGGATGATCCCATGAAAAGAGGCAGTCCATGTTTTCAATGCATTTATTGTCATGCCAGAAGGTGGATGAATAAAATGGTATCCCCTGTCTCAGAGTGGGCCTGAGATTAAATACCGTTTGCAGGAAGGAGTGTCTGGGAAGAAAAGGTTGGCTAAGCCTCCAAGCCTTAGGTAGCTCATTATAATGGAGATCTGTTTTGAATCTACCTGACCTTTGATCACATCCTCTATCTATGGAGGGACTTTGGGTGTTGTCCTCACATGACTGATGGCCACAAATCTATGGAGGGCTGTGTGCTAGTGACTGGCCTGGTTTCCTAGGAGTAAAGTGAAGCACCTACTATCCCTTTCAGTGTCTCTGGGGTTCAAACCTCCTCACCTGGGAACCAGAGTGTTTTTCACTGACCCACAGCCTCCTATGAGTATGTATATCTAAAAGTACTTAAAATTGAAGTTGCCTCCAAGTCCCTTTCTTCTTTGATGTCTCCATCTGTCTCATTAGCTGCAATAACATTTCTTAACTTAATATAATGATTCCTGATTCCGGCAGAAACATGGCTCAGATGTGGAATGTCTTAAACTTTTTAATGTTCAGATACTTGTTGATATTTTTAAGGTTTTTGTGAACATGAAAACTTCTGAATAGAGACTTCTAAGTCTCTTTTCACTTAACTTTTTATAATATACTTGGAGTAAATGGCCATTTTGGTAATTCTTAGTGGAAAGAAATTGGAATTGACATTCCATAGTTTAATTATTTGCTCCAGTCTACAGAAAAAAAAAAACAACTTGTCATTTCTTTCTAAGTATTTTTAATATTTAAAATCCTATGTAGACAAATAATTTTACATTTAATTTTTGGAATTTGAATACATAAAAATATATTGAGTCAAATATGATTTTCTGTGCCACTTCTATATGAAAATAATTATGTATATCACAAATGAAAAAGAAAAGTATGTTTCCAAGCTTTCAAAATATTCTAAACCAAAGATCCCAATTACATGACTTATTAAAAATAAATGTGCTCATTTTAATTCTTAGGAAGGAAACTTTGGCTTTTAATGCCCACCATGTATGAATATATAAAATACTCAATTGATATTTTTTGCCTCAAATAATGTAAGTGAGATATTAAAATGAATGATGAACAAGCACCAGAAGTGTGCTACCCAAGAAAAAAATATGAGTATTGTCATGAGGGAAACCTATTCAACCCCAAATGCTACTCACAAAAATAACAATTGAGAATAGACATTAAACATCCAAATGTCTCACAAAATGGTGATGATTCCAAATAAATAGTAAGATAAATTTATGTAATAACTTGTTAGTCAAATATTTTAATAAAATTATATTAGTACTTTCTTTTCAGACTTCATATTGAGGAGTCAGGCTTCATATTCTGGAAACAATGAAGTCTGATAGTAGCTGTGGGAGTGATAAAACTCTGTATAAAATGTCCATGGCAGACTTATGTCTAAATGAGCTCCATAAACACTTTTATGTCAGTCATTAATCTGAAAATAAAAATCATGTATTTGTCTTTGCATACAGTTTAGAAGTGCCAAGATTAATTTAAAATATGTTAATTAGATGTGCACTCATAAATGCAAAATAGTCCACCATTATAATAGTCCTTTTCTAAGCTTGCTCTTGCTTGTCATTGAATGTTTTATGATTATTAGCTAGTGCAAAGAAGTTGAAATCATACACAACCCATCATTGGAGAAATGCACATTTCTATCATATAATCAATAGATATGAATGATATGACTTTATTTCAGTATGTTAAGTTAGAGGAACATTTAGATTTAGAATACTTTCATGTTGACATCTTAAAGCTATTTCAATATATCAGGCAATACTTCAAGGACATTCAGAAAGTTCTCCAAATATAGAGTATGTGCATAGAAAAATGGACAAAATGGTTCATTCAGTACCATTAAATTTAAACTTTAAAATTATTCAATGTGTGTATGTGTGTGTGTGTGTGTGTGTGTGTGTGTGTGCGTAGTGTTTAAAATTACTCCAGATTTCACTCTGAGAACCAGAAAGTAGAATGTTTTATTGAGACAATTTTCTGCAGCTACAAAGGAAACAATCAAAAAGGCTGTGCAAACACAGATATTCAATTTTATTATGTTACCTTTGTCAGGAAGCTCTGTATCAACCATTTCTTGATCAAAAGGACATTTACAAAGGGTGTTAACCTCTGTGCTCTGCAAAAATTCTGATTGTATATAAAACATCATTTTAATTGGGGCTCTGTTTTGTGTCCCCAGGCATGTGTATACTTAATCCAAAAACTTCCCTCGTTACAGGGCTAAAGAGCTATCTCAGCAGTTAGCTTTTTGCTTTTAAAGAGGAGTATGATCCCACGATTCATGCCAAACAGCAAACAATCACCTGTACCTCTAGGACCAAGGGATACAGTACCCTCTTCTGGCCTGCATCTACATGCATATGTGCTGTCACATATAGATACATGTAATTAACAATAAATGTAACTTTAAAAACTCCTCAATAATGCTTACATAAATAATGCTTACCACTAGTAATTTTTATATGTTCCCTATATAATTAATACATTTAAATGTTAACACATTGTAATATATACATATCACATATGTATATGAACACATATATATGTTGAATTAGCTATCACATAACACTGTAACCATTTTGTTGTTTTGCTCTCTGCAGTAGTGCTATTTGATGATTTTACTCATCAATTATCAATTCTTTGCATTTCCTACCCTCCCTCTTGTGTGTGTGTCTTTTCATACACTTGGTTAAACTTGTGTGTGTGTGTGTGTGTGTGTGTGTGTGTGTGTCTTCATACAGTACAGCCTCAATGTTCATCAAAGTGCATATGAGAATAAATTCATGAGACACGTGGCTGCCTGAGTAATCATTCTACTTACAGGAAGAAATAAAGGGCAGGCAGGCAGTTCAATTGTTTCCTAAGAATAAAATAGTCAAAGCTGTAATGGAAAAACTGAGCCCATTGGAGACACTCTTTTAACAATTTATTAATTCTAGCATATGACTATCAAGGTGAATTTTTATTTTCTGTTTTGCTGGGTATCCATTTCTAAGTATTTTGGTCTCATATTTTTAAAAGAATCTTCTATAGATGATTCTAATTGATTATCTACTGCTATCATTGATAATCAATAGCAATAAATCACTGTGTCATGTCTTTCAAATGTGAAGTATTATTACATTGATACCACCTTAATATTGCTTTTACTATTCACAAAGAACCTGATCAGTAAATTTTACTAGGCTTAAAGCATTTGGCATGATGGTTACCTTTAACAATCAAGTTAACACAATCTTGGATGAAAATCTCAACTGAGGATTTGCCTAGATTAATTGGCCTATTTGCAAATCTATGAGGGATCATCTTGATTGTTGATCAATGTAAAAGACCCAGAACACAGTGGAAAGCAATATCCCTTAAGTTGGTTTGATTACATTCCCATTACTTATCCACTACTACATTGTACTTATAACAAGTACTTCTGGACTAATAGAAAATATAGAAACCTATTAATATGCCTTCCTGCTTGTCTTGTTTACATCTAAATCTGTGTTCTCAATTTTCTTTGTAATAGAAATGCACGAATATTACTACTTATAGGAAATATAAACTTCCTATCTAAAGACATGAAAATATTCACAATATGACCACTAATAAATTCCAGATTTATTACTGTTCTCCATTGAAGTTCTCCTCTCTAACCAGCACAGTTGCTATGCCTTTCTCATCTAATACTTCTTTAAAGTAATTCCCCAGCTTCAAATTGAGTTCTACAAATTAATGTCACTATGAATTCCCCATGCTAAAAACTCTTAAATATGCCTTGAACATTCTTGGTCCCTATTCTTTTTTTTTTTTTCTTATTTTTTTTTTAAAAGATATTAATGATCAGTGATTGTTAATTCTTGTTACTTTAATATTGGTAGTAGGAAAGAGAGAGAAGGAGAGCTTCTTGTTCTTTTTTTTTTTTTTTTTTTATTAACTTGAGTATTTCTTATATACATTTCGAGTGTTATTCCCTTTCCCGGTTTCCGGGCAAACATCCCCCTCCCCCCTCCCCTTCCTTATGGGTGTTCCCCTCCCAACCCTCCCCCCATTGCCGCCCTCCCCCCATAGACTAGTTCACTGGGGGTTCAGTCTTAGCAGGACCCAGGGCTTCCCCTTCCACTGGTACTCTTACTAGGATATTCATTGCTACCTATGGGGTCAGAGTCCAGGGTCAGTCCATGTATAGTCTTTAGGTAGTGGCTTAGTCCCTGGAAGCTCTGGTTGCTTGGCATTGTTGTACTTTTGGGGTCTCGAGCCCCTTCAAGCTCTTCCAGTTCTTTCTCTGATTCCTTCAATAGGGGACCTATTCTCAGTTCAGTGGTTTGCTGCTGGCATTCGCCTCTATATTTGCTGTATTCTGGCTGTGTCTCTCAGGAGCGATCTACATCCGGCTCCTGTCGGTCTGCACTTCTTTGCTTCATCCATCTTGTCCAATTGGGTGGCTGTATATGTATGGGCCACCTGTGGGGCAGGCTCTGAATGGGTGTTCCTTCAGTCTCTGTTTTAATCTTTGCCTCTCCCTTCCCTGCCAAGGGTAATCTTTTTCCTCATTTAAAGAAGGAGTGAAGCATTCACATTTTGATCATCCGTCTTGAGTTTCGTTTGTTCTAGGGATCTAGGGTAATTCAAGCATTTGGGCTAATAGCCACTTATCAATGAGTGCATACCATGTATGTCTTTCTGTGATTGGGTTAGCTCACTCAGGATGATATTTTCCAGTTCCAACCATTTGCCTACGAATTTCATAAACTCGTTGTTTTTGATAGCTGAGTAATATTCCATTGTGTAGATGTACCACATTTTCTGTATCCATTCCTCTGTTGAAGGGCATCTGGGTTCTTTCCATTTTCTGGCTATTATAAATAAGGCTGCGATGAACATAGTGGAGCACGTGTCTCTTTTATATGTTGAGGCATCTTTTGGGTATATGCCCAAGAGAGGTATAGCTGGATCCTCAGGCAGTTCAATGTCCAATTTTCTGAGGAACCTCCAGACTGATTTCCAGAATGGTTTTACCAGTCTGCAATCCCACCAACAATGGAGGAGTGTTCCTCTTTCTCCACATCCTCGCCAGCATCTGCTGTCACCTGAGTTTTTGATCTTAGCCATTCTCACTGGTGTGAGGTGAAATCTCAGGGTTGTTTTGATTTGCATTTCCCTTATGACTAAAGATGTTGAACATTTCTTTAGGTGTTTCTCAGCCATTCGGCATTCCTCAGCTGTGAATTCTTTGTTTAGCTCTGAACCCCATTTTTTAATAGGGTTATTTGTTTCCCTGCGGTCTAACTTCTTGAGTTCTTTGTATATTTTGGAAATAAGGCCTCTATCTGTTGTAGGATTGGTAAAGATCTTTTCCCAATCTGTTGGTTGCCGTTTTGTCCTAACCACAGTGTCCTTTGCCTTACAGAAGCTTTGCAGTTTTATGAGATCCCATTTGTCGATTCTTGATCTTAGAGCATAAGCCATTGGTGTTTTGTTCAGGAAATTTTTTCCAGTGCCCATGTGTTCCAGATGCTTCCCTAGTTTTTCTTCTAAAACTCTTAAATGCTAAAAACTCTTAAATATGCCTTGAACATTCTTGGTCCCTATTCTTTTATAAAATTTAAACCCACTTCATCAATACCCCAAACAAAAATGGTAACATTTTTAATTAGAATTTTATTGAATTTGTATATCGATATTTTTATGAAATTAAACTTTGTAATGTTAGGCCCTGTTACACATGACTGGATAAACCTCTATATAAATCTTTAATATTCTTTAAACAAATTATATATTTTTCCTATAGGGCATAAATACATCTTGCTAAATTTGTTATTGGCTATTCTGTTTTTATTTTGGCTGCTAGTGTTCATAATGATTTTTAAATGTCCAGTCAGTGGTATATAAAATATAATGCTGGTAGTTTAAAATATAGTATTTCTGTATTTTAATTTATGTCAATCTATGCTAAATTATTTAATGATCAATAATGTAAATGGTAGTTTATTTCTGTTTTTCTAATTTAATTGTCATAATATCTGTAACCTTTATAAGTATTTACCTTCTCATCTATAGTCTTTCTGTTTTTACTGAAATATATTTGTCCCACACAATTCTACATGGGACGTTGTATCACTTGTTTTAGCAAGAGTCATGCCAGTTAAATTATGGCTTCAATTACGTATAAAACCCTAAAGAAAAATATTATAACCATTGTTGTTGAACAGCTAGTGAATACCAAGACAAAGTGACTTTAGATTTGGATTGGTCAAATCTTTGATAAATTGGGTTTTCTACAAAAAACAGTTTATGAAACACATTGTAGACCATTCATTGTTTCATTGTTGTTCACTTAAGATCATGGATGGGCCTGATTCACTGGTTGCTGTCTCTCAAGTGAAAATAGTCCATAAACCATTAACCTCTTCTGACTCCCAAACATCATAAACACAAATGTCAGCCATATTTAACAGATCTTTTAGGTCATCCCCAGACAAAAAGTCAGGGTGTATGTGAGAACTGAAGCACAGTATAGTCTCCAATGAAGATGGTAAGTGGAAGTCATTCTAACATTTAGGATAAGCACTCAAAAGGACATAAAGCTGGCTTTCCCTAAGCGACTGATACAGTGGGTATCTCAGTTCTATCATGTTTTGGTTTTGATTATTAGTCTCAATATATAGCATCTTGGATGAACGTATATTTTTATGCAGAGGCTTCCTTCTGTCTCAGCTTCAGGAGTACTGAGACTGCAAGTATTCATTATAAAAACATAATCAATAGTCCTTTTATTTCTTTTATTTTATTTTTTATTTACATTTCAAATGTTATTCCCTTTCCCAGTTTCCTGGACATAAGCCCCCTATCCCATTTCACTCCCCTTCTTCTATAAGGGAGTTCCCTTCCCCATCCACCCTCCTCCACCCCCCAACATTCCCCTACACCAGGGGGTACAACCTTGGAAGAACCAAGGGCTTCTCCTTCCTTTGTTGCCCAACAAGGCCATCCTCTGTTATATAAGTAGCTGGAGCCATGGGTCAGTTCATATAGTCTTTGGGTAGTGGTTTTGTCCCTGGGAGCTATGTTAGGTTGTCATTGTTGTTCTTATGGGGTGGCAAGCCCCTTTAACTCTTACAATTCTTTCTCTAATTCTGCCAACAGGGATTCCATTCTCAGTGCAGTGGCTTGATGCTAGGATTCACCACTGTATTTGACATGCTCTGACTGTGCTTCTCAGGAAACGTCTTTATAAGGCTCCTCTCAGCATGCACTTCTTAGTTTCATCAATTTTATCTACTTTTGGTGGTTGTATATATATGGGCCACATGTGGGGCAGGCTCTGAATGGCCCTTCCTTCAGTCTCTGCTCAAAACTTTGTCTCCATATCTCTACTATGAATATTTTTGTTCCCCATTTTAAGAAGAACTGAAGATCCACACTTCAGGTTTCTTTCTTCTTCAGCTTCATGTGATCTGTAGATTGTATCTTGGGTAATTAGAGCTTTGGGGCAAATATCCACTTAGTAGTTAGTGCATACCATGTGTGTTTTCTGTGATTGGGTTACCTCACTCAGGATGATATATCCTAGTTCAATCCATTTGCCTATGAATTTCATGAAGTCATTGTTTTTGATAGCAGTGTAGTACTCCATAATGTAGGCATACCATATTTTCTGTAACCGTACCTCTGTTGAAGTGCATCTGGGTTCTTTCCAGGTTCTGGCTATTATAAAGAAGACTGCTATGAACATAGTGGAGCATGTAACATTGTTGTATGTTAGAGCATCATTTGGGTATTTGCCCAGGAGTGGTATTGCTGAGTCCTCACATGGTACAATGTCCAATTTTCTGAGTAACCTCCAGAATGATTTCCGGAGTGATTGTATCAGCCTGTAATCACATGAACAGTGGAGGAGTGTTCCTCTTTCTCCACATCGAGGTCAACATCTAATATCACCTGAGTTTTTGATCTTAGCCTTTCTGACTGGTATGAGGTGGAATCTCACAGTTGTTTTGATTTGCATTTCCCTGATGACTAAGGATGTTGAACATTTCTTTAGGTACTTCTCAGTCTTTTGATATTCCTCTGCTGCGAATTCTTTGTTTAGCTCTGTACCCCATTTTTAATAGGGTGGTTTGGCTCTCTGGAGTCAAATTCTTGAGTTCTTTGCATATTTTGGATATTAGCCCTCTATCAGATGTAGGATTGGTAAAGATCTTTTCCCAATCTGTTGGTTGCCATTTTGTCCTAATGACAGTGTCCTTTGCCTCACAGAAGCTTTGCAGTTTTATGAGGTCGCATTTGTTAATTCCTGATTTTAGAGTATAAGCCATTGGTGCTATGTCCAGCAAATTTCCACCAGTGCCCATGTGATTGAGAACCTTCCCCACTTTTTCTTCTACTAGTTTGAGTGTATCTGGTTTGATGTGGAGATCCTTGATATACTTTGACTTGAACTTTCTACAGGGTGATAGATTTTCATTCTTCTGCATGCTGAACAAGCTCCATTTGTTGAAAATGCTATCTTTTTTCCATTGGATGGTTTTATCTCCTCTGTCAAAGGTCAAATGATCATAGTTGTATGGGTTCATTCTGTGTCTTCAATTCTATTCCATTGATTTACCTGCCTGTTTCTGTACAAATCCCTTACAGTGTTAATCACTATTGCTCTGTAATACTGCTTGAGGTCATAGATGGTGATTGGTCCAGAAGTTCTTTTATTTTTAAGGATAGTTTTCCCTATCCTGGTTTTTTTGTTATTCTAAATGAATTTGCAAATTGTTCTTTCTAACTCTATGAAGTATTGAGTTGGAACTTTGATGGAGATTACATTGAATCAGTGGATTACTTTTGGCAAAATGCCCATTTTTACTTTATTAATCCTTTCAATCTATGAGCATGGGAGGTCCTTCCATCTTCTGAGGTCTTTTTCAATTTTTTTCTTCAGTGACTTGCACTTCTTTTCATACAGATCTTTCACTTTGTTGGTTCGAGTCACACCGAGGTCTTTAATGTTATTTGGGACTATTGTGAAGGGTATCATTTTGCTGCTTTCTTTCTAAGCCTGTTTATCCTTTGAGAAGAGGAAGGTTACTGATTTATTTGAGTTAATTTTGTACCAGGTCACTTGGCAGATGTTGTTTATCAGGTTCAGTGTTCTCTGGTGGAATTTTTTGGGTCAATTAAGTATACCATCATATCATCTGCAAACAGTGATATTTCGACTTCTTCCTTTCAAATTTGTATCCTTTGACCTTCTTTGGTTGTCTGATTGCTCTGGATAGGACTTTGAGGATTATATTGAATAAGTAGGGAGTGAATGTACAGCCTTGTCTAGTCCCTGATTTTAGTGGTATTGCTTCAAGTTTCTCTCCATTTAGTTTAATGTTAGCTACTGGTTTTCTGTATATTGCTTTTACAATGTTTAGGTATGGTCCTTGAATTCCTGATTTTTCCAAGACTTTTAATGTGAAGGACTGTTGAATTTTGTCTATGCTTTCTCAGATTCTAATGAAATAATAATGTGGTTTTATATTTGAGTTTGTTTATATAGTAGATTACGTTGATGCTTTTCTATATATCCCTGCATACCTGGGATGAAGCCTACTTGACCATGATGGATGATCGTTTTCATGTCTTCTTGGACTCAGATTGGGAGAATTATATTGAGTAGTTTTGTGTCAATATTCTTAAGGGAAATTGGTCTGAAGTTCTCTTTCTTTGTTGTGTCTTTGTGTGGTTTAGGTATAAGTGTAATTGTAGCTTCATGGGAGGAATTTGGTAGTGCTCTGTCTGTTTCTATTTTGTGGAATAATTTGGACAGTTTGGTATGAGGTCTTTTATGAAGGTCTGATAATATTTTCCACTAAACCCATCTGGTCCTGGGCTCCTTTTCTTTGGGAGAATTTTAATAACTGCTTCTATTCTTTGGCAGTTACAGGATTGTTTAGATGGTTTATCTGATCCTGATTTAACTTTGGTACCTCCTATTTGTACAGAAAATTGTCCATTTCCCTCCAGATTTTCCAGTTTTTTTAAAATATAGGCTTTTGTACTAGGATATGATGATTTTTAAAATTTCCTCAGAATCTGTTGTTTTGTCTCCCTTTTCATTTCTGATATTGTTAATTTGGACACAGTCTCTGTGCCCTCTGATTAGTCTGGCTGAGGGTTTATCCATCTTGCTGATTTTCTCAAAGACCCAGCTCATGGTTTTGTTGAATCTTTGTATAGTCCATTTTGTTTTAACTTGGTTCATTTCAGTCATGAGTCTGATTATTTTCTGCATTCTATTCCTCTTGGGTATATTTGCTTCTTTTTGTTCTACAGCTTTTATGTGTGCTGTCAAGCTGCTAATGTATGCTCCTTCCAGTTTCTTTTTGGAGGCCCTCAGAACTAAGACTTTCCCTCTTAGCATTGCTGTCTTTGTGTCCCATCAGTTTGGTTATGTTGTGCCTTAAGTTTCATTCACTTCTAAAAAAGTTTTTAATTTTTTCTTTATTTCTTCTTTGACCAAGTCATCATGGAGTAGAGTGTTGTTCACCTTCCGTTTGCTGTGGTCTTTCTGTCATTTTGGTTGTCATTGAAGTCCAGCCTTAGTCAGTGGTGATCTGATAGGACGCATGGGATTATTTCACTCTTTCTATACCTGTTGAGGACCGTTTTGTGGCTGATTATATGGTCAATATGAGGTGCTGGGAAGAAGCTATATTCTTTTGTTTTGGGATGAAATGTTCTATAAGTATCTATTTAGTTCATTTGGTTCATAACTTCTGTTACTTTCTCTCTGTCTCTGTTTAGTTTTTGTTTCTAGGATCTGTCCATTGATTAGAGTGGGGTGTTGAAGTCTTCTATTACTGTTGTGTGTGGTGCACTGTGTGCTTTGAGCTTTAGTAAGGTTTCTTTTATGAATGTAGGTGCCCTTCTATTTGAAGCATAGATATTTAGGATTGAGAGTTCATCTTGGTGGGTTTTTCCTTTGATGAATATGAAGTGTCCTTCCTTATCTTTTTAGATAACTTTTGGTTGAAAGCTGATTTTATTCTATATTAGAATGGCTACTCCAGCTTGTTCCCTTAGACCATTTGCTTGGAAAGTTGTTTTCTACCCTGAGGTATTGTCTGTCTTTGCCTCTGAGGTGTTTTGCCTGTGTGCATCAAAATGCTGGATCCTATTTTGGTATCCAATCTATTAGTCTATATCTTTTTATTGGGGAATTGAATTCATTGATGTTAAGAGATATGAAGGAATAGTGATGATTGTTTCCTGTTTTCTTTTATTGTTTGAAGTGAAATTATGTTTGTGTGTCTCTCTTCTTTTGAGTTCATTGCAAGAAGATTACTTTCCTGCTTTTTCTACGGCGTCGTTTCCTTCTTTGTGCTGGCATGTTCCATCTATTATCTTTTGTGGTGCTGGATTTATGGAAAGTTAATGTGTAAATTTGCTTTTATCATGGAATATCTTGTTTTCTCCATCTATATTAATTGAGACTTTTGTTTCATTTATAGCCTAGGCTGGTATTTGTGTTCTCTTAGTGTCTACATGACATCTGCACAGGATCTTCTGGCTTTCATAGTCTCTGGTGAGAAGTCTTGTGTAATTCTGATAGGTCTGCCTGTGTATGTTACTTGACCTTTTTCCCTTTTTCTTTGTTTTCTGCGTTTGGTGTTTTGACTATTATCTGATAGGAGGAATTTCTTTTCTTGTCCAACGTGTTTGGAGTTCTGTAGGCATCTTGTATATTTATGTGCATCTCCTTTTTTAGTTTAGGGAAGTTTTCTTCTATAATTTTGTTTAAGATATGTAATGGCCCTTTAAGTTGGGAGTGTTCTTTCTCTGCTATATTTATTATCCTTAGATTTGATCTTCTCACTGTGTCCTAGATTTCCTGGATGTTTTGGGCTAATAAATTTTTGAGTTTTGCATTCTCTTTGACCGTTATGCCAATCTTTTCTGTGCTATCTTCTGCCCCTGAGATTCTTTATTCTATCTCTTGTATTCTGTTTGTGATACTTGCGTCCTGATGTCTTTCCTCGGTTTTCTATCTCCAGGGTTGTCTCACTTTGTGATTTCCTTATTGTTTCTATTTTCCTTTTTAAATCTTGAATGACTTTGTTCAATTTATTCTGTTTGTGTCTTCCTGTAATTCTGTAAGGGACTTTTGTGTTTCCTCTTTAAGGACTTTATTTGTTTACCTGTGTTGTCCTGTACTTCTTTAAGGGAGTTATTTATGTCCTTTTTAAAGTCTTCTATCATCATCATGAGATGTGATTTTAAATCCAAACCGTGTTTTTCTGGTGTGATTCAGTATTTGTTGTGGTGGGAAAGCTAGGCTCTGATGATTCCAAGTAACCTTGGTATCTGTTGGTTATTTTCTTGTACTTACCTCTCACCATCAGGTTGTCTTTGGTGTTGTCTTGTTTCTCTGACAGTGTCTTGACCTTCCTGTAGACCTGTTTTCTTTCACCTGGATCTTGGTACAGCCAGGTGTGGGACTGGGTCAGCTCTGGCAGCAAGCAGACTTAGGAATGGTCCTGTACCAGATAGCTTCTGGGTTTATGTGTCCTGAGGCTTCCAGGTGGGAGCAGAATAATTGGTCTTTGCTCTGCTCTCAGATGTGTCACCACCCCAGGTGACTTGCTTTCAGCCCTAGGTGCAGGCAGAAACCAGAAAAGTCTTGCCCCTGACTGCTCCTAGGTTCCTGTGCCCAGAGGGCTTAGAGGTCACTAGGTGGGTTCCTCTTGGGTCTGGAATGTGAGCAGAAGTTGTTGTATCATCTGAGCTCTCAGGATTTTTCCACACTCCAAGAGTCCAACTCTCTCCCCAACAGGATTTGGATACAAAGCTTCCTTAACATTTCTTTATCATCAGTTATTAAGAGGGCTGTAATAAATCTAACATGAACACTGTATGTTTATCTGTTTCCCTGTCTTATTCTTAATATATGGTTCCTTTACATTGACTTTAATTTATTACCCCTGTGTTCTTATCTACACACTACTGATGAATCAGTTTCTCATTCCCTGAGGATACTTTCACATTACTTTGTGTTTTAAGCTATAATTATCAATCATTAGTGTAGCTAGGTCTTTATGTAATTATGGCATGATATGACTTTACTAATATTTTCTCTTCTGTATTTTCCTCTTCAAAGTATATTTCTTCATCCCCAATGCTGCCTTCCTCATGATATACCCCTGACAAAGTCCCTCCCCCTATTTCCCTCCCCTTTTTTGCTGAGAGGGTGTGGTCACCTGTGTATCACCCCACCCTCGCACATCAATTCTCTGCAAGATTAGACCCATCTTCTCCCACTGAAGACAGACTAGGCAGCCGTGGTCACTGAACTGCTCATCTGCTAAACATGTACTGGGGAATTTGAACCACCATATGTATGCTGTTTGGTTCGTGGCATAGTCTCAAATGGCTCCCAGGAGTCCAGGTTAGTTGAGTCAGTTTGTCTTCCTATGCACTTCAGAGACTTCAATCCCCACCACCACCAATTCTTCTATAAGAGTCTGCAAGCTCCATCCAATATTCAGCTGTGGGTCTCTGCATCTGTTTCAGTCAGGTGCTCGGTGGAAACTCTCAAAGAACAGTTACGCTAAGATTCTGTTGCAAGCATAAAGCAGTACCATGAATAGTGCGAGGGGTTGGTGCTTGTATGTGGGATGGGTCTCGAGTTGTGCCAGTTATTGTTCCATCTTTCATCCTGCATTTCTTGTAGACAGGTCAAATTTTTGATCAAAATTTTGAGGGTAGATTGGTGTCCTTATCAAACCAATGAGGGTGCTGCCTGGCTACAGCAGATGGCCTCTACAGGTTCTATGTCCCCACTGTTCGGCATCTACACCTAGGTTGCCTGAATTGAGTCCTGGGAGCTTTGCCCATCCTAGGTCTCTGGTACTACCTAGAGTTATTCCCCAATCCTCTACACCCAGCATTTCCAGAGTTCAACTCATTCTCCTGGCCTTCTGGCCCTCTTTCTCCTGTCTTCCTTCATACCTGCTTTTGTGCCCCATACCTGCTCAAGTCCCTTTCACTTCTCCCACCCAATTCCCTCCCTCGCCCTGCTTCCTATAACTATTTTATTCCTTATTCTCAGTGTGATTCAAACATCCTTGCTTGGGCCTTCCTTCCTTAATAACTTCTTTGGGTCTATGTGGTATATCAAGGGTATCCTGTACTTTATGGCTAATAACCACTTAGCAGTGTGTAGATATCATATGTCTCCTTCGGTGTTTGGGTTACCTCATTCAGCATGATATTTTATTTTATTTTTTATTTTATTTTATTTTATTTTAGTGGTTGTCATTTATTGTGAGACCAGTTCCTGTTGTATTCTTTTTTTTCTCCATCCTTTTTAAATTGGGTATTTCTTATGTACATTCCAATTGTTATTCCCTTTCTTGGTTTCCAGGTCAACATCCGCCTAACCCCTCCCCATCCCTTTCTATGGGTATTCCCCTCCCCATCCTTCCCCCATCACCGCCCTCCCCCCAGCAATCCTGTTCACTGGGGGTTCAGTCTTGGCAGGAACAAGGCTTCTCCTTGCACTGGTGCCCTTACTAGGCTATTCATTGCTACCTATGCAGTTGGAGCCCAGGGTCAGTCCATGTATTGTCTTTAAGTAGTGGCTTAGTCCCTGGAAGCTCTGGTTGGTTGGTATTGTTATTCTTATGGGAGTTGCATGCCCCTTCAGCTCCTTCAACCTTTTCTCTAACTCCTCCAATGGGAACCCCGTTCTCAGTTCAATTTTTAGCTGCTAGCATTCACCTCTATATTTGTCATGCTCTGGCTGAGCCTCTCAAGAGACAGTTGTATCAGGCTCCTGTCAGCATGTACTTCTTGGCATCAGCAATATTGTCTGGGTTTGATGGCTATATGGGGTGGATCCCCAGGTGGGGCAGGCCTTGAATGGCCATTTCTTCAGTTTCTGCCCCAATCTTTGTCTCCATGTCTCCTTCTATGAAAATATTTGTTTCCCCTCCTAAGAGGGACTGAAGCATCCATACTTTAGTCGTCCTTCTTGAACTTGATGTGGTCCGTGTATTTTACCTTTGGTAATTTGAGCTTTTGAGCTAGTATCTGCTTATCAGTGAGTGCATACCATGTGTGGGTTTTTTGGGATTGAATTACCTCACTCAGGATGATACTTTCTAGTTCATTTCACTTGCCTGTGAATTTCATGAAATCATTGCTTTTGATAGCTGACTAGTACTCCATTGTGTAAATGTACCACATTTTCTATATCCATTCCTCTGTTGATGATGTGAAGAAACACAATGGGTTATTTCAATCTTTTGGTTTCTGTTAAGGATTGTTTTGTGGCCAATTATTGGTCTATTTTGGAAAAGGATATGCAAGGCCCCAAGAAGATAAATTCTTACGTTTTGGGATGACGTGTTCTGTTGGTATCTGTTAAATCCTTTTGGTTCATAATCAGTGTTCTCTGGCATTACAGAATGTACAGAATATCTCTATATATTAAGATAAATACTTGGGATGATTTACAGTCTACAGTACTTCTAACCCAACAATGGGCTGGTGTGAATGGGAAAGCCAAGAATTTAGTAGCTGCTCGGTCCAATGAGACTAGGTATTTGGTCTTCTGTGTAAACTGGAATCCTGAAGAAGTAGGTTTCAACTGATGTGCAAGCAAATAACTGAAAGCAGACAGTGAAGAAGAACCTTCCGCTTTACACTGTCCTTAGAGTGAAATTTCTTCCCCAAATTTGGGTACCTTTGCATTTGGGGCATAATGTCCAGAATTGAGAGGCCATTATGGTAGATTTTTCCTATGATGAGTATGAAGTATCCTTCCCTATCTCTTTTCATTACGTTTGGTTGAAAGTCTATTTTATGAGATAAAAAGTTTAGGTTTTTCAAGTGTCCCAAATTTCCTGGATGTTTTGAATTAAAACCTTTTTTTTTATTTGCCATTTTCTTTGACAGATGAATCAGTTTTATTCTATGGTATATTTTATGGAGTTTCTATTCTATCTCTTGTTTTCTGTTGGTGATGGTTGTGTCTGTAGTACTTGTTCTTTTTCCTAGGTTTTTCATACTGGGGGTTGTCTCCATTTATGTTTACTTTATTGTTTATATTTCAGATTTTAGGTCTTAGACTCTTTTATTCATTTCCTTAATCTGCTTGATTTTATTTTCCTGAATTTCTCTAAGAGATTTACTTGTTTCTTCTTTAAAGACTTCTACCTTTTTGAGTGCATTTACCTGTATTTGTTTAAGGTATTTATTTATATACTCCTTAAATGACTCTATCATTTTCATGAGACATGGTTTATACAGTTTTACTCTTCAGGTGTGTTAGAATATACAGGGCTTGCCATAGCAGGATAGCTGAGTTCCGTTGGTGCCACATTTCACTGGCCTTTGTTGATTATATTCATGTGCTTACCTTCCTTTTGCCATTTGCCATATGTGTCTCTGGTGTTGATTAGCATAGCAGTTTCTGGGAGTAGTAACTGTCTGGGACGGTTGTCTTGGGTTTCTGCAGACCTCCCAAAACATACACAAAGCTTTGGGTTGGAGCGTGGAATGTAGATCATCAATTTCAGGTGGAGTCGCATACAGGAAAGAACACAGTCTTGATTGGGCAAGGCAGAGCTCAGTGGGGCTTTTAGGGCATGGGTGCCTCATCTGTGTGTTCCAGATCGGAGCAGGCCTCCTGGGAATCTGGAAGAATTGTAGATGGGGAGTGATATGTCTATCAGCAAATGCAGGTAGAGCTGTGGGCCGGAGGAAATCCTCTCCTTTTATTTTCTTTATTTATCTTTTCTTTTAAAAACTTAAATATTCTTCTTTTATATAATTTATCCCAGCTTCAGCCTCCTACTTAACAGCCTCCCCAACTGCCTTCTTCTCCAGGTCCACTGCTTCCCTGTTTCCCTTAAAAAAGACCAGGCCTCTCAGTGAGAGCAACCAAAAATGGCATAAAAAGGTACAGTAAGACTAAGCATATCAGTTCAATAAGACCCTCATATCAAGTCTGATTGAGGTAACCCAAAAAGAGGAAAAACCCTACTAGCAGGCAAAATGGTTAGAGGCACCCCATTCTCATTGTTAAGAGTACAACAAAAATCCCAAGCTAACGATCCATAGCATGTATGCTTAAAGCCTTGTAGAGCAGGTTCTGTGGCTGTGACTTCAGTCTCTGTGAGCTCCTGTGTGCCCTGCTTAGTTAATTCTGTGGGCTACGTTTGTGCAGTATCCTCAACCTCTCTGGTTGCTACAATCCTTAATCAACATAGAAATAATAGAAATAAACAGGTTGTTTTTACAGTATCCTAATTTATCTAAGTTGCCCATACATAGCATATAATACAAAATATATAGTGCACAGTTTATAATGTATCACTTATTTAGACTTGTTAGTAGCATAGGTTTTGTATTATGTCCTATTTTAAATCACTTTTTAAAATTACTTTTTAAATCTACATTTAAAAAACAAAATTAGAATTTGCCGTACTTGTATGTCTTAATCTGCCTTCCCAGCCTACCTCTAAAATACACAGTATGTAAGGTTATTTAGTGTATTTATGCATACTAACTTGATTCCTCCATATGTTTTTTATTATATTCTAAATTAGGCTGACAATGAGAAACATCTTTATTTTCTAAAAGTTTTGTTATTTTGCTCTGTGAACTCATTTTCCCCAGGAGTATCAGATTATTTTCAGGCTCTGAAAGTTAAGGAAGATGAGAACTTACTATTTGTCAGCTTGATATATCCAGAAAGTCTAGGGTCTAAAGGCCCAAGGGAAAATCCATTTACTAGAACTGAGTAATTCTCCATTCCTTAGGAGAGCACTCAGATTGGGTATTTAACCGCTGAAGCTGAAACAGCATTCATTAACACTGTAGAACACACTCTTTAAGCTCTAAAGCTGAAGGGATGGGGTTTGGAAAAGCTATTGACTCGGGTCAGTTTCAGCAACTTACTAATGTGTAACACAAGGAATAAGAGTTCCTAATGTGACGGACTTTTGTGTAGCTGATGATTATTTCCCTACAGGGCCATAGTTAGGACAGAGGGAGCTGACCTGAGAGCTTCTCCTTTATCCTCAGCAGTGCCCCGTATCACAGCAGAGCTTTTCCAGCATGCTGCTCCAGGACACACTCATGTCCTACTGACAGTAAATTAAAATACCAAGTCACATCAAAGCCTGCCAGTATTTTCATATTGTCTCTATTTCAAATGCTTTCAGTCTGAGCCTGTGGAAGAAGCCAGGAGCCACCTTCCTGTGTTTGACTTCTTGAACTGAAACACTCCTGTTATTGCATCATGGTGTCTAGGGAGTATCATAGTTCCTCATGTCTGTCCCTCCTCACTTAAAGCCTGACATCACTTCCTGCTGAGGAAAACCTTAAAACTCTTAAAAACATTCAGACGGGCAGACAGAAAACAACTCGACAAATACACACATAGAAAACAACCAAACCCATACTTTGAGGCATTTTTCAGGCTTTATAGCATTTGCAGGCTCTGAAAATTTATCAGCAAGATGAAAGTTCAATCGTCAATATTTGGCTCAGAATATAGTTCACATATATGAAAACATTTAGATATATTTTTCTTTGAAAGTTTTTTCCTTGATACTATGATGTTCTCTACCATGAGACTGATCATAGGTGACACAGGTACAAGGTACTTCAATCCAAAGAAAAAGACCTTTTTCAACTGTCATATTTCACACTTCAGTCAGATGGCAAGATCTAAAGTAGTTTTCTACAGAAAACTCAACACAGTTAGGCAAACCTGGCAGCCTAAAATATTGTTGTGTCCGCTCTAAATGGGAGGTCTCCATTAAATTCCGTCACTCAGACCCCAGGACATCCTAGAAAAGAGGAAACAGAAAGAGGAAAAGCAAGAGGACATAAAGCACACCAACAGAACAAGTTCCTCTCTATCAAATAAGCAGAGCTCATATGAACTCAGAGACATAAGGAGGAAGCACGGAGCCTACACAGGTTTGCACCAGGTCCTCTACACAGATAATATATCCTTCAGTTTAGTATTTTTATGAAAACCCTGAGTATGTGAAGGAAAGCAACTCTGATTCCTGTGCCTTCTTCTGGGCTTTTTTCCCTCTCTTAGTTTCCATTGCCCAAGTTCTAAGTGATGATTTGTACTTTATATTATTCTGTTTTACTTTGTTGTGCTTGGTTGTTATCTCCTAGAAGCCCTTTCTATTTTAATGAGAGAAATGGAGCAGATTCGGATGGGAGGAGAGGTAGGCAGGATCTGGCATGGAGGGGAAACTGGAGTCAGGATATATTATATGAAAGAATTGCTTTTCAACAAAAGAGAAAAAAGAAAAGAAACATAACAACAACAAAAGGCAGAGACTGTAAGTTACAGAACACCAGGAAATCTACTGTGGAACAGTATTTTTTTAATGTCTGCATAAGTGTGGCTCTAAAATGGTATTATCAATTTGGGAGTGAGAAAGGTTGCAGCCCTACCTCTAGAGAGAGAATTACAAGCAAGTAATGGCTCCTGAGAGAGAGATAATTAGCCTCACCAAGAAATGATCATGGCTACTGGTTGTTCAATGCAAAGTGGATAGCCTTCAAATTATATACAAACCACCAAAAAAACTAGGCTGATTTGTGTGTGTGTGTGTGTGTGTGTGTGTGTGTGTGTGTGTGTGTGTGTGTGTGTATAAACATTTGAAAGTCAGGAGCATGAGAGCAGTTAAATGGACAGCAGCTTGGAGAAGCTACAGGGAAAAAAGTAGGAGAAATGATGTAAATCTATTTCACTAAAAACTATATTGAAAGCGATCTTTACCAATCCTACATCCAATAGAAGGTTAATATGGAATACATACTCAAGAAGTTAGACTGCAGAGAATCAAATAACCCTATTTAAAATTGGCTACATAGCTAAACAAAGAATTCTCAACTGAGGAATATTGAATGACTGAAAAGCACCTAAAGAAATCTTCAATATCCTTAGTCATCAGTAAAATGCAAATCAAAACAATCCTGAGATTCTAGCTCATACCAGTCAGAATGGCTAAGATCAAAATCTCAGGTGACAGCAGATGCTTTTAAGGATGTAAAGAAAGAGGAACACCCCTCAATTGTTGGTGGGATTGAAAGCTGGTACAGTCACTCTGGAAATCAGTCTGTGGGTTCCTCAGAAAATTGGACATAGTACTACCTGAGGACCCAGCTATACCACTCCTGGACATACACCCAAAAGATGCTCCAACATATAACAAGGACATATGCTCCACTATGCTCATAGCAGCCTTATTTATAATAACCAGAAACTGGAAAGAACTCAAATGTCCTTCAACAGACGAATGGATACAGAAAATGTGGTACATTTACACCATGGAGTACTAGTCAGCTATCAAAAACAATGACATTATGAATTTATAGGCAAATGGATGGAACTAGAAAATATAATCCTGAGTGAGGTAACCCAATCACACACACACAAACACACACACACACACACACACACACACACACACACACACACACACACACACCTCACATGGCATGTACTCACTGGTAAGTGGACATTAGCCCCAAAACTTGGATTATCCAAGATACAATCTAGAGACAACAAGAAGCTCAAGAAGAAGGACAATCAAAGTGCAGATGCTTCAGTCCTGCTTAGAAGGGGGAAAATATTCACAGGAATAAAAATGGAGACAAATTTAGAACAGAGACTGAAGGAAAGGCCATCCAGAGACAGTCACACCTGAGGATCCAGCCCATATTCAGTCACCAAACCCAGACAATATTGCTGATATCAAGAAGTGCATGCTGACAGGAGCCTGATATAGCTGTTTCCTTAGAGGTTTTTCCAGAGCATGACAAATGTAGAGGCGAATGCTAGCAGCCAACCATTGCGCTGAGAACGGGATCCCCATTGGAGGCGTTAGAGAAAGGATTGAAGGAGCTAAAGGGTTTTTAAACCCTACAAAAACAACAATACCGATCTACCAGAAGTCCTAGGAACAAAATCCTCATGTAAAGAGTACACATGGTCAGACCCATGGATCCACCTGCATATGTAGCAGAGATTGGCTTTGTTGGGCATCAATGGGAGGAGAAGCCCTTGGTCCTGCCAAGGCTTGATTCCCCAGTGTAGGGGAATGTCAGGGCGGGGAGGTGGGAAAGGGGTGTATGGACAGGAATACCCTCATAGAAGCAGGGGGAGGGGTGGTGGGCTTTGGATTTTCCAGATGGGAAACCGAGAAAGGGGATAACATTTGAAATATAAATTTAAAAATCCAACAAAAATACTAAAATTAAAGTAATAATTTGAAGTGTAAAAGATCAAAATCAAATAATTCCATAAAAAAGAAATTTTCAAATATAAAAGAAGGAGGACATAACCATTACAAAATCTGGCTTTGGAGTAATTACCACTGTAAAAGTCTTTTGGTGAATATTTCTTCAATTTGTTATTATATCCAAACTGATATATTTCATTAATTCTTATGTTTTTCATACTCAAAACATATTTATATTTATTATATATACATATATACTTTATGTGTACTCCATGTATATATTTTATAAAATTAATCTTCGTACAATATATTACATAATGAAAAAGATAAAGAAAAAAGCTTTGTTATTTTCTTATGTTACTGGAACTCTGAATAAGACGCCTCTGTGTTCGTTGTTTACCAACTCCTAAAGGTGACAGGTACTGATGGTTGTCTGGTGTGTCACTGCCATTTCTGGGTATGTCACTGTAACTTGCTTTTTCTATATATGGCTATCACAAATCCTCACTTTATATGTGCCCATGTCATGAAAGACTACATGGCCATCTCATTCTACTATGACCTCCTGTTAGCCTCACTGTTTACATGTCAGTAACCTTGTTTATTTTTTCAACATGATATTTTACTTAACTGTTTGGGAAATTCTCATAATGCACACAATCACACTCACATCCCAGTCCTTCCAGGTCTGCCCTCTGACCCTTATTATCTCCCACACCCAAAAAAGGAGAAAAAGGAAAAACTGCACAAGTCCAATTTGTATTGCCCACATATTAATGGAGCATGGTCTAACTCTGAGCAACCATCACCTTATAAAAAATTGAGTCCTTCCCCATCTGCAACCCTGTCAGAAGTCATCAATTGTGCTGTGTGGAACTACACGTCAGCATCGTTATCACAGTTTTTAAGAATGATCTTCAACGGCTTCCCGCTTAGGGCATAACTATTTGGGGAGGTGAGAAGCAGAGGGGTTGTCACAGAAGCCGTTTATCAACTTTGAGTCTTCAGTCACCAATGAAGTCACCTTTCCCTTAAAATCAGCGGGATCATTGACTTCTGCATAGTTTGTGATGGCAGCACAGACCATCGACACCGTCATGTCCCTTGGCAGTAACACAGGTCCTGGACATCAACATGGCCTTCAAGGCATGGGTCACAGAAAATAATATGACTGCTGGTAGCAGTCTGGCTCATTGACACCAACAGCACTGCAGACTGGCCATCCAAAGGGCCTTTGCTGGTAACACAGACAAGGGATATTATGTTTTTCTGTGAGAGCCCTAATCCCAGGCTGTGATGGCACATGCCTTTAATCCAAGTACTTGGGAGACAAAGGAAGGAGGATCTCTGTGAATTCAAGGCCAGCCCGGTCTGCAGAATAAATTCCAGAATAGCTGGGGCTACACAGAGAAACTATGTCTTAGGGCAAGCATATGTATGTGTGTGGGGGTGGGAGTGGGGGAGGTGGCAGGTGGACTAGGGAGATAGTTCAGGTCTTAAAGGATAGGCTCACAAAAGAAAATATAAGTCACTGTGTTTCTAAGAAACTAGGGTACTGGAATTTTGGGGAAAAACTTGATCCTGAACATCCAGTGTTAGTCCTGTTTGTGTTCTCTTTGGACCAGGGAGGGTATTTTTCTCCAACATTACTTGAGTGACCTGTAAAATGCTGCAATGTCTGTCCCCACCACTGAAAGAAGAATTGAAATTGACTTTTTTAATGTTTTTTATTTCCCTTTTATGTATGTATGTATGTATGTATGTATGTATGTATGTATGTATGTATGTGTGTATGTGTGTATGTATTTATTCATTCATTATTCACTTTATATACCAATTACTGCCACATCTAAGCACCCCCCCTTACAGTCCCTCAACCTAACCCTCTTCACCTTCTCTTATGAGACTGTGGAAGCTCCCATTGGGTATCGCCCCACTTTGGCACATCATGTCTTTGCAGGCATAAAAGTCCCTTTCCTTCTCAGGCCCAACAAGGCAGCCCAATTAGAAGAATGTATTTCACAGACAGGCAGCAGCTTTAGGGACAGTGCCCCTAGAGTTGTTCAGTACTCACAAAAATATCAAGATTATTTGACTTTGTTGCTCTTCCTAAGGAGTTCCTATTCTCTCTGGGGACTTGAATCCTTCCCCCATCTCTTCCATAAATATCCCCAAGCTCCATTCAATGATGGACTGTGGGTTTCTGCATCTGTCTGAGCCAGCTGTTTGCAATCCCACCAACAATGGGAGAGTGTTCCTCTTTCTCCACATCCTTGCCAGCATCTGCTGTTGCCTGAGTTTTGATCTTAGCCATGCTGACTGGTGTGAGCTGGAATCTCAGGGTTGTTTTGATTTGCATTTCCCTGATGATAAGGATGTTGAACATTATCAAAAACAACGACTTCATGAAATTCACAGGCAAATGGAATGAACTAGAAAATATCATCCTGAGTGAGGTAACCCAAACACAGAAAACACATGGTATGTACTCATTGATAAGTGGACGTTAGCCCAAATGCTCGAGTTACCCAAGATGCAATGCACAGACCACATGAAATTCAAAAAGGATGACCAAAATGCGGATGTTTCACTCCTTCTTTAAAAGGGGAACAAAAATATCCATAGGAGGGTATTGGGAGGCAATGTTTCGAGCAGAGACTGAAGGAACAGCCATTTAGAACCTGCCCCACATGTGGCCCATATAAATACAGCCACCAAAGCTAGATAAAATGGATGAAGCTAAGAAGTGCATGCTGGCGTTGGGGATTTAGCTCAGTGGTAGAACGCTTGCCTAGCAAGTGCAAGGCCCTGGGTTCGGTCCCCAGCTCCGAAGGGGGAAACAAAAAAGAAGTGCATGCTGAAGGAATCGGATATAGATCTCTCTTGAGTGCCACAGCCAGAACATGTCAAATACAGAGCAATGCTAGCAGCAAACCACTGAACTGAGAATAGGACCACGGTTGGAGGAATTAGAGAAAGGACTGAAAGAGCTGAAGGGGCTTGCAACCCCATAAGAAAAGGAATTCCAAATAACCAGAGCTTCTAGGGACTAAACCACTACCCAAAAAAAATAATAATAAAATGGTACAGGTTGTCTTATCCAGCCTTGATGTCATATTATGTGCCTGGTCCTATTGTGGCATTTTTATGTTGTGTTTGGTTGATGTTCTTGAGGAAGGATTATCAGGGAGAAAGGGAAAAGGTAGTGGGGAAAGACTGCAGGGAGTCACGCAAGGGAAGACTGAGGTTGGGAGGTACTATATGAGAAAATAAAAAATAAAAAAAAAGATACAGACTGTGGTTAAAGGTGAGATGCATGATAAACAAACCTGCCAGATCCCTTCTCTCAGGCAGGCAATAATGTTTTGATGATATCGTCAAAAAAAAAAAAAGGGAAATAAATAAAATGGAATATCAAAGTTGTTTGATTTGCATTTCCATGATAATTCTGTACTTTGAACATTTCTGTAAGTGCTTCTCAGCCATTAGAGATTCCTTTGTTGAGAATTCTCTGTTTAACTCTGTAATCCATTTTAAATTCAGTTATTTGAGTTGCTGGTGTCTAACCTCTTGAGTTCTTTGTAACTTTTTTGATATAAGCCCCCTGTCAGATGTGATGTTGTTCAAAATCCTTTGCTAATCTCTAGGTTGCCTTTTTGTGATATTGACAATATCATTTGCCTTACAGAAGATTTCAGTTTCATGAGTTCCCATATATCAATTCTTGATCTTAGAGCCTGAGACACTGGTGTTCTATCCAGGAAGTTGTCTGTTACACCAATGAAAACAAGGCTATCCACAATTTCTTTTTCTTTTCTTTTTTTTTTTGCTTCTTTTTTGATTTTTATTGGTTATCTTGTTTATTTACATTTCAAATGTTATCTCCCTTCCCATTTTCCCCTCTGAACACTCCCCTGCCTCCACTAGGCACCCACCCTTCCAATTCCACACGACCTATCATTCTCATATGCTGGGGCATCAGAACTTCTCAAGACTCAGGATTTCCCATCCCATTGATGCCAGAGAAGGCCATCCTCTGCTACATATGCAGCTGGAGTCATGGGTCCCTCCATGTGTATCCTTGGTTAGTGGTTTAGTCCTTGGGGGCTCTGGTGGGGTATAGTTGTTTGATGTTGTTTTTCCTATGGGGTTGCAAATACCTTAAGCTCCTTCAGTACTTCCCCTAACTCCTCCATTGAGGTCCCCATACTCAGTGCAACAGTTGGCTGCAAACATCCGCATCTATATCAGAATGGCTTGGGCAGAGCCTCTCAGGAGACAGGTAAACCAGCTCCTTCAGCAATCACTTCTTGGCATCAGTAAGTCTTGGCATCTGGGTTTAGTGGCTGTGTAAGGAATGGATCATCAGGTGGGGCAGCCTCTGGATAGACTATTCTCCAGTCTCTGATTTTTTGTCCCTGTATTTCCTTTAGACAGAAGCAATTCTGGATTAAAATTCTAAGGGTGGGTGGTACCATTCCTCAACCAGGGGCTGTGCCTAACCTCTCTATATGGTTTCTACAATTTCTCTCTCTCCTTTGCTGGGTATTCCTGCTAATATCTTCCCCATTGAGTCCTGATAGCATCTTGCTTTTTGAGCATCTGGGATCATCTGGTGACTACTATCAATTCCCCATCCTCCCCTGCTACATTCCTCTGTTCAATTTCCTGACCCTGTGTACATCTCCACTGTCTCTTCCCACAACCTTTTTCCCTTTCCCCATCCTCTCTCCCTCCTAAGTCCCTGCTGCCTTCTATCTACTGTGATTATTTTGTTCCCTCCTCTAAGTAGGTCTGAAGTACCTACACTTTGGTCTTCCTTATTTTGACCTTCATATGGTCTGTCAGTTGAATCATGGGGATCCCAAGCGATTTTCCTAATATTCACTATCTGTGAGTACATACTATGGGTTTTTTTTGTGACTGGGCTACCTCACTCAGGATGATATTCATTCTAGTTCTATCCATTTGCCTGTGAATTTTATGAAGTCATTGATTTTAATGGTTGAGTAGTGATCCATTGTGCAAATGAACCACATATTCTCTATCCATGACTCTGTCGAGGGACATCTGGGTTCTTTACAGTTTCTGGTTTTTATTTTTAAAAAAAGGCTGCTATTAACTTAGTGGAGAATGTGCCCTTGTTAAATGTTGGTTATATACCTAGGAGTGCAATAGCTGGGTCCTCGGGTAGTAATATGTCCAATTTTCTGAAGAACCTCCAGACTGATTTCCAAAGTGGTTGCACCAGCTTGAAATTCCACCAGCAATGGAGGAGTGTTCCTCTTTTCCACATCATCATATGACAAGAATTTCAAATCTCTGAAGGAAGAAATTGAAGAAAATGGAAAGATCTCCCATGCTCATGAATCTACAGGATTAACATAGTAAAAATAACCATCTTACCAAAGGCAATCTACAGATTTAATGCAATCCTCATCAAAATTCCAGCTCAGTTCTTCACAGACATAAAAAAGCAATTCTCACATTCATTTGGAACAACAAATCACCCAGGACAGCAATAACTTCTCAACTATAGAGAAGTTCTGGGGAAATCACCGTCCTTGACTTCAAGCTCTCCTTCACAGAGCAATGTGGTAAAAACTGTATGTACCAACAGAGACAGCCATGTAGATCAACTGAATATAATTGAAGATTGAGAAACAAACCCACATACCTATAATAACTTGATCTTGACAAAGAAGTTAAAACCATCCAGCGGAGAAAAAAATAACATATTCCACAAATGATGCTGACTTAAGTGGCAGTCAGCATGTAGAAGAATGCAAATTGACCTATTCTTATCTCCTTGTACAAAGCTCAAGTACAGGTGGATCATGGGCCTTCACATAAAACATGATACACATAAAATCTGGTTTTATTTGTAGGTCCATGATCCACTTGGACTTACGCTTTGTACTGGGTGATAAGAGTGGATTGATTTGCATTCTTCTACATGCTGACCTCCAGCTGAACGAGCACCATTTGTTGAAAATGCTATCTTTTTTCTGTTGGATGGTTTTGGCTCCTTTCTCAAAAATCAAGTGACCATAGGTGTGTGGGTTCATTTCTAGATCTTCAATTTTATTCCACTGGCCTATCTGCCTATCTCTGTATCAAACTCATACAGTTGTTTTTTATCACTATTGCTCTGTAATACTGCTTGAGGTCAGGCATGGTGATTCCCCCAGAAGTTCTTTTATTGTGGAGGATAGTTTGAGCTATCCTGGGTTTTTTGTTTTTCCAGATGAGTGTGCAAATTGTTCTTTCTAACTCTATGAAGAATTGGATTGGAATTTTGATGGGAATTGCATTGAATCTGTAGATTGCTTTTTGTAAAATGGCCATTTTTACTATATTAATCCTGTCAATCAATGAGGATGGGAGATCTTTCCATCTTATGGGATCTTCTTTAATTTCTTTCTTCAGAGACTTGAAGTTCTTATCATACAAATCTTTCACTTGCTTGGTTAAAATAACACTGAGGTATTTTATATTATTTAGGACAATTATGAAAGGTGTCATTTCCTTAATTTCTTTCTCAGACTGTTTATCTTTTGTGTAGAGGAAGGTTACTGATTTGTCTGAGTTGATTTTATACCCAGCAACTTTGCTGCAGTTGTTCATTGGACTTAGTAGTTCTCGGGTGGAACTTTTGGGGTCACTTAAGTATGCTATCATATAATCTGCAAATAGTGATATTTTGACTTCTTCCTTTCCAATTTATATCCCTTTGGACCTCCTTTTGTTGTCTGATTGCTCTGGCTAGGACTTCGAGAACTATATTGAATAAGTAGGGAGAGAGTGGGCAGCCTTGTCTAGTCCCTGATTTTATTGGGATTGCTTCAAGTTTCTCTCCATTTCGTTTAATGTTAGCTACTGGTTTTCTCTATATGGTTTTTGCTATGATTAGGTATGGGCCTTGAATTCCTATTCTTTCCAGGACTTTTATCATGAAGGGGTGTTGAATTTTCTCAAATGCTTTCTCAGCATCTAATGAAATGAATATGTGGTTTTTATCCATGAGTTTGTTTATACAGTGGATTATGATGATGGTTTTCCATATACTGGACCATCCCTGTATACCTGGGATGAAGCCTTCTTGATCAGGATGGATGATCATTTTGATGTGTTTTTGGACTCACTTTGGGGAATTTTATTGAGTATTTTTGTGTCAATATTCATAAGGGAAATTTGTCTGAAATTCTCTTTCTTTGTTGGGTCTTTGTGTGGATTAGGTATAAGAGTAATTGTGGCTTCATAGAAGGAATTTGGTAGTGCTCTGCCTGTGTCAATTTTGTGGAATAGTTTGGACAATATTGGTATGAGGTCTTTCATGAAGGTCTAATAGAATTCTGTACTAAACCCCTCTGGTCCTGGGCTTTTTTTGGTTGGGAAACTTTTAATGACTGCTTCTATTTCTTTAGGAGTTAAGGGGTTGTTTAAATGGCTTATCTGTTCCTGATTTATCTTTGGTACCTGGTGTTTGTCTAGAAATTGTCCATTTCCTCCAGATTTTCCAGTTTTTTTTGAATACAGGCTTTTGTAGTAGGATCTGATAATTTTTAGAATTTCCTCTTATTCTGTTGTTATGTCTCCCTTTTCACTTCTAATTTTATTAATTTGGACACTCTCTCTGCCTTCTGCTTAATCTGGCTAAGGGTTTATCTACCTTGTTTATTTTCTCAAAGAACCCGCTTTTGGTTCTGTTGATTCTTTGTATAGTCCTTTTTGTTTCGACTTGGTAGATTTCAGCTCTGAGTTTGATTATTTCCTGCCTTCTACTCCTCCTGTGTGTATTTGCTTCTTTTGGTTCTAGAGCTTTTAGGTGTGCTGTGAAGCTGCTCACGTACGCTCTCTTCTGTTTCTTTGACTTTTCTATGTCTGTTTTTATGTCTCCCCTTTTCATTTTTGATTTGTTTGTTTGAATATTGTGTCTTTTAGGTAGTTTGGCAAAGCATTTGTTTGTCTGGTTGACTTTCTCAAAGAACCAGCTCCTGATTTTGTTGATTCTTTGTTTTGTTTTCTTTGTTTCTAACTGATTGATTTCAGTCCTGATTTTGATTATTTTCTATCTTATACTTCTCTTTGGTTTGCTTGCTTCTTCTATTTCTTTTCCTAGAACTTTCAGGTGTACTTTTTGAATTACTGCTCAAGGCAGCTGGAAGTGACTCTTGATAGGGTAAAGGCACCAGTATTCTCAAAGTTTCCCAGAATATTTCTAATGCTCAAATAGATAAACTAGTGCCAAGTGAAATGTGTATGAAATCCTTTGAATTCCTGTCACCAGACCAGGTCTGTCTGTCACATGAAGTTCTCCTGGCTTGTGGTTGATTGAATTCTTCCTTGCCCAATTGACCTTATTTCTCAAATAAATGATTTATATCACCAACTGCATTGATATAATTGTTTATATAATCATATGCATATATATGATATGATATGATATGAAATGATATAATTTTCAAGAATTGAAGGAATTTAGAGGACTAAAGACGGGGCTAAGTGGGGGAAGATATTACTGCACAAGAGTTAGGACCAGCATTTTAATCTGCAAACTCATACAAAGCCACCAGGTAGAATCAAAAATACCAGCAGTCTCAGGCCTCTGGCAGTAGTTGGCAGAAACAGGAGAATTTCTAGAAGCTCACAGCCCAGTGAGGCTGGTACACAAAGAAGAAAGAAGTCAGAGAATAAGTCAATTGTTTAATTGTTTTAGATTTTCCTTTTTTAAAATTTATTTATTTGATGTATATCAGTACACCATTGTTCCCTTCAGACATACCAGAAGAGGGCGTTGGATGCATATTACAGATGTCTGTGAGTCACCATGTGGTTGCTGGGAATTGAACTCAGGACCTATGAAAGAAGAGTCAGTGATCTTAGTCGCTGAGCCATCTCTCCAGCCCTAGATTTTCCTTTGAATTCCACATGTGCACGGTGGCCTCCATATGCCCATATACATGCACACAAGTTTGTTTTTTCTCTCTGTCTCTGTCTCTGTCTCTGTCTCTGTCTCTCTCTGTCTGTCTCTCTCTCTCTCTCTCTCTCTCACACACACACACACACATACACACACATACACAAACACACACATTCTCTTTCATTTGTTCTCATTCTTTCTCTTTCTAAATGGACACAACAAACACAACTTTTTCTTTCTCTCATAACACACACACACACACAGACACACACACACACACACACACAGAGAGACACACACACCCACACCTCTGTTTTGTTCTATGTTATCAAGATGATAGGGAGTAATGAGAGCAGGTACCTTCCACTAGAGGATTATGTTATCACTCTTATTGTTGAGTAAGCCCCAAGCTTTATTTTATTATTTTTACAATTCTTTGCTTTAAATGTAGAGACTGTCTTGTCTGACTGAATGAGAAATGCCAAAACTGGTTTGGGAAAGAGAAATAAGTTTTTCCAATAGGATAGTCCATAGAAAGTCACTCCTGCCAACCCTGGAGCAAGATCAAAAGCATTAGTAACATTCGAAGGCAGGCAAAAAACCAAAGGGGAAAAAAGTTAATAACAAGTTTTAAAAAGTAGTAAAAAGCAAACTTCACAGTCTGAATACCCCTAGGAATAAATCATGGTTGTTTCTTTTTTTTCTTCAACAGAAAAATAAAACATAAAAGAGAGTAAAAGGTAAAGGACAAATGTCATAAATAGAAGTGAGGTAGGAAATGGACAATACCACAGTGAGGTCAAGGATGAAAGGGAGTCCTCAGGGAAGGCATGGGCCAATCACAGACCTGTGCTGTGCTTCCTTTGTAACTACCCTTACATTTCATTATATTTCTCTGGCAGGCATCCCACGTCTCTTTATGTCTCTAGGAAGGGGGTGGCAGAATAATGTTGCTCAGGGGAAGGAAAATTTATGGCCTTATATGCTCAGAGTCAGGCAGAATGTTTTCTTTATATTATAAGCCACTGTCATGTTCAAAATCCAAGCTGAAGATACAGTGCAGTCATGCACAATGGTAAGCACTGTACTACAGCTGTGCACCATTGTAAGGACTAATGCTCTGAAGTCATGTACTCTGACAAGGGCTAACATATTGTGGTCGTGCACTGTGCATCTATCTACTGTGGTCATGCACTGCAATGAACAGTTTTTATTAAACGTAAAAGATTCATGACATGTTTAAATTAGAAAAAATAAAAAAAACAGGGCAGGAACACCAAATTAGTACTCTGATTACATTTTTCAACTCATTGAGTAGAATGAGATTTACTGTGTAAGGTGAAACACCATGTCGTAAATGTAAATATAACTCCACGAAGCACGAGTTTCATATCTTAATGACTCAGTCTCAGTTATAATATAACATAGCATAAAAAAGTAACAGAATTTATTTAACTTTTTCAAACAAAAATAAAATTTAATAATATATAAAATCCTTAACATAGTAGCTAGCAAAATAATAATATATATTTTATCTTTTTCATAATCACATTCTAAAATGGATTAAATCTCTCTCTCACACAAACATACTTGTGGAAGATAGAAAGAAAGGAGGAAAGGAAGAATAAAAAGAGGGATATATATATATATATATATATGTATACACACACACATCATTTCAGTGCAATGAAACTGAGAGGAATAATATGTGCTAAATATAATGCTCAACTGGAAGTGACCACTGTTTTCCACACCTAAGCAAAATGCATAGTGTATACTTAACTTTTTCTCATTCCTATAGGCTTTTATTTTCATTCTTTGGAATCTTGGTGTCATGGGTCTATTATGTATTATCCTGTTCAGTTAGCCAATCCCTAGGGATTATAAAGTCCATAGGAAGCCCTATATATACAAACCAATCAATTAGTCATAACATTTCCAGACTTTCCTTTTGTTAAAATTAGACAGGACAAGCCATTGTTTACCAGTCATAAATTGCTCGTGAGACACATGCCAAACAATCAAAAATGATATCTCTATTTAGGAGCCCTTAAAAGTTGCAACTATCCTGTCTTCATTTATGCAAAATATATACTCTGTCTTTGCATTGGTTCTTGGAAACCCCCAATAAATCCCCAAAATGATGCTATATCTTCTGTATCATTGCTTCCAGGGGACCTGGTCCATGTAGTACCACCATATGTTCTTTCATATCAGACCTCATTTTTTTTTCTAGTGACAGTTGAGCATAAACTCTTCTGTAACAGTAATTTCTAAGTCTTTGTGTTTTGTCATACTTGATTAAAAACAAACTACAGATCGATTCTAAGAGAGAAGTAAATATAAACCTGTTCACAGTTGCCTTACTCAAATAACATTGCTCCAAATCTTCCTTAATTTGAAGTCCACCCCATGGCTTTATAATCATCTCTTTGAATCCCAAAACAAAGCAATAGCTGTTCTTGAGACCCCCCCATGTTCAGATTAAATACCCCATACTTTTTGCTAGATGACTCTTACTTTGAGCCTCTGCCATTTGCAAACAACCAAATCCCCAACTTGAAGAACATTTAAGGCTGTTGACCTATCTTCAAAGTTCTTATAGCTAGAAGCATATCTTGTGTATCTGATACCTGATAGGAAGCTGTCAACATAGATCAACTTACATTATTACTCAGCATTCGAGCTATGTGAGTTCAAAATCTTGGTATCCAAATCTCATTTTTTAATTTTTACGTTTCTCCTGAGAATGTCGTCTTATCTTGTGACTAAGGGATGTCGGGTTTCTCACTTACTGTATAACATAAATTTCATACTTCTAATGGTTTTTGGTTTCTCCTTTATGGACTTGGATATTAGGATCAGTTGTCCTCACTGTCCATGCTTCAAAAACCCCAGAATGTTCTATCAAACCATGTTTCATTCTGCAAGACTGTGTCTCCTTTCTAATCTCTATAACCTTCTGAAATGAGTATACTTAGTTAAATTGGATTAAGTAGATACTGCTAACTCAAATATGTTTTTCTACCCCTAATCTAGAAATTATTTAATCATATTTTAGTTTTATGAGTATTAGGCACATAACTTCTCCAAACATTTAACCACCAATACAATTGGTTCTTTTATCTTTACCAAATTTATTTATCCTATAGTCTATCTTAGAAAGTCTTCTGATAACTTCATCCATTCTCTCTGTCTCTCTGTCTGTCTCTCTGTCCCTGTCTCTGTCTCTGTCTCTGTCTCTGTCTCTGTCTCTGTCTCTCTCTCTCTCTCTCTCTCTCTCTCTCTCTCTCTCTCTGGTATCCCTTTGTCTCAATGGACCTAAAGTTTTCTTCATTCTCTATTAGATCTAGGTATCAACGGATTCTTTCCTTGGAAAATTATTTTTAAAATCCAATTTAAAATTCATAGCAGTCATAAGAATGAATAGGTGTGTGAACGTCACCTAAACAAAATCACATATGCCCAGATGGGGAGATTCTCAAACAAAACTAAGAAGAGAAATAATGAAAGAAAAAGAGGTTATTAACTTGAAAGTTGGGACAGACATGGAATGAATTTATGGAGGGAAGAACGGGCAGGGAGTCTTGTAATTCTGTTTCCATTAAAAGCATATATATTGAAGATATATTGAAAAGCATATACATATATGCTAACTTGAATATATATGTTCAAATTAGTATTTTCTGGTTCAAAGGCTCATATCTTCCCCCCGCCCTTTCTGTGGCTTTCCTTTCTCTGTCCCCAAAACCACATTGTAGGAAGAATTGTCAGCCACCATTGCTCTTGGAATCCATCATAACACAAATTGTTCATTTTCTTAATGCATTTTGAGACACAACCAGTGTCATTAGCCAGCTTTTTTAACATTGTATGCCACAGAATGGCTGGATTCTTATTTACCTCTCCTTCACTACTGGTTACCATCAAATGTTTCAATACTGAATACCCCCCTCTCTTACTGGTCATTGCCCATAGTTATCTTTTCCATGTACATTTTCTGATGATACCTACCTATTGACATTCTGCTTTGAATTGTCCTGAATACATTGATATGTTTCATATCTCTTAAATCTTTCCTTATAATTTTTTGTCTGCCTTAATACTATCTAAAAACTTTTTGGGGCACCTTTTATTTTTCTATTTTCTGGGGGCCTCTCTTAATACTCTGTCTGCATTGTCTCACTCTCAGTTACAATATCCATTGCTGATCTCTCCATTGCTCTAAGTCTGAAGATGATTTTTCACATCGACTTCATCATATCTCTGCTACATCAAAGGAAACTGGCACCATATAAGGTATCCCTTGCAATTTTATTTTCTCTCTTACTAGTGAAGCTGTGATCATCACAGACACATAAACTATAAATACTTTAACCAAAGTATCAAGCAATTCTGTGTAACAGCAACTAGTATAAACACCAGAAGGATGAAATTATTTTCAAACATATTTAATAATTTTTACAATATGGTATTTTGCATGTATGCATATGTATGTATCAGAGTCATGTGGTGATTTCAGAGACCAGAAGAGGACTACAAATCTACTGAAATTGGGGTAGCATATGTGGATTGTTAACTGCCACCTAAGTGATAGAAAAATATCAAGAGATATCTAGGAGAGCAACAAGTGCTCTCAGACACTGAGCCCCTGAATTATTCATCTTATTTGGATGTAGTTAGTACACAAAGGAAACGTTTCACGTCATTTACACCTAGGCACACAGTGTACATTCATCATTGTTAATATTTTTATAACCCCCTCCTCTTTTCCTTTCCACACTGCTAATGACCCACTCTTTACTTTCACATCTTTTTATTTCCCCCTTTACCTCAAATGACAAAGTAAATACGTTGCTCTTCGTTGTGGGGCAGGTTGATACAATGAAATGTTGTAATTTCAAATCTGTTTTCCTGAAGACCATATAACTTAATTCTCCTTCTGTCCATGTAAAACCACTGTATGTATTATATAACTTCTTCATCCACTCACTCACTGAAGGATACGGAGGCGGATTCAATGATGTGAGAGACTATGGCTAGTGCAGTGGTAATGCTGCCCGCACAGGTATCTCCACAGAAAGGGTTTGATTTGTTTGGAAATCTATCCCAGCAGGGTACCCCTCATCACAAAGCTGGTTTATTTTTCACAGGATGAGGAATCTCCAGGAAGATTTACAGGATAGCTGCATTTATTTGTGTTCTGATGAGTGGTGACTAGCTCCAAAGCTCACAGTGATTAATCACTGTTCCTTGTGTTCTTGATGACTGTCATTTTGACAGGGGAGATGTAGAATCTGTGCAGTTTTGTTTGAGATTCCAATGAATAGTTAAAAGTGTTTTTTTTTCTTCACTGTTAGTTCTTCTACAATCATTGAGATTTTTTTTAAAGGCTGAATTCCATTTGCGTTTACAGTAACTATTTACTCTATAGGAATTTCCATATTTCCAGCATTCCAGTATCTGTTTCCATGATATTCACATTCATTTTCCTACAGTTCTTAGGCTGTTCCATAGCCAGATTAACCTTTGAAAAAATGTAGCCTCATCATAGACCTCCATAACTTTATTTCTTTATCTTTTTAAAAAAGTATTTTGTTTGAGAATTCCACAATGTATACAATGTGTTTTGGTCGAATCCACTGCTGCTCTCTCTTCCCCTCTATCTCTCTCCTTCATCCGAGCTTCCTTTATCCCTTCACCACTGTCCCTTCTCAACTTCATGTACTTAAAGAAACACACAAAAACACGAGTCTACTTTGTGCTTTCATGTGTGTTAGTTGGGGGAGAAATGCAATTCACCATCTTACTCACCTGTGAACACATTTCTTACTATGACAGTGGCATGTGAAAACTCCATTCTCTGCTCTGATAATTTCGATCCTGTCTATTGGAGTTCCTGCCATATTCTAAATTATATTGTGCATATTTCTTGTATTTGTTAGTTTCCTTCCTTGAATTTCATCCAACTGAGGGCAGAGGTCATTTCTGATTTATCACTGCATCCCTGCAGCATCTATTTCAAGGCCAAAAATATATCAAAAACTTATAAATATGTATAGAAATGAACTTTATACATGTGATTTCACACATTTCTGTTTTGATGCACTGCTCTGCTTTACAATGTTGCTTCTATTTTATTAAAATTGTATAATTAGGTATTCATTGCTATGTTAACTGCTTTCTTTTTTTATTATTACTAAATCAAGTTATTTCCAGCTCTTCTCCCCAGGGAAATTTTGATATCATCTACACATGTGATGGAAGTGTCAATTTCTTGTCATTTCCTGTTGTTCTTGTCTGCTTGTTCTCCAGGGAAATTGTTTCTCCCTTATCCTGCTAAGGGGAGGAGCACATCAGTATCTCCTGATGTCTGTGTGGAGTACCCCCCCAAGAGCTAAATCTGGTCTTGGAGTAAGACATCTGCACAACGCTACTTAGTGCTGTCTATAGAGGTACAACTGGCCAGAAGTAGTCAGCAACTTCTCTCTCATTAGACATGATGGATGCATCTTACTCCTTTGCTCAGGCTAGAAGTACCGAGGACCTGCAGGTATCCTTGTGATGAACCCTCTGAATGTACCTCCTGATTCCCCCCACACCTCTTGGCATTTTGCTTGCAGCTACAGTTAAGACAGGATTTGAAATCCTCTGGAATTAATTCAAAGACCTAGTGGAATTTGCAGCCTTTTGTTAGATCTTATGAACAAGGGAGTGACAAACAGAAAGAACCAGACCAAGGAAAATGGCCTGATTCTGGTAGGAGCGCCTATCTATCAGGCAGATATGGAATGTCTCCATGTGTGTTTCAGAGTTCCTGAAAAGAAAGAGTGGTTAAATAAATCCTTGAGCTATGAAAGAGTTTTCTGTTTCAAGGATGTAATAGGAAGAGGAACTTCTGTTTGTTATTACCTTTCTAGACATGGCACATGGGGCATCTTTATTGGGAATCTACTGAATGTCTTTCTCTCCAGTTCAATACATAAGCTATCAGGATATTGCACAGGCTACAAAGCAAACTCTCATGATTGTACAGTTGTAGGCTGGCTTCACACAGAAATCATCTAGAGGCACTTCCCAACAACTCTGACAAGTGTCAGCATGCTGTCTCTAGAACTGACCTGATGGAAAGAGAAAACAAACTCATACGTGTGTCCTCAGGTGCCTCACCCTGCAAAACAAATGGATGAATAAATAAACGCACAATGAAATTTACATGCAAAGACCTTGTGTTCCAGTGTTACAGTCTCCAGTCTCGCCATTAAACTTAATTTTCATCCTAACAACATTCACTGCTCTGCTGCTTTTGTTCTTATTTTTTAATGATTTGTATAAGTGTATGTCTGCTTATTTATATGCACATGTATATAAGTAATCTATCTGGATGTTCCTATGTGGATATACTTACATGGATTCATATTTTACATATGCAGCATCACAATGTAGGTTCTTCCATGAGGCAATTTTTCACACATTAAAGAAATTAGAGCAATTCTTCCTCATTAAACATGAATCTATATTAAATTGATAATTTGCTAATTTTTCTGCTGCACAATATTTAATTATAATAATATATGGTAACAATTTAGAATCTTTGCGTAATTGGGCCCACTATCCCTAGTGACTGCAAATCTGAGTGTGCCAAAATACCTGTAAAACATTTTGTTCCTTACATATAATATATACATAATTTGTGCTTTAAATAAACTCCAGATCCCCATACTAACCAAATGCAATACAGATGTAAGAAGCTCTTGTGCTATATTCCTATAACCAATATGATGATGCGGGCTAGTTGAACTACTTTTTTTCCAGTGAACCTCTGTAAATCCCTTCTATCTCTAAGGTTCTAAGTAAAAAACAAAAGGCTGAAAGGAGGTCTTAGATAGAAACTGGAAAGATCATGTCCCTGGCTGATCTAGAGCTCTAGGCAGGTCCCCCGTGGGCCCAGCATTGAGGCTGTAGAGGTGATGTCACCTGTGACCTTTGGTGTGTCAGCAGTCCTGGGAGACCAGCTTTCTTTAGGCAGGACTTGATTATGGATTGTTTTGGCACAGGGTAAGCTCTAGGTGATGAGGCACTCTTTTATGTGTAGTATTATCAGAGACATTTCTAAATTTATATTTTGGCATTATTATCGGTAGACAACATGTACCCTATTGCCAGGGTTGGCCTATCTGTCCATGTTGCTTAATATTCTTGTTTTAGATTACAGGATTAGTTTACAATTGCATAGGCCATTTAATAAAATATAATATCAATTTTATGACTTGTAAGTATATTGCATATACTTATATCCATATTGCTTATCTTTCATTTGTTGTAAAATTCTATTAATAGTTTTGGTCAATTTTTTTCTGGGAATAATTTTTTAATGAATTTAATTTTAGAATTGTTTTAATATATATCTATAGTATGACTCTTTGTGAATTACACTAAACCTATCTCCTAGTTTATATATACCAATATTTGCTATTTGTCTTTTGATAAATGGTAGTTATTAACTACATGGTCATTTTTATCATTTTTTGGAGAGATGATAAATGTCTTATTTGAGAAATTTGTCCTATCTCCATATCAAAATAATTATTTGCTACATTTTCTTTTCAAGAAGATTAAGTTTTGCCTTGGTGTTTATCTTTGTTTTATTTGTAATTGATTCTTAGTTCAGAGGAATGTCCATTCATACTTTCATACTTCTCCATGTGGATTGTAGCGTCAGACTGCATCCTACTTCACTGGCCTAAATGTCACTCTATACCTGACTGAGGGTAATTCCTTAAATCCAGAGTTTGTATGGAATGATGTCTGTATTCTTGTCTAAATTTTGTTTTATCAACAATTTTGAATCATTGAAAAAAAAGGCATAGCACATAAAGGGGGATTTAATGTAGACTAAAACTATATATCTGTACAGCACATAAGAAATAAAAACATTTACAATAGTTTATGTCTTTAAACCCATTATTTAGGAATTGAGATAAATAAATTTTGAGTTCAAAGTAGCCTGGACTAATATTATTTCAGCCTGGACTGGGTCAGATATTGAGACTCTCATTAAAAAAATCACACAACAAATAAATGGTAACAAAGATGTACAAAAGGGAATCCTTATACACTAGTAATAGTAAGGAGAATTAGTTTAGTCACAGTGGAAATGTAGAGAGTCTTCACCCAAACTGAAACTAGAACTAATATGAGTCAGGTATACATACACAGATGCAGCTCAGGTCTCTAAGTAAAAGGGTAAAAGGACTCTCTAAGTCAGCCCACCACAGAGATCCCTGCATAAGATATTCTTATGAACTATTTACAATACGTAAGTTACTGAATCAGCCAGGTGTCCATCTTTGGATGCATTCTTAAAGAAAATGCAGAATAATTAAATATGCTGCCATATTCAAGAGTATGTTTAACATATACACATGTATTTACATATAAACAAAATTGTCTTCTTTGAAGAAAACTGGGTAGAGTTGGAAATTATTGTGTGAAAAAAATCCATGCTCATAGAGCCAAACATGTTAAATGTTTGTACTTACTATTAAAGCCATAATATGAGGAGAATGTTTTGTAAGAAGATGAGACCAGAAGAAGGGGGAAAAGGCAGAAGAGTACTTTGAGGAAGTACATATGATGAAAGCTCATTATATCTGTGCATAAAATGTCAGAAAGAAAGCTATTATTTTGCACAATAAAATAACAAAAGTAAAGTTTAAAAAAGGAAGACAGAAAAATTCTTAACAATGATATGCATTTTTATACATATTAGGAGTTTTATTCTTAAAACACTAACCAGGTAATCTAGAATTAAAATGACCTGTTAACCTTGAACATTTTCATCTCCAAAGGTAATTACTTTATGTAAAATACCAAGGGTATATATTTGAAATTCAATATTCAAAGTGTCCTTTCAAGCGAAAAAGTGCAGCAGTGATTTTGTGGAACAAAAGAATTTGTGTTAACTTATACAATTTAAATTAGTACATTCAATAGTGCTGAATTATGTATTATAAAAAGTACTTCTGAAAAAGAAAAGAATGATATTTGAGTTAGCAACTTATGTTTTATGTAAAACAACTCTTTAACAGTATAACAGAAAACACAACCCACAATCATGCACAGTGATCAGATATTCATGATACAGGTTAAATCCCAGCAACCACTGTGCAAAGATGTGAAACATGCTAATAAGTGAGACCAAATTGATAGAGTAAAAGAAAAGCTTACAGTTGGCACTGTTTAAACCATAAAATCTGAGAGAATAAATTCAAAGCTAATCTTAGTAATCATTGAGGAAACACATGTTAAAGACATTTGAATACATCTTGTTGTTAACTAACTGCCACAAATGTTAGTCTTCTCATTATGCCTTCTAGCAAGGTGGAAAGACAGGGATTTTCCATGTACTATTTGTAGGAATGGGAGGGAATAATGTCATGGTATCAAGAAATACAATAGACATTTCATTGAACTTTATGTCAAAATGTGATGAAATACTGAATCAAAAATTTAATAAATCACATAAAAACAGCATCAGTCACCTAAACATGTAATAAACATTAGTTTTTATCATGTAATTTTTGTATTTTGCTACCATTGAGTTACTTGCTTGTCTCAGTACGTATAGCACCCTATTTTCTTCCTGCATTATGAAATTATTGAAAGTAATGCATGAATAATAAAGCTCAGTTTAAAAAATGTTATTGTTGACAAAATGCTTTAACTTTTTGTGTAATCATAACTTCCATATAACTATGTATTTAAAATTTTTGGTATAATCATTAGTAGTTCCAGAAAGAATAAAGGGTTTTCCCTTCTGATTTCAGCACTACGAACAGTGGTATCTAGAGGGCAACTCTTCATAAGTAAGATACCCAACAAGAAGAATCAAAGAAAAACAAAAGTGTGCAAATTTCCTGTGGAAAATTTAAGTGGGAGCGCTTCAGATCTTTTCTGAACTTACACATATTTTTGCAACATTCAGGGTTGCATAATCCAACTGAGATCCCATGAAACCTTGCTTCTCTCCTGCTATTATCCTTAAACTCCTACTGCATTTTCAAATTCATGATGTGTTGATATTAACAGGAAATGAAATAACTGTGTTAATATCTCAATAAGAACTCACATGACTGCTACACTCTGCATCTCCTCATTTCCTTTGAGGTCCTCACCACACTGTGCAGATTTCAGAGTGCATGCTGAGATTGTAATCAACCAGATGAATGATGTTTTCCTTTATATAGATAGCAATGGTGGGTGGGTGAGGAGAAGTTCTTTTAGAGTTTACAGTCCCAGACCCTTGAGTATATAGACCTACAGACTGGACAGACAGATTCAGAAATATGTGCTTCCAAATCCCAAGACCTCCAGTTTAGAAGCTAGGGAATCATCGCTCTAGTCTTTAAGTGTGATTGTCTATTGCTCTGAGATTAACAATCAGTAGCCCTGGCATTTCATAGTTGCTACCATCCTCAATTATCAGTAGCCGTGAACATCTGATGTAAGGAGGAGGGAGCAGCAGCTTGTGCCTGCTTATGCTATTGCTCTGGGGCCTGAGGTACCTGAAACCTTTTTTGGACTTGACACCTTCGTGGGAATTTAGTGAGTAAGGTCTACAGCTTCTTTTCTCTGGTTCTCTTGAGTTATACCTTTCTTTAGTCCTGGCTTTCTTTCACTGACCTTGCTGCCTTTGCTCTCTTGTTGAAGTCCGTACCTCTGCCTTGCAAACCATGGCCTTCAACTCTTCAGAAGCCATCTTGTCACCACAGCTTCCATTACTACCCTTGTGGACGCTGCTGCTGCAGTTGGGTTATTTCTATGATTCTTCTCCATGTTACCCTGTCAACACACTCTTCTAATGATAAAGTTCATAAGCAGACAATAAAAGACCATTCAAGATAAGATTCTTATTGGACCTAATATTGTAAAACTGGGAAACAGGAGGGCATTACCAGCTGACTTTAAAACTCAACCAAAAAGTCTTCATGTGCAGTGTACCCATGTTTTTGCATCCACCTTGGCAGATTTTCATACAAATTAAAGACTATGAATGTACAAAACACAGGTATTCTACTACTAGGTGAAAATGGAATGGCAAGAAAGATCAGTTGTGATGTAAAAAAAGATCCAGGACAAGCTAAGATCCAGGACAGTTCTAGGTGGAATAATGCTTTATTCAACTGGAGTAGAGCTTGAAAGTAAGGAGTCATGTGTGCACTGCAGCTTCCTCAATACAAGAGTGAGGTATTTCATAAGCCTGGGTGCTGAGCATGGCATGGCCCCTACCTGCTCAGCAGCACCCTTTTGTTTAGGGAGGCCAAGGAACCAGGAAAGGGTCTTATAGCTTTAGGGAGTCAGATACCATCCACAAACGCCTCAGCTTATTTAAAGGAAAAGTAAGCATTAAAAGCTCTGCTTACAATAAAGGCATATCATTAGCATTTAGTGGTTTAATAGTCCTTGTACAGTACTTTACTCATAGCCAAATACCCTTGAGGAGAGCTGAGTCATCTTATCTTGGATGATGCCATACTTCCTGAAAATGCTTAATGATGCACTTCAAATTTGCCTGTCCCTGAATTTGTTATCTCACTGTCCTGCAGTGAGCTCCACTGACTGTGACATTCAAGCAGGGTTTACAATAATAGATTTTAAGCAAATGCTATTCTCAATGCAGACAAAGTCTGACCTTTAAACTGGTCTTTAATGTTTTCTACCAAAGGAGAGAGGAATTTAAAGGAATAAATCAGAAGGAGAAATAGGAGCTTACATGAACAATTAAGTTTTCTCTCTAGTTTTCAAATCACCATACCATAGCAGCATCCTATTTTATCTATAATATAATTAAGTTTAAGGTGTAGGATACATTAATGAAAGCAATCCTAGGGAGATCATGCAAATAATTCTTGACTAATTAACTGCATATTATTATTTACCTATTAATAGAAGAATTTAAGAAATCATGAAAAATTAAGTATATCAATATAACAAAAGAAATTATGTCATTCATCTATAAGAATCTCTTTATCTATTAATATATACCAACATAAACCCATTGTAAACATATTATTACAATAAATGTTGTAAATAACAGATGGGTACCATTAGGGCAGAAGACCTCAAGAAAACGATATACAGAAGCTATATAGTTTGAATGCATTGATCTGACCTAAATGAGAATCTATCAGTAATATTCTTGAGACAAAACAATTTAGTGTGTGACTTAACAAATTCCAAGTGAATCAATGAACTCACATGGAAAATGAAATTCTAAAAAGAAGCTTTATTGAGAGCTGAGTGTGAGTTGTGATTTGGATGTTTAACATACAGTTTTTTTACAAGCTTCAGTTTATGTCAAGAAAATCAAACACCCTCATGTTTGAACTATTTTTAACCAACTACAAATAACATGCTAATGGTATAACATATTTTAAAAAAAAGTTCTACCCCTTCACAGATGGTTTCACTGCACGGAAATCTTATGCAATTATTGCCATGGCAACCCTTTTATCTACCAGCAAGAAGTCAGCCTGTCACTCACCCCCTGCATTCACTTGTCTTTTTCGAGAAATAGAACTTTAGTCAATGTAACTCTTTTTGGTGTACTGCGGGAAGTCTTCTATTCCTGTTTATTTTGCTTAATTGTATGCATAATATAAAACACTAAAGCCAAAATCATAATGGAGATTTCATGATAGGACAGTATATTTAACTTTCAGAAAATGAATTGCTATTTCTGATTTCTTTTCAGTTATGTAAAAGGCAGTTGAAAGCATATATTTTGATTTTAATGTACAATAAATATGACTGGTGGTATAATAAGAATATATCATACAACTCTCGCAGCAAACTACTGCAGGACCAACAAAAGATGGGCTAACTAAGGCTTCATATGTCAAGATGTATGGGAATTCCTTGCTCCTAGTCCAGTATCCACATGAGAGACTTAGGGGATGTAGAGATCATGGTATTGTGACCTGTGTAAAAGAGACATAATTGCTTATCCTTGAGATAGAAGATCTAGATATGCAAAGAAAATAATTACACCTGGATTAACTCACACTTTTAAGAGTTGTCACCTCCTTGCCTCTCGCTGTTCATTATTGTCCAGATTTCTGACTGACTTGCACTGATCAGGTGGTTTTTAACTTTCTATGATAGCATAATGATCATCTTAAGATTCTGTATCTTAAAATATTTTCTGATATGTTCTCTGGGTCAATAGTTGGGGTCAATAGTATGATTTGGATAGGGTAATCTAGCTCATAGGATTTTACAAAGCTCAGCACTGGCAGATGCACAGAGTGGCCACCTTTTATTATGGTTGAGGGACATATCTCTCTCACTCCCATAGCTGTTCATAACTTTGGATTTCACTAACACTCAGACAAAAAATAAATAAGCTTCCCCTTATGGATACTAATAACATAAGTGTTTTTTCCTAGAATTGGGAAATAAGAGACAACTAGAGAAGTTCACCAGGGAAGAAAGCCAGAAAGCTTTGCTTAAAACAATTTTGGACCTGCCACTCTACCTTCCTCTTTGATAGAAATGAGAAATTCATGCCCACCCTTTCTACTTTGATGGAGGTACATGGACTACCAGGAAGAAGTCAAAGACATTTTAAAGGCTGCCTACCACAAATATAAATGGATAGTCCATTTTAAACATTATCCTAATGAAAATTGTGATAATTCAGCAAAGAAACCATTTAACACAGTCTGGATCAGTAATGAAAATTATTGAGAAATGACATGGCATCCACTTTAAGCCTGCTCTTCCTATGTTCATATAATTCTGTAATGTACAGTGAGATTCAGTGCTGAAATAGAAAGATTCTCACATGTGCAGAGAAAATGTTATCCCAGTCTGATACACTGTTAATAGAGGCAATTAGAGTAAAAAGTGTCTGATATTCTAAATACTTAATTTCCCTGTAAAAATAAATGTCCTTTACTTGCAGGTGAACAGCTACTGAGAAGATCTGCATGGCGTAATAAAGAGCAGGCATTTGCCCAATTATTCAGATGGTCCTCATCCCCAAGGTTAATCAATAGGGCATTTGAGTTAGAGATTAGTTACTATTTTTTTATCCTGTAACTGAGGCTCATAAACTCTTTTAATTCCCATTCTAGTTTTGCCAAGGAATCATAACTTGAGTGCCCTTTGGGTTTTACTTCTATAGTGGCTATTCATTTGAGTTTCTAGAGATTTTATTAATAAGACTGAATTCATATTTTTCAGGATTGTATTTAATCTTACTTTCTCTTCACTCTACTGCACTGGAAAGAAATGGTATGCTATCTACTTGGGGAATGATCTCCCACTGGGGAGTGATAAGGAAGTGTCTTAGTTAGGATTTCTATTGCTCTGATAAAACATTATGATCAAAAACAACTTTGGAAGAAAGGGGTTTATTTTGCTTAAACATCCATGTTACAATCCATCTTCCTGGAACATCAGGGTAGAAATTCAAGGCAGGAACCTAGACTCAAGAACTGAAGCTAACCAGTGGAATGTTTGTTGTTGTGTTATCCTCCTGGCCTGCTCAGACGACTTTTTTTCTTAATATATCCATAAGGTCACTGACCAAGGGATGGTACCACCCACGGAGTTGGCCTCTCTAACATCAATTACTAACCAAGAAAATGCACGATAGACTTGCCTACACACAAATCTTCTGGAGGCTCTTTCTCAATTGATACTCCATCTTCACAAATGACTCCTGCTAAAGTCAGGTTGACATAATACTAGTCAGGAAAACTGACTCACTGACAGCTTGACATGCTAATTTATTATTGAACAATAGCCCTATTTTTGGTCATCTCCAAGTATTTCATAATATAAGTATAGTATAACTTTAAAGGTCCCACAGTCTTAAAAACGTCGATAATTTCAAAGTTCAATCTTTAAAACATCCAAAGTCTCTTTTAAAGTTTAAGCTTCTCTAAAATATCAAAAGTACCCAAAATATCCATAGTCTGTCTTTCTAAAATATCTTCATTCTCTCTAAAAATACCCCAAATCTTTTAACTGTGTGCAAAACGAAAGTAAATCAAATAGTTTTACAGTCCAAGGGAAAAGAGCCCTGGACAGTCGCAATTAACACAAAGCAAAACAAAAGTCAGACTTTAGGGACTCAGTCATAATCTTCTGAGCTCTTCCAAAGTCTGCAGACATACAGCACGTTTAGATTTTCTGCTAACCTTGGGCTTGTTCCACTCTACAACTGCTGCTGCCCTTGGTCATAGTCTCAGAGTTCTGGTATTCCTATAATTTCCGCTCTCCGCTACAACTGAGCTATATATGTCTCATAGCCCCTCAACGCACTCTTCAGGGACTCTACTCCTGCCACATCATGCCAAGCCTCTACTCCTCTCCATGAACCCTTCAAAATGGCGTCTTCTACTGCAATTGATGTTGAAGCTTCTCCAGTACCCTCTCCTGTCCTCTCTTAAGAGACTCCAGATCTATCTGACACTCAATGCCAAGCTTCAGCTGCTCTCTATGGTCTCCATGTCTGCAATATTAGTACCATCTGTGTGACTTCTACATTTTACCAAATTTGACGCTGGCTCAAGATGCAGCTCATGCAATCCCTGAACCACAGCTTCTGTTTGTTGATCAGAAGCAATAATTCTTAGAATATTTTATGTAAGAAATGTTGGTCTTAATCAGTGCTAATTTCTTGGCTTCAGACAACCCCTATTTACTGTCCCAGGAAAGTAAAAGGTCCACTTCAATGGTTCTTACTTTTAAATATAGACTGGTAGTTGTAGAATATTTAAGGGATTCTGTAACTTCCCTCTGACATTTCACAAGCCAGCCTCCCAACTGAACACGAAGTATTTAAATATATGAGCCTAATGGGACTGTTTCTATCTAAACCACCAAATATCCCATAGTTTCAAAATATTTCTGTGATCCTCATCTAAACATGTGGTCAAGATTGTTACAGCAATATTTCCATGACATACTACTACTTTTTTTAAATTATGGTGTTTGTTGTTGTGATAATATACCACATACTACAATGACTAAAGCCAACTGAGGGAGGAAAAATTAATTTTGCTTATAGTTCCATATTACGGGTCATCTTCCAGGGAAGTCAGGGCAGCAACTCGATGCAAACACTTGGAGGCGGGAACTAAAGCTGAAGCCATGGAAGAGCATCACTTACTTCCTTGATCTTCATGGCTTGCTTAGTTTACTTTCTTATACATTCCCAAGACTACTTACTGAGGGGTGGCATCACCCACAAAGGGCCAGGCGCTCCTACATCTAGTCCTCACTAATCAAGAAAATGCACAGCAGCCTTACCTACAGGCGAATCTAATGAAGGTGTTTTCTCAATTCAGACTCCCTTTCCTCTAATGATCCGAGCTTGTGCAAAGTTACCAAAATCCTATTAAAGATGCAGAACTTGAACTTTCTACCGTTTAGAATCACGGCCGTGGCCAAATTTGTGCTGGCAACCAGGTTTGAATGCACTGGAGCTGCATTTTTACCTTAATAATTAGGCACATCTTCAAAACTCCGAAGTTTTACCTTAGCAACTTGGAATAGATTTGATTTCTGTAACTGCACATTCTATCCACTTGTGAGAAAGGTTCTCGGACACTGGAACAATGGGCTCCAGCCCAGGGGTGTTATCAAACCAGGCCTCACACGAACTTACACAATCTTTTTTTTTTTAATTTAGGCATGACCCCAGCCAGTTCTGAGGCTGACGTGGATTTATTTTTTTCCCAATCTGCTTTTATACAACTTTAATTACATGCACGTAATAAGGTCAGTTCTGTTTTAAGGGAACAAGCAAGGCAATAAACAAAGTCTCAAACCACTGTTTCTAAAGTCTTATCAGAATGACCAAGATACTTGAGCCTCTTTCCCTGTCCTAGCCCAAAGTCATACTCTTGCCTGAAGCCTAACCCTTTGTTCTAGCCTGAAATCATATTCTTGCTTGAGCTAACTTCCCTATACTGGTCCAATGTCAAGTTCTTGCCAAGCGGACCCAAAAGCCCTCTATATTGCCACATTTTTTATTTCATAAACAAGACTGTGTCTGTCTTCGGTTGTTCTGACAAGAATGCCTTCCTTAACCATGATGGATTATGCATTATCAAAAGCAATGTACTTCTGCATTAGATTGCTAAGGCTCTGAGCAGAAATTACCCATGCCCGACTGCCAGCCTGTTAAATTAATAACTCTGTCTGGGGGTCCAGTTTTAGTTTCAAGCCATGTACTTTGGTGGTCAGCATGTTGATGTTGATAAAGGCAAGTTTTATCACAATGGGCAGGAATAAAAGTATTCCCAGGTCGAAAAGGGCTAGCATGGTCAAGATATATAGACCATTCTTAAAGTTTGACCAAGAAGGAAATATTGACCTCAGGCCATGAAAAACTTTACCAGAAATATCTGCAGCATCAAAGCTCAGTAGAGCAGCATTCTTTAAATTTATAATCTCACTATGCAAACTTAAAGCATCCAGGTGTTAGAATTATGCTAAACACTTTGCAAGTATCTTTAAACTATTTTCCAATTATAGTGACTATCATTGTAAATTTTAGAAGTAACACACATCCATCATTATTTAACGTGATACTCAAGATGTCTTCTTACTCTTAAACTCTGAACCTCCTCTCCAATAATTTGATTAGTATCATAAAGAACATCAAAATGCCTACCTAAATCCTCTTGAGTACTCAGAGCATTAGTAACTTTTTTTTTGCTAAATGATTAACAAAAGTAGCTGTTCTACTTCTTGTGTCAGACAATTGCAAAAGCAATGGTGCTAGCTATTAATGTATTAAATAAAGCTGCTATATCAGCAATAATCAAGCCCACTACCCTCTTGCTTCTGTTTAAAGCCTGCCTCACTTCTTTTTTTTTTCTTTTTTTCGGAGCTGGAGACCGAACCCAGGGCCTTGCGCTTGCTAGGCAAGCTCTCACTGAGCTAAATCCCCAACCCGCCTGCCTCACTTCTTACAGTACTTGCAAGCTTTTTTTCAGAATACCAAGGTGCCATACTATTCACAGGCAATAAAAGAAAAGGTGGTTGATAAACCACCATAACAGACACGCCAGATTTCAACACATTAACACAATTAGAAAGTGTACAATCAATACAACTTTCATTAAATACTGTAGAAGAAAGAAAAGTAATTTTAACATTGCCAATTTATAAGAGGTTGGGAGCCTTAACACATGCACTAATACTTGTTCAAAGTCCAGATCCTGTTCCAATTTTATCTATTGCTAATATCTACATAAAGAACTGCAGTTAACTTCTAAATATGTCTCTGAAAATGTCCAGAACCAGACTTCCAAATGAAGCCTGTAATTGCCAATATTGGATTGATTTCCCGACTAGTCCATGATTGAGTAAGAATAACTTGTCACATTAAAGGAAACAGAAGAGTCATTATAACTTCTCTTTTTAAGTTTTTGTAGGCAGTTTCCACAGTCTCCATGTTTTCTGTCCCACAAGGTCTAAAAGTTTGAAGCAAGGCAGCTTGTCCAGTCTGGGATATAGGCAAGAAAAGGTGGCTCAGGAATATATGTCCAATACAGCTTCCCTGTCACCATTCTCAGGGCGCTCAGCAAGCTCACAGGTCAGCATCATTCTTTGTCTCAGCTTTAGCATGTCTCACCAGTCACTCTGGCAGCTACTACCACATTCCTTCAGCATCCTGAGGAAAGAACACAAACATGCCCTCTTCCCCATATTAAATATCTGATCAGGACCATGCCATATGGCAGTATGTGGATCCTTCCATTTCACCTTGGCATAAGTATGTGTAGTTGTAGTGTGACATAGACACTGAGAAAGTGCCTTGGCATCCAAATTTTAAAATTTCAAAGGAAATAGAACATGTTTTAATTGTGTGGTATATGGGAATCTAAATCCCCCTTTTTATTTTATGAAGATCTCGTTTAAAGTTCCACAATACCTTGTCCTTGAGAATTATAAAGAATCCCAATTATATGTGTAACATTAAATTGTCTAAAGAACACCTCACATGACTGCAATAGCCAGTTCCATTATCTGTTTTAATCTGATTTGGAACACCAAGCATGAAGAAACAACTTAAGCAATGACTACTTACATTTTTTAATTGCTTCTCCTGTTAAAGCAGTTGCAACTAGAAAGCCTGAGAAAGTATCCATAGTCACAAGTAAATATCTTCATTTTCCAAAATCAGAAATGCCAGAAGAATCCATTTGCCATAATTGACTAGGTATGAGCCCAGAACACTCCTCAATTGTTCATGGTTTTGCAAGCTTGTAAAACCACTCTGGGAATCAGTCTGGAGGTTCCTCAGAAAATTGGACATAGTACTACCTGAGGACCCAGCTACATCACTCCTGGGCATACACCTAAAAGATGTTCCAACATATAATAAGGACACATGTTCATAGCAGCCTTAGTTATAATAGCCAGAAGCTGGAAAGAACCCAGATGCCCTTCAACAGAGGAATGGATACAGAAAATGTAGCACATCTACACAATGAAGAACTATTCAGCTATTAAAAATAATGACTTCATGAAATTCATAGGCAAATAGAGGGAACTAGAAAATGTCATTTTGAGTGAGGTAACCAAGCCACAAAAGAACATACATGGTATGCACTCACAATAAGTAGATAGTATCCCAAAAGCTTGGAATACCCTAAAAAAATTCACAGATCATATGAAGCTCAAGAAAGAAGGAAGACCAAAATGTGGATGCTTCATTCCCACTTAGAAGGAGAACAAAATACTCACAGGAGGAAATACAGGGACAATGAGTGGAACAGGGGCAGAAGAAAAGGTCATCCAGAGGCTGCCCCATCTCGGGTTACATCCTATATGCAGCCACCAAACTCAGTTACTCTTGCTGACGCCAAGAAGTGCTTGCTTAGTGGAGCCAGATATGGATGTCTCCTGAGAGGCTCTGGCAGAGCCCTACTGACACAGATTAGGATGATTACTGTTAACCATTGGAAAGAACAAGGAAAGCCCAATGGAAGAGTTAGAGAAAAGACTGGAGGAGTTGAGGGGTTTTGCAATCCCATAGGAAGAACAATAATATCAACCAACCAGAGCTCTCAGGGACTAACCCACCAAACAGTAAATACGCAATGGGGGAACCATGTCTTCAGCCACATATTTAGAAGAGGATGGCATTGTTGAGTATCAATAGGAAGAAAAGACCTTGGACCTGTGAAAGCTCGTTTTCCCAGTGTTGGAGTGGGTGGGTGGGAGTGGGAGCATCCTCATAGAAGCAGGAGGAGGGGAATGGGAAAAAGAGGATGTACTGTTTCTTAACTTTAAAGTACATTAAATAGTTCATACAAGTTTGCCTAGACCCCTTATTGAGGGCAATGCCACAGCAGATTTGCATATCAGGCAGATTATGGGCTTTACACAGGAACGATTAGCCATACAATCTATTTGGTATTTCTAGAGAATGTGCAAGTCAAATTGTAAAAACTTGCCTTGAATGTCCTCAATTTCTACCTGTACCACCTAACAGTGTTAATCCTCACAGAATCTTTTAAGACTAAAAGTACTGTTGATATTTTGATACCTCCACCAAACCCCTGATCTTCTGTAATTGAATTACTTTCTGCGTAATAAACTATTTAATTTAGATGAAAGTAAACCTCAGCCTTTCCAGTTCTTCTAGGAAGCACTATTTTTATTAGTCACTTGTCTTATTGCGGTGACAAAAGCAAATAAAGAAGAAGGGTTTATTTTGATCCATAATTTGGGGTTATTGACCATCATTGGATGGGGACTTGGTGATAAGAAAGTTACATGTCTGGTTACACTGTATCTGTAGTCAGAAGGTAGAAAGAGATAAATGCTCCATTCAGCTTGCTTTATTCTTTTTACAAAATCCAAAAACCTTATACAATAGGATTTGACAACCACCTTCAATATGCATCTTTCTACCTCAATTTATCAACCTGGAATATCTCTCACAGATGTGAGAAGAGGTGTACTTGCATAATATTCTAATTTCCATTAATCTAATAACCTAATATTCTACATTAACCATTATGTTCATTTTTGTTGGCAAGTCAGAAATTAACTTAATTTCTTTCTATATCAGTATGAACAAAACATGCAACAATGTTTTAATGAATATTCTGTCCTATATATTATATTAAATGGGATGCTATATCATGTCACATTGGTTGGACACCAACTGTTGTCCAGGAGGTCCTGCAGGACTTGAGGTTAACATTTACTTATGCTGGCTACTCTCACAGTCTGAGGTATACTACAGACTTTTGGAAATAGTCCATGAGAACCGACGCCAGCTCCAAAGCCAGTTGAAATATTGAGTTCTCATAAACAAAACAGGTAGCATGGAAGAACTAATAAGCATGTGGATTACAACAGTAAATAACAACATTCAGGCTTATGCTAAAAATTCAAAAGAGGGGTTGGGGATTTAGCTTGCCTAGGAAGCGCAAGGCCCTGGGTTCTGTCCCCAGCTCCGAAAAAAAGAACCAAAAAAAAAAAAATTCAAAAGAACAAATATGTTTTATAGCCCTTAGCATGGTACTTGGTCTAAGGCTAGCCTTCAATATACAATAGAATAGCAATACTGTGAATTCATTATTTTATTATGTAGCCTATTTTGTCTTTATCCTATCTATTTTTAGTCACACCATAAGACTCTGTGGGTCATGAGTGCAGAAGTAAGCAGGGAAGTAACTGATACCTTTTTCATTGCTGCTATTTCGCAAAACTCCCCTCTCATTTATGAGTAGCTTGAGAAGCCACTTTCAAAATTCCTAAATAAGGAACAGGCTGTGCTCGTTCCTCTACCTGTAGATGCTTATCATATGTGACTCATGCAAGGTCAGTATTGGAGTATCAATGTCGTTTATAAACTCCCCTAGCTGCAGACCAATAATATGTTCAATGTTCACTTCCCAAGTACCTGGTAGACTCTAGACATATTGCAACAGGTTGATAAACACTTCATAGTTTTCATTAGGAAATAAAAATATATTAGGCGGACTATGTAAAAGTGCTATTTCACTCAAACAATCAGTGGAAAGCTGTGAATTTGAGTTCTATCTCCAAAGTCTACCTTCTCTATTTGCCTAAGTGTTATAAACCTCTCAAGGTCAAATAACATTTAGGTATCTCAAACAAAATCTGTTTCCCTAATTTCCATATACTTGTGCATTTCTGTGGTATTTATCTAAAATTTATATTAATTTCTAGAAAGTCTTTGTTTAATTAATTGGAGTGTGTTCTGTGTTCTTTAAAACTATTAATGATCAGATCGTCATCATTGATAAATGCATGAACACATTTTCATTCTACTCTTACAAATGACTCCTCTATACTTTATAAAACTATGAACTACATATGTCAACATTCTGTTTGTGCACTAATGACATTATTTACATTGTTTAGTACCTAATCTAAATTATATTTGAGGCATCCAATTCTCTAACATTAACTGCCTTTTTATTTTTAAGAGCCAAGGAAGAAAAACTTTCAGAAATGTAGCTGCTCCCTGTGAGTACCAATTTCTGTTAATAATCAGGCAGGTTGTCATGGTGGTATAATGTTTTCAGAAGCTTCCTGATAGCATCGAACCACACTGGCCATATGTTTCTTTACAAATGGACTCCAGGTGGAATGATTTGAGTTTGTTTTTATGATTTCTGTTATAAATGTTTCTTAATTCTTCCATGGACCAAAGAATTGAATCAGTTCCAGACTGTCTGGAGCCAGTATAAGTTCAGAAAATGATGTCTGTGGGGGAATGAATTTTAATATGTGTAATACGGTTTAGTTGATGGTAATTATTAACCATCAACTTAATACGATGAAAACAACATATGCTGTTTCTAAATGTTAAGCCTGCTGTATATGCTCTGAAAACATGAATTCTGTAACTAATATTGGTATGCAAAGGATTACCCTTGCAGTGAAAAAGATTGTTAAGCATTTATTTGGTCAAGATTTAAATCATTAATTTCTAAACAACTCCTTCCTTCTATTCCTTTTTCATTTACTCAATCGTGAAATTAATCTCACTCTGAAAATTACAAAGACTCAGAACAACAAGTTTTAAACTTCAAGTGGTAGAATGTTTTGGAATGTATATGGACATATATATTAACATTTATATGAATGTCACCAAATACAGAGAGGTATCTGTGGACATAATCTGCCAAGTCAGAAAGGACATGTCTCCTAGCATACTTGCAGGAGGAAGTGATAGGTACATTAGGAGAAGATATAATGACAAGGTGCTTCTCTAGCTTGGTAAAGTTTGCACTCTATAGACTCAGCACATTATGACACTGCAAAGAATTCCTCCTAGAAATAATGAAAGCATTAAGGAAGAGATAGCCCTAGAGAGAGGATATCTGCTGTTAGACAGAGGGAAGAAAACACTCCACACACACACACAAAAAAACAGCTGCTGTGGGAAAGCAAGGGCCCAGAGCAACGTCTGTAGATTCTCCTGGCATGCTAGCATTTTGGTTCTTTTCCCCATAGGACACTTCATCTCTTGAAATCAATAATTTTGCTGAATACAGAACGAAAAACCCAATATGGGAGCAGTATAAAACAACAAAGGAGTTTTACCAATCTAAGAAAGAGTACCTGGCCATGTACTATAGTGGTAGACTAGCTGTTGTTTTAGATCACCCTATTGGAAAAGGTCGTAAAGACTTCTTTATAAGACACAGAAATACACAATTAAGAGAATGGTTTTCCAATTCACCTTTCTTACTATGAAGTTTGTAACATACTTAGTTCAATATTTTTTGTATTATAACCCATTAATTATTAAAGAAAGTACCAGGAACTTGAAGGAGAGTAGGGATGGATGTATAGGAGGATTTGGCAGGAGGAAAAGGAAGGGAGATATATTGTAATTAAAGTATAATATAAAGAAACAAAAGAAAAGTACAAAAGATTAACCAAACTAGGAATAAAATGTAGGGAAGTTATGATGTACTTAAATTATAATCTCAAAAGAAGGAATTTTTTAAAAAAGATGGAGATAATTTTAAAAAATACCCTGAAAAGTGTATACAGACCACTGGGGTTATTAATTTCCCCAACTATCTACAGATTTTCTAGAATAATTATAACTACTTAAACCCTTCACAATTCTAAGCTGATTTATTTCCAGAAATGAGTTGATTCAGTATTTCAATGCTCGTGAAATTTTTAAGCTTTGTTGACCTGACTTCCAGCTCTAGCGAAGATTCTAATTAACACACAACTTGAGACTCAAAATCCTATAAAAAGCTTGCCCTGAATTCTAGATCCTCACTTATCTAAGTGCGACTATCAGATTGCTTAAAGTGAGTAACTGAATGGTGACAAATGACTAAATTTGATTTTTAAGATACCATCATGTCTATCTTTCTCCAGTAGTAATAGATTTTGTTTGGTTTTGATATGGGGGTTTCATGTCACTAAGTAGCTCCAGCTGGCATTGAACTATTAGTAAAAATTCTCCTTCAGTCTTTCTAGAGCTGAGATGATAAGCATGACCCTCCATGCCTAGGTAAGATTTACTACTTACTGAGTTTTTCCATCTCTAGAACATATAATATCTAGCTATATTAACAGACTTCTCAGGCAGTGACCATGAATGTGATAATTCTCATTTGAACTAAGAATCTATAGAAAAGAAGTACCTTGGGCTGCTTAAGGCCAAATAACTATAGCTTACTTCTCCTTTTCATAGTTCTTTCATCTTGCTGTGCTCACAAGTATGTCCACTGTTTTACTTTTCCCATGATAATCTTTGTTAACATAAGTGCATACTCATGACCATTGATATGCTTTAGTACTGACTACAAATCTAAATAAAAAGTATTCAGTTCAGGGAACTGTACTTATTTATAATTATTTTAGTGAAATTTTCTGGAAAACAACTAATTGAATTCAAAATTGAAATACTTTATCCTTCCCTGAATTTATCTTGATGTTTACATAGTAGACATCAAGTAGTTCTTAGAAATGAAAATAAAACCCTAGAGTCCCCCAGTGCTGAAAAGAAAGGAGACACTTACCCCTGTATTTCAGTATGCTCCCAGATGCTTTGTAAAAAGGTTTCAGGCTTGTTGTTAAAGCCACACACCCCAGATATCCCTCAACCAAAGAATGGATACAGAAAAATATGATTCATTTACACAATGGAATACTTTTCAGCTAAGATATCATGATTATTGCAGGTAAATGGATGGAACTAGAAATTATGATCCTGAGTGAAGTAACCCAGACCCAAAAGACATATATAGTATATACTCACTGATAAGTGGATATTAGTCCCCCCAAAAAGTACAAAATACTCATGCTACAACCCATAGACCATAAGAAGTTTAAAAAGGAGGAAGGCATTACTGAGTATGCTTTAATCCCCCTTAGAAGGGGTAACAAAATCTTCACAGGAGGCAGCAGGAGGGAGAGATCTGAGTAGGAGACAGGAGGGAGGAGGGGACAGGATCAGATATAGATGGGAGAGACAGGAGAGATGCCCAGAGGACTAGGAGAATGAAATAAGCATTTGGAGTGGGGATAGGATGAACCTTTAGAAAGTTCCAGAGACCTGGAATGTGAGAGGCTCCTAGGAATTAATGGGGATAACCTTAGCTGAAATGCCCAAGAGTGGGGACATATATCCTGAAGGTACAGGTTTCCCAGTAGAGGGATGGGAACCAAACTACCTCAAAAAATTTGACCCATATTTGTTCCTTTCTAAAAGAAATGCAGTGAAAAAATAGAGCAGAAGTTGAAGGGAAGGCAATCTAATGACTGATCCGACATGGAATCTATTACATGGGCAGACACCAAACCGGGACATTATGACAGATGAAATGTTGTGCTTGCAGACAGGAGCCTAGCTGCACTCTGAGGGTCCCTACAAGCAACTGACTGAGACATATGAAGATACTTACAGTGGGCCAGTGGACTGAGGTTGGAATCCCCCAAAGAAGATTTAAGGGAAGTATTGAAGGAGCTGAAGAGGATGGCAACCCCATAGGAAGACCAAAAGTGTCAAATAACCTGGACCCTTGTGATCTCCGAGAGACTAAGCCACTAACAAAAGAGCATGCATGCTCTGGTCCATGGTGCCAGGCACATATATAGCAGAGGACTGCTTTGTCTGGCCTCAGTGGGAGAGGATGTGCCTAATTCTGTAGAGAATTGATGCCCTAGGGAAGGAAGATGTGGGAGTTGGGAGTGGGTGGGTGAGAGGGGTGGGAATGGGGAGCATGCTCTCAGAGGCAAAAAGGTGGATGCAGTGGGGTGAAGAACTCTTGGAGGAGGGACCAGAAAGGAGGCAACATTTGAAATGTAAATAAATAAAAAATTAGCAATATTATCACCATCAACACAACAAAGAAGCTACACACACTTAATAGCTATCTACCTCAGACTTGCAAATGTTGCAGTTTGACTGGGAACAGACTTTTTATTACAGAAGGGGATAAGATTTTGTACTATACTATATATACCTATGGCACAAACACAGTTGACTATACTACTTGTTACTATCACCTTTAGTAAACATTCTTGAAAATCAATATACACACATACACAAAAAGTACACATTATATAATACATGATGTTATGCTTGGTGATTTTATTTACATTGTACCAAATGTTTAATGTTTCTAAAATCTAGCATTGTAATTCATTACAATTATATTTTAATTAGTAATGATTCAAGGTTAACGGCCACATATTTTTTCATTAGATATGTTTGTTTCTGTTAAATACTTCCTGAAAGCCATGGTTGGGTGTGTGCATTTCCAAGCCTATCTTTACTGCTGTCTAAAAATATGAAACCTTACTGCCTCCCATCATTCAACATATCCAAACTTAAATGTCAGAGTTTTCTCCAAAGAAGCAAATGCTCATGCTATAATAACTTCTGTGCACATCTTAATTTGCCATCCTTTAGAAATGTAACTTATCTTATTTCTTCATTTTTAATCTATTTTTCTACTTTTGTTTTATATATGGTACATGAATCTCTTCAGCAGACATTTGCAGATTTCCTGAAGTATGCATTTCCTGCACAGATCTCATGGACTTCAGGAAGGAAAACCAAACAACAGCTAAGCACACAGAGTGCCAGATGCCTTCTTAAACTCAAAACATTGGAAACTGAAGTGACCGAAATGAAGAAATAAAATATAGAATAGAGAATATAGAAGAAAAAATTTTTGGAGAACAGAAAGCAAGGGGATGTTTTATTATAGTAGTTGTAGAAGTAGAAGGGAGGAAGGAGGAGGAAGGGGGAAGAGAGAGAAGAAGAGGAAAGGGAGGAAGGAGAAAAGAAGAGGTGGGGGAGGAGAAGAGAAAGAGGGAGAGAGAGGAGAAGATATCTAAGAAGATAATTGAATGAGAGAAAGTGTGCACTGTTTATCATTTGAACCTGACTTTTTCACTCTATTTGGTGTTCTCCATTTACATCCATTTCTGGCAAAAGATCTAAATTTTCTTTTTAAAAAATTTATTTATTCAATTATGTATATGAATGCTTTATCTTCATGTGTCTCTTCATGTCAGAAGAGGTCCTCAGAATTTATTACAGATGATTATGAGCCACGATGTGATTGCTGGGAATTGAACTCAGGACCTCTGGAAGACCAGCTGGTGCTCTTAACCACTGAGCCATCTCTCCAGCCCGTAATTTTTTTTTCTTTCTAGTTAAACACAGCTCCATCTTCTGTCTTATGATAGTAGTAACTATTTAGTCATTCGATTCTACCACTTTTGGATCGATGATCAAAACTCCTTGTTTTTATTCTTGCAGGACAGACTGCTGAGCACCTACCTCTTCCGAAGAGTTGGTTGTTAGTGCTTCCTTATCGGAACCATGAACCGTATCACTTCTCTAGGCTTTTAAATACCGTATGCCTGTCCTGGGTAGGATGTATTTGCATTCTATTAAACAAACCCAGACAACTACACTGATTTGGTTTCTCTGTTCCTTCAGGAGAGTTGTGGCTGGTGCTGGGTTTCCCGAGCGTTGTATAGCATCCTCTCATTCAGAGCAACGTCCTCTTACATCCCAGGCTCTCTAATACTTTCTTCTCAGAATTTTCTACAGTATTAATTCCTTCACGCAATACACTTTCCCATTTCTCTGCATTTCCAGAACATGATATTGAGGAGTTCATTATGACTCCTTGTGTGACTTTCATTTGATATCTGCACAATCATGCCATAAAAGGATACTTACTTTCTTATAAAGCAGTTATTTAATATATTCTACTTATTCCTATGGCCCAGGAGAAACAAGTCTATTTGAAATTGGGCAAATTCCATGAAAGAAAATTAATATTTAGGACTAATTTTAAGACTGGGTAATTTAAAAAAATAAGAAGAGATACAGAAGATTCAGAATTTTATAGTTTGGGCTGCATGCAGCTAAACAGGATCTGTTGAGTTTTCTTTTCACATATTTGGAGGTCTTGGAGAAGGGAAGACACTGTGTGAAGGATTATAATAGGATTTAATTCCTCATATATTGAGAGCTCTTTGCTCTTTTCCTCTCTCTCTCTCTCTCTCTCTCTCTCTCTCTCTCTCTCTCTCTGTCTCTCTCTGTCTCTGTGTTTGTGTGTGTGTGTGTGTTTCACCCGACAGAACATTTAGAAGAACTTTTTTTTCTACCACTAGGGAAAAGAGAAATAGTTTTGCTTTATAAAAAAATTTAAACCAAAAGTTAATATTAGTATAGACAGTAATTTTTAGATTACTTTTTATGGAAACTACATGGGCTTAGTTTACAAATCAGATACTTAGCTTTTACATTCTGGTTAGTAGAGATTACATCTATACATAGCCTCTAGTAGGTTAACAGAATTTAATAAGGGAAGACAATAGCTATAAAAAAGTGTCTGAAATGCTATATTTTTATAGTGAATCGAAACCACTAGCAAACAGATACCAAAATATATCAGAAAGTAGATCAACTTGATAATCCAATGTCAGTATCCATAGCAACATATAGGGAAAATTGCTATCTTCATAGATGAGAATGGAATCTAGAGTGAAACCTCCACATTATTCCAGTTGAGTTTGTCCCCACAGGCAAGCCAATGTAATGTTTTATAAGCCCTCAGTGTAGCTGATGTGAAAATGATTTTCATATGGTATGAAGGATTTTTTTTATAAAGTACTCTAAGTGTTCAACCTCACTTGCCGTCTGAGCTAAGTAACTTCCAGCCCTGCAACATATTCTCTGTATTTTTCATTTTTCTGCTGTTACTTCCACAAATTGTTTTTCTCACACCAATGTTACAGATTTATTGTTCATGAGGAGCATTTTTACATTACTCCCTCCAGTTCTCTCACATCCTCAAGGAACCCTACTATCCAAGCAAGGTAGCTACAGTGATTTAACAACCATATAAACTATCCAACTCTCCTTGTCCTGCCCACATAAGTCAGTTACATTATGAAGTCTTTAATCCAACAAATTTTAACTACTATACATGACCCTTCCACTCTTTTTCCCCCACAGGTAATGTCTACATTTATTTTATACCAAAAAAGTTATGTGCAACAAATAAACATTCTTACATATTTACATCTGTTTTTATTTACCAGTTAGCAAAATGGTATCCTAAATCTCTGATGAAGACTATTTCTATCTATATTAAAGAGGGAATCTTCCCAGTGAACTCCTTTTTATGCGAATGTTTACTCAGGAGGTTTTGAAGCAGGAGTAATATTTTAGATGGAACATACTTCACAGGTCATATACACCTACTATCTAGGCCATGCTCAATACAGCCTCATAACACCTCTCCTGGGCCAGTTAGTTTAAAAGGGGGAGGGTGTGTTTGGTCATATTGCCTGGAATCCTACTCTGCTCTTTTGACTCAGCATTCTTACAAAATTAGGATTCATGAATGTACTGAGGAAAATGCTAAAAGGTGGAGAGGGGCGGGTGTACTGACGGATGTACACTGGAAGGAAACAGGAGTGGGTGAGGTTCACAGCCCCAGACAGGTTCCTGGGAACCTGCTGACATTTTTCTGACTCTGAAGGTCAGGTCACCCATCACACTTGCCAGTGCCCATCAGAATCAACTGGTGGTACCAGCTGGGACCTAGCAAGGAACTGCTGAGCAGTCTCTGTGGTTTGAACTTTGTCTTTTCTAGAGACAAAGTCTCAAAATAGCCCAGACTGCTCTTGAACTTCTGGTCTTCCTGCCTGTACTCCTCAAGTACTTGGATTACAGGCATGTGTTTCCATGCCTGGCTACACTTTTGGTCTTTTGAATATAATTATAAATAAAAGAAAACAAAAAAGCAACAATATTAATTTTATTGTCCTGTATCTTACCTCACAGGTACAAGGATCTTTTGTACCAAACGAAATACTTTCCTACATACATGGGTGTTTTGCCTGCATGTATGTCTACACACCATATGCATGCAGTGCCCTCAGGGGCCAGGAGAGGGTGTCAGGTCCCCAGGAACTGGAGTTGCAAACAAAGGTTGTTAAACAGACATGTGGGTGGTTGGAGCCAAACCTGGGTCCTCTGCAAGAGTGACAAGTGCTCCTAACTGCTAAGTCACCTCCCTGGGCCCTAAAACTTGTCTCTTTACATGAGAAAAGTCAATGCTTTTCACCATTCCTTATGTATAATGAATTTGAACCACTCATCCTAGCACTTGGGAGGCTAAAGCAGGAGGAATGTCAAGTTTGAAGCCAGCCTGGGCTATGTAGTGTGTTCTAGGATAGCCTAGGCTACAGAGAAAGATCATGTGTCTCTTTAAAAACAAAACAAAACAAAAGCCACAACAGAAGAGGTGGAGAGGCTACATAGATGGAACAAAAATAATTCTTGGCACACAGCTAGTGCAACCAGTTAAACCTGAGTTGTACCAGAAGTTACCCTCCCTGACAGAAACTAGCTGTGGAAAAGGACGAAGGGAAATCCCACAAGTCAAGCACAGGCCCTGGAGCACACCTAGCCAGAACTTCTCTTACTCCCTCAAATATTGTCGCTACGAAATGAGAGGCTTCCTTTGTTAGGATCACTTCAAACCCATGAAGCACAGAATTACTGTAAGAGTCATTTTCCCCCTAGTCTGCCCCTCTGTATTTCCTGTAAGCCAACTAGCAGTGTTTATTATTATTCTGTGGGTAGCTTTTTGAGCTAGGGTTTCACTATATAACCCTGGCTGTCCTGGAGCTATCTAGAACAGGGCAGCCTAGAACTCAGAGATCCTCCTGCCTCTGCTCCCCAAGTGCTGGGCCGCCAGCCAAGTGTGTGTCACCAGGTCCGGCCAAACCCTGCTTCTTCAGTGTTTAAATACTCAATCTGAAACGGTCAGAACAATATTAGCAGTTTTATAACACAGTGTTTACTCCCCCACTCCACTAAGTTTAATAGAAGGTACAGAGAGAAGCCTGAATTCCCTCAGGGCAAAACTACCAAATAAAACACAACAGGCTCGCTTACAGAGAACATATATTTTAGCAAAAAATAAAAATAAATAAATAAATAAATAAATAAATAAATAAATAAATAAATAAAAAAGATAGGGTCTCCTGTAGCTAATGCTGGTCTCTATTTTGCTTTGTAGTCAAGGATGACCTTGAATTCCTGATCCTCCTGCATCTAAATCCCAAGTGACAGGACCACAGGCAAGCAAGAGCACACTGGTGGGCAAATGCTGTTTTTGCAACAGCACCTGTTAACTCTCAGTGAGAAAGGGGTATTCATTCTATTAAGTCACAGGAATGTAGCAAACAAACAAACAAACAAACAAACAAACAATGATGGTGGTAATCCTTTAGGAAAGCAAAGGGAAACCTCGAAGGGTTTGGTGGATGGAACCCTCGCACATTTTGAGTAAGGGTTGGAGATACCTGTAATGTCAAGACAAGCTTTAAAGCCACTCTGCTGAGTGACAAAAGGCAGAACAGGTCATTTGGGATTGGGACCCAAGGGACATGTCTAGCAGAGCCTTGATATGTAAGTAGCAGAAGTCAGCTATTAGCCATTCCACTGCCTTGGAAGACCTGGACACAGGGCTATGAATGACCTCACTGTACAGTTCTCCAAAGAGGACTTGGTTTACCATAAATATCATTCAGTACTTTCTAGATGTCCTTTAACTACTTCAGATGACAACAACAATGCGTACACAGTAAGACAGTCACGGAAATGTTCACATTCATGGGGAAACACCTTTGATGAAATCGGAATTGAGCTGCCTTTTAAGACACTGGTCAGAACCTCCTAAGTAAGAGGGCTTTACAATTCCTATTTTATACCTGTCCCAGCCAGAAATCCTATGGTACATCAGTGACGACTGAAGGTCTTAAACCGCCCCACAAATGCGGTCTCAGAATTTGCTGTCTAGTTTCCTATTTTTAACATATTAACCAAATCATAAACAAAAACACTGCCACTTTTCAAACCGAGGAATACAATGGCCGCACAGACCCTTCTGGTAGAATGTAAGTGCTCTGCTTCGCCGTAAGGAAGGAAAGGAGGGATACTTCTGCCCCAGTTCAACACACAGAATAATTTGGTTTGAGATTTAAGACAGAAGGCACTTTTAACATCTCCTTTAAGATGCTAACCAGAGAAACACAGTCGCTATGCCACCAGGGTTTATTCAGATCACCTCTGGGTTTCTTCTCACTGCTTCTGTGTGGCTACCGAAGTGGGACAAAGTTTCCACATTTCTCTTCCAGATCTTTCTACGTGTTGTGTTTCTTCTGAGTCAGCAAACGGTTCCTCACAACAGCCCTAAGGTTTACAAATTCAGTATGTGATTCTGAAACACTTACTGACAATCCTTAGTGCAAGAAGAAAGGACAAGGGGAAACACTCTGGACTGACCTCAGAGCATTTGACTTGTGTCTGTTTTAGTCTAATACTGCTGAGCTCACTGGCACCGGAAGCGAGGGAACACACCTGTACTGAGCTCAGCTACTCTATAAGAGGCTTTGCCCAGAAAGGCCATAGTGGTTTCGGTTTTTCTCCAAAGACTACATCCACTTCCTACGGTCAAGTGTCCTGAGAACCTTGGAATTAAAAGGTCTAGTCACCTGACATCCTGTAAAGTCCGGATCCATCCAGTTTTGACTAGTCAAGCTTGACTTGGATGTTCAGACTTAGTTTCTTCCTCTCAGAGTAGGAGATGGAAGGGAACCAACCACCCTCCTGTTTCTTCTGTCAACACTGCACCAGGGCTGTCAGCACGTTTCCCAAGATGTTCTATCTGCATCTACTCCCTCCACTGTTTATCAGTCCCGGTGAGCAGACAGTCCCTCGCTACTCTTCAACTAAACTGTACAGTGAGTTCTGCAGGGGTGGATCCAATGTTTCTACCTTTATTTACAAATATCACACTAATGAACTCTAATTGAATCTACAGGTTTAAATCCATCGGCTAAAAACATATTACCTATTGTAAACATGGCAATATTTAATACAATATCTATTCTAAAATATTTTCATGTTCATGATCACATTTTGTTATAGTTATACCTGAAATTGAATTTATACACATTAAAGAATTACTAGCAATGGCTGCTCACTTTACGGTTGAGGACCGGGGGCTAGGGCTACATTTTATTATCTCAGAGACATCTTCAAGGTAAAGGTAAAGCTTGTCTTTGATTGGCTGGGTGTATCCTTTATTTGTATCCAGATTTAAAATGAAGAGTGACAGAGGAAATAGCTAGGGCTCCTTCTACACTTGATCTTAGCCAAAAGGCCGAGAAGCGATTAGGGCCCCTTTTAATTTACAATATTTAAAAAAAAAATCAGTTTAAGATTCTCAGGGAAAGTGTCTGTTGTGAATTAAAAAAAAACTTGCAAAATAAACTTAATGAAAGAAGTGTTGGAGACAGTTGGGTGGAGATCCCTGGCTGTCAGTCTTTTAGGCTGCAGCTGTCGCTTCCCCAGACCTCATTCAAGTAAACCAGTCGTTTGTAGTCGATGAGGAGGAGGATGAGGAGGAGACTTGGTGAGGATGATATGAGGTGACACAGATGATGCAAAACTCCTTCAGCACGAAGTACAGAATGTAGGCCAGGTACAAAGATCCCACCACAGACACGATGGAGGAGGTCATGAGGACCAGAGCTGCAACTGCGCTGGCTGTCATGCCAAGTAATAACTGTAGTATACAAAATATAAGTCCAAAGACACTGTTTGGCTGGTTTAATACACCATCTTTTCCCAAAAATGGAACCCAAAAGACCAAATCCTCGACCCCATCTGGAGGCCAGGGCGGCGGAGCACTTCACCCAGGGCCCCAGGTCTCCAGGTCGCAGAGGGCCGGGTGCTCCGGGTCCCTCTCCTTCGGCTCCACGTGGTAGGCGTAGATGGAGAGCAGGATCCGGGCGGCGCACACTGCATACCGGGCCACCCGGGCCACCGCGGCACCGACACTCTCAGCAGGACTGGCGCCGCCATCTTTCCCGCTCCGCCGCGGCCGCAGCGGCCGCCTCCCTCCGCCTCCACCTCAGACGCCGCGGCCCTCCGGTCCGGACCCGACCCAGCCCCCGCCGCTGCCTCTGCCGCCACCGCCACAGCCTCCGCCCGACCCTGCCACTTTTAAACCATGGCTGAAGTAGTGATCCTAAGGAACCAGTCTTAAATAAAGGTTTGATTATGCTAGGCAGTAAATATACTTTAACAAATTTTGAAGACTCCAGTGCAAATGACATATTTCAGCAGGGACTTGAAACCTGTCTGTAAACAAGAAATAATTAAGGTTGTTTCTCTGGGACAGACTATGCCAGCTTAGAACATGGACATTTTTTAGAACCACTCTTATATGCCAACCAAGATAAGTTCATATTGGACAGTCTTTTTGGTCTCCTGGTCTCTCCTCCATCACATGTGCTATGTGGAACTGAAGTGCTGTAGACAGGATAGAATTCAATTCCTACCACAATTCTTAGTGCTTACACAGGAAGGCAGCAGGGAAGTTTCAAATAAAACTTAAACTTGATATTTGTGATTAGATTTTTAACATTTTTTACAAAATTATCAACACCAAATCATATGTCTTAGAGGTGGAAAAATGTACCCCTAAAATATTAATATATTTAACATATGGGTAAAGTCACACACGTATGAAATAGAATGTGTTTTGCGAAGCACAGACAGCTCCAAATGTAAGCTTCTTACAGGTGGAAAAATTCAAATGTTTAATATTTTTCAATCTTAAAGCAATATCATGTGGGTTAAGAAGTTGATATGAGCCTACTTCCAAGGTACCCAGCCTCTCCCAGCTAAGCAGCTGCCCTGAGACTTCCTAAAGTACGCACAGATTATTTGTTTTCGATTGCTCTTCCACCCACCAAATTTGATTACAAATTATCGAATCTGCTTCTTGAGCTGATTCTTCTCTCTAACTACTCTAAATATTCACCTCTCCTCCTCTATGTGAAATGTGTCTCCGGCTCTTGGAGCCTGCCTTGCCTTCTGGGCACTCATCATATCTCTCCCAGTCTTTCTGACTCCTGGAGCTTGGTACATTCTCCTACAGCATCTGTCACCTCATGATTTTGCTCCATGTTTCTGGTCTTCTGTGAGCCCCCAGCTCCTTTCTACTAAAACACTTACTTTTCCCCCTTTACACTGCGACCTTTGTCTCTCACAGCTCCTTGCCTCCTATGAATTGCTAGCTATACTCTGTAGCATTTCTATGCCATGTCAGCCCTCTACAATATTAATATTGAAATCTTCCCTGGGGCAGAGTTCCTACCTATGACCCTGATCTCTGTCTCTCAGATCCGTCTTGGAGCTTATAGGAACTCTTCCTCTGGCAGAGTTTGTTTTGAGACCTGCCCATTGTTACTCCTAGAACTCAGAGATTTTACCAAAACTCTGCCATCCTACTGACTTGACCTCTGTATAGCTCAATTGATGGCCAAAATGTGGCACAATTGATTTTCAAATTTTATTATATGGTAACAACTGCCACTTCACAAATGGTCCCCAAACCTCTTTTTTTTTTTTTAAAGATTTATTTATCTATTTTGTGTATGTGAGTACACTGTCTCTGTCTTCAAACACACTAGAAGAAGGCATCAGATTCCATTACAGATGGTTGTGAGCCACCATGTGGTTGCTGGGAATTGAACTCAGGACCTCTGGAAGAGCAGTCAGTGCTCTTAACCACTGAGCCATCTCTCCAGCCCAAAATCATGTATTTATTTATAGATAAGAACACTGTAGCTGTCTTAAGAGGACATCAGATCTCGTTACAGATGGTTGTGAGCCACCATGTGGTTGCTGGGATTTGAACTCAGGATCTCTGGAAGAACAGTCAATGTTCTTAGCCACTGAGCCATCTCTCCAGTCCAGGTCCCCAAACCTCTTATATCTAAACTTTCACTGTTATATACTTCCAAACGTGTCTTATCCCTAACATTTTTCTACTTTCTACTCTTAAAAAACCTTTAATCTATACATCTTTTCTGCTGTCAAAAAAAAAAAAAAACTCTTAAGATTATGCTATAAACTATGTCAGAATTTGTAAGTTCATTGGATATGGTTAAAGACCTGTAACAAAATTTATCTTAAAACTTACAACAAAAGCTTCTAGATAAGAATCTGTGCATAGATAAGCTTAATTTGCTAAAACTTACTTTATATGTGATTCAACTCATATGTAGGATATAATGTATATGTAACTTGGATTCAACTCTTATTTAGGAAAATAGATGGTTTTAAATGGAAACCATGTGCTTTGCCTCCATCTTGCCTGATGACCTCATCTTCATGTAAACAAACTGTGGCTGGTAGCCATCTTTACTAAGGTTAATAAAAGGGCACATTCCATAAAACTTCACCACAACCTTCATTAAGATGATCACATAGTACAAAACAGTTAACCCAATAATAATAATAACATCTTTAGTGCTACTTGGCCCTCTGCTTATCATTGTATCTTCATTTTTAGACCAAAGAGGGAACACCAGGTTGCCAAAATACTTTAAATTAACATGGATTTTTTGTACGATAAATTCCTAAGTTTATACAGACTTTAAAAAGCAGACTTAGAGATTTACATCTATTCCTTATGTGTTTGCAAACTGATCAACACCAAGAGTAAAGAAAAAAATCTTTAGGTAAGAAACAACATATATTTGATGAAGTATGTTTGTTTAATGTTTATAAATTACTAATTTTATAATGACTACTCAGGTAAACATAAACCAGATTAGAGATGTATGTCTCATCACTTACGTCTTCACTAACTGTGTTGAAAAACAAGCTTTTAGAAAATTTAAATAAAGAACAACATTTGTTTTAATAAATAAGGTTTATAAATTGCTAAAGTCTACTCAAGTTTGCACTAACGGACAGGAGGATATTTACCTAACCTCTTTGCCTTTGCTAACTCTGTTAAGCTTTAGCTATTTGAATAAACTAAATTATACAAGAAAATGTGATATTCTATATCGGTACACTTGACAGGATCTGAAAAGTAAGGTTCCAGTTTCTATGTGAACTGGATTTATTGTTAGTCAAGTTCCCAGTTTCTCTATGCATGCTTAAAATTTTTATTTTAATGCAAAAGAAAATCTTCAATTCAATTCATTAAGGCTCAAACATATCAGAAATAAGACCAAAATTCTAATCTTAGAAAAAGCTACTAACTTGTAAACTATTCAAGAAAATTAAGACATGCAGGTCAATGCACAGTCATTCTATAAAGGACAAAATCTCTAATGTGTTCAAAACTGAGGTCATAGTCAGGCTAACAACAAATGTAATTAAGTTAGTGACAAACTTTGTTCAGACTTCTGTATGTGTTTTCAAGGTTAAGCCTAAAGCGAGTAACTAAAATCAATTGAATCTGTGATTGTTAAACTATTCTCATAGTCACAAGCTGAACAGTTTGAGTTTCCTTAGGTTCTCTTCTAAGGATAGATTTAAAAATTCATTTAATTGTGCTGAAAACACCTCTATCCGATATATTCAACCATCTGTTTAGAGGAAACAGTATCCATGCTTTTCACCCAAAGGCATAGCTTTTGCTAGGACTTGAAGACATGAGTCTACTGCTCTTTCTTTCTTTCTTTGTTTCTTTGTTTCTTTGTTTGTTTGTTTGTTTCTTTCTTTCTTTTTTAATTTTTTTGTTATTTATTTTATTTATTTACATTTCCTATGCTGTTCCCCTTCTCGATTTCACCTCTGCAAATACCCATCTCCCTTCCACCCTTTTTCTATACGTGTGCTTCCCAACCCACAAACCCACTCCTGCCTCACTATGCTGGAGCAAGGAGCCTCCACAAGAACAAGAGCCTGCCTTTCCACTTATGCCAGATAAGGCATCCTCTGCCACATAGACAGCTGGAGCAATGGTTCTCTCAGTGTGTAGTCTTTGGTTGGTGGTTTAGTTCCTGGGAGCTCTGGGATGTCCAGTTAGTTGATATTGTTATCTTCCTATAGGATTGGCATTCCCTTCATCTCCTTCAGTCCTTCCCCTAACTCTTCCATTGTGGCCTGCATGCTCAATCAAATGGATGGCTGCTAGCATCCACCTCTGTATTGGTCAGGTGCTGGCAGAGTCTCTCAGGATTCAGCTATGCCAGGCACCTATCGCAAGTACTTCTTGGCATCAGAAATAGTGTCTGGGTTTGGTGTCTGCAAATTAAATGAATCTTCTTGTAGAGCAGTTTCTGTATAGCCTTTCCTTCAGTCTCTGCTCCACTGTTTGTCCCCGTGTTTCCTTTAGACAGGAACAATTCTAGGTTAATATTTTTAAGATGGCTGGGTGGCCCCATACCTCAAGTGGAGGTCATGCCTACCCACTGAATATTGTCTCTACAAATTCTTTTTTTTTTCATCTTCATTAACTCGTGTATTTCTTATTTACATTTCTTTTTTTCCCCATCTTTATTAACTTGGGTATTTCTTATTTACATTTTGATTGTTGTTCCCTTTCCCGGATTCAGGGCCAACATCCCCCTAACCTTTTCCCCTCCCCTTCTATATGGGTGTTCCCCTCTCCATCCTCCCCCCCATTACCGCCCTCCCCCAAACAATCACGTTTACTGGAGGTGCAGTCTTGGCAGAGCCAAGGGCTTCCCCTTCCACTGGTGCTCTTACTAGGCTATTAATTGCTATCTATGAGGTTGGAGCCCAGGGTCAGTCCATGTATAGTCTTTGGGTAGTGGCTTAGTCCCTGGAAGCTCTGGTTGGTTGGCATTGTTTTTCATATGGGGTCTCAAGCCCCTTCAAGCTCTTTTGGTCCTTTCTCTGATTCCTTCAACGGGGGTGCCGTTCTCAGTTCAGTGGTTTAAGATGGCATTCGCCTATGTATTTGCTGTATTCTGGCTGTGTCTCTCAGGAAAGATCTACATCCGGTTCCTGTCAGCTTGCACTTCTTCGCTTCATCCATCTTATCTAGTTTGGTGGCTGTATATGTATGGGTCACATGTGGGGCAGGCTCTGAATGGGTGTTCCTTCTGCCTCTGTTCTAAACTTAGCCCCCCTATTCCCTCCCAAGAGTATTCTTGTTCTCCATTTAAAGAAGTGAAGCATTTGCATTTTGGTCATCCTTCTTGAGTTTCATGTGTTCTGTGCATCTAGGGTAATTCAAGCATTTGGGCTAATATCCACTTATCAATGAGTGCATGCATACCACGTGTGTTTTTCTGTGATTGGGTTACCTCACTCTGGATGATATTTTCCAGTTCCATCCATTTGCCTATAAATTTCATAAAGTCGTTGTATTTGGTAGCTGATATTGATGTTTCTACAATGTGAATTTCAGTACAGATTACTAACACTGGTAATATAAATATACCCAAAGCTTTTATCTTTTTTCTAAACTCAAAATCATTCATAAAAAATTCATAAAAAATGTGTTGTGATTTTTTTGTATCCATCTGTCACGGGTCACAAGACGGCTCATTTTAAATAGGGAAGGAGAACTTGGGCAAGGTTAGGTACTTCAGCCACAGAGATAGAGAGATTTAGAAGAGGGAACTATGGGCTGAAAAGTGCTAGGAGTAGCCACAGGTATTGAATGAGACTTGTCTTTGGTTTCTTTGAGACCTGATGTGGACCAGGTATTTTACAAAATGTCTCTCTAGCCTACCTTCTCTTTGATGTTTTCTAATGGTAAAATGGGGCTCTCAATTTGGGGTTCAAATATAGAAGAAACTATAAGTATTGTAACACACCCCACACATGAAGTAATGGTATCAATGCAACTTAGCTTATCCAGCATCTCCATATCAGAATCAACCATTGCTCCTACCTCCATACTATGAATTTCAGCAGATATTTACTAGAAAAGGACATTTCTTAAGGTACACAACTTTAAAAGAAAGAATAATACAGAAATAAATAATCTGGGATTTTTCTGTTGTGCAAGTTGTTATTATACATTACTTTTATGGCTTTATTGATGTAATTTGACAAAAATACACTTATATTGTACAAAGTATGTATATTATATTGTGAAATGATTAAACAGATTAATGAGCATGATTATCACATTTGTTTACTCTTTGGTTCTACCATTTCTCTGTGTAAATACAAACTCATTTATTTTAGATTTTAGCTTATCATCCAAAGTGATCTCATTTTCCAGCTGAAAATCATTGTCTCTGTCTCTGTCTCTGTCTCTGTCTCTGTCTCTGTCTCTGTCTCTGTCTCTCTCTCTCTCTCTCTCTCTTTGCATAGTGAACTCCTTTAGTGTGCTGTTGTATCTTCAACATGTGTTTCACAGTTTTCTTTGTTTTGTATTATGTTCTGTTTCCTTAGTTTCCAACCTTGAGGAAAGTTAAAGAACAATCTTTCTTACCCCAGAATTAAATTAGCCATTTCTTTATGAACAAATTTTCTTTACTGGTTAACATTTTAAGACATGAGGATCTGGGTATGAAGTGTCTTCCTTCATGTACATAAGTGTATGTATGATGAAACCTCAAGTTAAGCCTGTCCATCAAAAGTATCAAATGAACTAAAAATGCTCAAAATGAGGGGGGAAAACTAATAACTATGTGAGAAGGTGCTCCACATCCTTAGCCTTAACATAAATGCAGATTAAAATCATAAAAGTTTCACCTCACATCTGCTAGAATGGTTAAGTGGAAGAAAACAAGCAATTTAAAAACCCACCATGTCCTACAGATGTCCCTTACCCTTCCTTATCCCACCTTACCCATGCCTAAGTCTGATTTCCACTCTCTCTTCCTTGTTTTCTCTACACCTAAACCCTTCTACCCTACTTTTCTCCTCATTCCTTCTCTCAACCAGTTTTCTCCTCTCAGCCACCTCTTATAACTATTTTATGTTTCCTTCTGAGAAAATTTCAAGCAACCTCCCCTAAGCTTTCCTTGCTATTTGGTTTCTTTGGTTCTGTGGATTCTAGCTTGGTTATCCTATACTTTATGGGTAACATCCACTTATCTGTGAATACATACCATGCATATCCTTTTTGGTCTGGGTTACCTCATTCAGGATGATATTTTCTAGTTGCATCCATTTACCTTGCGTATTCATCATGTCCTTATTTTTTAATAGCTGAGTAGTATTCCATAATGTAAAAGAACCACATTTTCTTTTCCCAACTTCAGTTGAGGGGCAACTGGCTTGTTTTCAGTCTTAGAGACCTGAGATGGGGGAAAAAGTAGTCCCCTTGGAGTCTATAGGGGGCGACTGTAGTGGTAACACCTAATTGTGGGAATAGCAACACCTAGGAGTGGGAATGTGGTGCTTGAAGTGGCCACCACCAGTAGTCAGGCAGAATTCAGTGAAAGGAAAAGGACAGCAACTTATCCACAAAAACCTTCCACCAAAATACAAGGTGTGCAAGGACAAAGGTGATGTCCAGCCAGTTACTGGCCTAACTTGATCCCGAACCAGTTGTGGATTGCCCTGGAGCTGTTTGTATTTTGATGCTAATTCCAGTTCTGCAAGAAAGGCTGCCTAATCAAATACTCAGGACTCAGGTGACTTCATCAGAACCTTCTCTCCATTTTAACTTGTGAAATAAAGGCAGGAACCCATGATTGGGGAGGAGAAGGGGAGATGAAGCAGAAGAGTTGGGGGAGAGAGAGAGAGAAAGAGAGAGAGAGAGAGAGAGAGAGAGAGAGAGAGAGAGAGAGAGAGAGAGAGAAAGAGAGGAGGGGGTTGCCCGGAAAGGAAGAGGTGGAGGGAAGATGGAGCACATGGCCTAAAGAAACCACAAGTTTTAAGGGATCTCATAGTAGCCAGGGGAATAGTACCCTGTAGTGGTAAATCTGCCCAATCTAGGCATGAGCTTGTATTCCTACTTGTGCTGGAGAGGTTACTGCAACACAATTCCATGGGTAAGATCCAGTCCCTGACATTTTTTTTTTCGGAGCTGGGGACCGAACCCAGGGCCTCAAGCTTGCTAGGCAAGCGCTCTACCACTGAGCTAAATTCCCAACCCTCAGTCCCTGACATTCTTAATGCTTATGCTTGAAAACAGGAGCCTAGCATAACTGTCCTCTGAAAGACTCCACTTTTCAATGGAAACAGATTGAGAGACTGACAGCCAAACTTCAGATGGGGCTTGGGGAGTGTTTTGGAAGAATTCAGAGAAAGATAAAGGGACCAAAGAGGATAGGGACTCTACAAGAAGACCGACAAAGTCAAGGTACCTGAACTTTTGAGGGCTCTCAGAAACTAAACCAACAATCAAAGAGTGAGCATAGTATGGACCTAGGCATACCCCCTCCACATTTGTAGCAGATGTGTACATCCTGGTCTTCATGAGGGTCCCCCCCAATAACTGGAGCAGGGGCTGTCCCTGAATCTGTAGCCTGCCTGTGGATCACATTTCCCTAACTGCACTGCCTTTTCTGGCCTCAATGGGAGAGGATTGCCTAGTCCTGCAGTGACTTGATGTGCCAGGATGGTGTGATACCCACAAATATGGGGGATATGGGGGAGGTCATATGGAAATTGGAAATTGGCAGGAGATGGGGGCTGTGATAAATAAATAAATAAATAAATAAATAAATAAATAAAGTAATGAAAAAGAAAAGAAAATCCCAATATGTTAGTGAGAAAGTAAGAACCATGGATATGCTGCTGGTAGGAGCACAAACCAGTGAAGCTGCTATGGAAGCACATGGAGACTTCAAGAAACTAATCACAGAAGCCTCATATGATCTAACCATATCTTTCTTTGCATTGGCCCACAGGGCAGTCAGTGGAACTTGGGGAGCACCTAGGAGAACATGTGGGACAAGAGACGCCAAAAAGGACGCCAAAATAAGAGTCTGATCAAGGCGAAAATTTTATTTTTTCCCAAGGCTGGATTTATACCATAGCAGGGGTAACAGAAGGAGGGGAAGTGGGAATCATTTATGCAAGCCAAGGATACAGCACTCTTGTGGTCAACTGATGTCAGCAGGATGCTGGTTTCTCAGCAAGATCACAAGTTTGTCATATCACTGGGCATCCTGACCACCAGATTTGTAACAGTCTTCTGCAGCTGGCTGGGGATTTTCCATGAACCCAGTCATACTTAACTCTAACTATACTATTAACAGCAATAATGGAGTGTTTGAAGGGCATCACTCCCAACATTTCTTAACTATAAAGTCATTTAAATCCAAGTCAGCATAGCACAGAGATTTACATTATTGTATTCTGTTCATTGATACACTACTTATAACAAACAAGTCATTGGGTTAGCTTGGGCTTCTTTCATGGGGTCCATAGAAAGGGAAAATGCTGCCTATATTTGTGGCAGAGTATTATTCTGCATAAATACAAATTAAATCATGTAATGAAGGATAAAATGTTTGAGAGCAGGTACTATTTAAGATTTCTTACAGGAGAAATACAGTGCTAGTGAATCCTGATTTTATACTTTCATCTCAGTTCTTGTTTCTGATTGAAAACAGAACGGTAATTTAATTAAATATAAAATATTAATTTGTCCATTGTATTCATTTTACACACCTTATTTTAGCTTTTCCATTACCTTATTTTAGCCAGGTTTATGAGATTGATAATCTAATTTTCTGATAGTTCAGTTGTTGGTTTGCTTTGTGATTCTTTTTATCATTTTGCACAGCTTCAGGGTTGTCTTCTAATTTTTTAATCTCTTTTTATGTATATTTCTGTATATGTGTGTGTTTATGTGTCTGTGTGTGTGTGTATGTGCATTATATGATAACATGCAATTTACCTTGATCAGCTATAGCATGTTGCTATTGTGTGTTAATATTACTATAACAGCTGAAGCTTCTTGAGATGTGGGAAGCTTTGAACAGAAATGCATCTCCATAGCCATGTAAATATTGTTTACTTAGTATAGTAAGTATTTAAGGGTATGCTGTTTAAACTTAACAAAGTCTTGCTTTCAAACTTGCTCCCACTTCTTTCTCTGTGGTCAAGCTACTTTCTTGAAGGAATTAACATTGTTTCTGACCTCCACTGCCTCGGTGAAATAAAAGTTTGGTAGAGGATCATGTAATCTTCTTGTTCAGCTGGAATACTGCTCTGGAAAGTGAGATTTAATGAAGAAGACTGCATAAGTCATGGCAGCCTCCTGCATCTATTCCCACCATGTTTAAAAGACTTCTTTGTCCCTTAGAAGGAATCTTCTCAGCTTTTTAGAATGAAATCCTCTGCAGTTGTGCAGCGTTGCCTCTGACTGTGGGTTTCAGAAATGTCTCTTCATACTTCTATATGCTTAACTTTCAATGCCACTTGTTGATTACAAAGCAATTGTTTATAACTGCACATAGGCTTTTGTACTAGGTGCCCAGATCATGGCTATGTGTTTGGATATATGATTCTCACTCCAGATGCTGATGATACTGTTTTCTCTGTACCTTCAATTGTCTGAAAGACTTAGAAAAACCTACTAATTTTCTGTTTGTCAACATTTATTTTGTGGCCATAGTGTATAGAGGTGGTGAATAACTTTACATAATGACTCAGAAACTAGAAGCCTCGAGTTATGAATTATTTCTAAATAATCTACCATATCGGGACTTGGAAGAAATTTATCATTTGTGTTTTTTCTACCAAAACCAAAGTAGTAGAACATTTGAAGAAATTACCATTTATATAACAATAAAGTACCCAAACAGAGTGGATATAGTCTTAATGCCAAGGTGGGAAATATGGATATTTTAAATACTATAATATAATCACAAATCATAATCTTTTAACTCAAGGGCACTGCAATTAGATAAGCAGAAAGCAAAGAGCTCCTTTATTCAATCAATTATGTGATTATTTATCTTCATTGCTACCCTGAAAGTGTTAGAAGCAATTGAGTAATCAGAACATACCTCTGGCTGTGTCTGAGATCTATTTATACAGAATTAACTGTGGATGTTAGCATGATCGCTTAGTGTTGAGACCAAGAAGAGATAGGAAAAAGTGAGCAGAATGCAGGCATTCTCCCCTTTTCTGCCTTTTGGTCCTCCAAGATATAAATATCTTATTCAACCACATGCTCTTCTGTCTATAATATGTCTTGTATGAATACATGGGGCCAAATGACCACCGAAAAAACTCTGGAATCATGATTCAGATTAAATGTTCTTTGCTTTGTATCAGATAATAAATGCAAAATTTGATATCAGATTTATTTGATCCTTACTGTAAATAATCTTAATCCCACACCTCTTAATTTTTTGAACTGGATGTTAGAAGAGTTTGGGCTCATGTATTAGAGAAACCTCAACATTTGGCAAACAAGTTAATAGGTATCTTTGCTATGGGATCAGAGTACCAGTGGGTACGCAAAGGAAAGAGAAGGTCTCCTAGAGCTTCAAACGAAACAATGACTCTGCTGAGAATTGGGCCATTCACATCACATTCCAACAAAGAATTTGTCTGCATTTTATCTGTGTCTTGAAGTTCATGAGAAGGAGAGTTAAAGAGTGTTGAGTTAAATAATTTAGCAAAGAAAATGGTAGTTACTGGCTGCTTTTATTGAGGTCTTTAAAAAGGAACTAGGAACAAAAAGCAGAGCAGAAAGCTTGAAACTGTTGTGCAGTCTCAATAGTAAAGAGCTGCGCTTAAATTTATGGACACAGTATTATGGCATCTAAGAAGAATTGCACAATCCAAGAGAAGTAAGCATTCTATGCAAAGATAATATGGGAGTGTCCATAAAGTGTCCATTTGGACTTCAGGGTACAAAATCCCAAACTTGTATGAAATTCTTCTCCTCAAGATGTGTCTGCTGTGGTCTCATCTTTTCTGAAAGCTGGAAAGGAAAAGGTTTTCCTCTCCTTTTCTTTTTGTTCAGATATCCAGATACCCATAGGCCACTGTTGGAGGGGTGACAGGGCCTGGCTTATTCCACAGGATGCTTACAGACCTTGTCAGTGTACATCTGATGCTGGATGTGCCTTAGTGCAAATTAAACAAGTGCAACTTTCAAGATGGATTTCACAAAGATTTCAAAAGCTTTAGTGACCAGGTAAGGCATGACAGGATCAGAGTCCCTGTAGGGTACACTGGCTTTATTTCAATCCCTCTCTCATTTCTGCGCCTCCATTTATTTAAATGTTAGATTATTATACTCAAAGATGTACAGCTAAGTGTTGCTTTGAGTTTCAAAGAAAACTTTATACCGAGGCTTGAACAACTGTCAAGATGCTGACAACTTCTGAATTTGTGTTATATGAACATTACATCATTGAGAAAGAATAACTCTTAAGCAGGGGTAGTAGATGGACAGCTGTATTTTAAAATGACACACTTGGTGGCCAGCTTGACAGATTAAAAAAAACTGATTCTTGCTCATCACTGTTGACCTGACTGTAGAATCACCTAGGAGATTGAGTTTTACTTTGAAAATGTCAATGATAGTGTTTCTAGAGATGATTAACTGAAAGCTTTGGGTCTTCAGTGATCCAGTGACCTCATTACATAGGGTTTATAGCCATATTGATTCAAAGAAGAAATTAAGCAAAAATTCAACACCCACACCCTCTACTTCTTTTCCCTACATGAGATGTTTTCTCTATCATAGATCAAATTCCTGACATTATTCTGTCTAATCTTGGCCTGTAGCATCAAATAACCATGGGTTCATGTCTATATGCCATGAAATACATATCAGTTTTGGTTCCTGGCACTGAATGTGAAATCAAGGGTATTTTGTTCTGACTGTTTAATATTTTTACCATTTTTATGAGGTTCTCCACATCTAAAACTTCATGGAAGAGAAAAATTCTTATTTGCCTTCCTAGCACAGTCTGACATTCATCCAAAGTATTATTGATCATCAGACAGATGCCAAGTACCCACTAACCACTGAAAACACAGCAGTGAGAATGCCAGAGTTTATTTGTTTGCTTTTGTTCATTATGTTTTTTAACTAGGAGCCTTAATGACTTCCCAGAATATCAACTTAAAAGAAACATATTTTCATAAGCATGTGTGTGAAGTAAGGATAAAATAATGCATATTCCCCACCTTTCATTTCTCATCTCTCTGTGATTTACATATGAATATATCATGAATCAGATATTTTTAGCACAGATACCTTTCTACTTAGCTGTGCTCCATTCTTGAAATTCAAAGGAGGCACAATAAAAGCATTTCTGGAAGAGGCATCTACTGCAGTTCAAATGGCATTTAATTGACGATTAAAAGTAAAATAGACCTGGGCTAGAGTGGCAATTCCTTTAAGCCCTGCATTCAGGAGGCAGAGGCAGAGGCAGGCAGATCCCTATGAGTTCAAGACCACCTTGGTCAACAAAGAGAGTGGTTCCAGGACAGCCAGAACCCAGAGAGATACCCCATCTTCAAAACAAAACAAAAAAAGTGAACGGGGAGACATCCTGAGGCTGCAGGAAAGACTGCCACCTCTGCACACCCTGGCCCATATCCCTGGTCCAAGGGGAAACTGCACAGTGCCTCTGGACACAGGGATAGAGGAACAGACAGCTGCTGTTACCTGCGAATCTGGTCTTCGCCCAGGACCGAACTGAACCTGCCAAACAGCTCCCAGCACCCAAATCCTGAGGGGGAGAGAGCGGGACCCTCAGAACTGTGGATACTTCTGAGAAGTCAGAGGAGAATACCCTCTGCCAACAGTCAAGACCCAAGAGGAAATAGCATAGTGCCAACAGTGTCCTTGGAGTACAAGGACCTACATAAGCAATCGGGGGCAGGACCCTTTGATTCCTGCCTGGCCTAGAGCTAGAAGATAGTCTCCAGGAGTGCCTACACAACTGAAATAAGAGCACCTGAGCTCAGGAAAGGCTGAAAGAAAACAGGACAACAGTTCTACAGAAATGCTGATGCAGAGGCCTACAGCAGGGTCAAGTCATACTCAGAAACAGCAAGACAAACAAACACCACAGACAACTCAAAGGCTAGAGGCAGGTGCAGAAACATAAGCAACAGAAACCAAGACAAATTGGCATCATCAGAGCCCAGTTCTCCCACCAAAGCAAACAATGAATATCCAAACACACCAGAAAAGCAAGGTCTACATTTAAATAACACTTGATCATGATGATGGAGGACTTTAAGAAAGACAGAAAAAACTCCCTTAGAAGAATGTAGGAAAACACAAGTAAACAAGTAGAAGCCCTTAGAGAGGAAACACAAAACTCCCTGACAGGATTACAGGAAAACACAAACAAACAGGTGAACGAATTCAAAATGAAAATAGAAACAATAAAGAAAGCACAAAGGCAGACAACCCTGGATATAGAAAACCAAAGGAAGAGACAAGGAGTCGTAGATACAAGCATCAGCAATAGAATATAAGAGATAAAACAGAGAAACTCAGGGGCAGAAGATACCATAGAAAACATCGACACAACTGTCAAAGATAATGTAAAACTCAAACAGTTCCTAAACAAAGACATCCAGGAAATGCAGGACACAGTGAGAAGATCAAACCTAAGGATAATAGGTATAGAAGAAAGTGAAGACTCCCAGCTCAAAGGACCAGTAAATATCTTCAACAAAATTATAGAAGAAAACTGCCCTAACCTAAAGAAAAGATGCAAATAAACATACAAGAAGCCTACAGAACTCCAAGTAGATTGGACCAGAAAAGAAACTCCTCCCATCACATCATAGTCAAAACACCAAATGCACAAAACAAAGAAAGAATATTAAAAGCAGTAAGGGAAAAATGTCAAGTAACATATAAAGGCAGAACTATAAGAATTACACCAGACTTCTCACAAGAGACTATGAAAGCCAGAAGATCCTGGACAGATGTCATAAAGACCCTAAGAGAACATAAATGCCAGCCCAGGCTACTATATCCAGCAAATTTTCAATTAACACAGATGGAGAAACCAAGATATTCCATGACAAAACAAAATTTATGCAATATCTTTCTATAAATCCAGCCCTACAAAGGATAATAGATGGAAAACTCCAACACAAGGAGAGAAACTACAGCATACAGAAAACAACTATATAATTTCCTTGCAATGAAACCAAAAGAGAGACACACAAACATAATTCTACCTCCAAAAATAAAAATAAGAGGAAGCAACAATCACTATTCCTTATTATCTCTCAAGATCAACAGACTCAATTCCCCAATAAAAAGACATAGACTAACAGACTGGATGCATAAAGAGGACCCAGCTTTCCCACATGCTTGAAATACAGCTCAGAGACAAAGACAGACACTACTTCAGAGTAAATGGCTGGAAAAAAACTTTCCAAGCAAATGGCCCGAAAAAACAAGCTGGAGTTGCCGTCCTAATATCAAATAGAAGTGACTTTCAACCAAAAGTGATTAAAAAAGATAAGGAAGGACACTTCATACCTATTAAAGGTAAAATCCACCAAGATGAATTCTCAATCCTAAATATCTATGCTCCAAATGAAAAGGCACCTACTTTCATAAAAGAAATCTTACTAAAGCTCAAAGCACACATTGTATCTCACACAGTAATAGTAGGAGATTTCAAAACACCACTCTCCACACTGGACAGATCATGGAAACAGAAATTAAACAGAGAGGCAGAGAAACTAACAGATGCCATGAATCAAATGGCTTTAACAGATATTTATAGAACATTCCATCCTAAAACAAAAGGATATACCTTCTTCTCAGTACCTCATGGAACCTTCTCCAAAGTTGACCCTATATTCAGTCACAAAACAGGCCTCAACAGATACAGGAAGATAGAAATAATCCCATGCATCCTATCAGACCACCATGCACTAAGACTGGTCTTCAATAACAATATTGACAGAAAGCCCACATATACATGGAAGATGAACAATGCTCTACTCAATGACAACTTCATCAAGGAAGAAATCAAAAAAAAAAAAAAAAGAAATTAAAGACTTCTTAGAATTTAACGAAAACAAAGAAACAACATTCCCAAACTTATAGGACACAATGGAAAATTCATAGCTCTGAGGACCTACAAAAAGAAACAGGAGAGAGCACATGTCAGCAGCATGACAGCACACCTAAAAGCTCTAGAACAAAAAGAAGCAAATACACCCAAGAGAAGTAGAAGGCAGGAAATAATCAAACTCAGAGCTGAAATCAACCAAGTAGAAACAAAAAGGACTATACAAAGAATCAACAAAACTAGAAGCTGGTTTTTTGAGAAAATCAACAAGATAGATAAACCCTTAGCCAGACTAGTCAGAGGTCACAGAGACTGGATCCAAATTAATAAAATCAGAAAAGAAAAGGGAACATAACAACAGAATCTGTAGAAATAAAAAAAAATCATCAGATCCTACTACAAAAGCCTATATTCACAAAACTGGAAAATCTGGAGGAAAAGGACAATTTTCTAGACAGATACCAGGTACCAAAGTTAAATCAGGAAAAAATAAACCATCTAAACAAACCCCATAACTCCTAAAGAAACAGATGCAGTTATTAAAAGTCTCCCAACCAAAAAGAGCCCAGGTCCAGATGGGTTCAGTGGAGAATTCTATCACCTTCATAGAAGACCTCATACAAATACTATCCAAACTATTCCACAAAATTGAAACAGATGGAGCACTACCGAATTCCTTCTATGAAGCCACAATTACTCTTATACCAAAACCACACAAAGACCCAACAAAGAAAGGGAAAATCAGACCAATTTTCCTTATGAATAATGATGCAAAAATATTCAATGAAATTCTTACAAACCGAATCCAAGAATGTAGGGCACCCTCCAGTGGTGAATAACACAACGGTACTGCGCATATGCAGGTTTTGCACCTGGTGTCAGTTGGCTGGTAATATGCTAATGAGGGGGGCGGTACCATGCTGGTGAGGTGATTCGTTCTCCACCAATCCCTGGAGGACAAGTAGTGGGGTGATAGTGGGGTGACCTGTGCCCCACCAATCCCTGAGAGATTATTAGCATACTGTTGTGTATATAAGGCGAGCGAATTTGCCGCTCGTGGTCCCCGTGTCAACAATGAAGGTGTCCTGCAGTAAAGGCTGTTGAGAAGAATCCAACCGTGTTGTGTCTTCCTTGCCGGCCGAGGTGGGCGTGACACAAGAACACATCAAAATGATCATCCATTATGATCAAGTAGACTTCATCCTACAGATGGAGGGATGGTTTAATATATGAAAATCCATCAATGTAATCCACTATATAAACAAACTCAAAGACAATAACCACATGCTCATTTCATTAGATGCTGAGAATGCATTTTACAAAATTCAGCACCCCTTCATTGTAAAAGTTCTGGAATATCTGAAATTCAAGGCCCATATCTAAACAAAGTAAAAGCAATATACAACAAACCAGTAGTGACCATCAAACTAAATGGAGAGAAACTCGAAGCAATCCCACTAAAATCAGGGACTAGACCAGGCTGCCTACACTCTCCCTACTTATTCAATATAGTACTGGAAGTCCTAGCCAGAGCAATCAGACAATGAAAGGAGGTCAAAGGGATAAAAACTGGAAGGGAAGAAATCAAAATATTACTATTTGCAGATGATATGATAGTGTACTTAAGTGACACCAAAAGTTTTACCAGAGAACTACTTAACCTGATAAACAATTTAAGCAAAGTGTCATGGTATAAAATTAACACAAACAAATCCTCTATTCAAAGGATAAACAGGCTAAGAAAGAAATTAAGGAAATGACGCCCTTCACAATAGTGCCAAATAATGTAAAATATCTTGGTGTGACTTTAACCAACCAAATGAAAGATCTGTATGACAAGAACTTCAAGTCTCTGAAGAAAGAAATTGAGGAAGATCTCAGAAGATGGAAAGATCTTCCATGCTCATGGATTGTCAGGGTTAATATAGTAAAGAGGGCCATTTTGCCAAAAGCAATCTACAGAGTCACTGTAATCCCCATCAAAATTTCTACTTAATTCTTTATAGAGATAGAAAGAACAAATTGCAAATTCATTTGTAATAAATAAAAACCCAGGACAGTGAAAACTATACTCAACAATAAAAGAATTTCTGAGGGAATCACCATCCCTGACTTTAAGCAGTATTACAGAGCAACAGTCATAAAAACTGGATGGTATTGGTACAGAGACAGGCAGATAGATCAGTGGAACAGAACTGAAGACCCAGAAATGAACCCACACACCTATAGTCTCTTGATCTTTGATAAAGGAGCTAAAACTATTCAATGGAAGAAAGATAGCATTTTCAACAAATAGTGCTGGTTCAACTGGAGGTCAGCATGTAGAAGAATGCACATCGATCCATTCTTATCACCATGTACAAAGCTTAAGTCCAAGTCGATCAAGAACCTCCACATCAAACTAGATACTCTCAAACTAATAGAAGAAAAAGTGGGAAGGGTCTCAAACACATGTGCACTGGGGAAAATTTCCTGAACAAAACACCCATGGTTCATGCTCTAAGATCAAGAATAGACAAATGGGACCTCATAAAACTTCAAAGGTTTTGTAACACAAAAGACACTGTCATTAGAACAAAACAGCAACCAACAGATTGGGAAAAAAATCTTTACCAATCCTCCATCTGATAGAGGGCTAATATCCAAAATATATAAAGAACTCAAAAAGTTAGACTCCAGAGAGCCAAATAACCCTATTAAGAATTGGGGTACAGAGCTAAACAAAATATTCTCAGCTGAGGATTATTGAATGGCCAAAAAGCACTGAAAGAAATGTTCAACATCCTTAGTCATCAGGGGAATGCAAATCAAAACAATCCTGAGCTTTCACCTCACACCAGTGAGAATGGCTGAGTTAAAAATCTCTGGTGACAGCAGATGCTGGTGAGGATGTGGAGAAAGAGGAACACTCTTTCATTGTTGGTGGGATTGCAAACTGGTACAACCACTCTGGAAATCTGTCTGGAAGTTCCTCAGAAAATTAGACATTTCACTACCCGAGGACCCAGCTATACCTGTCTTGGGCATATACCCAAAAGATGGTCCAACATAAAACAAAGACACCTACTCCACTATGTTCATAGCAGCTTTATTTATAATAGTCAGAAGCTGGAAAGAAGCCAGATGTTCTTCAACAGAGCAATGGATTAAAAAAAAATGTGGTACATCTATACAATGGAGTACTACTCAGCTATCAAAAACAATGACTTTATGAAATTCATAGGCAAGTGGAATGAAGCAGAAAATATCCTGAGTGAGGTTACTCCATCAGAGAAAAACACACTTGGTATGCACTCATTGATAAGTGGATATTAGCCAAAAAGCTCGAATTCCCCACGATGCAATCCACAGAGCACAGAAAGCTCAAGAAGAAGAATGACCAAAATGCGGATGCTCCCACTTCTTAAAAGGGGGTAAAATATCCATAGGAGGAGATATGGAAGCAAAGTTTAGAGCAGCGACTCAAGGAATGGCCATTCAGAGCCTGACCCACATGTGGCCCATATATATATACAGCCACCAAAACTAGATAAGATTGATGAAGCTAGAAAATGCTTGATGAAAGGGACCTGATATAGATCTCTCCTGAGAGACACATCCAGAACATGTCCAATACAGAGGTCAATGATAGCAGCAAACCACTGAACTGAGAACTGGACCCCCTTGGGGCGAATTAGAGGAAGTATTGAAAGAGTTGAAGGAGCTTGTAACCCCATAAAAGCAAAAATGCCAACCAACCAGAGCTTCCAGGGACTAAACTACTACCGAAGACTATACATGGACTGACCCAGGGCTCTAACTACATATGTAGCAAGGAATACACTTTTTGGGCACCAGGGGAAGGAGAAGCCCTTGTTCCTGCCAAGGTTGGACTCCCAGTGGAGGGGAATATGGGGGAGGCAATAAAGGGATATATAGTGGGAATACCTGTATGGGGGAGTGGGTGAGGAGGGAATGGGGACTTACGGACAGGAAACCAGGAAGGGAATAACGTTTGAAATTTAAGTAAAGAAATATATTTAATAAAAATAATGTCCAGTGGTCAATATGGACTACATAAAATAAACGTAAATTAGAATAATAACTGTCCAATTGTGTTATTCTCAACTAGTTTGCTTTATTTGAGTGACAACAGGCAAGCCACTTGTCAATTGACCTCTTATGAGACTTACATATATTTCTCTATAAACTGAAAAAGATAATCACCCTATTATAGGTCCATTGTTCTAAATTATTTATTGCACAATATAATTCATTTAATAGTGCACAGAGCTATTGACATACTAGTAAGGAATTATTCTACAAGTATTACATAATTCTAGAATATCTTTACTCACTGGTGCTCAGACTTAGTTACTGGACTTGTTCTGCTTCTGTCCTTAGGGTATCCTTGTACCCCTTTATATCAGGCAAGCCTGGAAGGAATGAAGCTTATCTCCAGCACCTGAATGCTTGGAGAAACAACCTTCTCCAAGGCAGTTTTAGATGAAAACAGCTCTCTTCTCTAGGGGTTGGGGGAATAAACAAATGCTGTATAAATCTTGGATAATGGGTAGGGGGTTTGAGGGTGAGCATAAATGATTGGCTTGTAACAAGATGCTGGGAATGCTTCAATGCATTCTAAGTGCTTATTGGACACATCCTTATAGGGAAAGAAGAAGTTAAATCTGTAATCTGGCGACAGGGCTAGGTGATTACTTCAAAGCTGGCATAGGTGGGGGTTGTAAAGGCTATGCATACAATGGGACATGCTAGCCAGATGCAATGAGCAGCAGTCATACTCTTGCCTGTCTGAGGATGAGATTTTCAGTGTTTGGACATATCTTGACCTCATCTCATTTTTGCTCTGGACTACCTCCAAAAAGCTCCACAACTACTAAGCATTGAAAATACAATATATAAAAGCATTAGACACCCTTTGTAATAAAATATTTTTAACCAATAGTTAGCTAGAATACGAAACACAGATTTTCTCCCAATACTAATTATGACTTCACATTCACAAATTCTTTTTTTTTTTTTCAGAGCTGAGGACCGAACCCAGGGCCTGGAGCTTGACCTTCACAAATTCTTAAACATTATCTCCCTAAAGAACAGACTGTGTAGGTTTATGGGAAGTGTAGGTATACCAGAATGGATTAAATTGTGCCATTGTCCATAGGAATGACAAAAGAAGTTCTCTTCACCAGCACTGGAGTGAGAGGTGAAAAACTTCCTTGGAGGAATGGTTCAACTAAGAGAATACTGCTAGAGAATCTCACAAAACCAAAGGAAGCAATTGCTTATCACTCTCTAGAAATAATGAAACATGGCTCCATTTTTCTGCTGTTTATATAGTTTTTCTACCTTTTCCTAAACCTTGAGCTATACTAGAATTCGCCCTCATCTCTCCACAAATGAATTTGGGATCAGTAACTTAGTTCTCTTCATACATATTTAGTTTTAAGAAGCAGAGACAAAGAATGCCAATGTCACAGACCAAAAACACATTTAAAGAATTGTCATGAGAATAAATAGTGAAGAATAAATAGGATCTGACCCAAAGAAGGATTCCATGAAGAATCAGTTTGCATAGTTTCAAGGCATGATAAAACCATCCCATATACCAATATACACAGTAATAAGCATAGTCTATGGAACTAAAGAGATTATGTTCATTCATAATCTTCCTGACAGAGAATATAGTAATCAAACAAAAGGGATAAGTGCTCACCTATAATCTTGGTTCATCGAGAGATTTAGCCAAGTTGAGCAATCATTTTTACCATAGCAAGACCTCTTGTCAGAACTGAAATTGAAACGAGATGGGAAATCTCACTGAGGAATGTTTGCTTATTATGCAGGAGGCCTTGTCCTGAATTAATCTTTATTGCCAGATAGGAGGGGAAAATGTATTCAGAGTTAGCCAAAATACTCTTGATGAAAATGTATAATATTTGGCCTGAAACTATAGATTAGTTCTTATGACCAGTTGTTAACATGTTTCAAATACTTGTTAGGCTGGTAAATTTAATGAAGTTTGTGCGAAAGTACAGTGGTAGCAAACTATGGTTTTGTACATTTTTAATCATATCAATAGCAAATATAGTTTCAAAATTAAGTTCCAGTGGTGAAAGAAAAAAATAGACACAGGCTCCTACCCCCTAACCAAGAAGGTAACTGCAAATGATACCCACATTTAAAGGAAAAATTAGTTTTCACCAATTTAGCCTCACTGGGTATATTAATCACACATCAGGGGAGGACCCACCCTACCCAACAGTAGATGGCTAATACTAAATAAATGATATTTTTGAAAACATTTTTACTTATATGAACATTTTTTGGCCTCAGTTTTTTTGTTTGTTTGTACTTTAAGATTTCTGGATATGTGTTTGTGTGTGAGAGAGGTAGGGGTCAGTTCTTGTATGATTGTTTTTAAAGGTAGATAGAAAATGAAAGGTTATCAAGTTGGGGAGTGGAGGAAATGGAGAATTGGGGAAGATATGAGAGAAGTTTGTGAAGGGAAATATGATAATTATATATTCTTTGAACTTTTTTCAATTAAAAATACAAGTATCAGAAAATAAATTTAATTTTTATATTAAGGAATGCATGAACATTTCTGATTATGAGGTTAGTTGTAAGGCAGTAGACCATGAATGGGCCTGGTCTTCGGTTGAGCTAAAGCTAGAAGACCCAGGAGGAGCTTTGTCTGCTCCAGGGCACCAGGTCCCTGTCACTACCTGTAGTCCCCCCATCCCCCCTTGGATTTGTGGCCACCAATCATGTAAGGGCAATGCTCCAAGCCCCTCTAAATGTAGCCCTAACATCTCAGACCAAGACGGTAGGAAAAGAGACATGACCACAGGTCACATAGGCTCAAGAAAGAGATCTCCATTCAAATGAAGTACCTGGAGGGCTTAGCCAATAAGCTTTTCTTCACAGGCATTCCTCCCTGAAAAAGATTTTTAATCTCATTCCCACCCTGAGGGGTATGGTTTTACACATCCTTTTTCTGCCATGACAATAAATGCCTTAATACCATGGACTACACCTTTTCATTGAGATCCCATGTGCAGAATCATGGAGAAGGTTGTTGTCTATAGACCCATTGTCTAGTCTCCCATAGACCACCTCTTTGCACACTCAGCCACAACCATCACCAAGCCCAAGCTTGATGCCCTCAAGCCAAGGACTATATACAGCAGGACCAGTTTGAGCTGCTCCCTTCCCCCACCTCCTGACTTGGGTTAGAACCAGCCCCCAGACCCAGATTCCATTCTCAGATATTCTGTGACTTCCAGTGACACTTGGGTGTCCAAGAGCCTTGGAACCCCATGGCCCCAGCGTTTCCCCAGGTCTGGGGACCCTGGGAACTAGCATTGGGTGTCCCAAGCCTCAGATTGTGCTTTTGGACCCATGAGCACCTTCCCAGGACCGAGTGAGGTAAGCACCCAGGATGTAACCAAATACAACTAAAAATAAAAGAGTAAATAATAGTTCTAATATAGTTCTGCTGTAGTCATACGTTAGTATCTAGATAAACTGTCATCAAAGAAGCAACTAAAGGGAGAAGAGGCAGAGACCAAAAGTCATACACTAGCAATAGCCAGAGTAACACCACAGAAGAGGGAGACAAAGAATTGTAGGATTCAGATGAATCAAGGATATGACTGAATCTACAAACCCAGACAGTGTGGGTTTGAGCTAGGTCCTCTGCATATACCTTTTTGTAGCTTTGTGTTCTTGAGGCTCTCTCTGCCTCTTATGCCTGTGCTTAGAACCCTTTTTCTCCTATGGAGTAGCCTCATCTAGTCCTGATATGAGGGTTCATTCCTTCTCTTATTATAACTTGTTATGCCATGTTTGGATAATATCACTGGGAGACCTTCTCTGAGTTTTGAAAAGATATGGAGAAGGGTTGAATATGGTAGAGTGGGGAGGTGGAATAAGAGGCTGGGAGGAATAACCAGAAGGTTAAAATGTAGTCAGGATATGATGTGTGAGAGATAAGTAAAAATTAAAAAAAAAACTAAAAAAAACCTAAAAAAATTGAATAACCTTTCAGGTGATATTGCATTTCTTGAGAAACAATATGTTTAAGTGAGGAATAAATACTTTTTAATAGAATATTAGAAGAAGATTGAAAGATTCTGAAGGGAACTGACAGATGACAGTAAAGTCTGGGATTCCAAGTGTCTATAATTCTACAATACTCGGGAGATTGCACATAATACAGAGAACACCTGGACTACCTTGCCATGATCTTATCCTGACTCCTTCCTTAAACCACACTAAGAAATAAAAAAAAAAAACAATTAGAGAGAGAGGGAGAGGGGGTGGGGGGAGGGAGAAACTTACTTGGCATCAACCACGAAGCGTCAGTTTCATATTACAGAGTATCATTGTCTACAGTGTGTGGCATCCCAAGAGGCAGCAAGTGATATGATTTAAGCAAGTGTAACATGTTACTCACCTCAATACCTGCCTAATGTCCTGTTTCCTCTGAGGACCAAATAACAGCTTATGACTGGTCTAATATACTCTCCTCAGAGGTCTTTGGCCGCTGCTTCTCTCCATTACTGATTGGCTGCCTGACCTATATCAAGTTACAGCTGTCTCAGGGGTGTACTGAGGAGTGCTAGCAGTCTTTCAATCTAATTTACTATAGAAATAAAAACTAACTCAGGAATGATCCATTGGAGTAGTGACAATGCACAGGAGACTCATGAACGGCAGAGCACAGTATTTGTAGCAGAAGAGATATCCAACTTCTAATGCAGCATTGAACTCAGAAGATAGATAACAAATAATATTTTCATCTCATTGATATTGGTTAGTTCAGAATCAGATGTTAGAAAACTAAGCTATGATAAGGAGAGATCTAGAATGCTTTTCATCCTCCTTGATGATAATATCTTACTTTATGGCTAAATAGCTTTGGGTGTTTGTGAATGTATGGACCACAGTGGAAGATAAAGTAGTTCAATTTATATATCAGACACTTGCTTTTACTAACCTCCTTTCATTAATCATTAGCAGTCATCTTCATGGTGATCCTGAAAAGAAGTTTAGTTTTCTAGCTAAAAAACAGGGAAAGTTTCATCAATGAAAAATAATGATCTTCTCCAGTTCTTCCTAGGCAAGCGCTCTACCACTGAGCTAAATCCCCAACACCTCCAGTTCACTTTTTATAATTGTATTGCTCGGGATAAAAGTTTGGTGTAAAAATTATATTTAAATGGATATACATATATATATATATATAGTGTGTGTGATATCTCTTATATGACCAATGTATATATTTCATCACGTGTATTTGACACATAAAAGTTTAATATAGCAGCTGTAATGTAATGGTGCCAATTACCAGGAGATGTTATAATAAAAATATCATGAAAATTATCATAAAAAACAAAATGTCATTCAAGCCAAGCCTACAATAAATACATGTTGTAAGTCAAGCTCCTCAGTGGGCTATCTAGTTTTCTCATGTTAACCCCATTTTTGAATGAAAGACAGGCTTGTTTCATATAGTAAGTAGTAATGGAGTTGGGGTAAAGTAATGTAAAAGACAACATAGACAGAGTGTCCACTGCAGAAACACTATCAGGCAGCTCTTTTTTGGGACCAAAGAGGAGAAGTCTGATGGCTGAAAGCTTATACCCTCAGCTTCATATCCCCACATGCAAAATTAGAAAAATGGGTGCAACTAACATATAAGGACTTTATAGATCTTTAACATGGCTTGAGGGGTGAGGAACACTTTCATCACTATGGCACCTACAACTAAAGGTGCAGTAAAGTATACCCAATAGAAATTCAGTCTAGGACTTCTTTGGAGAATTGCAGATCTGAAATTTCCAGTTGCTGGCAGTGCAAGTTAACTCCGATTATGTCATTAACTTTCTAATAATCAAGCCTTCATTAAATCAAGATGATACAGTTATAATTAAATCTATCAAAATGTGACAATGTTTTCCTTTGTAATAATAACCTATCATATACTGAAATCTTCTGTTCCTAGTCTTGTCTTAATCATTATTCGTTATTATTAATCACATAAATTATTTCCCATTTATCCAGGCTATGCCTTGGTGTCATTATTATCTACTTTGTCAAAGATAATTGACCAGGTTGTACATAGTTTCAGTTACTTCTTGATGAGCATCCAAACTGCCTGAATTTTAATAGCCTTAAACTTTCAATCATTGCATTTTTCACAGTTCTGCCTGTTCGACATATATAGTACCTTGAATTCCATTGCAGACATTGTCTCAAGGGTGTATAATGGTACTGTATGTTCAGGACAATCCTTAGAGTCAGTTAAATGGTGAGTATGTATGACATAGCTGGTATAATATGGTGTTTTAATTATGATAACTATCTAGCATGACTATTTTAGGGAGCTATGAGACCCACAAAAGAGACCTTTGAATTAGATGTTTATGTTCAAGTAAAAATATTGTCATGTAAAGAGAACAAAATATACAACTATACGGTCTCAAAAAGGATTTGAATCCAGCCAAGACTTTTATTTTATATGTAAATAAACTGGAACAAGAGTTGTAAAAATCCAGCTAAAGACACAAGATACTTAGTGACAAAAACTAGATGAAGAATTACAAAGATATGAGAACTCAAGGGAGGTTTTGTCTGTGACAGAAATGTCAAAGCAGTTATTAGTCCCATATCTGTTCTTGTGTACAACCTTTTCCATAGCCATTTGAGAATATGCCTGTTTCTCTCTGCCTTACCTGCTTGGATTGAAACATTGTATATCTCTGGAATACTCATGTTTTAATATTCAACAGCTTATTTCCTTGGAACACTTCACACCTGATACTTGTCTCTGTTATTTACAAGAATAAGCCTTCAAAAGTGTGTAGGGGAATTCTCAACTGTGGAGTGTTCAACAGTTAATGTACAGGTAGTACTGAAACATTTAGGAACCCTCAATTTTGCCATATGATCAAAACATATAGAACATCATTGGAGAACACATGACACTAGACAAAGATTAAAATTTTTATTGTTTAATAAATTTGTATAATGTGTTTTTCATTCTGAATACATTCTTCTGCAAGTTCCTCCCTTAACGCTTCCCAGACCACCTCTACGTTCCTACTTAAATGAGAAATTTGTAGTCGTCATATTTTTTTTATAAATGAGAAAACAAAATATGAAAAAAATATTATTCCAATTACATTCAGCCAGTGAGTGACATTTAAGATTATAATTTTGACAATCATCATTAGTTTTTCTATCTTATATGCACTGAAGCCATAATTCCGTAGAAAACCAGGGTAGAGTGTTGGTCAACACTGGGACTTAAGCACTGAATTAGATTTTAACCCCAAGAGTATTATATATTTGAGCATGAATGTTTTTGTCTTCGAAGTGAAACTTGAGCAATGTTATTTATTGAATGTATGCCATCTCCAAAATGTTTCCAGCATTCATGGAAAATTGAAAGAATGAGCTGCTCAACTCTACGCCATCTGCTGTTCATTTATGATATTACTCAAAAATACATCAAGCAAAAAGGGAGAAATAAAGCAGTTTAAAAAACTCCATGCACAAGTAAAAAATATATACCATTTACCTAAGGCTTTCCACAATACATTTCATTCAATTGTTTGCATAGTACTTATGAAGTAGGCGTTAAAATATCAAAGCATTGCACTTCTTGAATGGTCAGACTATGCCGCCAACAGAGATAGATAGGGGTAACCTTCACAGCAAGTGAGGTACGTTATACTTTTGCACTCCACATTATAACAGAAGAAGGAATCAGTCCCGTCACATTTCTATGTAATTAGTGTTGAATATCTTTAATCTTATGTAGCTACATATATTTGAATAGTAACCAGCACTATTGTATTTGAACTATGTAATTACAGACTGGATCCTCAATGGTTTAAAACGTATAATTGTGAAGTTCTCTAAATATCAGAAAAACAACGAAGTCTGCTGACGGGAGTCACAGTGAGGTTCTGATGTTTGTGAATTTACTGCCTACTTAACTGCCTCTACAGTGTAATTAGACATGGGCTGGGTTGGGAGACAAACCATAACTCACATATTAGCAGCATATCTTGTTCACAAGTAGTAGAGGTGAAGCTAATGGCAGCAACTTTCCTTACACATAATACAAGTAATTATCTACGCCACAAGAAACTACCTATTATATTTTGTGCTGTTCACAATAAGATTCTAAAAATACTTCTCAAAGCTACTCACACTTCATATGGGGTGCTGTGACTATAAAGAATTTCTAAGTTCATAAAATGATATCAAGGAGAGTAGAGTCAATGAGATATTCTTAAAAAGCAGGATGGGGCACCAGCTAAATAGTTTGGAGGGGGAAGTTCCACCAAGACCCTCTAAAGTTCATTGCTAAAGAAAGTTGTGTTTAAAACAAATTTTTCCCACTGAAGGTCTTTCATTCAAATGTGTTTGAAAGCTGTGTATCTACATAAATTGAGATAAGCCTCATAGAAACTCCCATGCTAACATGAGATACAGGCATCAGGAGATGAGGTTGCTTTGACCAGTGTGCCAGAATCATGGATTGTCAGAACACAGTATTGAAAGGGAAGAAGTCCTTCCATGACTTATTAAAGACAATGAATGTTCCAGGAGAGAACATGGTTTGATGCTTAAGCTAGACATAGAGGAAAGACAGGAATCAAGCTTATATATTTTCTGAAAATTAAAATAATAGGCAGATTCAGAAATGGAAGATGGAAGAAATAAGTCTGAGAAAGCACAGGTAGACATAAAAGCTAAATCAGAGGACATAAGCAATGCTGTAGAATTCACAAAAAGAGATTCTAGAAAGAAAAATATATAAAAAAGCAAAATCTCTGAGCAAGGGGATGAGAATACATCAAAAGGTTAGAGGGAGAATGATTGAATGAAAAATTATTTTTTATTCTCAAAAATAAGAAAACAATTAAAAATATGACAGCCAAACCAAGAATTCCAACAGGACTGCACCCTGGAAAATGCTTAGGAGTTCTGGAAACTGAGGAAAACTCTGTACTCCAAAGAGACGTCGACTGATTGAAAGTAAATTTCAGAAATAGTAATTGAATTGCAGTCCCACAATCATAGAGTTAAATCACAGATGAAAATTAGATACACCAAAATGGAACTTTACCCATTTTATCCTGTCTTTATTTCAAAGCCATAACTTACTTCTGACCCTAATTTTCTTTAGTCCCACACTATCTATCACAATACCTCAGATATGTTTGATTCATTTTTTCCCCACATACATTGCTGTACATTAGTTACGACCACAGAAGTCACTCTTAGTAGCTTGAAAAGCTATGACTATCTGGAGAATCTTGTCCATTGCAAGAAGATAACCATTTGAGAATGAGAGCAGTTGTGATCTATGGGAATAGAAACAGATGTCTAGAAGGCGATGTGATAGTCCCATCACACATATTTAACAAAGCAATAACAGTTTATATACACTGGGTTCTATGCACTTTCCAACAACAGACTTAAGCCCTGATTTACACATGTAAATTCACTCCTGTGGCTTTACATAAGTTGAAAATTAAATCCTTACAGCATAGCAGTCATACCATGATTGCATTAATGAGCACATCTTGCCCATTTTTTAGTAAGGAAGTATTATTGGTGACAATTCTCTTTCCACTTCTTGATACTAATGTAGCTTGCCAACAAAGAATATTTATTCATAAATTCATATTTACTCTAATTTCTCCATATTCTATCGGCAAAATTTGTGTCTTCTTTTGCCTGAAGGGATTTGGGTGTGGCATGCAACCAATACCTTTAAAAGGAGCTTACATCGCTTATGTAGGAACATCAAGGCCTTCTCTGTCTAGTTACTCTAAAGATGAAGCACAACCCTGGTAGTGAGAGTTTCACTCATCAAAGGTAAAAAGAAAAGGAAAGAAATGACACATATTTAGAGAAAGGTTAGAGGCCTGATGTGGGTGTGTCTTATAGTAGTTTCCCTCAACCATGCTACAACAGTTAGAGTACTGTAGAGTATATGACCAAGTAAAGTATGAAACCTCATATTCCCTGGCTGCATCATCAAAAATATTAGATGACTTCTAATACTCTCTAGTTCTATCTTGGTAAGATTCAAGATGATTACCATGTTACTGGTGTAAGCATTTTCTACATTTAGAAGTATAGAGTTGACATAAGCACATAGTGTTTCCATGTATTTAATGAAAATTTCACAAATGAAAGCACAGCTATTGGAAACTAGAACAACTTAATCCATGCAAAAGAAATCACTCTTGGAGGTTTTTGTGCTATACCTTGTTACCGTGCAGCCTGGTTTATTTGTTCATCAATGTATAAGACAATCCAAGTCTCCTCTCCACACTGTGGGGGAGGGAATGCTTTCTATGACGGGTGGTACCATCTTTCTGCAGGAGGAGAGTGGAAGCACAAACTGAAACATATTTGGGCAGAAGTCCGCAGTCCCAGAGAGAATTGAGAACTATTTTATTTCCAACCATGAAAATTTTTACCAGACAAAGTGTTTAAGCTCTTAAGTCACACCAGGTTATAAGAAATTTGTCTGGAATGCAGCCAAGTAAGAATCTTGGGGTGAGACGCATCTCTGAGACATGAAGTCAGACCAAATGTATTCTTTTCATGGAAGGCAAGGAATGAAATTCAGATTGCCTGGCTTTCAATACATTGTAAGATCATCTTCAATTTATTTTATTTGTATAGAGTGCCATGTAAAAAGTAGTATTTAGGATAAAGATATATGGCTGGCAAGACACTCAAAGTTAAATCCCTTTTCAATGAAAACATGAAATGTATTATTGGAGGATAAATTTTGAGCTAAGCACAAGTCATCTTTGAGTTTTATTTTCAAAAATACACACATATTTAAAAAACACTTGGTATTTATTGAATCCCCTGTGTCCAATGCTATAAATTACAATTCCAAGAATTATTCATTATATACTTTAAACTGCTTGGAAATAACAACTTTATTTTTAACTAGGTTAATTCAGAGTAGGTGTGAAGTTGGATAAAAATCTTGAGCTGCTATTTAAGATGTAAGAAAACAATCCATTGCATCCCATGATTGGACTAAAAAACCAATTTCTGAATATGAAAAATAATTTATAGAGGAGCTAGGCAAAGTCTGCTAGAGAAAATAAGCTTTTGTTTTGTTTTTGTTTTTGTTTTTTAATTACAGACAAGTGTGAGAAATCCAAGACAGTCACCATTTGGTTTCCAACAGTAAAATGAGACTGCAGCATGGATCTCTGAGGACTCCTCTGGTTGAGCAGTGCAGGAGACTGAATAGAAACTAGACAAAAATATAAAGACCCAGAACAACAAAACATCTCTAAACCATCTCCACCCTGCATTGTTGTTGGTGCTGAGGAGACTTGTAAATGTATAATATAAACTCAGTATAAATGTATTGTTGATGATTACTGCAATTTTTGTTACATTACACTTGAAACTGTGATACTTAGACTCTATGGTTTACTCTTCACTGTGCCAGGCAAACTCTTTTAGTTATTGTGATAACAATATGCAAGAACAAGAATATAACCTAATATAACAAATGAAGTTTATCCCTTTTTGTGCTTAAACAGTATGTATATATGAAGCTACATTTTATGAAATTGCTTAAAGTCTTGACAATTTTCACAATTCTGAAAGATGCTGCAAATATTTATCTATTACTTTTCTTAATCATTTTGATATTTTATTTAAATGCTCAAAATTTCTTCATCATTCCACCATCTATCCTCAAGCTTAAAATCTCCATTTTATTTTTCTTTTCTTAAAAATCCTCCTTATAGGGCTGGGGATTTAGCTCAGTGGTAGAGCGCTTGCCTAGGAAGCACAAGGCCCTGGGTTCGGTCCCCAGCTCCAGAAAAAGAAAAAAAAAATCCTCCTTATAAAGAGTGTAAGGCAGTGAGCAGCTTGAACAGTGACTTGCCGGGTGATGGCTTTATTACAGTCGCACTGTTTCAAAAACAAACATCGCTAATGCAACTCAATAAAACATTTTCTCTACACCTCATGGAAATGAATTCCAATTACTTTTGTTGAAGGTAATCGGCTACAAATTAGAGAATATGTCATATTTTGAATAATCTGGATTAAAAACACTACATGGTCTGTTCAATTCTGGAGAATGTTTCAAACAACTGGTAAGGACATGTAAAGAGTAGGCTGTGCACAGTAGTGCACAGGAGTTCACTTGAATGACTTCTGATTTGTAACCAAAAATTACCTATAGTGTCCAGGAGGTGTTTTGAAGGAGAGGAAATGGAAATATGGATCAAGGCTATTCAATACAGGAGATTAGAAAAGTATTTGAAAGAGCATTTTAAAACACTGCACCATAATTGTCTATAGGTGTGAAAAATGACAGTGGTCAGAGACTGCTCAGTGAGGTGAATATGGATCACCATTCAGGGGACCAGTGGGAAGTTTGCGTGCAAATTTAAGAAGCCATATCATCTCATAGTGGAATTATCAAGTATGTAAAAGAGAAAAGATCGATTTCAGAGAAACTGAACCTAAAGAAATGAGAAGAACCAGTCTTGTTTTTAAACCACACACTTGGTAAAACAAACAAGGTGAGAAAATAAGTTTTTTAGTTTAGTTTTTCTAGTATCTGAGGTTTATCAGGGAATGGCTAGGAATGGTGACTTCTGTACATAACAAAGTTTTCTTTGTCTCAGAATTTATAGAGTAAATAAAACCAAACTTCATTTTCCAAATAATTTACGCTATCAGGGTTTCATTTCTGTTTCTAAAACTCTAAGACTGGGCAGCAGGACATGATGCTTAGTTAGTACAGGACTTTCTTAGTTCACTAATTCCAAGGGTTGAAACTAGGCAGTGCATAAACTGAAGATGCCTGTCTCAGCACTGGGAATTAGGTGCAGGGGCATGAGAAGTTCCACATTACTTTTAGCTGCATGTCCAGGTTGAGGTCAACATAGATCATGTGAGACTCCATCAAGATCAGCAAAAACATCTATGAGAAGAATGCAACCTAATTAATGTTCAAGCCTACCTCATAGCCAGTGTTTCAAAAACCCTCTGAAAATTTGGTATCAAGAATCTGCTTGAGCTATGTGATGATAAAAGGGCTAAACAGATGTAAAACAACTATGTAATGAAAAAATTCAGAAACATATTTCTTTATTGTGGAATTAGTACTTGACTGCTGAGGTGTCTGAACACCTGTTTTTCTCTGTCTTACATGGAGTCGTACAAACTAAGATTAAATACAATATTCACTGCAGTTTTCTTCATTAAAGCTAGAAAGTGGAAATAATCTAGGTATTACTTAGCTAAGAATGGATAAAGTAAATGTGGAACATGCACAATGGGGTATTGCTCAGTGGTTTAAGCAAAAACAAAATCATTACCACCACCATCATCATCATCAACAACAATGACAACAAAAAACCAAAATCATGAAATTTGCAGGCAAATGGATGCAACTAGAAAAAAAAATTGCCCTTTGTTAGATAATCTAAGCCCACAAAGACAAATATAGTGTACGTTCACATATAAGTGAGTACAGATGATAAGAAAATGAAAATCAAGATACAAGCCATAGACTCCAAGATGTTAGGCAAAGGGGAGGACTAAAGGGGAAGACTGTAGGGAAGATGCCTGGAGCTACCTTGGAAAAGAAAATAGAATATATTCCCAGAGTGGACTGGAGATATGTTGGGACACTATTGGCAAAGATCAGGAGGAAGAGATGGAGGGAGGATATGTGGGAAGACACAGCTGGGATTGAGGGGCACCTGGGAGCTACAGCAGTCATTTCTGGAATTTAGCACAATCTTAGTGGGACCCTGTAGTAATGGAGAATACAGAGTCTGAACTGGCCATAGTTTGAATCTAAGAAAAGCTACCAACACCAAATTAAATTATTCAAGGAGATATCAAGGAGCTTTCTAAACAACCCAGGTTGATGTTAAGACAGAAGGTCACACTTGGGAAACTTAAAATAGGGCCCATTGCTAAAGACAACTTACACTCATCTCATTGAATATAGAGAGGTCTGGCTGGTTCAGTCTTCGTTCTAGGGTTTGTGGCATGACAAGTTACTGTACAAGCTAGAGAAAGAGAAACCTGGACACCAATCCAGTCAGAATCCCCCCCCCCCATCTGTCCTACTACAAGATGTAAAGGGACATTGGTTGCACAAAAAATGTGTAAGTGGTCAACCAATACTTGATTATTCTGAGGCTGACCCCAGAGTGGGATCCCTTGCTCTATACTGTCTAGATGGCCAGAAATTGTAGACTGGATAGCCCAGTGCCCTAGGGTAAAAAGAAAAATGTCTGGGAAAAAATTAATGAAATGATTTCTAATGATCTGCTATACTCACAGATTGGTACCTTGTCCAGTAATCATCAAGGAAGCTTCCTCTGGCAGCAGATAGGAGTGTGTGCAGAGATTCACTTCCAGAAATGATGTGGAGAGAGAGAGCCTAAATTCAAGGTATTCACCGAGTTCTCCCTCACAGATCAAGGAACCCCATGGAAGAGGAGATAAAAGTCCATAGAGATCAGAGGGGATGGAAAACACCAGGTGAACATGCCCCACCAAATCAACTAAGCAGACCCACACGAGCTCACAGAGATGACATGGCAAGCATGTGGCTGTAAGGGTCTGCACCAGGTCCTCTGCCTATATCTTAGAGTTGTTAATTTGATTTTGTTGAGCAACTCCTGACAGTGGGAGTGGGTGTGTCTCTGACTTGTTTGTCTGCTCTTGATACTCCTTTTCCTCTTATTTGTTTACCTTGTTCATCCACGCATGACATGCAGGCTTTTGCTTTGTCATATTATAACATGGTTTATACTGTCTGACTGTTGTCTTTTGGAGACTTTCTCTTTTTTAAAGATGAAACTGTAAGGAAATGGTCTGGTGGACAGTGAAGGTGAATGGAAAGAGGAATCTGAGAGAAGTAGAGGAAGGGGAAACTCTGGTTGGCATGTACTGTGTGAGAGAAGAGTCTATTTCCATTTAAAAGGAATTCACCAAAATATAATAAAGAAAATGTACATTTAAACTTCAAATTGATGACAAAAATAAAAACAAAAACAAATGTCTCTAAAAGTGTCTTCAAACATCAAGCGCTTTAAAACATAAGGCATCATAGCATTTTTTTTTTATTAACTTGAGTGTTTCTTATTCACATTTCGAGTGTTATTCCCTTTCCCGGTTTCCGGGCAAACATCCCCCTAACCCCTCCCCCTCCCCTTCTTTATGGATGTTCCCCTCCCCATCCTCCCCCCATTACCGCCCTCCCCCCAACAATCATGTTCACTGGGGGTTCAGTCTTGGCAGGACGAAGGGCTTCCCCTTCCACTGGTGCTCTTACTAGGATATTCATTGCTACCTATGGGGTCAGAGTCCAGGGTCAGTCCATGTATAGTCTTTAGGTAGTGGCTTAGTCCCTGGAAGCTCTGGTTGCTTGGCATTGTTGTACATATGGGGTCTCGAGCCCCTTCAAGCTCTTCCAGTTCTTTCTCTGACATCTTGGCAGCTGAGTTGTCAGCTGATGGTAGCTGAGTTGGACGAGTAGATATGCTATCATTGCTGTAATGATATAACCCTTAGAGCTAAGTAAGCTTCCATTTCTGTTACTGCTGCCACTCTTGAGACATGCTTTAATGAAGAGGCTTTTTATATATGTAAAACACATGTCAATCATCCATTGGACTATCTGTCCCAATATCACACGAGAGGAAATGCAGGGAAATGGGTAAAGGAATGGCAGGGAGAGCCCTGTACAATGATTAGTGTCTGTTAGAAACAAAAGAAGGAAATTAGATCAAAGAACAGTTAGCAACACAGGCTCAGGGGAGTGCACTGTTTTTTGTTTGTTTGTTTGTTTTTGTTTGTTTGTTTTTTTTCTCTGAAAGCATCAGGAACTTACACGATCCATTCTTTCCATCTGGGGACCCATCTTGGTTTTGCCGTGAGAGTGGAGGTAAGGAAGAAAGAGAAAATATCAATTACCATTGCTGGTGTCACTATTACCACTTTTAATAGTCTGAATATCAGAAATACTAATTATTATAAAGTTTATTTGTGTCACTAGAGATGAATCATATGTACATAAGATGTACATAGACAAGTACTGTGCTGTCAGGCTACATACATTTTCAGCTCTAAACCTTTGGTAAAATCGTGTTTTCAAGATTATATAGCAACTACAAAAATCTCTATAAGTTTCTGTAAATATATATTATACAATCAATTCATGGAATAAGAATTTTGTTTCACTCACAAACAATGAAAATTTAGCTTTAGTAACATTCCATCAAAGATATGAGAGATGTTTCTTTAAAATACACTGTCCCCACTCAGTCCTGGAGGGTGCAGGGATTAGGCTTTTAACATTGACATCTATAATCCATTCAAGGAAGGACTTTCTGAGTTGAGATGGAACCTGATAACTTAACACTAGAAGTATATCAATCACTGTTACTTTCTGATAAGCCACATTCTTATGACATATTATTGTGATCCTTAAATCTCATTGCAATATGAATGTGTACTCAAACATCCTTTGTCCATAAGAGCAACAGTCCATGTAAAGCCTGAGTGCTGAACTTTAAGACCACAGCGGGAGGCAACCGGAAATGCCACTGTAGTGAGCAAAGGCAAAGGGCTAATGAGACTGAGACAGTTAAAGAGAAAAGATGTGCGTCTTGAGACTGAGATCTGTGCTCCCTCTGCCCTGTTCATTTTGAAGGGATCACCATGCAGTGTGAAGCATAGACATTGTGTCCTTGGTATTTTCATCAGCAGAGAAGGAAAGGTGGCTAGCTGAAATTGTGCATGCCACGGCAAAATTTGAGTACGGCTTAAAAATATGATTCCTTTGCCTTTAGAGCATACATTCACGTTAGTTACATCATTAATTCATGGGTCAAGCAAGCTGAAGAGAGAACACTGCTGGGTATAGAAGAACTCCATTCTGCAGAGTATCTTTTATGAGTTTCTGCTTCCTCATTGTTTACAGGTAACCCTTATTTTTAAATTCACTTACTGTTTCTTGTAATGGAAATCTTTTTACTTGAACCCTGAAGCATGAACTGTATCTGATATATCTCTTCTGACCTGTTTAGTACTTTTGGTAATGTAAAGTTTAAACAAACCAGAAGCCTAGTGTTATTTTAACTCCCAGATCCTCTATGTACCTTGTTTTCAAACTTCAACATGTATGTGCTAGTGTTTCCTTGTAACTAAACCATAGAAAGTTTCTCCACCCCCAGGGCAGACTGAGGAACCTGACATGTTAAGACTGCTTTCCCCACAGCTGAGCCCTCTGCAAGGTGGTGCCTTGCAAGTAGAATCTGTTTCTCATTTCTGTGATGATTTATTACACAGAATTATGAAATGGAATTTTAGACATTTTATATCAAAAGCAAAAGACAAAAGCCTATACCAAGTTACAAGAAGGCACTGACTGTTTAGACAGACATTATTTTTCTTTTGAGCATTTCCCACGTGTGTCCTCCACAATCATCAAGCTTCTGGTCTACTTTTCCAAAGTAAGTTTGGGCATATGTTCAGACTTATCATACCATATATATTTAACTTGTATACAGAAATCGAATGGCCTGGAATCCTGACATCCCATATATTTTGAAATATCAACTTATTAATGTAATAAAAGCCAGAAGTCTAATATATAAAACCATTCACTGTTCATTTCTGCAAGTTTTGTGTGCATGACACTGGTATTTAAGCACATACTAAGTAATCCAATAAAGTATCAGTATATTTGAAAATGCTTGGTAATAAAATATGAAGACATTTGCTCATTTTTATTGCATTTTAAATACATGTTTCAGAACTATGTTAAAGCTTTGTTATATATACAATTTTTATTTTGTTTTGTTTTGTTTTTTTAACAGTGAAAGCCAAGATGAGTGGATCCTATCTGTTCTTTTTTTTAGTGAGAAAGAAATTAACTTGGGAGCTGGAACAATTGCTCAGTGGTTAAGAGCCTGTGCTGTACTTCAAGAGGACCAAGTTTCATGCCCAGTACCCATGATAGGCATCATAACAATCAGTGACTGTAGCTCCAGGACAGCTGAAACCATCTTCAGGTCTCCTTGGTCACTGCATTCACATTCACCTACCAACAGAGAAACACACTCACACCCATCATGTAAGGCAAAAATATATCATAACAGAGAATCAAAGTATATGCAATACAATTCTTACCTTGGGTTGACACAGCATTTTGTTACTATACCATTTTTAATTTAAACAACTTGGAAGAAAATCAAGGGAAAAAAGGAAAAGTGCTAACCAAATAGTCAGAGCATAAATGGAAATAAGACACTCCCTGATTCAACTGTTCCTGTGGTCTATCGTCTCCAGGCATTTGTAAATCCACATCTCATCATACAAGTGTATATGTTATAAATTAATCATCTTCTTCAGAGAATTATCTATTAATAGTATTTACCTTGTGCTATGCCTCATAGGTTATCTAAGGAGAATCCATTGCATGCTAAAGAATGGGTGCAGTTGCAAGCACAAGCAACTTAACATTGTATGAACATCTGTAGATGTTGGTACCCATTGGCAATCTTGTGGCCAACCTCTTGTAGATACTGTTGAATACCGTTATTTGGCCTTTCTACTGGTAATGGATCTGTGGAACTGGTCGGATCCATTCCTCTATGAAAACAAGTGACCAAGAGGAAGAATATCTGAGTTGCAATCTATTGCCCAACTGATTTAATCTGTCCCCTTCACAAGATCTAGTGTAATATCTTGTACTTAAAATAATTAAAAAGTTTAATCTTATCACAAAGTACACTCACCATGGTATCTTGATCATGAATGATTGAATTTCTGGGAAGTTGAATTTCTACTGTGTGAAAGTTGACACATCAATCCCAGCTTCCCTTGCTTACAGTTTCATTCTTCATCTTCATTGACCCACTGAATATAAGTAAGTTGTTCAAACAGTGAGGTTCAAACAACACACTATATGACATTACAGTATTCAAGCAATAAGAAAGTACTTGCAAGAAGAACAGATGGTGTGATGTAAGGTATCAAAAGCCTCAGAGAGGAAAGTAGTTGTTGGTGCATGAGGTCGTCACATAAGGGACTTGGCTCTGCATAGCTCTAAGCTCCTTAATTCTGCCCTGCTCAGCTGGTATAGGCACAATTAACTCTCATCTCAGCAACACTGAACATAAAGAGAGGACATTTCATGTGTTATGATACAATTCTCCACTCGCAATTCCAGATACTTAGAAAAACAGCTGTCCCTGGGATTGTCAGGATAGGTACAAGATTATCTTGTAATAACAGTGTTTGGAAATAAAAAGACATGACAAAACATGACAGAAAATACAGAAAATGCAAAAAAACCCAGCTTTTGCAGACAATAGTCATAATCTAATTAAATAATGAAGGTAATCTTGTGTTGTATTTTATTGAGTAAATGAAATTCTTTTTAATATAAACAAATAGATTTTAGGTTGACAGAGAACAGATTATTCTAATAGGGCTAAGTGTTTGTACTCAATACTTACTAATTACAAAGAGAAACATATTAATTTTACGGTGAAGTCTAGCAGAACTATTAATTAAGTGTTCAAGTTAATGCACCAGTAATGGGAAAGTCAAAATCATAAAATACTTGGGGAATTGCATTAAGTTTATGAAAACACTTTTTCTTTGTTTGCTTGCTTGCTTGTTTTTTCTTTTATTTTTTATTAATCATTTTATTCATTTATATTTCAAATGTTATCCCCCCATCCTGTTTACCACTCCACAAACCCACATCCCATTCCCCTCTTCCTGCTCCACTTTGCATCTATGAGGGTGCTCATCCACCTACTCATGCACCCCTACATCAATACTCTAGCATACCCCTACACTGGGCCATCAAGCCTCCATGAGACCATTGGCCTCCCATCCCATTGTTGTCAAGTAAGACCATCCTCTGCTGCACACAGAGAGAGAGAGAGAGAGAGAGAGAGAGAGAGAGAGAGAGAGAGAGAGAGAGAGAGAGAGAGAGGGACAGAGAGAGAGAGGGACAGAGAGAGAGAGAAACAGAGACAGAGACAGAGACATGGCTCCCCTGGGAGCCCTGGGTGGTCCAGTTAGTTAATATTGTTCTTTGTATGGGGTTTCAATCCCCTTCAGCTGGTTTAGTACTTCCCCTAGCTCTTCCATTGAGGTCCTTAGTATCAGGCCAATGGTTGGGTATACTGCATCTGTAGTGGTCAAGTGCTGGTTGAACATTTAATGAAAGTCATATCAGGCTCCTGTTGTCAAGCGCTTCTCAGTGTCAAACTCTTAATTTAATCATGAGATCCATAGAAACTGGTATGAAAACTTCATGAAAATCCATGGAACATTAGAAAAACCTTTTTATGAAGAGTTCTCTGATTAACATCAAGAAACATGACAGGATTAGTTGTACTAACTAAAGAGAAAGAATAGTTGGTTCATTTGATTTTTTCTGGTGGCATTGGTAATCAAAGTGAATGCTGTTAGGTAGCCTGACTTGAAAGAATTGATAAACACAGAATAAGAGTGTTTGGCAAAGGTTACAGAATGTATTCAATTGTCTATGAAAAAGATATGTCGTTGGAGAAGCATTTGTAATTATAGTTCTATTTAATCTTTTGAAATAAAAGATATTAGTAATAGCTTGCTTTCACAGCATTAGTTTTGTAGAAATGTAACTTTAAAAATATTATTTGGCATATAAACCATGCAGTGGTAGAAATGACAATTCTGGCTTGTTTGTTTGTTTTAAATCTCAAGTACAAATGGTAGTTCAAATTCACTATAGGTCTTCAGGTAATAGTGGTGAATTTCCCTGACAAACCACACTGAATTACAAGGTCTGAGACCATCAGACATTGAAAGGGTTAATCATAACATTAGATCAGTACTATATATAGTGGTACAGGACTTGCATGGCTATGATATTTATTTTAATGCATCAATAATGAAAAGAAGGATTTATTTCATGTTTCTAATTCCAGGAAACAAATAATGTGTGCATGCTGCTTTCTAGCTAGCGACACGCAGACATTCAACATTGTGGTGAAAGGTGTATGCAGGCCCTAAATGTCAGTAAAATGAATCAATCCCTTTTAATGGCTGATCAGAGTTCTCAATCCATTCTCCCTTTCTCAGCTAATTTAATTTTACAATCTTCAATTGGCTGAATGCATTATGGTCCACGGTATGTCAGCCCCTGAAAGGAAGAAGCGGGTTTCTTCCTGAAGGTTATCCGATTAAATGGACAAATAATGTTATCCCCCTTGCCAACTCCTGTGAAGTTTAGCCAAAACGCTAAAGTGATGCATATTAAAGATTTACTGTAAAAAGCAAGTGGCATGTAGACAGAATTCTCAGATATCATAAAAACGTATATTGAGTTCAAGGCGAGCTTCCTCTACAGCATTTACTACTAAAAGCCATAGACAGCAGGCACCAGAAGAGCATGCTAAGAGCTGACAGTGCTTTGGTCTGTGAGAATACATTTTTGATTGGAACTAAGAAGCAGGCTGGGATCATACTTTCTTTTTTTTTATTATTATTAACTTGAGTATTTCTTATATACATTTCGAGTGTTATTCCATTTCCCGGTATCCGGGCAAACATCCCCCTCCCCCCTCACCTTCCTTATGGGTGTTCCCCTCCCAACCCTCCCCACATTGCCGCCCTCCCCCCATAGACTAGTTCACTGGGGGTTCAGTCTTAGCAGGACCCAGGGCTTCCCCTTCCACTGGTGCTCTTACTAGGATATTCATTGCTACCTATGGGGTCAGAGTCCAGGGTCAGTCCCTGTATAGTCTTTAGGTAGTGGCTTAGTCCCTGGAATCTCTGGTTGCTTGGCATTGTTGTACTTTTGGGGTCTCGAGCCCCTTCAAGCTCTTCCAGTTCTTTCTCTGATTCCTTCAACAGGGGACCTATTCTCAGTTCAGTGGTTTGCTGCTGGCATTCGCCTCTGTATTTGCTGTATTCTGGCTGTGTCTCTCAGGAGCGATCTACATCCGGCTCCTGTCGGTCTGCACTTCTTTGCTTCATCCATCTTGTCTAATTGGGTGGCTGTATATGTATGGGCCACATGTGGGGCAGGCTCTGAATGGGTGTTCCTTCAGTCTCTGTTTTAATCTTTGCCTCTCCCTTCCCTGCCAAGGGTATTCTTTTTACTCATTTAAAGAAGGAGTGAAGCATTCACATTTTGATCATCCGTCTTGAGTTTCGTTTGTTCTAGGGATCTAGGGTAATTCAAGCATTTGGGCTAATAGCCACTTATCAATGAGTGCATACCATGTATGTCTTTCTGTGATTGGGTTAGCTCACTCAGGATGATATTTTCCAGTTCCAACCATTTGCCTACGAATTTCATAAACTCGTTGTTTTTGATAGCTGAGTAATATTCCATTGTGTAGATGTACCACTTTTCTGTATCCATTCCTCTGTTGAAGGGCATCTGGGTTCTTTCCAGTTTCTGGCTATTATAAATAAGACTGCGATGAACATAGTGGAGCACGTGTCTCTTTTATATGTTGAGGCATCTTTTGGGTATATGCCCAAGAGAAGTATAGCTGGATCCTCAGGCAGTTCAATGTCCAATTTTCTGAGGAACCTCCAGACTGATTTCCAGAATGGTTTTACCAGTCTGCAATCCCACCAACAATGGAGGAGTGTTCCTCTTTCTCCACATCCTCGCCAGCATCTGCTGTCACCTGAGTTTTTGATCTTAGCCATGCTCACTGGTGTGAGGTGAAATCTCAGGGTTGTTTTGATTTGCATTTCCTTTATGACTAAAGATGTTGAACATTTCTTTAGGTGTTTCTCAGCCATTCGGCATTCCTCAGCTGTGAATTCTTTGCTTAGCTCTGAACCCCATTTTATAATAGGGTTATTTGTTTCCCTGCGGTCTAACTTCTTGAGTTCTTTGTATATTTTGGATATAAGGCCTCTATCTGTTGTAGGATTGGTAAAGATCTTTTCCCAGTCTGTTGGTTGCCATTTTGTCCTAACCACAGTGTCCTTTGCCTTACAGAAGCTTTGCAGTTTTATGAGATCCCATTTGTCGATTCTTGATCTTAGAGCATAAGCCATTGGTGTTTTGTTCAGGAAATTTTTTCCAGTGCCTATGTGTTCCAGATGCTTCCCTAGTTTTTCTTCTATTAGTTTGAGTGTGTCTGGTTTGATGTGGAGGTCCTTGATCCACTTGGACTTAAGCTTTGTACAGGGTGATAAGGATGGATCGATCTGCATTCTTCTACATGTTGCCCTCCAGTTGAACCAGCACCATTTGCTGAAAATGCTATCTTTTTTCCATTGGATGGTTTTGGCTCCTTTGTCAAAAATCAAGTGACCATAGGTGTGTGGGTTCATTTCTGGGTCTTCAATTCTATTCCATTGGTCTATCTGTCTGTCTCTGTACCAATACCATGCAGTTTTTATCACTATTGCTCTGTAATACTGCTTGAGTTCAGGAATAGTGATTCCCCCTGAAGTCCTTTTATTGTTGAGGATAGCTTTAGCTATCCTGGGTTTTTTGTTATTCCAGATGAATTTGCAAATTGTTCTGTCTAACTCTTTGAAGAATTGGATGGGTATTTTGATGGGGATTGCATTGAATCTGTAGATTGCTTTTGGTAAAATGGCCATTTTTACTATATTAATCCTGCCAATCCATGAGCATGGGAGATCTTTCCATCTTCTGAGGTCTTCTTCAATTTCTTTCCTCAGTGTCTTGAAGTTCTTATTGTACAGATCTTTTACTTGCTTGGTTAAAGTCACACCGAGGTACTTTATATTATTTGGATCTATTATGAAGGGTGTCGTTTCCCTAATTTATTTCTCGGCTTGGTTCTCTTTTGTATAGAGGAAGGCAACTGATTTATTTGAGTTAATTTTATACCCAGCCACTTTGCTGAAGTTGTTTATCAGCTTTAGTAGTTCTCTGGTGGAACTTTTGGGATCACTTAAATATACTATCATGTCATCTGCAAATAGTGATATTTTGACCTCTTCTTTTCCGATCTGTATCCCCTTGATCTCCTTTTGTTGTCTGATTGCTCTGGCTAGAACTTCAAGAACTATATTGAATAAGTAGGGAGAGAGTGGGCAGCCTTGTCTAGTCCCTGATTTTAGTGGGATTGCTTCAAGTTTCTCTCCATTTAGTTTAATGTTAGCAACTGGTTTGCTGTATATGGCTTTTACTATGTTTAGGTATGGGCCTTGAATTCCTATTCTTTCCAGGACTTTTATCATGAAGGGGTGTTGAATTTTGTCAAATGCTTTCTCAGCATCTAATGAAATGATCATGTGGTTTTGTTCTTTCAGTTTGTTTATATAATGGATCACGTTGATGGTTTTCCATATATTAAACCATCCCTGCATGCCTGGGATGAAGCCTACTTGATCATGGTGGATGATTGTTTTGATGTGCTCTTGAATTCGGTTTGCCAGAATTTTATTGAGTATTTTTGCGTCGATATTCATAAGGGAAATTGGTCTGAAGTTCTCTTTCTTTGTTGTGTCTTTGTGTGGTTTAGGTATAAGAGTAATTGTGGCTTCGTAGAAGGAATTCGGTAGGGCTCCATCTGTTTCAATTTTGTGGAATAGTTTGGATAATATTGGTATGAGGTCTTCTATGGAGGTTTGATACAATTCTGCACTAAACCCGTCTGGACCTGGGCTCTTTTTGGTTGGGAGACCTTTAATGACTGCTTCTATTTCCTTAGGAGTTATGGGGTTGTTTAACTGGTTTATCTGTTCCTGATTTAACTTCGATACCTGGTATCTGTCTAGGAAATTGTCCATTTCCTGAAGATTTTCAAATTTTGTTGAATATAGGTTTTTATAGTAAGATCTGATGATTTTTTGAATTTCCTCTGAATCTGTAGTTATGTCTCCCTTTTCATTTCTGATTTTGTTAATTTGGACGCACTCTCTGTGTCCTCTCGTTAGTCTGGCTAAGGGTTTATCTATCTTGTTGATTTTCTCAAAGAACCAACTTTTGGTTCTGTTGATTCTTTCTATGGTCCTTTTTGTTTCTACTTGGTTGATTTCAGCTCTGAGTTTGATTATTTCCTGCCTTCTACTCCTCCTGGGTATATTTGCTTCTTTTTGTTCTAGAGCTTTTAGGTGTGCTGTCAAGCTGCTGACATATGCTCTTTCCTGTTTCTTTCTGCAGGCACTCAGCGCTATGAGTTTTCCTCTTAGCACAGCTTTCATTCTGTCCCATAAGTTTGGGTATGTTGCATCTTCATTTTCATTAAATTCTAAAAAGTTTTTAATTTCTTTCTTTATTTCTTCCTTGACCAGGTTATCATTGAGTAGAGCATTGTTCAATTTCCACGTATATGTGGGCATTCTTCCCTTATTGTTATTGAAGACCATTTTAGGCCGTGGTGGTCTGATAGCACGCATGGGATTATTTCTATCTTTCTGTTCCTGTTGAGGCCCGTTTTTTGACCAATTATATGGTCAATTTTGGAGAAAGTACCATGAGGAGCTGAGAAGAAGGTATATCCTTTTGCTTTAGGATAGAATGTTCTATAAATATCTGTTAAGTCCATTTGGCTCATGACTTCTCTTAGTCTGTCGACATCACTGTTTAATTTCTGTTTCCATGATCTGTCCATTGATGAGAGTGGGGTGTTGAAATCTCCCACTATTATTGTGTGAGGTGCAATGTGTGTTTTGAGCTTTAGTAAGGTTTCTTTTACGTATGTAGGTGCCCTTGTATTTGGGGCATAGATATTTAGGATTGAGAGTTCATCTTGGTGGATTTTTCCTTTGATGAATATGAAGTGTCCTTCCTTATCTTTTTTGATGACTTTTAGTTGGAAATTGATTTTATTTGATATTAGAATGGCTACTCCAGCTTGCTTCTTCTGACCATTTGCTTGGAAATTTGTTTTCCAGCCTTTCACTCTGAGGTAGTGTCTGTCTTTGTCTCTGAGGTGTGTTTCCTGTAGGCAGCAGAATGCAGGGTCCTCGTTGCGTATCCAGTTTGTTAATCTATGTCTTTTTATTGGGGAGTTGAGGCCATTGATATTGAGAGATATTAAGGAATAGTGATTATTGCTTCCCTTTATATTCATATTTGGATGTGAGGTTATGTTTGTGTGCTTTCATTCTCTTTGATTTGTTGCCAAGACGATTAGTTTCTTGCTTCTTCTAGGGTATAGCTTGCCTCCTTATGTTGGGCTTTACCATTTATTATCCTTTTTAGTGCTGGATTTGTAGAAAGATATTGTGTAAATTTGGTTTTGTCATGGAATATCTTGGTTTCTCCATCAATGTTGAATGAGAGTTTTGCTGGATACAGAAACCTGGGCTGGCATTTGTGTTCTCTTAGGGTCTGTATGACATCAGTCCAGGATCTTCTGGCCTTCATAGTTTCTGGCGAGAAGTCTGGTGTGATTCTGATAGGTCTCCCTTTATATGTTACTTGACCTTTTTCCCTTACTGCTTTTAATATTCTTTCTTTATTTTGTGCGTTTGGTGTTTTGACAATTATGTGATGGGAGGTGTTTCTTTTCTGGTCCAATCTATTTGGAGTTCTGTAGGCTTCTTGTATGTCTATGGGTATCTCTTTTTTTAGGTTAGGGAAGTTTTCTTCTATGATTTTGTTGAAGATATTTACTGGTCCTTTGAGCTGGGAGTCTTCACTCTCTTCTATACCTATTATCCTTAGGTTTGATCTTCTCATTGAGTCCTGGATTTCCTGTATGTTTTGGACCAGTAGCTTTTTCCGCTTTACATTATCTTTGACAGTTGAGTCAATGATTTCTATGGAATCTTCTGCTCCTGAGATTCTCTCTTCCATCTCTTGTATTCTGTTGGTGAAGCTTGTATCTACAGCTCCTTGTCTCTTCTTTTGGTTTTCTATATCCAGGGTTGTTTCCATGTGTTCTTTCTTCATTGCTTCTATTTCCATTTTTAATTCCTTCAACTGTTTGATTGTGTTTTCCTGGAATTCTTTCAGGGATTTTTGTGTCTCCTCTCTATGGGCTTCTACTTGTTTATTTATGTTTTCCTGGAATTCTTTCAGGGATTTTTGTGTCTCCTCTCTATGGGCTTCTACTTGTTTATTTATGTTTTCCTGGAATTCTTTCAGGGATTTTTGTGTCTCCTCTCTATGGGCTTCTACTTGTTTATTTATGTTTTCCTGGAATTCTTTCAGGGATTTTTGCGATTCTTTCAGGCATTTTTGCGATTCCTCTCTGTAGGCTTCTACTTGTTCTCTAAGGGAGTTCTTCATGTCTTTCTTGAAGTCCTCCAGCATCATGATCAAATATGATTTTGAAAATAGATCTTGCTTTTCTGGTGTGTTTGGATATTTCATGTTTGTTTTGATGGGAGAATTGGGCTCCGATGGTGCCATGTAGTCTTGGTTTCTGTTGCTTGGGTTCCTGCGCTTGCCTCTCGCCATCAGATTATCTCTAGTGTTACTTTGTTCTGCTATTTCTGACAGTGGCTAGACTGTCCTATAAGCCTGTGTGTCAGGAGTGCTGTAGACCTGTTTTCCTCTCTTTCAGTCAGTTATGGGGACAGAGTGTTCTGCTTTCGGGCGTGTAGTTTTTCCTCTCTACAGGTCTTCAGCTGTTCCTGTGGGCCTGTGTCTTGAGTTCACCAGGCAGCTTTCTTGCAGCAGAAAATTTGGTCTTACCTGTGGTCCTGAGGCTCAAGTTTGCTCGTGGGGTGCTGCCCACGGGCTCTCTGCAGCGGCAGCAACCAGGAAGACCTGTGCTGCCCCTTCCGGGAGCTTCAGTGCACCAGGGTTCCAGATGGTCTTTGGCTTTTTCCTCTGGCATCCGAGATGTGTGTGCAGGGAGCAGTCTCTTCTGGTTTCCCAGGCTTGTCTGCCTCTCTGAAGGTTTAGCTCTCCCTCCCATGGGATTTGGGTGCAGAGAACTGTTTATCCGGTCTGTTTCTTTCAGGTTCTGGTGGTGTCTCAGGCAGGGGTCCTGCCGCTCCTGGGCCCTCCCCCACGGGAACCCAGAGGCCTTATACAGTTTCCTCTTGGGCCAGGGATGTGGGCAGGGGTGAGCAGAGTTGGTGGTCTCTTCCGCTCTGCAGCCTCAGGAGTGCCCACCTGACCAGGCGGTTGGGTCTCTCTCTCGGGATCATACTTTCTAAGGACATCGTTCCACATGCCATCCACTAGGATTCCCAGAATTGTCCATCGTAAGGGATTTCTCTTGTCTTCTTACCACTGAGCTATGTTATGTTGCAGGAATGCCATAAATTATATGTTACTAACATGATTAAATCAGCTTTCACCTAAGATACGGCCCTCATGCACATACCTCAGTGAGAAACTTCTTAATAATGTTAAATGTGTGTACAAATACAGTAATCAAATATAAGATTCCTGTGTCAATAGTCTTTTCTATTACAGGCTTTAGAAAAACTATTTAGGGTAAACCCTCACTTCCCCACAGTAGCTTACTCAAAAAAGCTTGATTAGGGACTCAACATGCCATGAGTCCTTCCTCTGCTCAAGTCACTGGGCTCTTAATGACATTACTGTTTTTGTAGTACCTTATTTGTAGAACTATTTTTCAACATCTCTGGTCATAAATGGAATACAATGTACAGCATAAGAAAGGGACAAATGGGTGCAAACATTCATCACTGTATACAATAGTCAAAGAGGGAGGACAATTTGTTTTACTGAAATAGCATCATAGGTAAGATGGAGTAATTAATAGTGTCTTTCTGTTATGGAGCTAATAACTCATTGTTGCAGCCTAGTAGTTTCTATACTCTTGAATCTTAATGGTGTTCTAGCTTTGGGCTACCATAGCCCCATTTATTATGCATTTATTTTTCTTTTTACATCACTGACCAGAATATATGAGATCATGATTTTGACATTTTAGTCTTGATGGAGTTAATTTAATTGTCTCTAAAATAACATAAAGTTGATTCTGATATTACTGATGTTTACTATGTAATGAATATCCTACTCCTCTGAACATCAGGATCATGATCTAGAAATGACAAAACTAAAATATATAGTCTCAAGGCCATTCAGCTGTCTGGTAAACTTCCTAGGTTCTGTTCCATCCCGATAAGAACCCAAGAACTCTGAATGTGAAAAGAAGTCCCCTGCCGAGAATTCCATGTTGTACTTGATGAAACCAGTGGAATTGCCCAGAAAGAACAGGGCTTGGAACTTGTCTTTCATTGTTTTCTTTTTTCAACATGCCATGAGTCCTTCCTCTGCTCAAGTCACTGGGCTCTTAATGACATTACTGTTTTTGTAGTACCTTATTTGTAGAACTATTTTTCAACATCTCTGGTCATTCCTAGCAATCTCTTCCTAATCATAAGAGTATGGTATAAAAAGCCAGAAAGGTGATACATGTAAAGTTTAAATGTAATTCATGCAGCTTATTAAAATCACAGTGTAGTAAATATATGTTACATGTAATTTATATGATAAAACAGTCAAAAGTTATTGAAACTGAGTATATTCAATTAGCACAGATGTCTTAATTTTTGCTAAAATTCAAGACCAACATCTTGTGATTTTAAAAAGTAAATGAGTAAATGTTTTTATATACTGTTGGACCGTATTGTCATTAATATTTATTACCAAAACAAATGTAGAATCATCAAAAGTTTGTGGTATTTAGGTGTGCAGGGAAACATGACTCTGCTGAAGTCAGAACAGTAGTTTTTAAAAATGAGCATGCTATTTCCTTTGTCTTTTGGTTCCCTCTCTGTGTGATGGTAGAAGGATGCAGAAATTTTAGTGGAATCACTAGGCATTCCTATCACTTTCTTGACTACATGGTGCAACTTTCAGGTAACAGCCAGAAATAGTGCAAAGCACAAAGGAAATCCCACCTTGTAAAACTAGAGATATATTTTCAGTGTTCCTTACTTCATTAGAATATTGTTGGTTGGACATATAAGTCCCATTTTTTTTAAAATTAAGCCAGACATAGCCTCTCACATCTATATTCTCAGTACTTCAGAAGCTGGTGCAGGAAGATTGTCATTGACTCAAGTCTATTCTGGGTTACCATTTCTCTCACACACAGAGTAATGTTTAACAACCAATTTGTAAAGCAGTTTAAACTGTGAACATGTGCTGTCATAAGTCACTGCGAATTAGTTCTACTGGTACTATACCTTTTCAAGTCTTAGTAACAGCTTTAGGACTTGCTATGTCAACATACTTGTTGACTTTATTCGTACATTTTCATTAAATCCATCTCAGGTAATGGGAACCATGAATAAATCTCATTAGGATATCTTCTGATTAAAGACCTTCGGTGTTCTACCCAGTGTTCTATCTCCATGTACATTCTTGCTTCTTTGTATTTGCTTGTGTATCTGTTTGCTTGAGATAGGGTTCTGATATGTAACAGAGAACTGCATCATGCATTGCCTCAGCATCCTTGGTTCTGTGTGTCATCATATTCTGCTATTTTAGGGGTTTGGAAATTGAATCCAAATTCTGTTGTATTATGGTTTGTCAAGTGACAGAAAGTGAGTACTTCTCAATTTCAATTTCTAAAACTATATGAAAACCACACATACACACACACATATGACACATACCCCACACACACACGCACACACACACACACAAGATAAGTAAAACAATTACTTTTTATTGTCTCTATGCTATAAGTAGCCTTTCTCATAAGTTTGTTCATTCTATTTTCTCTCCCAAGAATTCTTCTGCTCTGATGTATGTTAAAATACCAAATCTAAATCCATCTCTGCTCTCAATCCACAATTATGTTACTTTTTCTGAGACAAGAATGATGATTTGTGTCCCTACATAGATAGACAGACAGTGTTCATCTTGCTCACTATTGCATTGGATAAGACCTCTAGTTAAACTGCAAATTCCTTGAGCAGAAGCAAAATGATGTTAGTGCCTTTCAGCGTACAGACCCTTCAAGGAGCATCTGTGTTTGGCCCAACTAATGAATGACATTCCCACATTGAGAGTAGAGGCTCAGCTACACAAGGTCACATGTTCTGAGTAAGCAGAGCTGAATTCAATCTATGACACCACCCTTCTGTATCAATTTAGCTTTGTCCTCTGACCCTTAGTATAGGTTTAAGCTTGCAATATGGGATAATATTTCCAACTTGTATCTTTTCTCACTTTTCTGACATATGTCAATTCAGATTTATTTTAACCATTCTCAATTTAACTTACCTAGTTTTGACCCCCTTTATTTGGAGTCTGTTTCCTTTGATTTCTTTTTCTTTTCTTTTTTTTTAATGGATGGTGATATAGTTTTGATTTAATTTTATTTTTCCTAGATACTTTATAAATTTACATATTTTAAATTTTTTATTAGATATATTTCTTTACTTGCATTTCAAATGTTATTCCCCTTCCCGGTTTCCTGTCCATGAACTCCCATCCCCTCCATTCCCCCTTCGGGAATACCCATACGGGTATTCCCCCATACATCCCCCTTACTGCCCCCCCAACCCCCATATTTCCCTCCACTGGGGATCCAACAGTGACAAGACCAAGGGCTTCCCCTTCCGCTGGTGCTCCAACAAGGCTATCCTCTGCTATGTATGCAGATGGAGCCTTGGGTCAGACCATTTTTTAAATAGGGTTTTATGGCTCTCTGGGATCTATCTAACTTCTTGAGTTCTTTGTATATTTTGGACGTTAGCCCTCTATCAGATGTAGGATTGGTAAAGATGTTTTCCCAATGTGTTGGTTGCTGTTTTGTCCTAACAACAGTGTCCTTTGCCTTACAGAAGGTTTGCCGTTTTATGAGCTCCTATTTGTTGATTCTTGATCTTAGAAGAGAAGCTATTGGTGTATTGTTCAGGAAGTTTTCTCCAGTGCCCATGTGTTCAAGACTCTTCCCCACTTTTTCTTCTATTAGTTTGAGTATATCTGATTTGATGTGCAGGTCTTGATCCATTTGGACTTAAGCTTTGTACAGAACAATAAGAATGGATTGATGTGCATTCTTCTACATGTTGACCTCCAGTGAACCAGCACCATTTGCTGAAAATGCTATCTTTCTTCCATTGGCTGGTTTTAGCTACTTTGTCAAAGATCAAGTGCCTATAGGTGTGTGGGTTCATTTCTGGGTCTTCAATTCTGTTCCACTGACCTATCTGCCTGTCTCTGTACCAATACCATACAGCTTATGACTATTGCTCTGTAATAGTGCTTGAAGTCAGAGATGGTGATTTCTCCAGAAGTTCTTCTATTGTTGAATATTGTTTTTGCTATCCTGAGTTTTTTGTTATTCCAAATGAATTTGCAAGTTGCTTTTTCTATCTCTATAAAGAATTGAGTAGAAATTTTGATAGGGATTGCATTGAATCTGTAGATTGCTTTTGGCAAAATGGTCATCGTTACTGTATTATCCAGCCAATCCATGAGCATGGGAGATCTTCCTATCTTCTGTGATCTTCTTCAATTTCTTTCTTCAGAAACTTGAAGATCTTGTCATACAGATCTTTGACTTGCTTGGTAAAAGTCACACTAAGATATTTAATATCATTTGGGACTATTGTGAAGGGCATCATTTCCTTAATTTCTTTCTCAGCCTGTTTATCCTTTGAGTAGAGGAAGGCTACTGATTTGTTTAAGTTAATTTTATACCCTGACACTTTGCTGAAGTTGTTTATCAGGTTAAGTAGTTCTCTGGTGGAACTTTTGGGGTCACCTAAGTATACTATTACATAATCTGCAAATAGTGATATTTTGTTTTTTTCCCTCCCAGTTTATATTCTTTTGACCTCCTTTCGCTGTCTGGTTGTTCTGGCTAGGACTTCGAGTACTATATTGAATAAGTAGGGAGAGAGTGGGCAGCCTTGTCTAGTTCCTGATTTTAGTGGGATTGCTTCAAGTTTCTCTTCATTTAGTTTGATGTTAGCTACTGGTTTGCTGTATATTGCTTTTACTATGTTTAGATGTGGGCCTTGAATTTCTGATTTTTCCAGGACTTTTTTCAAGAAGGGGTGTTGAATTTTGTAAAATGCTTTCTCAGTATCTAATGAAATGATCATGTGCTTCTTACCTTTGAGTTTGTTTATATAGTGAATTACATTTATGGATTTTCGTATATTAAACCATCCCTGCATCCCTGGGATAAAGTCTACTTGATCATGATGTATGATCATTTTGATGCGTTCTTGGATTCAGTTTGCAAGAATTTTATGAGTATTTTTGCATCAATATTCATAAGGGAAATTGGTCTGAAGTTCTCTTTCTTTGTTGGATCTTTGGTTTCGGTATAAGAGTAATTGTGGCTTCATAGAAGGAATTTTGTAGTGCTCTGTCTGTTTCAATTTTGTGGAATAATTTGTACAGTATTGGTATGAGATCTTCTATGAAGGTCTGATAGAATTCTGTACTGAAGCCATCTGAACCTGGGCTCTTTTTGGTTGGGGGACTTTTAATAACTGCTTCTATTTCTTTAGGAGTAATGGGGTTGTTTAGATGGTTTATTTTTTCCTGATTTAACATTTGCACCGGTATCTGTCTAGAAAATTGTTCATTTCCTCCAGATTTTCAAGTTTTGTTGAATATAGGCTTTTGTAGTAGGATCTGATGATTTTTTTTTAATTTCTTCAGATTCTATGGTAATGTGTCCCCTTTCATTTCTGATTTTATTAATTTGGATATACTTTCTGTGACCTCTGGTTAGTCTGGATAAGGGTTTATCTATCTTGTTGATTTTCTCAAAGAATCAGCTCCTGCTTTTGTTGATTCTTTGTATAGTCCTTTTGTTTCTACTTGGTTGATTTCAGCCTTGAGTTTGATTATTTCCTGCCTTTTACTCCCCGTGGGTTTATTTATTTCTTTTTGTTCTAGAACTTTTAGGTGTGCTGTCAAGCTGTTGGCATATGCTCTCTCCTGTTTCTTTTTGCAGGCATTCTGAACTATGTGTTTTCCTCTTAGTACTGCTTTCCTGGTGTCCCATAAGTTTGGGAATGTTGTAATTTCATTTTCATTAAACTCTAAGAAAGTCTTTAATTTCTTTCTTCATTTCTTCCTTGACCAAGTTGTCATTGAGCAGAGCATTGTTCAACTTCCATGTATACATGGGCTTTCTGTCATGAACATAGTGGAGCATGTGTTCTTGTTATATATTAGAGCATCTTTTGGGTGGATGTTGAGGAGTGGTATAGTACCTATATTCATAAAAGAAACCTTACTAAAGCTCAAAGCACACATTGCACCTTGAACAATAATAGTATGAGATTTCAACACCCCAGTTTCGTCGATGGACAGAACAGGGAAACATAATTAAAGAGATACATAGAGAAACTAAAAGGAGTTATGAACCAAACGGATTTAACAGATATTTATAAAATACTTCATCCTAAATCAAAAGGATATACCTTCTTCTCAGCACCTCATGGAACCTTCTCCAAAATTGTCCATGTATTTGTTCACAAAACAGGCCTCAATAGATACAGGAAGATAGAAATAATCCCATGCATCCTACAAGATCACCATGGACTAAGATTGGTCTTCAATAACAACAATAATGATAGAAATCCCATGTATACATGGAAGTTGAACAGTGCTCTACTCAATGACAACTTGGTCAAGGAAGAAACAATGAAAGAAATTAAAGACTTCTTAGTTGGGGAGGAAAAGGTTTATTCAGCTCACTTCCATGTTGCTGTTCATCACCAAAGCAAGTCATGAGCAGGTCAGGAAGCAAGAGCTGATGCAGAGGCCATGGAGGGATGTTACTTACTGGCTGGCTTGCTTCCCCTGGCTTGCTCAGCTTGCTTTCTTATAGAACCCAGGACTACCAGCCCAGGGATGTCACCACCCACAATGGGCTGGGTCCTCCCATCTTGACCACTAGTTGAGAAAATACCTTACAGCTGGGTCTCATGAAGGCATTTCCACAACTGAGGCTCCTTTTCCGTGGTAATTTCAGCTTGTGTCAAGTTGACACACAAAACTACTCAGTACAATTGACTCCTTGTCTACTTGACACACAAGCACATCACTATTAAGTCTCAACCCTTGCTTTCTTATTCATCCCCAAGATCTAAATAACTTTGAGAGTCCCACAGTCTTTACATATTAAAAGTTCAATCCCTTTAAAATATCCAGTATCTATTAAAATTCAAAGTCATTTTAAAATTCAAAGTCTCTTAATTATGGACTCCACTAAAATACTTTCATCATTCAAGAGGGAAAAATATCAGGGCACAGTCACAATCAAAAGCAAAATTAAACTCTCAACTGTCCAATGTCTGGAATCTGCCATCAATCTTCTAGGCTCCTCCATGTGTTTAAGTCTCTTCTCTGGCTCTGCCCTCTGTATCACTCACATTGTCTTCTAGGCTCCAACTACCTGTTCTCTACTGCTGCTGCTGCTCTTGGTGCTTATCTCATGGTACTGGCACCTCCAAAATGGTGCTAACTTCCACTGCAACTAAGCTTCACCAATAGCCTCTTACAGGCTCTCTTCATGATGCCAAGCCTCAACTCCTTTTCATGAACACTTCAGTCCTGGACCGTCAATTGCAACTGAAGGTGGACCATCATCAATATCCAGCCTCATAGTATGCAGCCTCAGCTTCTCTTCATGACCCCTCATGCGTTCAAAACCAGTACAACCTGGGTAAAGTTTACACACTACCAAGTCCAGCCACAGCACAAGGTACAACCTTGGCTTTCTCTGGAACCCAGCCTCTTTGTGTTCTCAGAAAACACTGCCCAGAAGATTTAACCTCAATGATGCTGTTCTCTTCTTAATCACCACTAATTTCTTAGCTACATCTGACCATCATCAATAGTACCAATAATTCGAAGATTTGCTTTGGTATTTCTGGTGTCTTCTTAATCACAACTGATTCTTCAGCCCCAGCTAACCAAAACCACAGAATCTTCACAAACACAACAACATGGCCCTGATAAGAGTCTTTAATCTTCTCTCTCAATTTCACAAGCCAGTCCTCCATCTTCCGCATTGTTCTCAACATTATATTCTAAGCTCCTACAAAAGCTCTTAACATCCCAATAGTTCTTCTAGCTAAAAATTCCAAAGTCCTTCCACAGTCGTCCCCCAAAAATGGTCAAGTTGTCACAGGAATACCTCACTCCAATTTGTTTTAGTCAGGATTTCTACTCCTGCACAAACATCATGACCAAGAAGCAATGTGGTGAGAAAAGGGTTTATTCAGCTTACTTTTCCATTGCTGTTCATCACCAAAGGAAGTCATGACTGGAACTCAAGCAGGTCAGGAAGCAAGAGCTGATTCAGAGGCCATGGAGGGATGTTACTTACTGGCTTGCTCAGCTTGCTTTCTTATCGGACCCTGAACTACCAGCCCAGGGATGGCACCACCTACAATGGATTGTGTCCTCCCACCTTGACCACTAGTTGAGAAAATGTCTAACAGCTAGGTCTTATGAAGACATTTCCTCAACCGAGGCTTCTTTTCTGTGATAATTCCAGCTTGTGTAAGTTGACACACAAAACTAGCCAGTACAGCTGTGATCTTGAATTCAGTTTTCATCAATTTAATTATGCTTGCATCTATATACTTGAATAAAATTGGACTGAAGTTCTCTTTCTTATAGGGTGTTTGTGAGGTTTATGTATAAGCATAATTGTGGCTTCATAGAATGAAATAGGTAGTGCTCCTTCTGTTTCAATGTTGTGGAATAGTTTGAAGAGTATTGGTATTAGGCCTTCTTTGAAGATCTAATAGAATTCTTCACTAAAACCTTCTGGTCCTGGGCTTTTTTTGGTTGGGAGACTTTTAAGAATTCTTCTATTTCTTGAGGGGTTATGGGACTGTTCGATGGTTTATCTGATCCTGATTTAATCTTGACCCCTGATATCTGTCTAAAAAATTGTCCATTTCATCCTGATTTTCCAGTTTTGTTCAGTATAGGCTTTTATAGTAGAATTTGATAATTTTTTTGAATTTCCTAAGTTTCTGTGGTTACCTTTTCATTTCTAATTTTGTTAATTTGGATACTGTCTCTGGGCCCTCAGGTTAGTCTGGCTAAGGATTCATCTATATTGTTGATTTTCTCAGTGCACAAGCTCCTGGTTTTGTTGACTCTTTGTACACTTCTTCTTGTTTCTACTTGATTTATTTCAGTCCTGAGTTTCATTATTTATTGCCTCTACTCCTCATGGATTAATTTGCTTCTTTTTGTTCTAGAGCTTTCAGGCATGCTGACAAGCTGTTATTGTGTGCTTTCTTCAATTTCTATTTGGAGGCATTCAGAGCTATGAGTTTTCCTCTTAACACTTTGTTCATTGTATCATGTAAGTTTGGGTATGTTGTGCTTTCATTTTTATTAATCTAAAATGTCTTTAATTTCTTTCTTTGTTTCTTCCTTGACCAAGTTATCATTGAGTAGATCATTATTTGCGTCCATGTGTATTTGAGCTTTCTGTTGTTTTTGTTGTTATTGAAAACAATCCTTAGTCCATGGTGATTTGATAGAATGCATGGGATTGTTTCAATTTCTTTGTATCTATTGAGGCCTGTTTTGTGACCAATTATATGGTCAACTTTTGAGAGGATACCATGAGGTGCTGAGAAGAAGGTATATCCATTTGTTTTAGGATAAAATGCTCTGTAAATATCTGTTAAATCAATTTGGCTCATAACATGTTAGTTTCTCTATGTCTCTGTTTTGTTTCTTTTTCCATGATCTGTCCATTGATGAGAGTGGGGTGTTGAAGTCTCCTATTATTATTGTGTGTCGTGTTATGTATGCTTTGGCTTTAGTAAAGTTTCGTTTATGAATGTGGGTGCCCTTGCATGTGGAGCACTGATGTTCAGAATTGAAAGTTCATTTTGGTAGATATTTTCATTGATGAGTATGAAGTGTCCTTCTTTATATTTTTTGATAACATTTGGTCAAAAGTCTATTTTATTATGAGAATGGCTACTCCAGCTTATTTCTTGGGATCATTTGCTTGGAAATTTTTTTCCCAGCCTTTTATTCTGATGTAATGTCTATCTTTGTCACTGAGGTCTGTTTCCTGTGTGTAGCAAAAGGCTGACCATATTTACATATCCAGTCTGGTAGTCTGTGTCTTTTTATTGGGGAATTGAGTCCTTTGTTCTTAAAAGGTATTAAGGAACAGTCATTGTTTCCTGTTATTTTTGTTGTTAGAGGTGGAATTTTGGTTGTGTAGCTTTCTTCTTTTGGTTTTGTTGAAAGAAGATTACTTTCCTGCTTTTTCTAGGGAGTGATTTCCCTCCTTGTGTTAGAGTTTTCCATCTCTATCCCCTGTAGGGCTGGATTTGTGGAAAGATGTGTAAATTTAGTTTTGCCATGGAATATCTTGGTTTCTCCATCTATGTTAATTGAGAATTTTGCTGGATATAATAGCCTGGACTGATATTTGTGTTCTTTCGGTGTCTATATGACATCTGACCAGGATCTTTCTACCTTTCATAGCCTCTGCTGAGAAGTCTAGGGTAATTCTGATAGGTCTGCCTTTGTGTGTTACTTAACATTTTTCCCTTACTGCATTAATATTTTTTTTGTTTTGTGTATTTCGTGTTTTTTACTCTTATGTGATAGGAAGAATTTCTTTCTGGTCCAATCTGTTTGGAGTTCTGTAGGCATCTTGTATGTTCATTGGCATCTCTTTCTTTAAGTTAAGGAAATTTTCTTCTATAATTTTGTTGAAAATATTTACTGGCCCTTTAATTTGGGAATCTTTTTTTTCTCTTCTATATCTATTATTCTTAGTTTTGGTCTTCTCATTGTGCCATAGGTTACCTGGATGTTTTGACTTAGGAGTTTCTTTTTTTCTTTTTGCACTTCCTTTGACTATTGTGTCAATGGTATGGTATCTTCTGCCTCTGAGAATCTCTCTTCAATCTTTTGTATTCTGTTGATGTTGCTTGCTTCTGTGACTCCTGATCTCTTTCTTGGGTTTTTCTTCCAGGGTTGTCTCTTTTTGTGATTTGTTTATTGTTTCTATTTCCATTTTTAGATGTTGGATGGTTTTGTTCAATTCCTTCACCTGTTTGGTTATGTTTTCCTGTAATTCTTTAAGGGTTTGTGTGTGTGTGTGTGTGTGTGTGTGTGTGTGTGTGTGTGTGTGCTTACTTTTTAAGGGCTTCTACTTGTGTACCTTTGTTGTCCTATATTTCTTTAAGACAGTTACTGATGTCCTTCTTAAACTCGTCTATCATCATCATAAGATGTGATTTTAAATCCAAGTCTTGCTTTTCTGGTGTGTTGTGGTAGCCAGTATTTGCTGTGGTGGTAGAACTGAGTTCTGATGATGCCAAGTAGTCTTGGTTTCTGTTGCTTAGGTTCTTGATCTTGCCTCTTGCCATCTGGCTATCTCTGATATTAGTTGATCTTGCTGTCTCTGAATGGAGTGTGTCCCTTCTGTTGGCCTGTGAGTCTGCGATCTCTGGAGTGATAATGTTTCTGGCAGACCAGCTCTCTGATGACAGGTTTTGTTTTTTTTTCTTTGTTTTTTTTTCCGGGGCTGGGGACCGAACCCAGGGCCTTGCGCTCGCTAGACAAGCGCTCTACCACTGAGCCAAATCTCCAACCCAAACGTAAGTTTAGGTTTTTGTTCCTAGATCTGTGGGATAGACCCTGCTCTGTGCACAGATAGAGACCAGAAGGATCCTGTACTAGGCCACCCTGATGCTGTCATGCCCAGGTGCTCCTGGCATGCCTCTCAATAGACTCCTTGCACAGTCAATAGAGAGAAAGTGGGGTTCTACCTGTGGGCTGTAGGCTTAGGAGGGAGAGTGTTCCTGTCAGACCAGCTCTCTGCAGACAGGTTTTGTGTCCCAGAGCTCTAGACCAGTCCCAGCCTTGGGAACAGATGGAGACAGGAAGGGTCCCATCCCAGGTTGCCCTGTGGCTCCTGAGCCCTGTACATCCCAGTGGGTTTCTCCTTGGACAGTCAATGGAAAGAAAGTGGGGTCTTTCCTTTGATTTCACTGAACAGCTAACCCATTTGTTTCTAGCAAATTCCAAAGTTAGATTGTAGTAGGCAGACACTATTTCTGTGTAACATATACTCTCAAATCTTCCTTCTGAAAATTATTTTAACTTCTGTCCAAATGGAAATTTTACTGGAGCAAATAGCTTTCAAATCTATAAAATGTGTTTCTTCCTTTGGATGCTTAAAGATTTTGGCTCATTAACTGGAATTGAGGATTAGAGTTATCTGCCCTGGAGAGTAGCAAAAGTGGACATGAAAGCAACTTATAGAACTAAACGATGTAATTTCAGGATATGGGATTGCCTAATAGCACTGCCGTTGATAAGTGTCATTTAATCTTTTTTCGTGTGTTATTTCAAAGATGTGGAAGCTCTGATTGCATATAAGAGATCAACTCAAGATACAAAGAGTCTTCGAGAGAAACGCTTGCAAAACACTATAGACAAGATAAGGATTTAAATGCACCTAGTCTTTATACAGGAGATGAAAAGAAAATGGAATCTTATTGAAAATTTTTTGTTTCTTTTCCATTTGTCTATTCTTTGGGCATCTCCCCATCAACTAAAACTTTTTGATTCTTTCTCCATGAATATAATCATTACTTCTTGGTAAGGTGCTTTTCACTTTCTAAACTCCAGACCCCTCCAGACTAGGTCTCTAGCACCAGTTGAAAATTTATCAGGAAAGCACCACAAGGAAATCACTCCCTTTTATATACCATGTGCATGGTCATGACCTGGGTACATTCATACATGCATTGATGTATATAACTAATAACACAAAATTCAGATGTTTATATTTATTATCTAGCAATTTTCATGCATGTGCTCTTTTGGTTGTTTGGATTGCTTGTTTCAAGACTGCAGTCAGGGTGGTTCTCAAATGAAAATTTTCAGAATCAAACAGACCAACACTCAAGTATAAATACATATGTATTTAGAGGTAAACACTCACATGATGTGTTAGTCTACAATATACATCTCATATTTATAAACAATATTTTGTTTTACACATTTTATTTTAAACATATTAACACTTTTAAACTATAAAAAGTAGATATTAGCTGAGATAGCTTCCTAAATATGGCAGCACCACAAAATAATCTTCCATGTATAATAGTCACTGCTCTATGCATTTTCTTCAGGCCTTCTAAAGTGAAAATTTCTGGTTTCTTTGGAGACTCAGTTCTGTCATGTGATTTTTTTTGAAAAATGCTTTGTGAGATAATCTTTTGCTAAGAACAAGCATATGTGCTTTTTTTGTTTGTTTTGTTTTGTTTTTTTCCTAGAAGCTGCCTGGAAAAAGTACATGTGTTTTGCTAGAATGGATGCTTGAGAGGACACATGATAAGTATAACCCAACAGAGAGTAGACAATCCTAGTGGTATTGGATTGCCTTGTCACTCTTCTGGTCATCCTCTTTCATGACTTCATAGATAGAAATATAGCAAAATACTCCCGGCTGGTATTCCAGCACCTTCTTGCTGTTTCTGTAGACTTGGGGCAATTGGCAGAGCCTTACAGTTTCTTCAGGATCGAAGTATGGGTGTTGATTCATGAACAGTGTTTATTATTGTATCGAGCTACCAATGCTAATTTGTATAAACTGAACTGCTGATATGTTGGCAAGGAAAATTGGGTTTACCCAAAAGAAGTATTTCTAAACAGATCCACATCTCCCTTTATTCCATTAACCTTTCCTTTCTACTCGGTGGGTAGTAGGCTAAAAGGGAAGAAAAAGCATATAAGAATGTGTATTAAATTAGATTTTGAAAAATCTAGGCCTAAATGCTGTGACATAGATGCTGATTGCCTTCTGATTTAGAGACCCTAGAGGTCATGTTGGTAAGTTCTGTCACACTGTGCTCTTTAAAGGCAGTGAGAGAAACAGTCCCTACCTGAGGTAGAATCTTATGTAACAAAGCATAATCAAGGAGTAACACCCAGCCACTGATTCACAGAACATTATATTGTCAAATGGAGTTACACTCCATCCTCTTTCCATGACACATGAGCCAGTAAGAGGAGAGGTATCACTGCCATATTGTGCGAGAAGGCAGACTCTGGTTCTTAGTAGTCAAGGCCTCACAAAAAGCTTTATCCTACTGTTGGTTCTTGGTGGTTCTACCTATGCATCCTATTGATGGAAAATTAAATGATTCACTTATTCAGACACAGTGGCAGTATAATTAATCTCTAAAGGTGTACTAACAGGAGGTTACCCAAGGCAATTGGGACACAAAAGCATCTGCGTTTAGAGTTTGTCCCTGATATACTGTAATATTTCTCCTTTATATAAAGCTCAGGTTTAGGTATGTGCTCTTTACTTGCAAGGATGTCAACATGTTTAACCCACACTGTTTTTAATTAAGAATTCATCATAAATATCAAACTTCATTTACTCATTCAGAGTTCCCTTTTAATCTTTGTTATGCTAAGGTAATGCGATATATAAATATATTTCCCTATTTAGAGCTGTTCTTTTATTAGTCATGAAAGAGCCAAAGTTATAAGAATCTCATAATAGTGGACATGGAATATAAGGTCTTGAAAATTCTTTCTTACTATAATTTTGCCAGCTACTGACATCAGGATAATGCTTGTACTAAGGTAACATGTGCTATGAAAAGGTTAATCTTTCCATGAAAGGTCCTTTTTTGACATTATGCCCAAACATGTCTGAAAAATCCATCAATTCAAATCTTTCAAAGATGATGGGGGATCGTATCTAAGTCAAAATTGATTTCCTACATGGCTGTTGATGAGTTAACATCTTGCCTTTCACAGGTCATTTTCTTTCAGAAATTTGTAAGTTATTATTGGATTGCACTCTATACTCTCCCTTGCCCCCAGTGTTTTAATATTCAACCAATTCATTTAAAAACGCCTGACTTTCAGGTTTGAGCTTTATGTCAAGAAGCAGAAAATGTATTCAGGTAAGGTGGAAAGTACATATTTTAAACCTTCTTATTCTAGAAATAAAATTTTAAAAGTATGTTGGGTAGTACCATAGATAATCAATAAAAAAGAATCTAGATATTTTCAAATATAAAACCAACCTCTGCTTCATGTTTTAAAACACACAGACACACATACACACACATGGAAAAAATAGACTGGAAGGGGAAGGGCAAGAAAAGCTTAGGTATGTGTTAATCTGGGTTTGTATCAGGTTAGAGTGTGTTGGGTACCTTTTCGCTGTACTTACTATTCATGTTGTTAGTACATGCCATCGTATAGACTGAGGAAGGACAGCAGTGTGCAGGAAGGAGACTGAACATGCATAAATGAGTCAAAGAGCCAAGCAGTGAATAGAACATAGAACCTGAGGCAAACTTTTAGCTCTTTTATTTATGCTATTACACATTCATATGGCTATAGCCACTATATACACGAGGCTCCCTGTTCTTAATCTTTGCTTATTCTCACGGAACTTGTCTCACTTTTCTATGAACTAATCAACAAATTGATTTCTATTTCTATATATTTTTTGCTTCTATTTTCACAAAAATTGTATATATGAACAGTTTATCATTTCATTTCATTAAAAAAGTAATTTGATTCTTCATCTTCTATTGTGCTGAATGTGATAACAGCTCATGCCAATTGCTGGAGGTGTGTCTCACTGATTCTGCAAATCTAACAGCTTTGCTGTGTCCCTTAGCTTGGCTAGATATTCCCTGGCTAATAAGTACTTGTCAAGATTACACTGTTTTTGTTTTCTCCAACACAAGATGCTATACATGCTAGCATTTATTTTCTAGACAATATTTACTGCTAGATGATATGTTCCTTAATGGCCTTACTACATAGAATTTTTAGTTCTATTGAGTTACAACTTTTACATTTTCATAAATTATAATTAGCCTTCCCATACATGTTAGCAGCAGTAATTAATGAAAATAATGTTTTTTCAGTGTATTGAGAAATATCCATTATTTTATTGTAACTTTATAGTAGATTTAGGAAATCAATTGTATTATAGGATATAGAAAGGCAACTTAATATATGAGAACTTTCTAAAATTACAAAGAAAATAATTGTAACTCAATATTAAAGAGTCAAATCTTATATGAGAAAATAGATATACTACAATTATAAGATAAAATGCAGTTTCAAGAGGAACTTAAACTTATACTGCAAAACACATTGTAATCTATCTCTGTATCCAGGCCCTGGCTGTTGACTTGATTAAAGTGGAACATTGTTCTTCTGAGTTGTACATTTGCTTATTTTTGACACTTGCAGTCCCCATTACTTCAAACTCATGACCCTCTTGCCCCGGGGTCAGGAATGCTGAGAGGAGATGTTCCGCTACCACCTGCAAGTATCGTTCTTAAGAACTTACACTGTTTCCCAAGCGTCCTTCTCCATAATGTTCAATATTCCAATGGAAAAATTGACAAATTTATAAAATACTTATTTAAAACTGATGTGTCAATCGTTGAACATCTTTTCTGAGAGGGTGATTAATATGTAATTATACATACGTATGTTGTTTTTAATTCATTAGAAAATATATTCATTCTTTTCATAAAATTTCTAGGTGATTTCTAACCAACATACTATTTTTGATCCCATGATGTACCCTGATAACCCTGACTTCCTAGTTCTCCCATGTCTGCCTCCCCAAACCTTATGGCAACCACCACATAAAATGAGAAAAAAGACAGAAAACAGGAAAAAAAAGTCCAATCGTACATTTTGTTATTCATATACTCATTGGAGTATGGTCAATTTCCCAATGGCCAGCCACCTAATGTAAAACTGAGCCTTCTTCACAAGTTTTTGCATTAAATTAATTTAAAATGTTTTATAGTGTTGCTGACTTTTTGACTAGAACATTTGTTCGACTGCATTTAGCCTTAAAGGGCATCCTGGCTGTGTGACACTACAACTCCTACTGTAATATACATGTAATATACATGTAATATACATGTAATCATGGCACCAACAATGGATGGGGCAGGACTTTGCAGTCTGTAGCAGCTTTTATGACATTAATTATGCTCAGTAGTCCTGCATGATTATGACATCAGGAATTTCTTATTTTTTTCTTTTTGGTGATATAATTTGTGTTTCTGAATTTTAATAATGTGAGGCAGAATATCTGATAACTAATGATTTACTGTTGTTGAATAAATATTACAAACCGTATTACTTTTATAAATGAATAACATCTCAGAGAGTCTCGTGTGGCTCAGGATGTCTCTATAGATGGTAAGGATCTATGAGGTCCATAGCTTAGTGGACCGGGCAGCCACAGCTCAAGAATTAATTAGCTACTAATGGCCGTTGGCAAGCAGAATGAGTTGTCAATGTTTGCAGAGTGAATTGATGTGATTTGAAAATAAAATCCACATATAACTGAAAGAGTCACCCCTAAGGACAGGCTTTCATGATGCGAGAAGGTACTTGGTATGTTACCAGAGGAGAAAATAATCAGGAATATTATCCAGGAACAAATTTCACAAACTACAATAGATACCTGTGTGGAAGATGTAGTAAAGTAGTGGCACAAATGTTATGGCATTAGCTGTTGACATTTTATTGTACTTACTGACTACTTCATGGGATATAATCCATTGCTATAGGGACCCAGAATCTAAGAAGAGATAGAACATATGCCTAGGGGAAAATATAGTACTCTTATTCTGCCCATCTCAGAGGAGAAGAAGTAGACATGGAATCCCAGGAAGCTATATGAGTCCCAAGAAACTATTTGGAAGTGATACTTGCTGGGAAAGGAGAAAAAATCATTTTTATCCAAAGGACTATTACTGGGTGTATTAACCACACAGCAGAGTTTGCTTCATGCCCAGAAAGAGGTGGCCAACACAAAACACTGAGTTAAGCATGAGTATATGGCAGGGTTGGGAGGGTGGGGTAGTTATTTTAGTTTTGACAACTTGTACCTTGTTGTTGTTGTTGTTGTTGTTTCTTCTTCTTCTTCTTCTTCTTCTTCTTCTTCTTCTTCTTCTTCTTCTTCTTCTTCTTCTTCTTCTTCTTCTTCTCCTTCTTCTTCTTCTTCTTCTCCTTCTTCTTCTTCTTCTTCTCCTCCTCCTTCTTCTTCTTCTTCTTCTTCTTCTTCTTCTTCTTCTTCTTCTTCTTCTTCTTCTTCTTCTTCTTCTTCTTCTTCTTCTTCTTCTTCTTCTTCTTCTCCTTCTCCTTCTCCTTCTCCTCCTTCTCCTTCTCCTTCTCCTTCTCCTTCTCCTTCTCCTTCTCCTTCTCCTTCTCCTTCTCCTTCTCCTTCTCCTTCTCCTTCTCCTTCTCCTTCTCCTTCTCCTTCTCCTTCTCCTTCTCCTTCTCCTTCTCCTTCTTCTTCTTCTTCTTCTTCTTCTTCTTCTTCTTCTTCTTCTTCTTCTTCTTCTTCTTCTTCTTCTTCTTCTTCTTCTTCTTCTTCTCCTTCTCCTTCTCCTTCTCCTTCTCCTTCTCCTTCTCCTTCTCCTTCTCCTTCTCCTTCTCCTTCTCCTTCTCCTTCTCCTTCTCCTTCTCCTTCTCCTTCTTCTTCTCCTTCTTCTCCTTCTCCTTCTCCTTCTCCTTCTCCTTCTCCTTCTTCCTTCTCTTCTCTCTCTCTCTCTCCCCCCACCTCCTCCTCTCCTCCTCTAGCTCTTTCCCTTGTTCCTCCTTCTTCTTCCTCCTACTTGTCCCACTTCTTTGTGTGAGAGAAAGAGATGAAAGAAATGAAGGAAAAGACCATGAAATTGGATAGGTAGAAGGTATTTATCTGGGAGAATTTGGAGGAGGGGAAATAACCAAATAATTTTGTATGAAAAAATTTGTAATAAAAAATTACTTAAAAATGTTTTCATAGTATTTTCAGTTTAAGTATCCCAAAAGTTTTCCTTGAAATTTCTGAACATCAGTTTTAGCTAATTCTTGTTTTCTCTAGTAAGGTATTTGTTTTACATGCATTAAAATGTCAAGTGAGAGAGTATAACAAACTGATTCATTTACAACTCTATCACACTGTTTACTAAAAATATGTATTAACTGACGCTGTTCATTAAGAATATATTAGCACACTTTGTGACTAAATATATAATTAGATATAGATTATATATTATATTACATGTATAATATATATATTACCTATTGCTTGATACATATTATACATTATATATCATAAACCAAAAATCATAGACCATGTCTTATATATCAAGTATCATATAAATTAAATATATTCCACATATTCTACATTCCTATTCTATATTTGATATATTATATATCATTATATATTTATAAGACATACATATATATGCATATATAGTTTTAAGAGAAGTAATACTATTCTAATGTGGACTATTGAATGGTGGTAATTGTGAATCTGTTAACCTTATTTAGTTTAAAATGCAGTTTAAGTCTTCTCTTCCTATATCGGTTTCTGCCTTGATGCTCTGTGAAAGTGTAGCATTGAAATAATCTAAGACTATGGCAGTCCACATTTCTACTTATTTATCTGTCAATTATGCCTCAAAAAATTGGGACTGTTTTTTGTTTCTTGTTTTTGTTTCTGTTTTGTTTTGATAAGTATTTATTGATTATTGCTTTAACTTCATAAAGAATAGACACTTTTAAATGCATTATATTTGATGTTTCCCTTATATAACTTTAAACACTATTTTCAAATTACTTATTAATAGTATCTCGCCACAATACAAAGAGAGAATATATTTTAAAATTTTTGAACTACTGGCAGGCTGCTCATACACACTGGTAATTTATATTGTCCAATGATGATAATTTCTTCATAAACTTTTGGTTCAACTAGCTGATATTTTGGATTTGTCTATGTCTGTGCAAGTGCCCTTTCGTGATAACGTTTTTTTCTTTCTAATTTTATTTGTCTTGGATATTTTATATATTTATATTTCAAATAATATTCCCTTTCTCCCCTCTCCCAGACCCCTCCCCCTCCTCCCCCCTGCTTCTATGAAGATTTCCCACCCACTCCAACCTCAATGCCCTGCCACTACCCAATGTTGGGGGAAACAAGCCTTCACAGGACCAAAGGCTTTCCCTCCTATTGATGCTGGACAATGCCATCCTCTGCTGCATATGTGGCTGGAGCCATGGGTCCCTCCGTGTGTACTCATTGATTGGTAGTTTAGTTCCTGAGAGCTCTGGTGTGGTCTGGTTAGTTGATATTGTTGTTCTTCCTATGCTGTTGCAAACCATTTCAGGTCCTTCATTCTTTAACTCTTCCATTGGGGTCCCCTTGTTCAGTCTAATGGTTAACAGCAACCATCCTCATCTGTATCAGTAGGGCTCTGGCAGAGTCTCTCAGGAGACACCAATATCTGGCTCCTGTTGGCAAGCACTTTTTGGTATCAGCAATAGTGATATGGGATGAATCCTGGGGTGTATGGGGGGCAGCCTCTGGATGACCTTTTTTCAGTCCTTGCACCATTCTTCGTCCCTGTATTTCCTCAGAGAGCAGGGTGCTGACGTTTTTTTGTGGAACTTAAGTTTACCTCACCAACCTCAGAATCTGAATAACTTTCTTTTCCAATCTCACATATTTCACTGTACTAGGCAGAGCAAACTCTTTACTAATAATTTAAGTAGTTGAATGCTAACAGTTGTATCGGGTGGGCAAGGTGGTCTGCATCTGCTGTTTGATATAGATAGAGTGACTGAAAGTGATGTTGGAGAGAATATCACCACACATCTCACCAGAGAAATTGGGATGTGCAAATTCACATCCCAATCATATTTTGAATTAGTTTTTTATCAGTTTGTGGACATTCAGAGGAAATAAGTAACCTGCACAAGAGTATTTCATTAAATGTCATATGAATTGGGTTTTATTCCTGATTTATTCCTCTGGCTTTTTCAAATTTTAAATTATAACAAACATTTCAAATCAACCAAACACAAAACAGCTAGTTTCAATTTAACCATTTTTTCTGCCTGGAGACAAACTGATTGGAATTCATACTCAAATATTCTGGATTTTATTCACAGGCAATATCTTAAAACAGCAATCCTTTTTGGTAAATTTAATTATTTTAAGTTTCTACTAAAAAAATTTCTCATTGTTCTGTTAAAACAATGTTAAATGCTCTCAGGGCTAACAAGACAAAGCAATGTTAAATATCAGTAATAATTTTAATCATTAAAAATATAGTAATTCTATGGAGTTCTATTTCAGTTGAAGTAGTATTTCTTAAGTTTTTCAAGATAGTTAAAAATAATCATCAGAATAATAGTACAAAATAATAATTCTGTAATAATAGCACAGAAATAATTAATGGATGATAAAAGAAGGAGAACCTTACTTGATAATGAAGCCCAAAGAAGGCACATGGTCGGGCATTGCCTTTACTTCAAATCACCCACAATGGATAATGCCAAAGTCCCCAAGTTGGAACCAGTCAATGAAAAGAATTAAAGTGGGTCTTTGAAAGCTGACTCGGTTATAAAGTCTCAATTCTCATGAAGAGGGTGGATGACCTTAACAAAGAGGATCCAGAGAATTCACTGTGTCATCCACCATGGAGACTCACATGGAAAATGTTTCTAGGAATCAGGAAAGTAGACTTAGCCAGATACTGCACTTCTGGGTAACTTGACAAGAATTCCCAGAATCTAACATTTTAATATATTAATGTGTTTATAACTGAACTAGTCCATGGCATTTTGTTCCAGTGGCCTGAACAACTGTAACAATCTAATTAATGTTTTTCTGCATTGTATGTGATTAAATTAAAAGTGTGGGAGATCTAAAATTATGATTCTTTTCCTCTATTACCAACCTTTTGCAAAAGGGAGGATCCTTCTAACTATTGAAACTCAGTGCTATACAATTATCTTCTAATTGACTTTTGATAACTACTTTGAATATTTAATATTATACTGTCATTAGCAGGTTCATTATTCATCCCAATCATGTAATTGTGGCAATTAAGGTGGCTTCTTTTTGAGAGCATGGTTCATTGATCTTTAATTACACTTACGAGAATTCAACTGAACAGAAAGGTGCCAGTGTCAGAACTCCTTTGGGTTCCACTAAAATTAGTGATGACGCCACGATATCTTAGTAAGTTCAACTTAAATTTAGTGATGCCTTGCTTCCTCATATAAGTGTTTTTGTTTCTTTTAATAATTCATTCTTTCACTTAGCCATTTGTAAATATTTAATGTCAACTTCTTTGTTCCTGGTAGCGTGCTTGGTGCTGGGTGCAAAATCAGGAATAAGAGTTCCCTGCCTTTGTAGAATTTACATCAAAGAGCAAGAAATAGGTAGGAAGCAAAAATAAACTAAATAATTCAATTTGATTATGAAAGAAATCTATTTGTAGACTGGGGTTTGGAATTGGATTGAAGCTTGAAGGACAGAAAGGACTGTCATGAAACAAACCAACTTAAAAATGTCAGTAATACCCAGTCTAATTCTGTCTCTCTAAACCATTCAAGTGCGCTTCTCTTTATAGATATTCATGTAATTCTATATACGATTCTATCTACTTCATTTCTGTATAATTTATCAGAAAGATATATGAGTGAAATTAAATGGTAAATACAGATACATTAGTATACCTGTCCTTCCATGAATTTATAGATATGTATACTTTCTATTTATTGGTTCTGTCTCTCAGGACAATGCCGACTAATATAAACTTAGAGTAGTGCTTGTTACACATGAAAATCAATTAGCAAATATTGCCGAGGGAAAGTATACAAATAAAATTACCATTGCACAGAAGAATACATGGGGAAGAAGAAGGAGAAAGGGTCCCTGTTCAAGAGAGCTGTAACACTAAGAAGAGCTGTAACACAGTAAAGGCTTGCTCGCAGAAAAAAAAAAAAAAAGAAGAAGGAGAAAGTTAAACAATCTTTTCTCTTGTATTTATAACATGAGAAAACTGGAAATTAAATCAATCTTTATACAAATCAAAACCCATGGTGCATTAGGCTTTCAAATATTCCATTGCTTCTGGAGGACCCAGACCCGGAGCAACATTGTGGGTAAATTTCTCTCACTCATGAATGGTTTTCCCCAGAGTAGTTAATCAGATAATAGGACAATTCCTCAAATTAATTTCTTCACATTCATTTAATTTTAGATTATTTTGCAAATTTCTCAAGACATAAAAACAGTACTAGTTAAGCACGCTATGTAAGGATCCCATAGCAGTTTGAGCAACTCTCTGACTCTTTTGTTCTGACTCACTTTTGTTCTAATCATCAGACATGGGAAACAATATCAGGTGTCTGTGATGAAAAAGGCATTTCATTTCTCTGTGTTCCTGCTTACACTTTATGGCTGAATAGAATGTCAAAACAGAAGAAATGTGCTACACTGAGGGTTCATTTTCTAAAACTTCTGCTGGAACAGAAAGCTTATATTCATGCTCCTTTATTTCCATATGAATACCTAAATCTTACCAAAAGTTTTATTATACTGATTATATCAATCTCTATAAATAAACCCTACATATTATTTACAAGAAATTTGAATGACAAAGAAGCACAAAAACTTCTAAATGCTTGTGCTAGGCAGTACAAAGTAATACATGGCAGTTAAAAAAAACTTTCACTCAATAACAGATCATTATATTGACTCAATGTCCTAAAAGTCAATATGACTTCACTTTCCCCATTAGAAGCAAAGGCAACCAGAAAACAAGAATTTGGCATTTCCAAATATCTGAGACAATAATTTTCAGAGTCTATTTGTGTTACTATTAAAGCCACCTTTTGAGAATAAGAATAATTTGAACTTATTACAAGCAAAGAAGAGCTAAGATCAATCTACCCACAATACCAGCATAAATTTCAACAAATATATTCCATGACATAAAAAGAGAAGGATTTCCAAAAGATAGCCAGGAGTGCAAAATAAATGGTAATACATGTAAATTTATTGGTTCATAGAAAATGAGTGAAAACAAAAGATATGACACATTACTTCTAACTCCGGAATGCTAAATAGGATTGAAATATTGGCATAATAAAATTGATAGCTTGGAAAAAAAGTGAATAAGACCAACAAAGCACAGGTGACAAAATTTAGACATTTTAATGTAAAATGTGAGTCCTTATTCAATGAATGAAGAGGAAGAAAAACAGAAGACAATTTCTGACATTAACAAACATAAGCACAACTATCTATGCATGCATATGGACCTACACACACACACACACACACACACACACACACACACACACACAATTCACATGCACAGGTATGCACATGAACATACCGCACATGTGCACAACAACCACATATACAATTATATTATATTACAATGAAAACAAGAACTTTTCAAAAATACATTATATATCTCTATGCACAAAAGTACTTAAAAGAGTTATTACAGCTGCTTTTATGTGCGGTGTACTATCTGGAGAGAGAGGAATCCCTTAAAAGAAGTAAGAAATTTTTTTTTTATTAACTTGAGTATTTCTTATATACATTTCGAGTGTTATTCCCTTTCCCAGTTTCCGGCAAACATCCCCCTCCCCCCTCCCCTGCTTTATGGGTGTTCCTCTTCCCATCCTCCCCCCTTGTCGCCCTCCCCCCAACTACCTAGTTCACTGGGGGTTCAGTCTTAGCAGGACCCAGGGCTTCCCCTTCCACTGGTGCTCTTACTAGGATATCCATTGCTACCTATGGGGTCAGAGTCCAGGGTCAGTCCATGTATAGTCTTTAGGTAGTGGCTTAGTCCCCGGAAGCTCTGGTTGCTTGGCATTGTTGTACATATGGGGTCTCGAGCCCCTTCAAGCTCTTCCAGTTCTTTCTCTGATTCCTTCAACTGGGGTCCTATTCTCAATTCAGTGGTTTGCTGCTGGCATACGCCTCTGTATTTGCTGTATTCTGGCTGTGTCTCTCAGGAGAGATCTACGTCCGGCTCCTGTCGGCCTGCACTTCTTTGCTTCATCCATCTTGTCTAATTGGATGGCTCTATATGTATGGGCCACATGTGGGGCAGGCTCTGAATGGGTGTTCCTTCAGTCTCTGTTTTAATCTTTGCCTCTCTATTCCCTGCCAAAGGTATTCTTGTTCCCCTTTTAAAGAAGGAGTGAAGCATTCACATTTTGATCATCCGTCTTGAGTTTCGTTTGTTGTAGGCATGTAGGGTAATTCAAGCATTTGGGCTAATAGCCACTTATCAATGAGTGCATACCATGTGTGTTTTTCTGTGATTGGGTTACCTCACTCAGGATAATATTTTCCAGTTCCAACCATTTGCCTACGAATTTCATAAGTCATTGTTTTTGATAGCTGAGTAATATTCCATTGTGTAGATGTACCACATTTTCTGTATCCATTCCTCTGTTGAAGGGCATCTGGGTTCTTTCCAGCTTCTGGCTATTATAAATAAGGCTGTGATGAACATAGTGGAGCACGTGTCTTTTTTATATGTTGGGGCATCTTGTGGGTATATGCCCAAGAGAGGTATAGCTGGATCCTCAGGTAGTTCAATGTCCAATTTTCTGAGGAACCTCCAGACTGATTTCCAGAATGGCTGTACCAGTCTGCAATCCCACCAACAATGGAGGAGTGTTCGTCTTTCTCCGCATCCTCGCCAGCATCTGCTGTCACCTGAGTTTTTGATCTTAGCCATTCTCACTGGTGTGAGGTGAAATCTCAGAGTTGTTTTGATTTGCATTTCCCTTATGACTAAAGATGTTGAACATTTCTTTAGGTGTTTCTCAGCCATTCGGCATTCCTCAGCTGTGAATTCTTTGTTTAGCTCTGAACCCCATTTTTAATAGGGTTATTTGTCTCCCTGTGGTCTAACTTCTTGAGTTCTTTGTATATTTTGGATATAAGGCCTCTATCTGTTGAAGGATTGGTAAAGATCTTTTCCCAATCTGTTGGTTGCCGTTTTGTCCTAACCACAGTGTCCTTTGCCTTACAGAAGCTTTGAAGTTTTATGAGATCCCATTTGTTGATTCTTGATCTTAGAGCATAAGCCATTGGTGTTTTGTTCAGGAAATTTTTTTCCAGTGCCCATGTGTTCCAGATGCTTTCCTAGTTTTTCTTCTATTAGTTTGAGTGTATCTGGTTTGATGGCCAGTTGTTTGTCTGAAAGTATCAGGGAACATTTCCTACACATAGAAAAAATCAAGATCCATGTGACAAACCAATTGAACTATTGGGACTTTCAGGCAGGGAACCAATGCTAGAAAGTCGTGTCATGTAGAAGTCTTAGTATTGTCTCCTTTTAGTGATGGAACACTTGTTGCCTGTGAACCAAACATGGGGAATATCATAGCTATATAGCCCAAGATAAGAACAGATGGTTGTAAAAGTTTTTTATTTTATACATTAAAAACAGTTTTATTGGTACTGTCTCTCTCTCTCTCTCTCTCTCTCTCTCTCTCTCTCTGTATGAAATAAATGTAACAGTTAATATATAATGAGAGATACAGTGTCCCAACCAAATACCATAGTCGATCAAGTAAAATCTCCAATACCAGGAATAGCTTATATTCTTTCCACTCATTGACCAAAGTTGTCTCACTGATGCCTCCAAATATTACAGGTTATTGCTAAGGTTACTGGCTATCCTCCGCAACCTGATAATAAGAGCCTATTGCTGAAAACTAAGCATGCTTATGTTATTAGGCATGGGGAAATTCACTGCTACCCAACCAGAAGCCTGACCCACAACTAAGTAGGGGTCATAGTTCTAGATTTACTACTGAAAGAGAAAACTATTTGTCAATCTAACACAGCCATGAAACACACTTGCTACAATACCAACCTACCTGAAAAATATACTGGAAAGATTTGTTTTCTAGGGGAAAGATAAATGCGACAGGGGTAAGTAATTTCCTTATGATTAGATTTAAGGCCAAGATGGAATCCATACTTGACACTGTTAAAGTGGCCAAGAACATGAAATTAGATAGATCATGGGCCTAGAGGAACACATACTACTATTATTGTACTAAAGGAACATAGTAATAAAATGACTCAAAATGTCATATTGCTCTACCCAGAGATCACTGCATTGCTCATTAGAGGTTTGTATTACAGGTGATGTTAACTAACACAACTGGCCAATGTGTGGAGAGACACTGGAACATTCAGTCTTTAATGGGATGTCTTTGGCAAATCCATGCCTCAGGATTCAGAGATCCATGTAGAAGGGAATGCAGAAGAATTTTAAGTGTCAGAGGTGAGAGAAAACTCCAAGGAAATACCATTTTTGATAACACTCCAACATTGATATACATATGAACTCACAGAGATGATGACTGCATACCTAAGATCTACAAATGTCAAGTCAGACAGCACTGAAAGGGCAAAGTAGACATGGGATGCCACCACTTACAAAGAAGCTGCCTGAAATTTATACCTGACAGCAGAATAAAAATTAGTCTTTTTCAAGGGAGTATTAGTTGGACAACACAAAATGCCTTTGTGATTTCTTTATATGTGTTTAGTTTGTTTATTTTATTTGGTGTTTTTTCTTTCTTTGAAAATTGATGATTTTGATTTTTTTTAGAGGTAGAAAGAATATGAGGTTAGGTAGCAAGGGAAAATATCCTGGAGGAATCATGAAAGGGGAAAACTATAAATATACATTGTATGAAAAATTGAAGCCTAAGTGTAAAATCCTTTCTCAGGATAACTTAACAAATACAGAAAATTTAATTAATCGTGCAAAATAAATAAGTAAAATTATATTCTGCTTTAAAAACATTATTTTAACATTGAAGAATACTCGAAACTAACACTGAATAGATATTCTAACAACAAAGTGCATGTAATGATGCAAGGATATTAATGGTGATACAGTGAGTTTATGGTGAATAAGCCGGTAATGGAGCCAAAACATATCACCATTCTGTATCCCATTCCTGCAAATATCCAAACATGCTCAGATGGAATACTCATAAAACAAAAAAGTTGTAATTAATAACTGAAAAAAATCTGACAGTGACAGAATAATCATAAAATGGTATTGTGGACATCATCCTATGATTCCACAACTCAGTCCAGGGCAGAGCTGGAACATCATACCCCCTCCCCCAATCAGTTTGATTCCATTACAACTAGGCTTACAGATTCACAGGAGGGACAAGATCCTGTCAGAGAGGACAAGGCCAATTAACACCTGAGATATCCAGATGGCAAGTAGCAAGCACAAGAACATATGCCACAGAATCTAATGCCATTTGGCAATATCAGAAGTCAGTTCTTCCACCACAACAAAACGTGGATACCCTGACACCTGGAAAGCAAGACTCCATCTCAAAATCCTATCTCATGAAAATGATAGAGGACCTTAAGGAGGACACAAATAATTCCCTTAAAGAAATACAGGAGGACACAGGACAACAGGTAGAAACCCTTAAAGAGAAAACACATAAATCCCTTAAAGATATATGGGAAAACACAATCAAACAGGTAAGGGAATTGAACAACACCAGGACATATAAATGGAAATAGAAACAATAAAGAGATCATGAAGGGAAACAACCCTGGAGATCAAAAACCTGAAAGAGATCAGGAGTTACAGATGAAAGCATCGTCAACAATATACAAGAGATAGAAGAGAGAATCTCATGAGATAACCATAGACGATATTAACATACTAGTCAAAGAAAATATAAAGTACTTAATGTTCCTAACTCAAAACATCCAGGAAATTTAAGACATAGTGAAAAGATCAAACATAAGAAAAATAAGAATAGAAGAAAGGGAAGATTCACAATGCAAAGAGTCAGGAAACCTCTCCAACAAACATCACAGAAGAAAACTTTTCTAACTTAAGGAAGAGATGGTCATAAATGTACAAGTAGCCTACTGAACACAAAATGAATTGGATCAGAAAAGGAATTCCTCCTGTCACATAATAATTAAAACAGTAAATGCACAACAACAAAGAAAGAATATTAAAAGCAGTAAGAAGAAAAGGCCAAGAAACAAACAGAAGCAGAACTATCAGAATTACACCAGACATCTAAACAGAGATTCTAAACAGGCCAGAGGATCTAGGAAAAGTGTCATATAGATCCTAAGGGAATATAAAAGCCAGATAAAACCAGCCCAGGCTACTATACCCAGTAAAACCCTCACTAATTAAAGATGGAGAAAACAAGATATTCTATGACAAAAGCAAATTTAAACAACATCTTTCCACTAATCCATCCTTTCTAGAGATAATAGAAGGAAAACTCTAACACGAAAAAGGAAACTATACCCATGAAAAGCTAAGAAATTAATCATCTAGCAACAAACTCAAAAGTCGAAAGCCATAAAAACATAATACCACCACTAACAACAAAAATAACAGGAAGCAACAATCATTGGACATTAGTATTTCTCCACATCAATAGATTCAATTCCCCAATAAAAAGACACAGTCTAACAGACTGGATATGGAAACAGGACTCAGCATTTTCTTGCATACAGACAACATATAGTAGTGACAAAGACACATTTTACCTCAGAGTAAAAAGCTGGAAAAATATTTTCCAAGCAAATGGTCCAAAGAAACAAGGTGGAGTAGCCATTTTAATATGTAATAAAATCAGCTTTCAACTGAAAGTTATCAAAAAACATGAGAAAGGACATTTCACACTCATCAAAGAAAAAATCCATCAAGATGAACTCTTAATTCTAAATAACAATGCTACAAATGCAAGGGCACACACATTTGTAAATAAATACTACTAAAGCTCAAAATACACATTGACTCTCACACAGTAATAGTGGGAGACTTCAGCCACCCAACTCTTACCAATGGGCAGATTATGGATTCAGAAACTAAATAAAGATGCAGTGAAACTAACAGAAGTTATGAATAAATATATACATTCAGAAATATATATATATATATCAGAATATACCTTCTTCTCAGCACCTCATGGTACTTTCTCCAAAACTGACCACATAATTGGAAACAAAAATAAAATAAAATTCTTGCAAACCAAATCCAAAAATATATCCAATTATCATTCACCAAGATCAAGTAGGCCTCATTAAGTAGGGTCAAAATATAAAAATGCATCAGCATAATCCACTATATAATCAAACTCAAAGAAAAAATCACATGATCATCTCATTAGATGCTAAAAATATCCATTGAACATCATCATACAACACCCCTCCATGTTAAAAGTCTTGGAAATATCAGGAATTCAAGGCACATAAATCACACACACACACACACACACACACACACACACACACACACACACACACATACACACACACACATATCTCCTACAACTAACATGAAATTCAAAGGAAAGAAATTTATCCTAAATCAAGGATAAGACAAGGCTGCCCACTCTCTCCCTATTTGTTCAACTGAAAGTTCTAGCTAAAGCAATTAGACAGCAAAAGGAAGCCAAGGGATATAAATCGGAAAAGAAAATATTAATGTATTATATTTGCAGATGATATGAAAGTATACATAAGTGTTCCAAACTGTGTACCAGAGAACTCCTACACCTGATAAACAACTTCAGCAAAGTGAGTGGATATAAAATTAAATCATACAAATCATTAACCTTTCTCTCCAAAAAAAAAAAACCAGGCTGCGACAGAAGTTGAGAAAAGAACACCCTTTACAATGGCCACAAATTATATAAAGTATCTTGACTTAACTCTAATCAAACAAGCAAAAGATCTATATGACAAGAATTTCAAGTCTCTGAAGAATCAAACTTAAGAATACCTAAGGATATGGAAATATCTCCCATGCTCATGGACTGGTAAGATTAACATAGTAAAAATGACCATCATATCAAAAGCAATCTACAAATTTAATGTAATCCCCATCAATTTCCAGCTCAATTCTTCACAGAGATAGAAAGAGAAATTCTCAACTTCATCTGAAATAACAAAAACCCAGAATAGCAAAAATGATTCTTAACAAAAAAAGAACTACTGGGTGACTCACCAATCCTGACCTCATGGTGTACTAGGGAGCAATAGTGATAAAAACTGTAGGGGACTGATACAGAGAAAGAAAGGTAGTTCAGAGGAATAAAATTGAAGACCCAGAAATAAACCCACAAACCTATATCACTTGATCTTTGAAAAGAAGTCATAACAATACATTGGAAAAAAAGAGCATTTTCAAAGAATGGTGCTTGTCTAACTGGCAGTCTGCATGTAAAAGAATGCAAATTGATCCATTTTTGTCTCCTTGGATAAAGCTCAAGTCCAAATGGATTAAGGACCTGCACAAAAAACCAGATACACTGCATATAATAAAAGAGAAAGTGGGAAATATCCTTGAACACATCAGCACAGGGAAAGACTGCCTGAACAGAACATGAGTGGCTCTGATTCTAAGATCAACTATTGACAAACAGGACCTAATGAAACAGAAATGCTTCTGTAAGGCAAAGGATACTGTCAATTGGACAAAATAGCAACCTACAGATTGGGCAAAGATCTTTATCAAACCTCCATCTGATAGCGGGCTAATATACAAAATATCTAAAGAACTCTAACAGTTAGACTCCAGAAAATCAAATAACACAATTAAAAGATGGGATACTAAGACAGACGAAGAATTCTCAACTGAGAAATATTGATTGACGGATAAAAAAACTAAAGAAATGTTCAGCTTCCTCAGACATCATGGAAATGCAAATCAAAACAACTCTGAGATTCCACCTCACACCAATCAGAATGGCTAAGATCAAAAACTTGGGGTACAACAGATGCTGGTGAGGATGTGGAGAAAGAGAAACTCCCCTCCATTGCTGGTGGAATTGCAAGCTGATACAATCATTTTGAAAATCAATCTTGCAGTCACTCAGAAAATTGGGACTAGCTATACCTGACAATCCAGCTATACTACTACTGGGCATATACCCAAAAGTTGCTCTGACACACAGCAAAGACATGTTCTCCACTATGTTCACAGCAGCCTTCTTTACAATAGCCAGGAGCTAAAATAAAAACCCAAATGTCCCTCAAAGAAACGGATACAGAAAATGTGGTACATTTATACAATGTACTCAGCTATTAAAAACGATGACTTCATGAACTTTGAAGGATTACAGATGAAACTAGAAAATATACTGAGTAGTTTAACCCAGACCCAAAATGACATACATAGTACATATTAACTGAAAAGAATACCCATGATAGACTCTATGAAGGTTAACAAGAAGGAAGGCCAAAGTTTGCATGCTACAAACCCACTTAGAATGGGTAACAAAGAAATCATTGGAGGCAGAGGGAAGGAGGGATGTTGGTGGGAGAGGTGAGCGAGAGTAAAGAAGAGACTGCAGGACCAGACATGGGAATAGGCAGGAGTAAAGTCCAGAGTATCAAGAAAATGAATATATTAAGTAGCAGTAGGTGATGTGGAACGTGAGAAAACACTATAAAGTCCCAAATACCAGGAACGCAAGAGGTTCTCAGGACCCAGTGTGGATGATATTAGCTGAAATATCCAACACCAGGGAGACATAACCTGAAGAGACAACCTCTAGTAGATAGACATGGTCTCCAGTGGAAGGATGGGGCTATCCATCCACCTAAAAAAATTTAATCCCAAATTGTCCCTGTCTAAATTAAATATAGGGACAAAAATGGAACAGAGGCTTAAGGAAAGGATATCTAGACACTGCCACACCATGCAATGTCTCCATCCATGGACTCAAAACCTTGACACTATTGCTGATGCGAAGATGTGTTTACAGGGAGGAGTCTGAGAGCCTCTGCCAGTACCTGACTAAGAGAGATCACAGCCACACATTGGACTGAGCCCAGGGATCCCAAAAGAATAATTAGGGTAAGGACTGAACGAGGTGAAGGGTATTGCAACTCCGTAGGAAGAACAACAGTATCAATTAACTGGACCTCTCAGAGTTCCCAGGGACACAACTATCAACCATAATGTATGTACCAGCTGATTCATGGCTTCTGCTACATATGTACAAGGGATTGTCTTATGTGGCATCAGTGGGAGGGGAGGCAATTGGTCTTGTGGAGGTTAATGTTCCAGAGTAGGGGGATTCTAGTGAGGTGAGACAAGAGTGGGTGGGTGGTTGGGAGAGTACACTCTTAGAGGCAAAGAAGAGGGTGGTCAGGTGGGTTGTTCATGGAGGAGAGACATGGAAGGGGGTAAACATTTGAAATGTAAACAAATAAATTTATTGTTTAAAAGAAAAGAAATGTACTAGGGAGAACCATGCATATTTTAGGAAAAGTTTCTGTATTTGTGAAGATCATCAATTCCAGACCAAATTGTAATATGTAGAGATTCAGAAAATAAAACAAAACAAGGAACATGTAATCTCAAAAAAAATGTATGATGTTCTTTCCAATGTCTGGTACAGTATGTATGTTAAGGCTGGAAAGATGGCTCAGAGGTTAAGAGCACTTGCTGCTCTTCTAGAGGACACAAATTCTGTACCTACTACTCAAATCTGGAGCTCATGACTTCCTGAAGCTCTAGCTTCAAGTGATCTAGTCCTATTTTCTGGCCTTTGCATGCACCTACACACACACACACACACACACACACACACACACACACAAAAACACAAACACACAACACAAACACACAACACAACACACACAGTGTCAAAAAATAACTAAATCATGGAAGAATGCCTTCTTTGTATAGCAAAATTTCTTCAAGGATATACTGACACATAAACTCTGCTACAGACACTCACAAAACAGTTTAAAATCTCTCTTGTTTGTAAGATCATTTCTACTTGCATTTTAACAACAAACATAGAAAATTAATGTCATAACCCCAACACACTAGCTTTCAGGAAATGACCTTCACATTGTGGCTGGAGCCTTGTAGAGCTGGGACTCCTATGAAGAGATAGTGTGAATTGTTTAATGAAACTTAAATTTCAACCAGACCCAAGTCTATTGGTTAAAATTCTTGCGACTGAAGTCTGAAAGATTTGAATTTTAGCTAATTTTACTATTCAATGTCAGAGTTAACCAGGGCAGCCAATATTGATACGGAATGGGGGAAGTAAAGCCTGTGTCAGATGTTATGAGAAAAATTAAGTAACATGTAGATCCCGTCATCAATGAGATGATTTCTATGTTTTTAACCGAAAAGTTCACAAAGTCTTCACACCCTAAAGTACTGCTAATTGTGGGATGGACCCTTGGTCACTGGACATTATTTTAAAATGTAACACATGGAAAATAATTTCCTTTAAATTGTGACTTGAAGATTTTGAGAGTTTAAATCAAGCTTAATTTAAGTAACTAATTACAAGAGCAGAGCATTCATGAAGCCACAGATAATATTAGGATTTAATACATTCTCTATAGATTGAAAGAAGGATATGAATGTAACTCTATTAATATGTTATGAGCTGTTCATTCAATCTTTATAAAATAGCATATTAAATGGGATGTTAATTTTTCTGAGTACCAAAAACTTGCACATCAGCCCTGCTTTATTCTATCACTTTTGATCAAGCTTCCTTTTAATTAACCCATTCTTATTTGTTCATTTGTTTATCCTCATATTATGTAGAGGAATTTTGATATAGCAACATGGCTGCTTTGGCGAGTATCATATCAAAAGACCTTCAAGGTCTATATGATCTGTCCTGTATGCAGACATGTCCTAGATTACAGTATGATCTGGCTAGAATACAGACCACCCCTGAGTACACAACTTTAATCCCTAACAACGAAGGTAAGGTTAGTATGTAGAAGGAAGGAACCATGTTTAAAAGCAATGTTTAATAAGTAGCAGACAAAGTAATGACTCAGGGAAAGATTTGGCAGAATGAGTCAGAGATAGGGTACGTCTAACTCACATTAGAATAGCACAGGAAAGAGAGGCTACTTACAGAGCAGGAAGACAGAGAATTGGTGTAGTGGTGTGTGTGTGTGTGTGTGTGTGTGTGTGTGTGTGTGTGTGTGTGTGTGTGTGTCTGTGTCTGTGTCTGTGTGTGTCTGTGTGTGTGTGTTTCTGTGTGTGTTGGTAGTTTTACCAGGACAGCTTTACAGAGACAGGTTGCAGAGAGAACAAGCTAGACACAGGTAAAGACATAATGAGCCAGAGAAGAGGAGGAGCCAGAAGTTTAGAACATGTTGCCAAAGTTAATGTGAGGTTAAACAAAACAATTCCGGAAAAAGTCCAGGGAAGCAGGATTGAATCAGTTGTCTCATAAGATTATATTGTGTGAGAGCTAGAAGATTACAGGTTTAGGCATAGTGATAGAACAGAGACAGAAACACTCTGAGCTCTGCCCAAACCATGTAATCACTTAACTTGGGTATGGCTCTCATCCGATCCTTTCATCTGAGGAAATAAAGCAATATTTCTAACCTTGTTCTATGACCTCAATTATAGTAAGATAACGTCTGCCATGGCACATTTTCACATTTATTAGGAAAACATGTGTCTGTGTTTAGACAATAATTTGAGCATTATGCTTTAATACCTGAAAGAATATTCTTCACTCTATTTTCAAGCATTCCTAGATTATCACTCAAAGAACTCTCCTGGTTAACAAAGGAGAATCCCAGTCTTACACACACTTAAATTGTTAAAACTAGATCACAGTTTACTCTATTCTGAAGCATCTATATAACATACTCCTGCTTCTAAGTATTCTAATAAGTGTAGATGGAGGTAGTGAACCTACTCATTGCACCTCCATATTTATATTATGAAAATTAATTGGCTTAATAACTCAGGCACTTATCTGGATGCTACCCAATAGAATAAAGTGGTCATGTATTCTTCCCACATTTACTGCAAACCTTTCTAATATAGTCAACAAACCCAGGAAAATATGCATCGTTAGCTAATGTGGTCATACAAGACAAGCAAGGTCCTGGCCACATATTTTTAGTGGACGTTTTCATGAAGCTGCATATATACTTCTATCATGCCTGTTATTCTTTTTTTTATTAACTTGAGTATTTCTTATATACATTTCGAGTGTTATTCCCTTTCCCAGTTTCCGGGCAAACATCCCTCTAACCCCTCCCCCTCCCCTTCTTTGGTGTTCCCCTCCCCATCCTCCCCCCATTGCCACCCTCCCCCCAACAATCTAGTTCACTGGGGGTTCAGTCTTAGCAGGACCCAGGGCTTCCCCTTCCACTGGTGTTCTTACTAGGACATTCATTGCTACCTATGAGGTCAGAGTCCAGGGTCAGTCCATGTATAGTCTTTAGGTAGTGGCTTAGTCCCTGGAAGCTCTGGTTGCTTGGCATTGTTGTACCTATGGGGTCTCGAGCCCCTTCAAGCTCTTCCAGTTCTTTCTCTGATTCCTTCAACGAGGGTCCTATACTCAGTTCAGTGGTTTGCTGCTGGCTTTCGCCTCTGTATTTGCTGTATTCTGGCTGTGTCTCTCAGGAGCGATCTACATCCGGCTCCTGTCGGCCTGCACTTCATTGCTTCATCTATCTTGTCTAATTGGATGGCTGTATATATGTGGGCCACATGTGGGGCAGGCTCTGAATGGGTGTTCCTTCTGTCTCTGTTTTAATCTTTGCCTCTCTATTCCCTGCCACGGGTATTCTTATTCCCCTTTTAAAGAAGGAGTGAAGCATTCACATTTTGATCATCCTTCTTGAGTTTCATTTGTTCTAGGCATCTAGGGTAATTCAAGCATTTGGGCTAATAGTCACTTATCAATGAGTGCATACCATGTGTGTTTTTCTGTGATTGGGTTACCTCACTTAGGATGATATTTTCCAGTTCCAACCATTTGCCTACGAATTTCATAAGTCATTGTTTTTGATAGCTGAGTAATATTCCATTGTGTAGATGTACCACATTTTCTGTATCCATTCCTCTGTTGAAGGGCATCTGGGTTCTTTCCAGCTTCTGGCTATTATAAATAAGGCTGCGATGAACATAGTGGAGCACGTGTCCTTTTTATATGTTGGGGCATCTTGTGGGTATATGCCCAAGAGAGGTATAGCTGGATCCTCAGGCAGTTCAATGTCCAATTTTCTGAGGAACCTCCAGACTGATTTCCAGAATGGTTGTACCAGTCTGCAATCCCACCAACAATGGAGGAGTGTTCCTCTTTCTCCGCATTCTCTCCAGCATCTGCTGTCACCTGAGTTTTTGATCTTAGCCATTCTCACTGGTGTGAGGTGAAATCTCAGGGTTGTTTTGATTTGCATTTCCCTTATGACTAAAGATGTTGAACATTTCTGTAGGTGTTTCTCAGCCATTCGGCATTCCTCAGCTGTGAATTCTTTGTTTAGCTCTGAACCCCATTTTTTAATAGGGTTATTTGTCTCCCTGCGGTCTAACTTCTTGAGTTCTTTGTATATTTTTTTTTATTAACTTGAGTATTTCTTATATACATTTCCAGTGTTATTCCCTTTCCCGGTTTCCGGGCAAACATCCCCCTCCCCCCTCCCCTTCCTTATGGGTGTTCCCCTCCCAACCCTCCCCCCATTGCCGCCCTCCCCCCATAGACTAGTTCACTGGGGGTTCAGTCTTAGCAGGACCCAGGGCTTCCCCTTCCACTGGTGATCTTACTAGGATATTCATTGCTACCTATGGGGTCAGAGTCCAGGGTCAGTCCATGTATAGTCTTTAGGTAGTGGCTTAGTCCCTGGAAGCTCTGGTTGCTTGGCATTGTTGTACTTTTGGGGTCTCGAGCCCCTTCAAGCTCTTCCAGTTCTTTCTCTGATTCCTTCAATAGGGGACCTATTCTCAGTTCAGTGGTTTGCTGCTGGCATTCGCCTCTATATTTGCTGTATTCTGGCTGTGTCTCTCAGGAGCGATCTACATCCGGCTCCTGTCGGTCTGCACTTCTTTGCTTCATCCATCTTGTCTAATTGGGTGGCTGTATATGTATGGGCCACATGTGGGGCAGGCTCTGAATGGGTGTTCCTGCAGTCTCTGTTTTAATCTTTGCCTCTCCCTTCCCTGCCAAGGGTATTCTTTTTCCTCATTTAAAGAAGGAGTGAAGCATTCACATTTTGATCATCCGTCTTGAGTTTCGTTTGTTCTAGGGATCTAGGGTAATTCAAGCATTTGGGCTAATAGCCACTTATCAATGAGTGCATACCATGTATGTCTTTCTGTGATTGGGTTAGCTCACTCAGGATGATATTTTCCAGTTCCAACCATTTGCCTACGAATTTCATAAACTCGTTGTTTTTGATAGCTGAGTAATATTCCATTGTGTAGATGTACCACATTTTCTGTATCCATTCCTCTGTTGAAGGGCATCTGGGTTCTTTCCATTTTCTGGCTATTATGAATAAGGCTGCGATGAACATAGTGGAGCACGTGTCTCTTTTATATGTTGAGGCATCTTTTGGTTATATGCCCAAGAGAGGTATAGCTGGATCCTCAGGCAGTTCAATGTCCAATTTTCTGAGGAACCTCCAGACTGATTTCCAGAATGGTTTTACCAGTCTGCAATCCCACCAACAATGGAGGAGTGTTTCTCTTTCTCCACATCCTCGCCAGCATCTGCTGTCACCTGAGTTTTTGATCTTAGCCAATCGCACTGGTGTGAGGTGAAATCTCAGGGTTGTTTTGATTTGCATTTCCCTTATGACTAAAGATGTTGAACATTTCTTTAGGTGTTTCTCCGCCATTCGGCATTCCTCAGCTGTGAATTCTTTGTTTAGCTCTGAACCCCATTTTTTAATAGGGTTATTTGTTTCCCTGCGGTCTAACTTTTTGAGTTCTTTGTATATTTTGAAAATAAGGCCTCTATCTGTTGTAGGATTGGTAAAGATCTTTTCCCAATCTGTTGGTTGCCGTTTTGTCCTAACCACAGTGTCCTTTGCCTTACAGAAGCTTTGCAGTTTTATGAGATCCCATTTGTTGATTCTTGATCTAAGAGCATAAGCCATTGGTGTTTTGTTCAGGAAATTTTTTCCAGTGCCCATGTGTTCCAGATGCTTCCCTAGTTTTTCTTCTATTAGTTTGAGTGTGTCTGGTTTGATGTGGAGGTCCTTGATCCACTTGGACTTAAGCTTTGTACAGGGTGATAAGGATGGATCGATCTGCATTCTTCTACATGTTGCCCTCCAGTTGAACCAGCACCATTTGCTGAAAATGCTATCTTTTTTCCATTGGATGGTTTTGGCTCCTTTGTCAAAAATCAAGTGACCATAGGTGTGTGGGTTCATTTCTGGGTCTTCAATTCTATTCCATTGGTCTATCTGTCTGTCTCTGTACCAATACCATGCAGTTTTTATCACTATTGCTCTGTAATACTGCTTGAGTTCAGGGATAGTGATTCCCCCTGAAGTCCTTTTGTTGTTGAGGATAGCTTTAGCTATCCTGGGTTTTTTGTTATTCCAGATGAATTTGCAAATTGTTCTGTCTAACTCTTTGAAGAATTGGATTGGTATTTTGATGGGGATTGCATTGAATCTGTAGATTGCTTTTGGTAAAATGGCCATTTTTACCATATTAATCCTGCCAATCCATGAGCATGGGAGATCTTTCCATCTTCTGAGGTCTTCTTCAATTTCTTTCCTCAGTGTCTTGAAGTTCTTATTGTACAGATCTTTTACTTGCTTGGTTAAAGTCACACCGAGGTACTTTATATTATTTGGGTCTATTATGAAGGGTGTCGTTTCCCTAATTTCTTTCTCGGCTTGTTTCTCTTTTGTATAGAGGAAGGCAACTGATTTATTTGAGTTAATTTTATACCCAGCCACTTTGCTGAAGTTGTTTATCAGCTTTAGTAGTTCTCTGGTGGAACTTTTGGGATCACTTAAATATACTATCATGTCATCTGCAAATAGTGATATTTTGACTTCTTCTTTTCTGATCTGTATCCCCTTGACCTCCTTTTGTTGTCTGATTGCTCTGGCTAGAACTTCAAGAACTATATTGAATAAGTAGGGAGAGAGTGGGCAGCCTTGTCTAGTCCCTGATTTTAGTGGGATTGCTTCAAGTTTCTCTCCATTTAGTTTAATGTTAGCAACTGGTTTGCTGTATATGGCTTTTACTATGTTTAGGTATGGGCCTTGAATTCCTATTCTTTCCAGGACTTTTATCATGAAGGGGTGTTGAATTTTGTCAAATGCTTTCTCAGCATCTAATGAAATGATCATGTGGTTCTGTTCTTTCAGTTTGTTTATATAATGGATCACGTTGATGGTTTTCCGTATATTAAACCATCCCTGCATGCCTGGGATGAAGCCTACTTGATCATGGTGGATGATTGTTTTGATGTGCTCTTGAATTCGGTTTGCCAGAATTTTATTGAGTATTTTTGCGTCGATATTCATAAGGGAAATTGGTCTGAAGTTCTCTTTCTTTGTTGTGTCTTTGTGTGGTTTAGGTATAAGAGTAATTGTGGCTTCGTAGAAGGAATTCGGTAGGGCTCCATCTGTTTCAATTTGTGGAATAGTTTGGATAATATTGGTATGAGGTCTTCTATGAAGGTTTGATAGAATTCTGCACTAAACCCGTCTGGACCTGGGCTCTTTTTGGTTGGGAGACCTTTAATTACTGCTTCTATTTCCTTAGGAGTTATGGGGTTGTTTAACTGGTTTATCTGTTCCTGATTTAACTTCGATACCTGGTATCTGTCTAGGAAATTGTCCATTTCCTGAAGATTTTCAAATTTTGTTGAATATAGGTTTTTATAGTAAGATCTGATGATTTTTTGAATTTCCTCTGAATCTGTAGTTATGTCTCCCTTTTCATTTCTGATTTTGTTAATTTGGACGCACTCTCTGTGTCCTCTCGTTAGTCTGGCTAAAGGTTTATCTATCTTGTTGATTTTCTCAAAGAACCAACTTTTGGTTCTGTTGATTCTTTCTATGGTCCTTTTTGTTTCTACTTGGTTGATTTCAGCTCTGAGTTTGATTATTTCCTGCCTTCTACTCCTCCTGGGTATATTTGCTTCTTTTTGTTCTAGAGCTTTTAGGTGTGCTGTCAAGCTGCTGACATATGCTCTTTCCTGTTTCTTTCTGCAGGCACTCAGCGCTATGAGTTTTCCTCTTAGCACAGCTTTCATTGTGTCCCATAAGTTTGGGTATGTTGTATCTTCATTTTCATTAAATTCTAAAAAGTTTTTAATTTCTTTCTTTATTTCTTCCTTGACCAGGTTATCATTGAGTAGAGCATTGTTCAATTTCCACGTATATGTGGGCATTCTTCCCTTATTGTTATTGAAGACCAGGTTTAGGCCGTGGTGGTCCGATAGCACGCATGGGATTATTTCTATCTTTCTGTACCTGTTGAGGCCCGTTTTTTGACCAATTATATGGTCAATTTTGGAGAAAGTACCATGAGGAGCTGAGAAGAAAGTATATCATTTTGCTTTAGGATAGAATGTTATATAAATATCCGTTAAGTCCATTTGGCTCATGACTTCTCTTTGTCTACATCACTGTTTAATTTCTGTTTCCATGATCTGTCCATTGATGAGAGTGGGGTGTTGAAATCTCCCACTATTATTGTGTGAGGTGCAATGTGTGTTTTGAGCTTTAGTAAGGTTTCTTTTACGTATGTAGGTGCCCTTGTATTTGGGGCATAGATATTTAGGATTGAGAGTTCATCTTGGTTGATTTTTCCTTTGATGAATATGAAGTGTCCTTCCTTATCTTTTTTGATGACTTTTAGTTGGAAATTGATTTTATTTGATATTAGAATGGCTACTCCAGCTTGCTTCTTCTGACCATTTGCTTGGAAAGTTGTTTTCCAGCCTTTCACTCTGAGGTAGTGTCTGTCTTTGTCTCTGAGGTGTGTTTCCTGTAGGCAGCAGAATGCAGGGTCCTCGTTGCGTATCCAGTTTGTTAATCTATGTCTTTTTATTGGGGAGTTGAGGCCATTGATATTGAGAGATATTAAGGAATAGTGATTATTGCTTCCCGTTATATTCATATTTGGATGTGAGGTTATGTTTGTGTGCTTTCATTCTCTTTGATTTGTTGCCAAGATGATTAGTTTCTTGCTTGTTCTAGGGTATAGCTTGCCTCCTTATGTTGGGCTTTACCATTTATTATCCTTTGTAGTGCTGGATTTGTAGAAAGATATTGTGTAAATTTGGTTTTGTCATGGAATATCTTGGTTTCACCATCAATGTTAATTGAGAGTTTTGCTGGATACAGTAATCTGGGCTGGCATTTGTGTTCTCTTAGGGTCTGTATAACATCAGTCCAGGATCTTCTGGCCTTCATAGTTTCTGGCGAGAAGTCTGGTGTGATTCTGATAGGTCTCCCTTTATATGTTACTTGACCTTTTTCCCTTACTGCTTTTAATATTCTTTCTTTATTTTGTGCGTTTGGTGTTTTGACAATTATGTGACAGGAGGTGTTTCTTTTCTGGTCCAATCTATTTGGAGTTCTGTAGGCTTCTTGTATGTCTATGGGTATCTCTTTTTTTAGGTTAGGGAAGTTTTCTTCTATGATTTTGTTGAAGATATTTACTGGTCCTTTGAGCTGGGAGTCTTCACTCTCTTCTATACCTATTATCCTTAGGTTTGATCTTTTCATTGAGTCCTGGATTTCCTGTATGTTTTGGACCAGTAGCTTTTTCCGCTTTACATTATCTTTGACAGTTGAGTCAATGATTTCTATGGAATCTTCTGCTCCTGAGATTCTCTCTTCCGTCTCTTGTATTCTGTTGGTGAAGCTTGTATCTACAGCTCCTTGTCTCTTCTTTTGGTTTTCTATATCCAGGGTTGTTTCCATGTGTTCTTTCTTGATTGCTTCTATTTCCATTTTTAATTCCTTCAACTGTTTGATTGTGTTTTCCTGGAATTCTTTCAGGGATTTTTGCGATTCCTCTCTGTAGGCTTTTACTTGTTTATTAATGTTTTCCTGTGCTTCCCTAAGTGTGTTCATGTCTTTCTTGAAGTCCTCCAGCATCATGATCAAATATGATTTTGAAACTAGATCTTGCTTTTCTTGTGTGTTTGGATATTCCATGTTTGTTTTGGTGGGAGAATTGGGCTCCGATGATGGCATGTAGTCTTGGTTTCTGTTGCTTGGGTTCCTGTGCTTGCCTCTCGCCATCAGATTATCTCTAGTGTTACTTTGTTCTGCTATTTCTGACAGTGGCTAGACTGTCCTATAAGCCTGTGTGTCAGGAGTGCTGTAGACCTGTTTTCCTCTCTTTCAGTCAGTTATGGGGACAGAGTGTTCTGCTTTCGGGCGTGTAGTTTTTCCTCTCTACAGGTCTTCAGCTGTTCCTGTGGGCCTGTGTCTTGAGTTCACCAGGCAGCTTTCTTGCAGCAGAAAATTTGGTCTTACCTGTGGTCCCGAGGCTCAGGTTTGCTCGTGGGGTGCTGCCCAGGGGCTCTCTGCAGCGGCAGCAACCAGGAAGACCTGTGCCGCCCCTTCCGGGAGCTTCAGTGCACCAGGGTTCCAGATGGTCTTTGGCTTTTTCCTCTGGCGTCCGAGATGTGTGTGCAGGGAGCAGTCTCTTCTGGTTTCCCAGGCCTGTCTGCCTCTCTGAAGGTTTAGCTCTCCCTCCCACGGGATTTGGGTGCAGAGAACTGTTTATCCGGTCTGTTTCCTTCAGGGTCCGGCGGTGTCTCTGGCAGGGGTCCTGCCGCTCCTGGGCCCTCCCCTCTGGAGCCCAGAGGCCTTATACAGTTTCCTCTTGGGCCAGGGATGTGGGCAGGGGTGAGCAGTGTTGGTGGTCTCTTCCGCTCTGCTGCCTCAGGAGTGCCCACCTGACCAGGCGGTTGGGTCTCTCTCTCACCGGGTCTGGGAGTAGAGAGCTGCTGCGGGCCGGGATCCGCGGGTGTCGTATATTTTGAATATAAGGCCTCTATCTGTTGTAGGATTGGTAAAGATCTTTTCCCAATCTGTTGGTTGCTGTTTTGTCCTAACCACAGTGTCCTTTGCCTTACAGAAGCTTTGCAGTTTTATGAGATCCCATTTGTCGATTCTTGATCTTAGAGCATAAGCCATTGGTGTTTTGTTCAGGAAATTTTTTCCAGTGCCCTTGTGTTCCAGATGCTTCCCTAGTTTTTCTTCTATTAGTTTGAGTGTATCTGGTTTGATGTGGAGGTCCTTGATCCACTTGGACTTAAGCTTTGTACAGGGTGATAAGCATGGATCGATCTGCATTCTTCTACATGTTGACCTCCAGTTGAACCAGCACCATTTGCTGAAAATGCTATCTTTTTCCATAAATAATTAGTTTTATTTTATAACCCTATGTAGAAAACCCTCCTTAAATTGCCCCCCCATCTTTTTTTCTTGCTCTGCTTTACACAATTAAAGAAGTCATTAGGATCCTGGCCGGAAAAAATGCAGGGGTGTTTACAGAAGCTGTTGAAGAAGGATGAATGCAAGTTTGAAAGTATTATCTGCTATCTAATTGCATTTACAATCATAGAACAACAAAGTTCAACTTAGTAGTTTTCAATAAGCTTAAGGAAAATCAGGTTGGTGCTGCTGGCCATGCTCCTTCATTTTGTTGCTAATTGTAGCTTATGAATTTGTTCTTTTTTAATTTTCACCTGTACTTTCTTATCTATCTATTATATATCCATCCATCCATCTATCAATGAACTGTGGACAATATTTAGCAAGTTAAGTATTTGTAGGATTGAGATTCCCCTTTGTTTAGCATTGATCCTTGAAGCCACAATGCTAAGGTGAGCTATCCAAACACAAAAACAATACTCATTATTATTGTGCTATCTTGTTACAAACAGAGAGATTGGAGAGTAAAAAATTATTATTCATTATCTATCTTTATTCTATTTATCTGCCTGTCTACTTATTTATCATTTCTCTCTCTCTCTCTCTCTCTCTCTCTATATATATATATATATATACACATATACATATACATATACATACACACACACACACATATATGTCATGTTTCAGTTGTTTTTTATTTTTGTTATTTGAGGCAGGGTTTTATTTTGGTTTTGATTGTTTTTCTTTGGTTGGTTTTGTGTGTGTGTGTGTGTGTGTGTGTGTGTGTGTGTGTGTGTGTGTGTGCTGGCCTGAATGTCCTAGAACTCAATTCTGAGACCATGCTGGCCAAGACTGCAGAGATTAACCCACATTTGCTTCTCAAGTGCTGGGTTTAAAGGCATGTGCCAGCACTGCCTAGCATCTACATTTAAAAAAGAAACAGTCTCTTAAATCAACCATGGCCAAATAAGTCAATACAGAAAATTCAGATGAACGCAGGTAATTTCAACTTGGCTATGAACTTATCTTTGCTTTGTGACTGCAATAAACAGGGACCACATTACAATTATAAATTGACAGCTACTCATTTTCAAATAAACATACTTGCAAACAGAAACTAATAATAGGGCATCTACCTTACAATAACTTTTAAAGAATCAAGTGGAATAATGACAAATATACTTTGTAAAATATAAAGTGCCAGAGAAGTGCTAATTACCATCAGCAGTGCTTCTACTGTTTGTGCTATAATTATACATAAGTGAAGTGATGACCTGCCATCTGTGTGTGATCCTTGAAGGCATGATGCTAAGATGAGCTGCCTGAATACTCTCTGAATACTCACTATTAATGTGCTATCTTGCTGCAAACAGAGAATTTGGAAGAAGACAAATTCATTATTCTTTCATATCCTAACATGAATTATTCACATTCCCATATGAATTAATTAAATCATATCATTTTGATCATAAATAGTAGTCAGAAATAACCTTTATAATATGTAACAGGTACTTGGAATAGATTTGACTCATTGAATATGGGCATAGATTCAGAGATGGTTATTGCCCTAGAGATGCATATTGTTAATATAAGTAAACAATGACCAAATGAGAGACATGACAATGCCCTGTAAAACTATTAGTGTATGATTCATGAGCAAGTCACTGATTCGAGAATAGCCAGTGCATCAAGACTTCTGAGTGCATCACCTTTCCTCTTTCATCTCCAGTCTGCTATTCCTGTATCATGTGCCAGGTAGTATGAACTCTATTTTTTGTGATGTATACACATATACATATATGCATGTACTTACACATATTAACACATGCACACAAATATGCATATATCCATGTACATGTACACACAATGCACACATTCACTTATACATGTTCCCACATAATCACACATGCATATGCACACATACACCAGTACAGGTATACAATCACATAAAAGCAAGTGTTGGTACAAATACACAGGCACATAGATAAGTATATATATACAGATGCATGCTAGAAGTATATGTACCTAGGATATATATATATATATGTATATATATATATATATATATATATGATTAAATATTGCCTTCCGGTTTCTGTCTGCATCTAGAACTGACCCGGGCCAACAGTACTCTGTACACAAATCCTGAAATGGAGAAGCTACATTCTCAAAAGTGTGGACAATCCTGAGAGCTCAGGGGAGACCACCACTTCTGCTCATATCCCTACCACAAGAGGAAACTTCCTAGTGCCCTCTGGACACAGGATCCTAGTAGCAGTCAGGGGTAGGACACTTCCTGTTTCTGCCTGCACCCAGAGCTGACCTGATCCCACACCTCTCTGTACCCAAATCCCATGGGGAAGAGAGCTAAACTCTCAGAAGTGCGGACAATCCTGAGATGTCAGGGGAGATCACTACTTCGGCTCATAAGCCTAGCCCAAGAGGAACTTGCCTAGAGCCCTCTGGACACAAGAACCTAGGAGCAGTCAGAGAGAAGATACATAGGGCATCTGCTTGCATCCAGAACTGAAAACTAGTCACCAGGAGAAATGAGACACCTGAGAGCAGAAGTAAGACCACCTCTTCTGCTCTGAGTGATCTGCCTGATCCCTCAAGACACACAAAACAAGAAGTCTGGGACAGGACGCATCCTGTTTCTGCCTGTGCCCAGAGCTGCCACTGTGCCACAGCTCTCTGAACGCTTATCTCGCTGAAAGAAAACAGGTCTGTAGGAGAGCTGTCACACAGGCTTACAGGAGGGTCAAGCCACTGTCAGAGACAACAAAACCAGCTAACACCAAAGACAACCTGATGTTGAGAGGAAAGCGCAGGAACCTAAGTAACAGAAACCAAGAATACTTAACATCATCAGAACCCAGTTCTCCCACCAAAGGAAATACTGGATATCCGAACACACCAGCAAAGAAAGATTTGGATTTAAAATCACATCTCATAATGATGATAGAAGATGTTAAAGAGGACATAAATGACTCTCTTAAAGAATTACAGGATAACACAGGTAAATAAGTAGAAACCCTTAAAGAGGAAACAAAAAAATTCCTTGAAGAATTACAGGAAAATACAACCAAACAGGTGAAGGAATTGAACAAAATCATCCAGGATCTAAAAATGGAAGTAGAAACCATAACGAAATTATAAAGGGAGACAACCCTGAAGTTAGAAAACTTAGGAAAGAAATCAGGAGTCATAGATACAAGCAACACCAACAGAATACAAGAGATAGAAGAGAGAATCTCAGGGCAGAAGATATCATAGAAAACATTCACACAAACATCAAAGAAAATGTAAAACATAAAAAGCCCCTAACACAAAACCTCCAGGAAATACAGGACAAATGAGAAGATCAAACCTAATAGGTAGAGAAGATAGGACGATTTCCCACTTAAAGGGCCAGTATATATCTTCAACAAAATTATACAAGAAAACTTCCCTAACCTAAAGAAAGAAATGTCAATAAACACTCAAGAAGCCTAGAGAACTCCAAATAGATTGGACCTGAAAAGAAATTCCTCCTGTCACATAAGAGTCAAAACACCAAATACACAAAACAGAGAAAGAATATTAAAATCAGTAAGGGAAAAAGGTCAAGTAATATATAAAGCTAGACCTATCAGAATTACACCAGATTTCTCACCAGAGACTGTGAAAGCCAGAAGGTCCTGGGCAGATGACCTATAGACATAAAGAGAACACAAATGTCTTCTATGTTCAGCAAAATTCTAAATTAACATAGAGAGAGAAACCAAGATATTCCATGACAAAACCAAATTTACACAATTTCTTTCCACAAATCCAGCCCTACAAAGGATAAAAATGGAAAACTCCAACTTAGTAAAACTACATCTTAGTAAAATCACAAAAGTATTCTTACAACAAACACAAAAGAAGAGAGCTACACAAACATACCTCTAACAACTAAACAACAAAAGTAACAGGAAACAGCAATCAATAATACTTAATATCTCTTAACATCAATGGACTCAATTCCCCAATAAAAAGACATAGACTAACAGACTGGATATGTAAACAAGACCCAGCATTTTGCTTCATAAAGGAAACAAACCTCAGTGATAAAGACAGACAATACCTCAGAGGAAAAGGCTGGAAAACAGTTTTCGATGGAAATGGTCCAAAAAAATAAAATCAAGCTAGAGTAGTCATTATAATATCAAATAAAATTGATTTTCAACCATAAGCTACTAAAAAAGAAAAAAGGACACTGAATTCATTAAAGATAAAATAAAAAATATGAACTTTCAATGTTGAATGTCTATGATCCAAATACAAGCCACCTACTTTCATAAAATGAACCTTATTAAAGCACAAAGCACACATTGCACCTAACACAATAATAGTGGGAGATTTCAACACCCAACTCCCAACATTGGACACATCATGGAAAGAGAAACTAGCATATATTATGAACCAATTTGTTTTAACAGATGTGTATAGAATAGTTCATCCTGGGAGGATGGGGAGGGGAACAACCATATAGAAGGGGAGGGGAAGGGTTAGGGGGATGTTGGCCTGGAAACCGGGAAGGGGAATAACAATCAAAATGTAAATAAAAAATATTCAAGTTAGTAAAGATAAAAAAAAGATGTGAGACTTCCAAATACAAACAAACAAACAAACAAACAAAAAGAATAGTTCATCCAAAAACAAAAGAATATACCTTCTTCTCATGGTAACTTTTCCAAAATTTACCATATAGTCAGTCACAAAACAGGCCTCAGCAGATACAAGAGGATTGAAATAATCCCGTGCATCCTCTGGTGAGAGACTAAGACTGGTCTTTAATAACAACAAAAACGACAAAAAGTCACATGTACATGGAAGTTGGACAACACTGTACTCAGTGACAACTTGAAGAAATAAAGAAAGAAATTAAAGACATTTTAGAATTTAATGAAAATGAAGGCATAATATACCCAAATTCATGGGACACAAGGAAAGCAGTCCAAAGAGGAAAACTTATAGCTCTGAATGCCTCCAAAAAGAAACTGAAGAGAGCATACATTAGCAGCTTGACAGTGTAGCTGAAAGCTCTAGGAAAAAAAAAAAGAAACAAGTGCACCCAAGAAGAGTAGATGGCTGGCAATAATCAAACTCAGAACTGAAAGAAAGGAATGAAGAAGAAACAATAAGAACTATACAAAGGATAAAGAAAACCAGGATCTGGTTCTTTGAGAAAATCAACATGATAAATAAACCTTTAGCCAGACTAACTAGAGGGCACAGAGAGCGTATCCGAATTAACAAAATCAGAAATGAGAAGAGAGACATAACAATAAAATCTGAAGAAATTTGAAAAATCATCAGATCCTACAACAAAACTGGAAAATCTGGAGGAAATGGACAATTTTCTAGGCACATGCCAGGTACCAAAGTTAAATTAGGATCAGATAAACCATCTAAACAGTCCCATAATTCCACAGAAACAGAAGCAGTTGTTAAAATTCTCCCAACCAAAAAAGGTCCAAGACCAGATGGGTTTAGTGGAGAATTCTATCAGACCTTTATAGAAGACCTAATATCAGCACTGTCTGAACTATTCCACAAAATAGAAACAGTAGAAACACTACCCAATTCCTTCTATGAAGCCACAATTATGCTTATACCTAGCCCACACAAAGACCCAAGAAAGAAAGAGAACTTCAGATCAACTTCCCTTGTATTGACATAAAAATACTCAATAAAATTCTCACAAACTGAATCCAAGGACACATCAAACCATTCATCCTTCATGATCAAGTAATCTTCATCTTAGGGATGCAGAGATGGTTCAATATACAGAAATCCATCAGTGTGATCCACTAAATAAAGCCAAAAACACATGACTGTCACATTAGATGATGAGAAAGCTTTTGACAAAATTTAACATCCCTTTATGCTAAAATTCATGGAAAGATCAGGAATTCAAGGCCGATACCTAAACATAGTAAAAGCAATATAGAGCAAACCAGTAGCCAATATCAAACTAAATGGATAAAAACTTAATATCAGGGACTAGACAAGGTTGCCTACTTTCCACCTACTATTCAATATAGTACTTGATGTCCTAGCCAGGGCAATAAGATAACAAGAGGAGGTCAAAAGATTCTAATTGGAAAAGAAGAAGTAAAAGTGTTACTATTTACAGATGATATGACAATATACTTGTGACCCCAAAAATTCCACCAGAGCATGACTAAGCCTGATAAACAAATTCAGCAAAGTGGTGGGGTAAGAAATTAAGCAAATCAGTAGCTTTCCTCTACTCAAATGATAAACAGGCTGAGAAAGACATTAGGGAAGTGACACCCTTCACAATAGTCACAAACAATATAAAATACCTCAGTGTGACAATAAGCAAGCAAGTGAAAGATTTGTATGACAAGAACTTCAAGTCTCTGAAGAAAGAAATTGAAGATCTCAGAAGATGAGAAGACCTCCCATGCTCATGGACTGGCAGAATTGATATAGTAAAAATGCCCATTTTGCCAAAAGCAATCTACAGATTGAATGCAATCCCCATCAAAATTCCAACTGAATTCTTCACAGAGTTAGAAAGAGCAATTGTAAATTCATCTGGAATAACAAAAAACCCAGGATAGTGCAAACTATCCTCAATAATAGAGGAACTTCTGAGGGAATCACCACCCCTCAGTACAAGCTATATTGCAGAGTGATAGTGATAAAAAGAGTATGGTATTGGTACAGAGACAGAAAGGTAGATCAGTGGAATAAAATTGAAGACTCAGAAATGAACCCACACACCTATGGTCACTTGATCTTTGACAAAGGAGCTAAAACCATCCAATGGAAAAAAAGACTGAATTTTCAAAAAATGGTGCTGTTTCAACTGTAAGCCAGCTTGTAGAAGAATGCAAATCATCCCATTCTTATTGCCCTGTACAAAGCTCGAGTTCAACATGATCAAGGACCTTCACATAAAACCAGTTATACTCAAACTAATAGAAGAGAAAGTGTGGAAGAGTCTTGAATACATGGGCACTATGGAATATTTCCTGAACAGAACACCAATGGCTTATGCTTTAAGATCAAGAGTCCCCAGCTAAAAAAAAGAAAGAAGAAAAAAAAAAGAATCCACCAATGGGAATTGATAAAAGTGCAAACCCTATTTAAGGTAAAGGACACTGCAATCAGGACAAAAGAGCAAACAACAGATTGTGAAACAACTTTACCAATACTACATAGTATAGAGAGATAATATCTAATATATAAAAAGAACTCAAGAAGTTAGTCTAAAGAGAGTCAAATAACCCTATTAAAAAATGGGGTACAGAGCTAAATAAAGAATTCTTAGCTGAGGAATATCAAATGGCTGAGAAGCACCTAAAGAAATGTTCAGCATCCTTAGTCATCAGGGAAATGCAAATCAAAACAACCCTGAGTTTCTACCTCACTCCAGTCAGAATGGCTAAGATCAAAAACTCAAGTGGCAACAGATGCTGGCACAGATGTGGAGAAAGAAGAACACTCCTCCATTGTTGGTGTGATTGCAATCTGGTAAAATCACTCTGGAAATCAGACTGAAGGTTCCTCAGAAAATTGGACCTAGTACTAGCTGAGGATCTATCTATACCACTCCTGGTCATATATCTTAATGATGCTTTAACATATAACAAGGACACATGATCTATTATATTCATAGCAGCCTTATTTATAATAAATAGCCAGAAGGTAGAAATAAGCCTGATACCCTTCAACAGAGGAATGAATACAGAAAACGTGGTACATGTCCACTATGGAGTACTATTCAGTTATCAAAAACAATGACTTCATGAAATTCAGAGAAAAAAGGATGGAACCAGAATATACAAAACTATATAAGGTGAGTGAGGTAACCCAACTACAAAAAAATTACACATGGTTTGCACTCATTGATAAGTGGAAAATAGTCCAGAAGCTTGAATTACCCAAAATACAATCCATAGACTACATGAAGCTCAAGAAGGATGACCAAAGTGCAGATGCTTTAGTCCTTCTTAGAATGGAAAACAAAAATATTTACAGGACGGGATAAGGAGACAAAGTTTGGAGCAGATACTGAAGCAATGACAATCCAGAGCCTGCCCCACCTGGGGATCCAGCCCATATACATACAGCCACCAAACCCAGACAATATTGCAGATGCCAAGAAGTGCATGCTGACAGGAGCCAGATATAGCTGTCTCCTGAGAGACTCAGCCAGAGCATGATAAACACAGAGGTGAAAACTAGCAGCCAACCATCAAACTGAGAATGGGGTCCCCATTGGAGGAGTTAGAGAAAGGATTGAAGGAGCTGAAGGGGCTTGCAACCCCATAAGAACAACAATATCAACTAACCAGACCTCCCAGGGATTAAGCCACTATCCAAAGTGTACACAGGGACAGACTCACGGATCCAGCTGCATATGTAACAGAGGATGGCCTTGTTGGACACCAGTGGGAGGGAAGCCCTTGGTCCTGCCAATTCTGGATATCCCCCACACTGGTATAGGGGAATGTCAGGGTGGGTAGGCAGGAAGGTGTGGGTGGTTGGGAGGGGAACACTCTCATAGAAAAGTGGAGAGGGGTTATGAGATATGGGGTTTATAGACAGAAAACCAGGAAAGGGGATAATATTTGAAATGTCAATAAAAAAATCCTAAAAATAAAATCCCATAAAAAAGATTGAATATTGAAGTTATGTCTTTTTGTATTTTGCTATTTTGATAAATATGATGATCTTCTGCCTATACATTTTTCTGGTGAATGATAAATTCTTGTTCTTTGTGGCCACATATACCTAGATACTTAACGTTCTTTCTTCTTTCCGCTTGTATGATAATAGATATGACTGATTACATAACGTGGATTTAGTGACTAGTGCCGCAATAAATATGGATAAATTGATATCTCTGTGGTATATGACTCAGATGTCTTTGGGCACATATCCTGGGGTGGTTTGGCTGGCTTATATGGTAGTTGTAGTTTTAGATTTTTGAGAACCCTCGACATTGATTTCCACCATAGCTGAACGAGTTTACACTACTTCAGGCAGTGAATCGGGCTTCTTCTTTCTGGCCACTCACATACTGATCAGCACCTATTGTTATTTATTTTCTCCATGATCATCCTGACTGAGCGGAAGTTGAATCCCAAAATATATTCTCATTTACATTTCTCTGATAACTAAAGATAAGAAAACATTTTATATAGTTTCTGTTGTTTTGTATTCTGCCCTTGTAAAACTCGGACATTTTGCTTGCTTTTGTATTATTTTAGGTGTATACTTCACTTTTTAGTTCACTGAAGTGTCTCTAGGAAGGTCTGAATGGTCAAGTGTCAAAGACAAAAGCAGTTAAGACAGGAGAGAAGACTCCACTGCTTTTAAAATGTGCTCATGATAGAAAGGAAGGGAATCTGATGTTGTAACACTAAGTCCCACGATTACTGCTCCGAATGCTGCAGCAGATTTTAATCAGAGTTTCTATATTACTGAATTTAAAGTATAAATAAAGTTAGGATATGTGCATAGTTTAGAATATCACCAATAATATTTTGTCAGCTCCCTCAGAATACTTGAGTATCCAACATTTCAATCCTGTGTAAAGAATTCCTATGGAGAGAATATGGGTGTGCTTCTTATTAGCAAACGGTGAGGTGATGAGATCATTCTGCCTGGCTTTTCACACCTTTGCTGTGACAAGAGATTTTCATCACATCTAAAGAGGGAAAGATGCAAATAGGGATTTATTTATAACACAATTAATTATAATGAAAAACTACATATTAATGTTTTGAAGAATTTATAAAGGAACTCCCAGTGTCTATCATAAAAAGTGACTCCTGGAAAGCATGGCATAGACGTGAGTCACTCTTGTTTAAATATTTCAATTCTCCATGGTTTATGGGAAAATAAACTTGCTATATTCTACTGGATTAGAGATCCTTAGCTACATTTAGTCAATGTAAGGAGAAGGGCAGTGCATGTGTGTACTGAGTGCACATATGTTGGAAGAGCCATCATCTGTATTTCTAGGTATCTAACTACAGTGTTGCTTTAGCTCTCAATATTAGGGACAAGGAGCCATGCTCTTAAGACAATCTACTTTTCAAGATATTATAAATGTAAACACAGCCAATTTCCTTCTTTTATATAGCCATATTCATGCTAGATTAAAGAAAAGTCCTGTTTATTCTACACATGCTTACTACTTTGTTTTTATATTATAAGCTCCTAGGGGAATTGTGAGACATTTGCTCTAATATTGTACTCAAAGCCACCACTGAATACATGAAGCAATTACTTTTACAAAACGAAAAAGAAAGTTAAGACTCATCCTGAAATGTTCTCTTTTGATGTCACGTCCTCTTGCATGCTAGGGGAGGGAAAAGATGGGTGGGATAGCACGTTTTATGGAACAAGGCAGGCACTCAAGTAATGTGATCACCTTGTATAACTTCATCATCTATGTGCCTCATCCCCATTTAGAGATGCACTTTTGAACTTTTTGTTTTGTTTTGAATTTTCTCAGTGAAAAAATGTACAACTTCATCACTATGCAGCCTTTATGGAAAGCTAAAATTTATATGTGCCTAGACAAATCATTCATAACAACAATATCTGTTAAGGAAACAAAGAAATGACTCATTTCTTTAATCCAGTTAGATTCAAGGCATAGCAATGTTTCAGAGAAGGTGAATTTCCTTATAAAACTTTAATAACCCAGTTTACAACTACGTTTTACCATATAATTTCTAATTCTACATGTCCTGTATAATTAATTTTACAAAAGTATGCTTACTTTTAATTTAAATTATTTGTATTCTATAATTTTTCAAAGAAATCCAGCATGCATATACTTAAAAACATATGTCAGACATGAGTAGCTACACTTCTTATGTTTATTGGCATGCATCTTTGTATTAACAGCATTAGCATTGTGCAGTGTGGTCCAAAAAGAAGAGTTTAGTGTAGTGATATCAAACACAGGTTATCAAATGTTCAGTGTATCTATCAGTTCTGTTCCATTCATGGGAGCAGAGACTTGATTGCATTCATATATTTTAAGTCTTATTTTCACAAGTTTATACCTTTTATGTTTGAAATTAATGTAAACATATGCCAATATTCACACACATATATAAAAGTTAATATAGAATGGAAAAAAAGAGTATGTCCTTATTTTTGTCATAGGGAATGGATAGTTGCTACACTCTATATTAACACTACATGATTGTCAAATTCAACAATATGATTTTAAGTGCTCTAGATGCGATATAAAACTAGATCGTTGCAGGGAAATGGGAGGTCAGAAGCCAAGGTAAATGGGGTTTTGAAAGTAGAACAGAAGGTAGGCACAATTCTTCAAAACGACTTGAAAATAATGTCTGGATGAGAGCCAGTGCCCAATATTCGTGGCTACTGACATGGACAAAACTCCAATTAGTCATTAAGCAATGTACAATACAACAATAGGACATAGGTAGAAGACAGTAAACTCGGGGGTTCTGATCAAAGCCGATACTGTAAATTCTGTTTTGAATGAATCCCCAAGTTCATCTCTTTATCACGGATCACTTTACCTTAGCTGTGGTATTCAGGCCTGATATCTGCTGTTTCAACAGTTGTAGAAGACGCTTTCTGCCCCTGCTTCACATGGGAAAACAAAATAAACTATTTCACGTCAGAGGAAAACAGCATTTCCATCATCTCAAAGCTTTCCTTCTCTTTTGTAGGATCTGAGATTCACAGAGAACCTTTCCTTTCTTATTTCAGTCTGTCCACTTCATCATTTGAAGAACAACTTAGTAAATGCTTCTCTGATCTGAAACAAAGTTTGGCTTTTATCACAATGTTCTCATAGGCAAGCTCGTTGTCATTTCAGTCCCAAGATATAGCCTTTTTCTCAGCGATGCATAAAAGGATTTTCCTCCCTTCAAATGATAATTAAATTAAAAGTAGACTTGGAAGGAAGACTTTGAACTGCTCCGATGAGAAAGGTCATTTCATGATCAGCAATCTGTTATCACAGCTGTGCTGAGACATGACTTTCTAGCCATGTTTCACCATGGGTTCTTCATAGCAAGCGAGAAACCATTAATTTTGCTTGTTTTAAGCATTGTCTTAGGCATATTCAGGAGCCAGCAAAAAAAAAAAAAAGAAAAAAAAAGAAAAAAAAAACAAGAGAAAAACAGGCATTTGGAAACCTTTGGAGAGAGTTAGGTAAAACATGAAATAAATATGTCAAGACTGTCCACAGGAGGAAAAAAAACACACTGAACATGCCATCATGAAAAGAATAACAACAAAACAAAACAAAATGGCAGGCTTGCAATGGGCCTCAGTTTTGTCCTTTTTCTTCAGAGGGCCATGTGACATTATTTTTTAAATTAATCTTGGCCTTTGCACACCTTTTTACTGTTTCTTTTATTAATAAATATTACTTCCATCAGTTATATATGATATAGTTCCTTATTCTCAATGTTTAGTAAACTGAAATTTTCCAAATTAAATAAACGTTTCTGTGGTAATATGCTAAACTTTACAATGACTTAAAAACAAGGATAATGTACAATCACAGAGAAATTCATTACTTTTTCACATTTGACTTTAGACAACAATCCCAGGCAGTTACAGCTTCTGAAGCTGGAAAGTTAAAAGGTAATGTACTATTTCATATGTGTGTGCATGTGTGTGTGTGTGTGTGTGTGTGTGTGTGTGTGCATGTGTGTGTGTGCATGTGTGTGTGTGCGTGTGCATGTGTGTGTGTGTGTGTGTGTGTGTGTGGATGTGTGCATGCGTACATGTACATGTATGTTTAGTTGTATCTGGAAGCCAGTGAAAAATGTGGTTATTGATTTTTCTGATAGCTTGGCTCTTATCAAGTAAACTGGGTTGGCTGATCAACCAGGCCATGAAACTCAAGTTGTCTTCTTCCCTGTGCTGCAAGAAGAAATGTTCATTCCCGCACTTCAGTTCTTTGGCTTTGTTTTGTTGCTTTGTTTTCCAACTGGCTTTTTGTTTTTTCTTTGTTTCCCGTGATTCCTGATATAGTTCTCAAGTTCCCAGACTTCCAAGACAGTCAATGTGCCAACAGAGCTATTTCCCTGCCTTTTCTTGTTTCTTGTAGGACCAATATTTTTCTTATTAGACTGTTGCAGTAAAAAATTTTAAGAAAGGGTGGAATGGTTCTCTCGCATACCCTGATGGTCGGGTTCTCGTTACTCCCGTCTCCAGCGGGCCATTGGAGCTAGTGCTAATTTATCTCAGCGACTCCCATGCTGCACACAAGCACTCTCTGATGTAGGCAGCAATCTCTTTACCCATCTAGTTCCCAGGGCAGGTTGTTACCATGCCAGGCATACACATACCAACTCTGTGGTGGGCCCAGCGCATCCTGCCAACATACACTCTCTTGAACTCAATTAAGTCACCACATGAAAGAACACACCATACAATATCCTCTGACCCCACCTAGACAACACAAAATCCTGTACACAACCATCCCTTAAAAATCGTAACAACCTGTAACTGTGCACAGAGAAGAATCTTAACATATGCCACCATGTTCTCTTAGCTCCTCTCTCCTTGCTCTGGCCTGTCTCCTTTCTAAAACTTTTCTCCCACCCATCCTTCCTTCTCATCCAATGATAGGCCTCTTTCTATATATCCTATATCTGCCTTTACCTGCATAATGACATCAACCTACATATATTCAAACACATCTGTAGACATTTCTTTTTAATCTCATCATCAATAGAATGATGGAATCCAGTACAGGTACTAATAAATTGCTTTGAAGTCCCTTTTATACATGCACAAAAATAAATGGCTAAATATATTAATATATATATATACACACAATCTAGTTATCATGAGATTCACTATACATGGTTGTTTAATGAGAAGTTAAAATACCAATGTACCATTTACTCAGTAAAATCTATGTGGCCACTTTTACATACTTTAAATTGTAAAAGGTTTGGGTACCTCAGGAAATACAGGTTTTTCTGTTTTTTTTTTTTTTTCTGAGTACATTAAATGTTGTGCCGCATCTAATTTTCACAGTTGTTCTTTCTATTATTGTTACTGTGCATGATCATTGCAGAATAAGAAAACTTCACAAATCTGAGCTGGCATAGAAAGGCCTTTTGAGCACTGTTTTATTCTTCTCTGAGCAGCTTTCCTAAGTTTACCTGGGAAGACACAGGACCTGCTGCTTCATTCCTTTCTGAGTCTCTTATCCCGACCGCATACACCTTCCATGGAGTCACAGGAAAGGGAATATATCATGCAACCCCACAAACAAAATGGGGCTGGTGACACATTTATGATTATAAGGAGTTACTTAAATAACTATTAAATTATGAATTACATTTTTCCTGATTTAAATAAAAAAACTTAATGTATTAGCCCAAATGCTTGAATTACCCTAGATGCCTAGAACAAATGAAACTCAAGACGGATGATCAAAATATGAATGCTTCACTCCTTCTTTAAAAGGGGAACAAGAATACCCTTGGCAGGGAAGAGAGAGGCAAAGATTAAAACAGAGACTGAAGGAACACCCATTCAGAGCCTGCCCCACATGTGGCCCATACATATACAGCCACCCAATTAGACAAGATGGATGAAGCAAAGAAGTGCAGACCGACAGGAGCCGGATGTAGATCGCTCCTGAGAGACACAGCCAGAATACAGCAAATACAGAGGCGAATGCCAGCAGCAAACCACTGAACTGAGAATGGGACCCCCGTTGAAGGAATCAGAGAAAGAACTGGGAGAGCTTGAAGGGGCTCGAGACCCCATATGTACAACAATGCCAAGCAACCAGAGCTTCCAGGGACTAAGCCACTACCTAAAGACTATACATGGACTGACCCTGGACTCTGACCTCATAGGTAGCAATGAATATCCTAGTAAGAGCACCAGTGGAAGGGGAAGCCCTGGCTCCTGCTAAGACTGTCCCCCAGTGAACTAGACTGGTGGGGGGCGGGCGGCAGTGGGGGGAGGGTTGGGAGGGGAACACCCATAAGGAAGGGGAGGGGGGAGGGGGATGTTTGCTCGGATACTGGGAAGGGGAATAACACTCGAAATGTATATAAGAAATACTCAAGTTAATAAAAAAAGAAAAAAGAAAAAAAAAGGGAAAAAAAATTCTTGTAGTATAGTTAAGGTCTTCTTTTTCACCAATAAGAACAGCAGAGTCATCAGAACCCAGCAGGTGAGACTCCCTGTCCCAATTCACAGCCTGTAGGCCCCTCTGGGCAAACCTGGAAGTACTGAGCCCTCCTGCCTTTGCACTCCATTTGCCAGACAAAAGCTCTGCCTGAATCCCTGGAGGCAAGGTGTGCTGCTGTAAGGTACAACTACTTGAACTGCCCAAACCTCAAACTACTGCCTGATTGGTCCCTGGCAAGCCCAACATCCCCCGAGGTCAGCCCTGTCTCCTTTGAGCTCTGTCTTCAAAGCCATACTACTAATCATAATCCCAGATGCCTGCAGCCATCAACTACCACCAGGTGAGTCTCCAATCTCCATTCTTTGCCTGTTGGCCCATCTGGGCAAACCTAGCAGTTGTTAGTTCTACTCTGCCCCCTCTGCATTTCATTACACATGCCACATCTCAGCCTGCATCCCTGGAGGCCTGCTGCTGTCCAGTACCAACAGACACCTGCAATCATCAGGGACTACCAGCTTTACCTGCACCACTGGAGGTTCTCCCCCACCTGAGACAACAAGCAGCTTGAAGCCAACATAGTCTACAAGGTCTTTTCTGCTGCCACCAGAACAAACTCTACTAATAATCCCAGAGACCTACTGATATCACAGACAACTACCTCTACCTAAAGCTCAAGAGGCTGGCTCTCACCAGGGCCTGCCAGGCCTGCCAACACTAGTAATAACCGGATGGCTAAAGGCCAGCATAAAAAGACAATCAACAAAAGCTAGAGCCATATGGCAGCAGCAAAGCCTAGCTATCCTACTATTGCAAGTCCCATATATCCCAAACACCTGAATTGTGAGAAGAGAGAGAGAGAGAGAGAGAGAGAGAGAGAGAGAGAGAGAGAGAGAGAGAGAGAGAGCTTTATGAGATAATGAATAAATCCCTTAAAGAAATACAGGAAAATATGATCAATTAGGTATAAGCTTTTAAGAGGAATCAAATAGATTTAAAGAAATGTGGGAAAATTACATCAACAACAGAGAATATGGATTAAATTAAATTTAACTACTTTAATTTAAAATTTAAAATAATAGTCATGAAATTGAAACTTGGCAGTGAAACAATGTCCTTTACATAATCTTAGTGTTTTATTTAGGGGAAATGCATTCTAATACTTAGACTTGATTTTCTGAGTTACTGACATCCTAAGGTCAGGAAGCTCAAAAGTTCCACCTTCAACTCACATCCAGGACAAGTCACGAAAATTTCTGAGCAGGAAAGGGCTTTGGATGCTCACTGGAAACTAAGGTTCGTAGTGAGTAGTTATTTTCTCTGAGAGTTGGTATGGTAAATGCTATGGTTGCCTAACAAAAATCTAATGTTCTATTTCTTAAATTATTGCCAGATTCTGATAACATATGCTCTTATAGTTGGCGAATTTCAGTGAATAGGCAGTAAGCTCCATGGATTAAAAAAATCTCTTTCAACTAAGCATTGGGGATGTTAGCTGACATTAGAAAAGTCTTTAATTAGTTTCGTTCTCTAAACTAAAATATGTCACATTAGCTTAGTATCAGAATATGCACACATACATTTCAAATGTTATCCCCTTTCCCCCTCTCACACACCCGCTCCCACCTCCCCCTGCTTCTATGAGGATGCTCCCACTCCCACCCACCCACTACAACCTCAATGCCCTGGTATGTTTGATGCAACAAGGGCTGCACTGCAATTTGCCAAGGTCTCAACCAATGTGTGTTACTTTTCTCCATAGGAGTGGGTACATATCTCTCAGTATCTCCCCCTCTTTGCAGTGTGTCCTGAAGTGGAAGTTTCTGGATATGTCATGTGATGCAGACTCACATGATGTTTTACTGAGGCAAGATCCATGGTAGGGCATATTATATTTGGAAAGAGTATAAGCAGTACTCGAAGGACAGTGACAGCGTACTTGCATACCTAGCCTTGCAATGCTTCCTTGCTCTCTCCTCTTCCTTGATCTTCACTTCACTGAGAGAGGCATAGCAGAGAACTTCTTCTGGCATTCTCCCTGGTTCTGGCATTCCTGCTGACTCAGCAGAGGCCTGGTTGTTTCTGCTGGATCATGCCACTTCTGCTGATTCGTGTTTTGTACACTACTAATCTGTACTGATGGTATCCTGACAAACAGAGATTGGAATTGCCCCCAAAGAACTATTTTTAAACATGTTCTCATCTACTTATCCTATTTACCATTCTTTCTCCCCTACCTTTGGACAGTGAGCTAGAAAAGGGGAGGAGTCAAAGAACCTGAGAACCCTTATTAAAAGTAGGTTTTGAAAAATCTAAGCCTACAGTGACCAAGCATGATTAGTCGAGAATCAGTATCTTAAAGAGAGACTTCTTCTCAACTAGTCAAGGGGTGTGAAGCAGGAGAAAGAATCAACCAAATGAGGAAAATTCCTCATCTTGGAAATTAGGGGTGGTAGTTGTACAGAGCCGATGGATAAGATACAGTGGTGTGACCCTAGGAATCACAAATTGTTCTGGGATATCAGAGAAATCTCAGTGCAGCTGTGGTATCCACTGAGCTGAACTTCAAAATACTCTCTAGGTGCTAACCACAAAGCTGTAGGAGCAGTCGTTCTGAGAAGTCTACCAGTAAGTAGATATGGTGGAGCCCAGACTCAAATTTCATGAGGAAGTTGTTCTGATAAGGAAAGGCAAATAGGCAGAAAGCAAATGGGAAAATTAAAAACATATCACTGTGTTTAAATATGTTTGCCTCACGAAATTGCTGTGTACAATGTATTTTTCAATGTCATTGATCTGTGATACACTGGAGTATATATCAAGTAACAGTCACTGATAATAATAGATAGGATACATTCAAAGGTATTAAAAATGATGGAAAATCACAATGAGATAGACATACAGTAAACTCACACATCATGCTGACAGCGTTCAGTGCTGTGAATGATACCCAAACCATAGCTTGACACCTTCACCTTTCATTGCTTTTAAAAGATTGCAAATAAATATGGGTAATAAATCATTCAGTGCATACTATACTTTTGTTGTTCATCTAGGATTTTTAATATGTGTTTAAAACAACTAAATTGCCATAATCATAGTTTTAAAAATTATTTATGAAAACTTCAGACGTGTTTACTGCCTGTATTTTTTCTAGTTTTTATCATTGTAGCATGATTTAAAGTGAGAAATTAATTTTCTAAAAATGAACTTCATTTATTAGTTACATAACGTTTACCTCTTTTAGCACAGACGTTTGAACACTGTTGATTCAGTGCCAAATGCATTAAACAAAAGCTGCTGTATTCATAAATAAGTAAAGAAGCATTCTGACAAGAGGCCAGTAGACATATTTGAGTGAAAAGTCATCCCCAGGGGAAGAGGTCAAAGAGTGGAGAAAAGTAAGGGAACTATTAACTACAGATCCCCAAAGCTCTTTGGAATTGAGTAAAACAACAGCTGGGGAAGGGGATTGGAGTATAAAGGAACAGAAGCCAAAGGGTTTGAAATGAAAATTCCTCTGGAGTACTCCAGAAACATTAAAGAAATTTCTGGAACTAGTGGTCAGGGCAGAAAGGGAATAGAGACAAGACAGAAAGACTAGGCATAGATGGAAGGTGGGGCATCTTCTCAGCAACCAGCAGAATGGTAGAAGTTCAATTTAAGCTGCAAAGGCTGAAATTAAAGTGGGGCCTAAACATGTTTTTGTTTGGACAAAAGAATAATGTGACATAGTTTTGATCTAAAGAGATTCCTTTCCACTCCTTTCACTACTAAAGGTGTTGAACACTCTTAAAGACATTTTTATTTTTTATTTCAAAAATTAGCTGTTCAAATCTTGCTGCCACTGTGAAATGGAATGGAAATGAATGTGAGGAATATACTGAAGAAGAAGGAAGGAAGGAAGATACAAGGGCTGTTACCTACCGGTCGTTGTCACTAAGAGCATAGGAAACGCTGGCTTTGGCTAGGGTTTTGGTCTGTAAATATCATGAGAGTAGAATCGAATGTATTCTTAGAAACTGCATCAGAATGATTGGATTAATGGTTAAATGGACGAGTTCTCAATGTGGTGGCTGAGATTCCTTTAGGGGTCATGAATCAGATAACCTGCCTACTAGAGTTTTACATTGCAGTTAATAACATTAGCAACATTACAGTTATGAAATAGCAATGAAGTAATTTTGTGGTTGGGAGGCCATCACAACATGATGAACTTTAATAAAGGGTCATAGCATGGGGAATGTTGAGAACTACTATACTATAAGGATCATAATCATAAACCATGATTTGGGAAAGTGGGAAAATAAAGTTTATATTACCAAAACATTTATTCAAAAAACAAATAAGCCCTTGGTTCTGTGAAGGCTTGTTTCCCCAGTATAGGGGAGTTCCGGGGTGGTGAGGCTGGAGTGGATGGGTGGGAGGAGGCACATCCTCATAGAAGCCGATGGAAGAGGGACGAGAGAGGGGGGAACCAGGAAAGGAGTAACATTAGTAATGTAAATACATAAAATATTCAATAAAAAGAAGTTACTTGAAAAAAAGAAACAGAGGTTAGAGACCAGAACAATGAACAGAAATTATTCTGAGGTGACTATAGAAGCAACAAAATGGGGAGCCTTCTAACATCTCACCTGCTGTGCCATGCTGTCTTGGCTAACTTTGCAGGAACTTGTTCAGGGGTTCTGAAAATTTACGTACGGTCTTTGTCACTCTTCCGATCTCACTTGTTCTTTCTCGGTACTATGTTCTTTCTCAGTACTATGAGGGGTGGTGGGGATAGCCTTTATATATTTGAGATGCAATAAATATTTGAATAAATGTTAGAGGGATGATATTGTACTTAATTTCTAGAAATATTGACTCCAAAAATACTGGTATGACTTTACTGCCAATAATATTTTTTTTTCCCTTAAGAATCCAATAGTAACACAGAGAAAGTGCAAAGATTGAATAAGCAGGAAGCGTTTTCCCTGATGGTTCCTGAAGATGTAGTGTTGACAGAATAGACTTTGGTCAGTTCATAGCTCCTGATATTGCTTCCAAATTCTCTGCATGAGGGTAGTATTGATGGAACAGACGCTACCTACTGGTATGACAGCCTTTATCCATTATCCATGAAAGATACTTTTGGATGCCCTGAGGCTTCACAGAGAAGTCAAACCATATGCTCACTGCTGCTGGAGTGACTATAGAAAGTCACAGCACTTGAGCCCTACTGATGATGTTAGCTGGATAAAATGATGGCACCATAAGGTCTTTCTTTGTGAATTTTAATAAGTTAAATGCTCAGAAACATAAGGTTGCTCATCCCCTAAGACTTCAGCCTCACTAATCTATTGATGTTCCCAGCATCCTTGCAAAATGCTGTCAGGTGGGATAAATACACTTTCAGATGATTGAAGTAACAAATTATTTTCACAGTCTTCACATTGAAGGGCTTTTTCTTCTCTGCAGGATCAGGCTGCATGATATGCTAGTGTCTGAGCACATTGTAGGATTTACAGGAGGATAGAAGCAGGGTTTCTCAGTGCTGGGCATTCAAAAAGGGCTGTATCTGTATAGAATTTTGGAGGCAAGAAAACATATCATTGAATTCTAGGTCTTTATCTTAATGGCTTCAAGGTGATGACAAGTTATCCAACCTTTCAGAATGTGTATTTTATCACCAGAAACATAGAATCGGTGCTACTGATGTAACTGTGAGGATTGAATTGTATGTGTTGCACTTGGCATGGTGCTGAAACTCTAACAGAATTTTCTATATGTCTTCAACTTCTGTTTAAAACAGAAAGTAAGTAAAAGCTGTGGTATATTTTAAACCAACAAAATGTTCAATGCTGATTTTAAATATTTTTCCTGATTCCATCTTGTTAAATCATTCAAGTGTGATTTACATCTCCAACAGACACAAGTCATCAGATAAGAGACCAGGGTAAGGAATTTGTTACACAATTTGTTTGTGTGTGTGTGTGTGTGTGTGTGTGTGTGTGTGTGTGTGGTGTATGTGTGAATGTGTGTGTGGTGTGTGTGTGTGTGTGTGTGTGTGTATGTGTCTGCGTGTGGGGTGTGTGTGTGTGCAGAGCATGGGAGTTAATCCTAATTTTGAGGCAGGGCCCTAGTAAGACTCAGGAATATAAATAAATAGCTCCCTCAGCTACAAGAGCTTGTGGCCCAAATGGAAAGGAAGCAGCAGAGATTTTTGAAAGTGCAGAGACAGTGAGTGATAGAAAAAGTAGCAAGTTATACTGAAAGGATGCACTGCAATATTCACTGTAAGCTCACGAAAACCTTATTTGTTAGTTGCTGTGTACGCACCTGACACTGTGGAGGATTTGCACCATGTAAAACAGAACTGTCAGTGTTAGAGTCAAACAGATCAGGATAAACCTCCCATCTCTGTCATCAGGTCTCTATTCCCAGGAGCTCCGTTAGTGTGTGTAGCAAAAGCCACCAAGGTAAACCTACTTCAGCTCTGTTAAAGATGACTTGTTGACAGACAGGTCAGATGCACTTTCATGTAATGAATTTTACATTTCCTTCAGGCATCGAGACACAATACTCCGGAGGATAGTGATAGTATCTCCTTATTTGAGATGTGTTTACCTCTGGGAACACGGGGGAGGAATAATAAACTTTCATTCTATTGACAACATGCTGGAAAGAAAGTGTACATAACTGCTTTGGCTGGTCTGCTAGCCTGGGCTGAACCTAAGCATGGTGCACAGTTCCCCACTAGGAGGTTGGCCTTACTGTTCATTGTACTTTCTCTTCCCAGTACCCACTCTGGATAAGATACCTTAGAATATTTATTACACCTAACATAGGCTGTTTTCATGAAGTTTTTTTTCCTGTTTCCAACAGGGATCAGTGATGTAATTCTTTCCTGCTATGCTACTCCTTTTTCAAATCCAAAGTTAATGCATGCATGGGAGTGTGTGTGTGTGTGTGTGTGTGTGTGTGTGTGTGTGTGTGTGTGTGCACATGTGAGGGTGAGTGTGTATGCGTGTATGTGTGTTTGTGTGTGATTTCTCTCTTATCTCTCAGTCTCTAAACATTCAGTGTGCCCTGTGATTCAGTCAAGTTTAAATCAGCAGCCTCGATTTCTATCACAGCATGTTGCTATGACATTATTTCAGATTGCACAGATGAGAAAAATTGAGGATGAGAGAGTCTTATAATGACTCTCTATAAGAGAAAACTTTATAACAAGCTTTTCATATAGCCAATTACATTTCTGTTTCTTAACATTCTCCACAATAACATGACTTTTGAACATGAATTGACCATAGTAAAGCAGCTCATACAGTTTGGCTTCTTACAGTCCATGAACTTGGATCTTCAGTGGGAAAGGGATTGGAAGACGATGAGAGATGATTGGGTCCAAGTCCTAACACTAGGACTCTGAGGTCCAAGGGAAAAGGAGATTCAAGCTGAAAAAGTTTATGTTTCTTCTGTTTTTTACTACTTTATTCTTGACCTTAGCATCTTGCATGGTTCCCACCCATAGAAGTGAAGAACATTTTCTTTACATAAATCCAAACAACACTCTTTCAGGAAACAATTTCACAAATATAAGAGGAAAACAAATGGTCTTAATGAAAGACATCATGAACCCAGAAAAGGGAATGTGAAGAAGTAATTATCAGTTTTCTTTAGAGAACAGAAGAAATTACACAAGAAGGGGCCATTCTAGTCTTCTTCCACTGTTTTCTAATCATTTGTTCTCTTTGTGTTTCTCACATGTCTATAATTCAGCCTACTGTAACAGATAAAACTGTCCCCATTGAATATATTCACAATCCTTATAGAGTGATTCCCAGTAAGCAAGTAGTAAAGGGCATGCCCGTTTGTAATTCCCTGTGCCTTCCAAAGACATACAGCAAAACAAGTATAAATATGAAGTATTAACTAATTAAAATGGAAAATTATATGATTCAATACAATGTCATGTGTTCATGTCAAAGTCTGTGTTCTACACTTGTAAAGGAAAGAATTTCTCACTTCATCCACTAAACTTCACAGCACTGTACACTATCCAATCTCTTTTCATGAAAAGCCATGTCCTTCAATGAAGCAGTTTGTATAACCTTTATTCAGGTGTATGTCTCCATTATTGATATCCGTTCAGACTTCTCCTCAACAAGGATCTTGAAGAGTGTTGGTGAAATTGTAAGCCTTCTGTGCTAAGTAGGAATGGATCCTGAAAGAGTCCTTCTTGTAAACTGTCTGTCCATATGTTTCTGTGGGAAATACCATCTGGATTACAGCTCATATTTTATGAAGGAGGAAAGCAAAAATATGTTCACAATTTAACAGCCCTGATTCTGTGGGAGAGTGGAACTGAATTTAAAATGCAGTTATGTCATCTTATATGAGAACCCACTGTGCACCAGACATCATCACAGACACTTTCCAACTTAGACAAATGAGTCATTGTGTTTCCCTTCCAGGAAAGGAAACCCCAAAGAGAGGCAGCTTGTCTCTGTCAGTAATATAGAAAATATGTTCACAAAATATCCCAAAACTCGATGTCTTCAATCATTCTAGTTAGAAGATGGTGTAACTGAACTTATGTATTGAGAAAACACCTTTCCCACGGTTATCATGACAGTACCTGCCATGAACAGACAAGCAGCGTGGCATATTGTCATTGCTCGTGTCTTCTCTGTTAGAAAGAAAAAGAAAAGACCATATTTGAAGGTCATTCATAAGTGATGACTCTATCTTCTCTGGGCTGCATTGATTTAAACACACTCACTAAGAACATATTCAATGGCAAATACCAGGAGTAAGAGTGACTGAGGCAGTTGGCCCCTTATATACTCATCAGGAACCCCTTGGCTCCTTTACCATGTACATTCCTAGAAGGTGCTTGGTGTCATCTCTACTGTCTTCATTACTGGGCCATGTCACTCTCTTCAGTATGTTCAGTCTGAAGGCTTCATGCTAAGTATCACTCACTCAAAGAAATTCAGTGGGCTATACCAAGGATTTTCTAGTTGTTACTAACATAACTGTACCAAAATAAAAAGTATAAGAATACTTCAAATATGCCTCTATTACACAAACACATGACATATCTACTCATGCAAAATATACATAATATAGTCTTTGTATTTGCTACACATTTTATCTTAATTGCTCACTGTTCAGAAGATTTGAAATGCACCTAAAAAGTATATACAATAGGCTTTGAACATGAACTAACAAACAAAACTAAACTCATTTAATGCTTAAGCCGTGTTCTTCTGTGCTCTAGTTCTAGAAGCTAAAATTTATTTACTAACTAGGGAAAATTGAAACAGTTACCCAGGAACACAGAGCTGAGTGCATGTACAGTTCCTAAGCCTTCTTTATGTGTAGGTATGACATATTTTTTCATAGTGTATCCATTTAGTCAGTTTCCTTGTGTTTCTTTCCTTTTAGACTTAGAACAGTTAACGACTCAAGACAGTTTTGGAGCTCTGATTACATAAAAGACATGGCTCTGGTAAATGCTCATTGAAAAATATTTTTAACCATCCAAGAAATATCAGATGAAAAGATAAGATTTTATCGCACCCAAGTCATAATGGACATGATAAGAAAAACAAATTCAACACATGCTGATAACAGACTGCTAATTCAGATATGAAAGGTGTCAAACACTGGGAATTACTATGCAATTTCCCCTGCCAAAAAACCACTACCATATCAGATATACCATGCTTGTTGCACACACAAAGAGATACATCAAAGTGAGCATATACCAGGGATGTCTGCATACTCAGGCATTACTCAAAAGGGCCAAGTTATAAATCACTCTATATACTCACCAATGAATCACCAGATTTTAACACATATGTATGAATGAAGTAATTCGAGTTTTATTTAAAATCATATTTATTAAGATATAGTATAAACATCAAAGTATACATTATAAAGTGACTTAGAAAGAATATAAAATAAAATAAAAATTAAGATTCTTTTGTTATATTCAAATATTTCTCTCCAAAACATTTTTTAAAGTTACCAATAGTACAGGTGTCTTTCTTGTCAAAATTAGGTCTGTCAGAAGCATCTGGCCTGTATATTTAGTGTATGGGTTACATAATGGGAAGATACTGAAATTGCTATTATTCATTTCATAGGTCAAAGAATAAAGAAATCATATGTTTGACCTTAGCAAACTAATATCATCTGAGGGAAATTCAGAGCACTACAGGATTTTCAGTTATGACACTATTCTGCATCTCACTGAACAGCTCAGGAGGAAGAGCAAAGGTAGGAGTTCTGCATGGAGCCTCTGTGTGTGCTGTACACGAGGATGAATTAGAGTATTCCTCATAATACAGACATGCTTGATATTGGAGAACAGAAAACTAGTCTCAGCAGGAGTTGCCCCCAAACCTTCTGAGCTTCAATAAGCAAGTGTGACACTTTGGCCTTGGAGTTGTTACATCAGACTCACATTTTACAACAAAAAGGAACAGGACAGGCAGCTAATACATTAAATTGGTGGGCTGTGAGTTTTCATTACATCTTCATGTAGCTGGAGGATTGAGGAAGCTCTTTGGAGTGACTTTGGTAAAGGATTGTGAATCCCTTCATGATTCGATATTTTGAGGAGACGCTCTAAGATGACAGCTATAGTTTTATTGGCTCCTCTCTTTTACTTAGCTTATGTTTACATTGTTAATATAATTTTTAAAAAATATTTTATTTTTCTTAAGTGTGTGTGTACACCTGGCTATGACCATCTGTTTTCATATACAAACTGGAGGAAAAGGTCAGGTATCCTGCTCTATCATCAGCCTGCTTATTCTTTCTGTAGTTGAAGGTAGGTTGGAATTCTAGCACCAATACTCTTCTCTGTAGCTCTCAAAACCTGGGCTTAAAGGCATATGTGTATTTTAAATTTTTTATTTAATTATTTTTAACTCTCCAGATTTTATTCCCATCCTCGACCACCTTCTGCTTCCCATTCTATACCTCCTCCCTATTCCTCTATCTCCACAAAGATGTCCTTACCTCCCCTACCCCCAACCCTTGCCGCAACCCTACCAGATCACTAAACTCCCTGAGGCCTCCAGTCTCTTGAGGGTTAGGTGTGTCTTCTCTAACTGAACACAGATCTGGCCGTCCTCTGCTGAATATATTGGGGGTCTCATATCAGTTGATGTATGCTATGCTGCCTGGTTGGTGGTGTTGTCTGAGAGATCTCAGGGGTCCAGGTTAATTGGGCAGTCACGATAGGTCCCTTTTGTGAGCACTCAATAGCCTCAGTAACAGTGTCAGGCCTTGGGGCCTCCCCTTGAGCTGGATCTCCTTTTCCTCAGGCTATTTTCTATTTCCATTCCTGAAGTTCTTTCAGCCAATAACAATTATGGGTCAGAGTTTTGACTATGAAATGGCAACCCTATCCCTCACTGGATGTTCTGTCTTTCTGCAGGAGGTGGGCTCTACAATTTTCCTCATTTAACTATAGGGGATTTCATCTAAGGTCCCTCCCTTTGGGTCCTGAGAGTTTCTCACATTCCAGGTTTCTGGTACATTTTGGAGGGTCCTACCACCTTCTAACTCACATGGTTGCCTGTTTCCATTCTTTCTGCTGGTTCTCTTTTCCCCTACCCAATAACTGATCATGTTCTCCTCTTCCCTTCCCTGTCTCCTTTCCCACACAGTCCCCCTGCCTCCTTCCATATGATTGTTTTCTTCTCCATCTAAAGTGGATTGAGGCCTCCTCACATGGGTCCTTTGACCTATTTGAGTTCTGTGGACTGTATCTTGGGTATTCTGTACTTTTTATTTTGGAGGGGGAGGAGCTAATATCCATTTATTAGTACACACCATGCATGCACTTTTGGGTCTGAATTACCAAACTCATGATGATATTTTCTAGTTCCATTCATATGCCTGCAAAACTCAGGATATCGTCGTTCATAATGGCTAAAGTAGTATTTCATTGTGTAATTGAATGACATTTTCTGTATCCATTCTTCTGTCATGGGACATCTGGATTCTTTCCAGCTTCTGGCTATCACAACGAATGCCACTATGAACCTAGTGGAACATGTGCCCCTGTGGCCTGGTGGGACACCTTTTGGGTATATTCCCAAGAGTGATATAGCTGGGTCATCAGGTAGATCTATTTCCAATTTTCTGAGGAATCTCAAGATTAATTTCTAGAATGGTTGGGAAAGTTTGCAAGCCCACCAGTGATGAAGGATTATTTCTTTTTGTCCACATCCTCTCCAACATGTTCTTATAACCTGAGATTTTGATCTTAGCCATTCTGATTATTGTATGGTGGAATCTCATGATCATTTTAGATTTGCATTTCTCTGATCACTAAGTACTGTGAACATTTCTTTAGGTGCTTCTCAACGATTCAAGATTACTCTGTTGTGAATTCTGTTCAGTTCTATACACTATTTTTTGATTGGGTTGTTTGGTTTTTTTGGTGGTTAGCTTCTTGAGTTCTTTATATATTTTAGATATTAGCCCCTTACCAGATATGGGGTTAGTGAAAATTTTTTTCCCAATCTTTAGTTTGCTGATTTGTCTTATTGTCTATGTCCTTTGCTTTACAGAAGCTTTCCAGTTTCATCATAAACCATTTACCAAGTCTTGATTTGAGTATGAGCCATTGGAGCATTGGAGTTCTGTTTGGGAAATTTTCCCTGCGCCAATGAGTTCAAGGTTCTTTAGCACTTTCGCTTCTATTAGATTGAGTGTGTCTGGTTTTATGTTGGGGTCCTTGATCCACTTGGATTTGTGCTTTGTGAAGGATGACAAACATGGGTCTTTTTTCATTTTTCTATGTAGAGACAGCCAGTTAGACCCGCACCATTTATTGAAGATGCTTTCTTGTTACCCTTGTATATCTTTTGGCTTCTTGTCAAAGATCAAGTGTCCATAAGTGGGTGGTTTTATTTCTGAGTCTTCAATTCTATTCCATTGATCAACATGTCTGTCTCTGCACCAATACCATGCAGTTTTTTTGCTATTGCTCTGTAGCATAGCTTGAGTTCAGGGATGGTGATTCCCCCAGTAGCTCTTTTATTGTTAAAAATTGTTTTTTGTTTTTGTTTTTTGTTCGTTTGTTTGTTTTTTGTTTGTTTGATTTTGTTTTTTGTCTTTTGTCTTTTGGTTTTTGTTTTTCTTTGCTAGTCTAAGTTTTTTGCTTTTCTAGATGAACTTAAGAATTGTTTTTCTCATGTATTTGAAGAATTGTATTAGGATTTTGATGGGGATTTCATTGACTCTGGTGATTGTCTTGGGTAGGACAGCCATTGTATTATACCAATTCTGCCAATCATGAGCAAGGACGATCTCTCCATTTTATGAGATCTTTCTCAATTTCGTTCTTGAGAGATTTGAAGTTATTGTTTTACAGATCTTTCACTTGTTTGGTTAGAGTTACCTCAATATATTTTATATTATTTGTGCCTATTGTGAAGAGAGTTTTTCCCCTAATTTCTTTCTCAGTGTGATTATAATGTGTATAAAAGAAGGCTACTGATTTTTTTTTAGATAATTTTATATCCAGCCATGTTGCTGAAGTTGTTTATCAGCTGGAGAAGTTCTATGGTAGAGTTTTGTAGTCACATATGTATACTATCATATCATAGTGATACCTTTATTTCTTCTTGGTCAATTTGTATACTCTCGATCTCTCTTTTTTTTTGTTTTATTGTTCTAGCTAAAACATCGAGTACTATATTGAATAGATATGTGGAAAGTAGGATTCTTGTCTTGTCCTCAATTTTAGTGGGATTGTTTCAAGTATCTCTCCATTTGTTATTGGCTATTGGTTTGCAGTAAATTGTTTTTATTATCTTTAGAGATGGGCCTTGAATTCCTGATCACTCTAATACATTTAACATGAAGGGGTATTATACTTTGAAAATGTGTTTTTGTGCATTTAAGGAAATGAGCATGTGTTTTTTTCTTTGTGTTTGTTTATACAGTGGATTATGTTAGTGGATTTTCATATATTGAACCAACCTTGCATCACTGTGATGTAATTGACCATGGTGAATGATGGTTTTGATGTGTTCGTGGATTCGGTTTGCAGGAATTATATTGAATATTTGTGCAAGAATATTCATAAGAAAAATTGGTCTAAGGTTCTCTTTTATGGTTGCATCTTTCTGAGTTTTAGATATCAGAATAAAAATTGTGGCTTCATAGAATGTATTAGGTAGTGTTCCTTCTGTTTCTACTTTATTGAATATTATGAGGAATATTGGTATTAATGACTTCTTGTTTTCTTATGGGATATGGACCTGTCTGGATAGTTTAAGTGCACTTTGATATCTGTCTAGAAATCCATCCATGTCATCTAGGTTTTCCAATTTTGTTGAGTATAGACTTTCGTTTAGAATCTGACAATTTTTTTAAATTTTCTCCATTTCTGTTTTTTATGTCTCTTTTTTCACTTCTGATTTTGTTAATTTGGATACTGCCTCTGGGACCTTTATTTTGGTTAGGGGTTTAACTATCTTGTACATTCTCTCAAATAATCAGCTTTTGGTTTTGTTGATTCTTTGTATAGTTCTTGTTGTCTCAATTTGATTGATTTCAGCCCTGAGCTTGACTATTTCTTGCTACCTACTCGTTTTGGATGTATTTGCTTTCTTTTGTTCCAGAGATTTCAGGTGTGCTGTTAAGTTGGTAGTATAAGATCTCTCCAGTTTCCTTACCAGGGCACTTAGTGCTATGAACTTTCCTCTTATCACTGCTCTCATTGTGCCCTGTAAGTTTGGGTATGTCCTGTCAATATTTTCATTGAATTTCAGAAGTCTTTAATTTCCTTCTTTATTTCTTCCCTTACGTAGTTATCACTGAGTAGAGAGTTCTTCAGCTTCCATGTGTATGTGGACTTGCTGTTGTTTTTGTTATTATTGAAGACCAGACTTAGGCCATGGTGATCTGATAGGATGCAATGGGATTACTTCAACCTTCTTGTATTGGTTGAAGGTTGTTTTGTGACCAAATGTATGGTCAATTTTGGAGAAGGTACAAGGAGGTGCTAAGAAGAAGTTGTATTCTGCTGTTTTAGGGTAAGATGTTCTGTAATTATCTGTTAAATCCATTTGGTTTATAACCTTTATTAGTTTCACTGTGTCTCTGTTTAGTTTCTGTTTCAATGATCTTCCATTAGTCACAGTGGGGTATTGAATTATCCCACTATTATTATGTTGTGTTCAATGCATATTTTTTAGCTTTAGTAAAGTATCTTTTATGAGTATGGGTGCACTTGCATTTGGCTATAGATGTTTAGAATTGAGACTTTATCTTCTTTGATTTTCCCTTTGATGAATATGAAGTGTCCTTCCTCATTGTGCTTGATAACTTTTGATATTTATTTACTTACTTATTTATTTATTTATTTTTGGACCATTTGCTTGGAAGAACTTTTCCAGCCTTTTATTCTGAGATAGTGTCTGTCTTTGTTGTTCATGTGTGTTTCTTGTATTTAGCAAATTGCTGGCTCTTGTTTGTGTATCTGAGAGATAGAGTTTTAAACTAGCTCAAAACTCAGCAACAGGATCTGACTCAGGAAGACAGAGGGTTACAAAATGCAGGAGGACTGGTGCAGACTCACTGATACTCCAGATGTCACCAATGTGAGTAAATGAGTAACGGGTTCTGTTTTGCCCCTGTGATGATTGTTCAAGCTCCCATTGTGCCCTACAGATAATGTTTCAGCCATTGTGTCCTGCAGATAGTATTCCAGGAAACCGGGGCCGAAGCCTAACCAGATGTGTATCAGATGCAGATGCTTCGTCAACTCTGATAAACATTTACCCTAAAGGACATGAATCAAGATCTGTTCTCAGGAGAATGAGGGCTTGACCTTTACCCTAATTTAAACCATAGAGTCTTAAGAACAATCCTGTGACTTTGAGAATTTCCCCTTGTGACATTTTTGGTATTTCCTTTTGACATCCCCCCATCTCCTGGGGCTTGTGACTTCTTCCTTTAAATAGCACTTCTCCCAGCCACTCAGGGTCAACACCTCTGTCTCTTGCGTGGGATACGTGTCAGCCCAAAGCTCTCCGTAATAAACTTCGCCTCTGCTTATTGCACCAAGATTGGTCTCCCGTGTGTCTGGGGTCCGAGACTTCCCAAGACTTGAGTGAGGGTCTCCCTTCAGGGATCTTTCATATCCAATCTGTTAGCTAATGTCTTTTTATAGGTAAGTTGAGTCCATTGATAATGATTTATGTTTAAGACAAATAATTGTTAGTTTCTGTTATGTTCGTTTTTATAGGTGGCATTATGTGCCTTGGCTTTGTTGTGAGGTGGTTAATATCTTGTCTTTTCTTTGCTGTAAGTATTCTCATTGTGTTGGGGATTTCCTTCCAGAAACCTCTTTATGGCTGGATTGGTAGATAGAGACTGTTTGAATTTAGATTTGTCCTTGAATATTTTGGTTTCTCCACCTATGCTGATTGATAGTCTTGCCAGGTATATTAGTGTAGACTGGCATTTGTGTTTTTTTAGAGTCTGTATGACCTCTGATCGGGCTCTTCTGGCGTTTAGTGTCTCTGTTGAAAAGTTTGGTGTAATTCTAATAATTCTATCTTTGTATGTTATTTGGCCCTTTTCCCTTGAAGCTTTTAATATTTTTTCTTCTGTTCATTTAGTGTTTTGAATATTATGTGAAGGCTTTTCTTTTCTGGCCCCATTTATTTGGTGTTCTATAGGCTGCTTATACTTTTATGACCATCTCTTTCTTTAGGTTGGGAAAGTTTTTTTTCTATGATTTTGCTGAACATGTTTTCAGGTCCTTTGAGCTGGGAATCTTCATTCACCTCTATTCCAATTACTCTTAGCTTTGTTTTTGTTTTCTGCTTTTTTTTCCCATTGGGTCCTGAATTTCCTGAATGTTTTGGGTTAGGAGATTTTATGTTTTAAATTTTCTTTAATAGTTGTGTCAATCCTTTCTATGCTATCTTCTATACTTCAGATTCTCTCTTCCATTTCTTATATTCTGTTGGCGATGCTTACATCTGTATTCTTGACCTCTTTCTAAGTTTTATATTTCCATGTTTGCCTCTATTTGTGTTTTTGTTATTGTTTCTACTTCAACTTTTAAGTTTTAGACAGGTTTATTCAATTCCTTCACCTGTTTGATTGTGTTTTCCTGTATTCCTCTATGGGATTTATTTGTTTCCTCTTTAAGGACTTCTATCTTTTTGTCTGTGTTTTCTTGTATCTCTTTCAGTGAGTTATTTATATCCTCCTCAAAAGACTCTATTATCTTATGAGAAAGGATTTTAGGTCAGCTTCCCGTGTTTCAGGTATGTAGGTGTATTTGTGGCTTGCTGTAGTGGTAGAACTGGTTTCTAATGATGCTCATATATATTAGCTTCTGTTTTTATGGCCTTGCATTTGTGTCTCACCATTTGGATATCCCTGGTGTATGCTGGTCTGGGTGACTCTGTCTGGAGCCTGCCTCTTTTGTCTCTGGGTTGCTTCAGATCTCCTGTTAGGCCTTGGCCCTGGGTTTAGCAGACCTCCTGTATAGCCTTCTGACTGTGGGGTCTTCATAGGAGCAGAGAAGCTGTTGATCTTTTGCTTAGGCAGCAGTAGATCTCTCGGGAAGCCTCAGACTGTTGGGTCTTCAGAAGAGCAGTCAAGCTATTGTCTTGTTTGAAGCTGTTCTCCAGGAGGGCTTACGGACTGTGGTTTCTGTTTCACTGTAAGCAACAGAACTCCAGGGAGGTTTTTAGTCTGTTGGGTCAGTTTCTGTGAATGCTATGGATTCCCTGGGGGCATCTTCAGAATGTGTTGTAAGTTGCTCAGTGGCTCTGTGTACAATGGATCTCCTGGGATGCCTTCAGGCTCTGGCTTCTGTTGCCCTGGGTGCTGTGGATTTCCTGGAATGCTAGTTGTACTTTGCTCAGCAGACCTCCTGGAATGCCTCAGGCTGTGATGTCAAATGCCCTGAGTGCAGTAGATCTCCTGGGATGCCTCAGGTTGTGAAGTCTTTAGAGGATCAGACTAGCTAGCAGTCTGCCCTGGCAGAAATGACCTGCTAGATGGAACTAGAGATTATCATGATCAACACAATAATCAGAGTCAGAAAAGCGAATACATGTATGATATAAAATAAAGAAAATGAAAGTAGATAGGTGAGTTTTATAATAAAAATGTCGGGATTAAAGCCATAATCTGATATAATTAATGAGAAGTATAAAGGTATACTCCATACAAAAATGTGCAGTGTTACAAAGAAAATCAGATATTTCCAAATCCAGAGGATAACCATAAGCTCACCTCCCCATGTTTTTCATCATCCATTGAAGTCTTTATTACTCTAGACTTTTTACAGGTTATTTTATGGTAGGCTTAGCTTTGGCCAGTTCATCACAGCAACTCATTTTCATATTATAAATGATAGAACATTAGTCCTGAGGAGATGAAAGATTCTCCTAAGACTGTGCCACCTTTGAAAAGAACAAATTTAATGACTGTAATGTATTTGTTCTTGTTGCTGACATTGATCTACAGTCAACATGCTTTTCACACCTGAGGTCATATTTATTTTGGAATCCCTAGATCCTTCCTCCCCTTTCTGTCACGATCTAATCCAGAATCTGTAAAATGAATGTTGTGTATGAGACAATGACACTACTGCATGATTAGAAAACCATCAAGAGAATAGAAGTATAACCTCATAATTATTTAAAAGTGTGTGGCAGATTAAGTCATCCTGAGCTACATGCAAGACTCTGACTCACATATACATACATATCTACATACATACATACATACAAACATACATACACATATAAATTATAGTATGTGAAACTTGATGAAATGACTGGTTTAATTTAAATCAAAATTTTCTAGTTCAAACCATGTTATCATATAATAATTTCAGTCCTTATTTTGTTTTACAGTAATGTGATACTTTAATAAAATTTAATAAAATCTTCCCTACTTGTGAGCTACTATTCAAGGTAGTGAACCCAGTGAAAAAATTTGAAATATTTAAATCACATTTTTAAAAAAAGAAATTGATGAACTGACCTGGCCCTACAGCTCTCCATACCAAAATATCAGAAGCGTGGATAATCCTGACAGCTCAGAGGTGATTACCACTTCTTCTAATATTCCTGTTCCAAGAGGAACCAGCCTGAAGCCCTCTGAACACAGGAACTGAGGATCAGTCAGGGACAGGATCCTTTCTGTCTCTGAGAGCAGCCAGAGCTGAAAGCCAGTCACCAGGAGTCTAACAAAACTGAGAGCAGAGGTAAGACCACCATTTCTGCTCCTAGGGACCCACCTAAAGCTATCAAGACATAGGAACCCAGGAGCAGTCTGGAAAAGGATCCTTCCAGGTTCCTCCTGCACCCAGAGCTGACCCAGTACCACAATACTCTGTATGCAAATCTTATGGGGGAAAGAGCTAGGCTTTCAGAACAGTGGACAGCCTAATAGCTAAGAGGAACCAATCACTTCTGCTCACATTCCTGGTCCAAAATTAACCTGCCTGAAGTCCTCTGGACACAGGAACAAAGGAGCAGTCTGGGACAGGATTATCGAGTCTCTGCCTGCACCCAGACTTGACCCTGTGACACAGCTGTCTGTACCAAGATAACACTGAAAGAAATCCAGTCTCTAGGAGTGCTTAGACACAGGCTTACAGAAGGGTCAATTTACTGTGAAAGACAGCAACTCCCAATTAATACAAGAGACAATCAGATGGCAAGAGGCAAGCACGGGAAACTATGGATCAGACACCAAGACTACTTGGCATCACCAGAGCCCATTTCTCCCACCAAAACAAATACTGGATATCCCAAAACACTACAAAAAGCAAGATTTGGATTTAAAACTACATCTCATGATGATGATAGAGGACTTTAAGAAGGACATAAATAACTCCCTTAAAGAAATACAGTAGAGGTAAACAAGTAGAAGTCCTTAAAGAATAAACTCAAAAATCCCTTAAAGAATTACAGGAAAACACAACCAAACAGGAGAAGGAAATGAAGAAAACCATCCCAGGTCTAAATATGGAAATAGAAACCATGAAGAAAAACAACCCTGGAGATAGAACCGAGAAAGAGATCACGAGTCATAGACACAAGCATCACCAACAGAACATAAGAGATAAAAGAAGATACTATAGAAAACATAGAAAAAAAAACAACAAAAATGTAAAACACAAAAAACTCCAAACCCAAAACATCCAGGACAAATGAGAAGATCAAACCTAAGGATACTAGGTATAGAAGAGAGTGATGATTTACAACCTAAAGGGCCAGTAAATATCTTCAACAAAATTATAGAAGAAAACTTCCATAAAGAAACAAATGCCGGTTGCTGCCACCACAGAGAGCTCGTGGGCAGCACCCCGCGAGCGAACTTGAGCCTCGGGACCACAGGTAAGACCAACTTTTCTGCTGCAAGTGACCTGCCTGGTGAACTCGGGACACACAGAGGCAGAATTCCTCTAGGACCGGGCACTTCCTGTGTTTAACAGGAGCCCCAAACCCGCGGATCCCAGCCCGCAGCAGCTCTCTGTTCCCAAACCCCGTGGGAGAGAGACCTCACCGCCTGGTCAGGTGGGCACTCCTGAGGCTGCAGAGCAGAAGAGACCACCAACACTGCCCACCCCTGCCCACATCCCTGGCCCAAGAGGAAACTGTATACGGCCTCTGGGTTCCCGCAGAGGAGGGCCCAGGAGCAGGAGGACCGCTGCGCCTGAGACAACGCCATAATCTGAAGGAACAGACCGGATAAACAGTTCTCTGCACCCAAATCCCGTGGGAGGGAGAGCTAAACCTTCAGAGATGCAGACACGCCTGGGAAACCAGAAGAGACTGCACTCTGCACACATCTCGGACACCAGAGGAAAACACCAAATGCCATCTGGAACCCTGGTGCACTGAAGCTCCCGGAAAGGGCAGTGCAGATCTTCCTGGTTGCTGTCGCCTCGGAGAGCTCATAGGCAGCACCCCACGAGCAAACTTGAGCATCAGGACCACAGGTAAGACCAACTTTTCTGCTGCAAGTGACCTGCCTGGTGAACTCATGACACAGGCCCACAGGAACAGCTGAAGACCTGTAGAGAGGAAAAACTACACGCCCGAAATCAGAACACTTTGTCCCCATAACTGGCTGAAAGAAAACAGGAAAACAGGTCTACAGCACTCCTGACACACAGGCTTATAGGACAGTCTAGCCACTGTCAGAAATAGCAGAACAAAGTAACACTAGAGATAATCTGATGGCAAGAGGCAAGCACAGGAACCCAAGCAACAGAAACCAAGACTACATGCCATCATAGTAGCCCAATTCTCACACCAAAACAAACATGGAATATCCAAACACACCAGAAAAGCAAGATCTAGTTTCAAAATCATATTTGATCATGATGCTGGAGGACTTCAAGAAAGACGTGAAGAACTCCTTTAGAGAACAAGTAGAAGCCTACAGAGAGGAATCACAAAAATGCCTGAAAGAATTCCAGGAAAACACAATCAAACAGTTGAAGGAATTAAAAATGGAAATAGAAGCAATCAAGAAAGAACACATGGAAACAACCCTGGATATAGAAAACCAAAAGAAGAGACAAGGAGCTGTAGATATAAGCTTCACCAACAGAGTACAAGAGATGGAAGATAGAATCTCAGGAGAAGAAGATTTCATAGAAATCATTGACTCAACTGTCAAAGATAATGTAAAGCAGAAAAAGCTACTGGTCCAAAACATACAGGAAATCCAGGACTCAATGAGAACACCAAACCTAAGGATAATAGGTATAGAAGAGAGTGAAGACTCCCAGCTCAAAGGACCAGTAAATATCTTCAACAAAATCATAGAAGAAAACTTCCCTAACCTAAAAAAAAAAAAAGATACCCATAGGCATACAAGAAGCCTACATAACTCCAAATAGATTGGACCAGAAAAGAAACACCTCCCGTCACATAATAGTCAAAACACCAAACGCACAAAATAAAGAAAGAACATTAAAAGCAGTAAGGGAAAAAAGGTCAAGTAACATATAAAGGCAGACCTATCAGAATCACACCAGAATTTTCGCCAGAAACTATGTAGGCCAGAAGATCCTGGACTGATGTCATACAGATCCTAAGGGAACACAAATGCCAGCCCAGGTTACTGTATCCTGCAAAACTCTCAATGAACATAGATGGAGAAACCAAGATATTCCATGACAAAACAAAATTTACACAATATCTTTCTACAAATCCAGCACTACAAAGGATAATAAATGGTAAAGCCCAACAAAAGGAGGCAAGCTATACCCTAGAAGAAGCAAGAAACTAATCGTCTTGGCAATAAAACAAAGAGAAGAAAAGCACACAAACATAACCTCACATCCAAATATGAATATAACAGGAAGCAATAATCACTATTTCTTAATATCTCTCAACATAAATGGCCTCAGCTCCCCAATAAAAAGACATAGATTAACAAACTGGATACGCAACGAGGACCCTGCATAATGCTGCCTACAGGAAACACACCTCAGAGAAAAAGAGAGACTCTACCTCAGAGTGAAAGGCTGGAAAACAACTTTCCAAGCAAATGGTCAGAAGAAGCAAGCTGGAGTAGCCATTCTAATATCAAATAAAATCAATTCTCAACTAAAAGTCATCAAAAAAGATAAGGAAGGACACTTCATATTCATCAAAGGAAAAATCCACCAAGATGAACTCTCAAGCCTAAATATCTATGCCCAAAATACAAGGGCACCTACAAACGTAAAAGAAACCTTACTAAAGCTCAAAACACACATTGCACCTCACAAAATAATAGTGGGAGATTTCAACACCCCACTCTCATCAGTGGACAGATCATGGAAACAGAAATGAAACAGAGACGTAGACAGACTACGAGAAGTCATGAGCCAAATGGACTTAACGGATATTTATAGAACATCCTATCCTAAAGCAAAAGGATATACCTTCTTCTCAGCTCCTCATGGCACTTTCTCCAAAATTGACCATATAATTGGTAAAAAAACAGGCCTCAACAGGTACAGAAAAGATAGAAATAATCCCATGCATATTATCAGACCACCACGGCCTAAAACTGGTCTTCAATAACAATAAGGGAAGAATGCCCACATATACGTGGAAATTGAACAATGCTCTACTCAATGATAACCTGGTCAAGGAAGAAATAAAGAAAGAAATTAAAGACTTTTTAGAATTTAATGAAAATGAAGATACAACATACCCAAACTTATGGGACACAATGAAAGCTGTGCTAAGAGGAAAACTCATACTGCTGAGTAACTGCAGAAAGAAACAGGAGAGGGCATATGTCAGCAGCTTGACAGCACACCTAAAAGCTCTAGAAAAAAGAAGCAAATACACACAGGAGGAGTAGAAGGCAAGAAATAATCAAACTCAGAGCTGAAATCAACCAAGTAGAAACAAAAAGGACCATAGAAAGAATCAACAGAGCCAAAAGTTGGTTCTTTGAGAAAATCAACAAGATAGATGAACCCTTAGCCAGACTAATGAGAGGACACAGAGAGTGTGTCCAAATTAGCAAAATCAGAAAGGAAAAGGGAGACATAACTACAGATTCAGAGGAAATTCAAAAAATCCTCAGATCTTACTATAAAGGCCTATATTCAACAAAACTTGAAAATCTGCAGGAAATGGACAATTTCCTAGACAGGTACCAGGTACCGAAGTTAAATCAGGAACAGATAAACCAGTTAAACAACCCCATAACTCCTAAGGAAATACAAGCAGTCACTAAAGGTCTCCCAACCAAAAAGACCCCAGGTCCAGACGGGTTTACTGCAGAAATCTATCAGACCTTCATAGAGGACCTCATACCAATACAATCCAAACTATTCCACAAAATTGAAACAGATGGAGCACTACCAAATTCCTTCTATGAAGCCACAATTACTCTTATACCTAAACCACACAAAGACACAACAAAGAAAGAGAACTTCAGACCAATTTCCCTTATGAATATCGACGCAAAAATACTCAATAAAATTCTGGCAAACCGAATTCAAGAGCACATCAAAACAGTCATCCACCATGATCAAGTAGGCTTCATCCCAGGCATGCAGGGATGGTTTAATATACGGAAAACCATCAACTTGATCCATTATATAAACAAACTGAAAGAACAAAACCACATGATCATTTCATTAGATGCTGAGAAAGCATTTGACAAAATTCAACACCCCTTCATGATAAAAGTCCTGGAAAGAATAGGAATTCAAGGCCCATATCTAAGCATAGTAAAAGCCATATACAGCAAACCAGTTGCTAACATTAAACTAAATGGAGAGAAACCTGAAGCAATCCCACTAAAATCAGGGACTAGACAAGGCTGCCCACTCTCTCCCTACTTATTCAATATAGTTCTTGAAGTTCTAGCCAGAGCAATCAGACAACAAAAGGAGGTCAAGGGGATACAGATGGAAAAAGAAGAAGTCAAAATATCACTATTTGCAGATGACATGATAGTATATTTAAGTGATCCCAAAAGCTCCACCAGAGAATTACTAAAGCTGATAAACAACTTCAGCAAAGTGGCTGGGTATAAAATTAACTCAAATAAATCAGTAGCCTTCCTCTACACAAAAGAGAAACAAGCCGAGAAAGAAATTAGGGAAACGACACCCTTCATAATAGACAACAAACAATATAAAGTACCTCGGTGTGACTTTAACCAAGCAAGTAAAAGATCTGTACAATAAAAACTTCAAGACACTGAAGAAAGAAATTGAAGAAGACCTCAGAAGATGGAAAGATCTCCCATGTTCATGGATTGGCAGGATTAATATAGTAAAAATTACCATTTTACCAAAAGCGATCTACAGATTCAATGCAATCCCCATCAAAATACCAATCCAATTCTTCAAAGAGTTAGACAGAACAATTTGCAAATTCATCTGGAATAACAAAAAACCCAGGATAGCTAAAGCTATCCTCAACAATAAAAGGACTTCAGGGGGAATCACTATCCCTGAACTCAAGCAGTATTACAGAGCAATAGTGATAAAAAGTGCATGGTATTGGTACAGAGACAGACAGATAGACCAATGGAATAGAATTGAAGACCCAGAAATGAACCCACACACCTATGGTCACTTGATTTTTGACAAAGGAGCCAAAACCATCCAATGGAAAAAAGATAGCATTTTCAGCAAATGGTGCTGGTTCAACTGGAGGTCAACATGTAGAAGAATGCAGATCGATCCATGCTTATCACCCTGTACAAAGCTTAAGTTCAAGTCGATCAAGGACCTCCACATCAAACCAGACACACTCAAACTAATAGAAGAAAACTAGGGAAGCATCTGGAACACATGGGCACTGGAAAAAATTTCCTGAACAAAACACCAATGGCTTATGCTCAAAGATCAAGAATAGACAAATCAGATCTCAGAAACTGCAACGGTTTTGTAAGGCAAAGGACACTGTGGTTAGGACAAAACAGCAACGAACAGATTGGGGAAAGATCTTTACCAATCCTACAACAGATAGAGGCCTTATATCCAAAATATACAAAGAACTCAAGAAGTTAGACCACAGGGAGAGAAATAACCCTATTAAAAAATGGGGCTCAGAGCTAAACGAAGAATTCACATCTGAGGAATGCGGAATGGCAGAGAAACACCTAAAGAAATGTTCAACATCTTTGGTCATAGGGAAATGCAAATCAAAACAACCCTGAGATTTCACCTCACACCAGTGAGAATGGCTAAGATCAAAAACTCAGGTGACAGCAGATGCTGGCGAGGATGTGGAGAAAGAGGAACACTCCTCCATTTTTGGTGGAATTGCAGACTGGTAAAACCATTCTGGAAATCAGTCTGGAGGTTCCTCATAAACATTGACCTGCCTGAGGATCCAGCTATACCTCTCTTGGGCGTATACACAAAAGATGCCCCAACATATAAAAAAGACACGTGCTCCAGTATGTTCATCACAGCCTTATTTATAATAGCCAGAAACTGGAAAGAACCCAGATGCCCTTCAACAGAGGAATGGATACAGAAAACGTGGTACATCTACACAATGGAATATTACTCAGCTATCAAAAACAATGACTTTATGAAATTCGTAGGCAAATGGTTGGAACTGGAAAATATCATCCTGAGCGAGCTAACCCAATCACAGAAAGACACACATGGTATGCACTCATTGATAAGTGGCTATTAGCCCAAATGCTGGAATTACCCTAGATGCCTAGAACAATGAAACTCAAGACGGATGATCAAAATATGAATGCTTCACTCCTTCTTTAAAAGGGGAACAAGAATACCCTTGGCAGGGAATAGAGAGGCAAAGATTAAAACAGAGACTGAAGGAACACCCATTCAGAGCCTGCCCCACATATGGCCCATACATATACAGCCACCCAATTAGACAAGATGGATGAAGCAAAGAAGTGCAGGCCGACAGGAGCCGGATGTAGATCGCTCCTGAGAGACACAGCCAGAATACAGCAAATACAGAGGCGAATGCCAGCAGCAAACCACTGAACTGAGAATAGGTCCCCCGTTGAAGGAATCAGAGAAAGAACTAGAAGAGCTTGAAGGGGCTCGAGACCCCATATGTACAACAATACCAAGCAACCAGAGCTTCCAGGGACTAAGCCACTACCTAAAGACTATACATGGACTGACCTTGGACTCTGACCTCATAGGTAGCAATGAATATCCTAGTAAGAGCAGCCGTGGAAGGGGAAGCCATGGGTCCTGCTAAGACTGAACCCCCAGTGAACTAGACTGTTGGGGGGAGGGCGGCAATTGGGGGAGGGTGGGGAGGGGAACACCCATAAGGAAGGGAAGGGGGAAGGGGATGTTTGCCCGGAAACTGGGAAAGGGAATAACACTTGAAATATATATAAGAAATACTCAAGTTAATAAAAAAAAAGAAATACTCAAGTTAATAAAAAAAAAAGAAACAAATGCCCACAAACATAAAAGAAACCTACAGAAGTCCAAATAGATTGAACCTGAAAAGAAATTCCTCTCATCACATCATAGTCAAAGCACCAAATGCACAAGAGAAAGAAAGAGTATCAAAATCAGTAAGGGGAAAAGATCAAGTAACATATAAAGGCAGACCCATCACAATCACACTAGACTTCTCACCAGAGACTATGAAAGCCAGAAGATCCTGGGCAGATGCCATACAGACACTAGGAGAACATAAATGCCAGCCCAGGCTACTATATCCAGTGGACTCTCAATTAACATAGATAGAGAAACCAAGATATTCCATGACAAAACCAAAATTACACAACATCTTTCCACAAGTCCTGCTCTACAAAAAAGAATAAATGGACAACCCCAACACAAGAAGGGAAACTACACCATAGCAATTGCAAGAAAATGATCTTCTTGCAACAAACCCAAAGGAAGAGAGCCACACAAATATAATTCTACCTCTAACAACAAAAATAACAGGAAACAATAATCACTATTCCTTAATATCTCTTAACGTCAATAGACTCATTTCCCCTAATAAAAAGACATAGATTAATACACTACATATGAAAAAGGGAACAAGCATTTTGCTGCATACAGGAAACACATCTCAGTGACAAAGACAGACACAACCTAAGATGAAACAGCTGGAAAATATGTTTCCAAGCAAATGATCTGAAGAAACAAGCTGGAGTTGAAATTCTAATATCAAATAAAATCGACTTTCAACCAAAAGTAATCATAAAAGTTAAGGAAGAACACTTCATATTCATCAAAGTTAAAATCCACCAAAATGAACTCTTAATCCCAAATATCTATGCTCCAAGTGCAAGGCAAATATATTCATAAAAGAAACCTTACTAAAGCTCAAAGCACACATTGCGCCTCACACAGTAATAGTAGGAGATTTCAACACTCCACTGTCATCAATGGACAGATCATGGAAGCACAAATTAAACAGACAAGGAGAAACTAGCAGAAATTATGAACCAAATGGGCTTAACAATTATTTATAGAAGATTTCATCTTAAAACAAAAGGGTATACCTTTTTCTTAGCACCTCATGGTACCTTCTCCAAAATTGACCATATAATTGGTCACAAAACAAACCTCAACAGATACAAGGAGATTGAAATAATTCCATGAATCCTATGAGATCACCCCGGGTTTAAGGCTGTTCTTCAATTACAATGAAAACAAACGAAACCCCACATGAACATCAAAGTTGAACTGTACTCTACTGAATGATAACTTGGTCAAGGAAGAAATAACGAAATTAAAGACTTTTTAGAATTTAATGAAAATGAAGGCACAACCTACCCAAACATGTGGGACACAATGAAAGCAGGCTAAGAGGAAAACACATAGCTCTGTGTTACTACAAAATGAAATAGAATAGAGCATACATTAGCATCTTGAAAGAACAACTAAAAGCTCTAGAACACAAAGAACCAATTACAAACAAGAGGAGTAAATGGCAGGAAGTAATCAAAATGAGGGCTGAAACCAAGTAGAAACAAAATGAACTATATAAAGAATCAACAAAACCAGGAGCTGATTCTTTGAGAAAATCAACAAGGTAGATAAACCCTTATCCAGACTAAGCAGAAGGCACAGAGTTAGTATCCAATTTAACAAAATCAGAAATGGAAAGGGAAACATAACTACAGAATCTGAAGAAATTGAAAAAAAAAGCATCAAATATTACTACAAAAGTCTGTATTCAAGAAAACTGGAAAATGGACAATTTTCTAGACAGATAACAGGTACCAAAGTTAAATCAGGTTAAAACAAGCTAATATCTCCTTCAGAAATAGAAGCAGTTATTAAAAGTCTCCAAACCAAAAAAGGTTGAAGACCAGATGGATTTAGTCCAGAATTGTTGTGGTTTGCCCTGGAGTTATCTGTATTTTGATGTTAATTCCACTACTCCAAGGACATCTGTGTAGTCACTTACTCAGGACTCAGGTGACTTTACCAGAACCTTCTCTCCATTGAATTTGTAAAAAAAATAAGTGAGGGGCAGGTACAGGATAAGAAGGAGGCCTGTCATTGGAGGAGAAGGAAGGATGGGCATGACAGAAGTTTGAAGGAAGAGGAGGAGACTGCAACAGGAAGAGGAAGAGACAAGGAGCGAGAGAAGCCATGGCAGGGGAAGTTAACATTCCGCTCTGTGTATTTACATGTTGTTATTAATGTTCTTAAGGGAAGGATGGTACTGGGCTTTGTATATTTAGGTGGGTAATTATATCTTATAAATTTGGTCAAAGGTTATAGTGTTGTGTGTTCTTTTATGTGACAGTTTGAGTGTAGGAAAGTGTGCGGCTACAGGAGATACTGGGCCGCCGTGGAGTTGGGATGTGTTTCTGCCAAGATATCTAGCAGGTACCTTGGGGCACTGTGGTGCTGAACCTAGCAAGGTAAAAGATAGCTGTACTTCTTTTTTTATTATTTTTTATATTTTTTACAACGACAGATGGCGAACTAATGTGATGGTCAAGAATCCACTAGTAATGCTAAGAGTTGAGAGAAAGTTTTTATTTTCTAAGAGGAGGCCAGTGCCATGATTAAGTCATGTGATATCTCGAGCATGGGAATTTAACAAAGAAACAGTTTAAGATTAAGATTAAACAGATTAAGTTTGTTCTTAGAAAGAAGAGAATAAAGAGATTACCTGAATCATGTGGTGATTTCATCCACAGTTCAGAACTTAGGTAGGGAAAAATTTGTCACTAACTCCAAATCGAGAATTGTGATAAATGTCTATAACACCAGGCACAGTGAATGCAGACATATATTAAAGAAGTTATTAAGGTTAAATAAAAATCTGTGGCTCTGGGTAGAGAGATTGACAGGTTGATAAATTTTGGGCTAAAATCCTGGTTGGATAAGTTGCTTATTGATATTAAAATTGATAGAAAGTGTTTACGTTTGTTTTAAGCAGAGTATAGAGATTACTCAAATCAGGTGGGGATTTTCATACATGGTTTGGAACTTAAATAGGGAAAAATTAGTCACTAACTCCAAGTAGAGAGTTGTGATAAATGTCTGTAACACCAGGCAGAGTGAATACAGACATGTATTATAGAAGTTATTAAGGTTAAATAAAAATCTGTGGCTCCAGGAGGCAAGCTTAACAGATGGATATATTTTGGGCTAAAGTCCTTTTTGATTATTGCTTATTGACATTGGAATGATAAAAGGTATTTGGTTTGCTTTATGAATTACCCCGCTAAAGGCCATATGGCTCATTGATGCCAGCTAGCAAGGGTTTGTGGTTACTTTAGATATTTACTACAACAGGAAGCTTGGATTCGCTTAACGTGGGCTCCACGGAATTTTGGGTTCATTTCCTGATACCATAGGGTACAAGAGCCTATCAGGCTCATTGTTTAGCTTATTTCCTTTGTTAAAAATTGTTGAATCTTCATAATGGGTGTTGACTTTGAATTCTATGGTTGTATTATTACTCTGGGAGAGAGTGCAAGATACAAGCTTTTTTGGTTACAGACTAAGGAACACAGTATTTTGGGAGAAAGATTTTGGCTTTGTGTTTTTAAAAAGTGTGATTAGGCTCTGGAACCTCGGAGAGTCATACTGATCATATTTGAAAGAGGTAGACCACCTGAAAAATTAGATTCAGGAGACTCAAACAAAAAGATATCTCTATTCTAAACTTTTGTCTTGAGAGTTGTATTTTGTAGAATGCACCTCCTTGCATTCCTGGTCTCAAGGGATTTCAGCTGGGTCCAGTCAGGACACATCGGCTACAGCATTTGCTTCATTCTTTCTATTCCCTACCCCCTAGGATATCTCAACAGCCACGTACAGCTTGAAGAAGTTATAGAGGATTCGTCGTCGCAATTCCCTGGACTTTTGGGGGACTGAAATGGTTATTCTAAAGATGTTTTTATCAGGAATTTAAAATTGGTTGTAATTTAACAGGGAGGAATTAGATAGATTGAGTTGTACAGTCACAATTTCTTTGGGTAGCTAGGCTAAAATCATATCTTTGCTTTGGTATAGAATTAATTTGTTAAAAAAGTTTAAAAGTACAAGGTTTAGAGCCAGTCCTTCTATTGATGTCATTACAAATTTCTGAGTCGATTACACATGTGAATTAAGGGCAAAATAGCAAATTCATGGCTCTGACTTTGTGAGAGTGCTTTCAAGATAATATTAAGATATAAAGACAACAGCCCATATTGTCTTTTATAGATAGATGGTTTTCAAAAAGGTCAGAAATCCACAAAACTTGAAATTTAAAGTTATTTATCTTTTGTTGAGACATATCTGCTCCTAACAGTTCCCCTTTGATGGATTTAACAAAGAACTTGAACATCTCTACCTCCAGGTGAGGCAATACTTTGTGGCTAGGCAGCCACTGGACAAAACTGCCTGTTTCATCTACAGACTAGTACTGTCCAGGAAAGGACAAATTAGGCAGAATAGTTGACTGATAAGCTCTGCCAAGACAGGGTAATCAGTCCTTCAAAAATCTGCATTTTTAGAGTCTGTCTGTTGATTTTGGACCTGAAGGCTGAAGACTTTCATTCACATGTTGCTAACAGAGGACTGTGCTAGTGGAGATTTGTCTTTTCAACCTCACAGTTCTGGAAGCCATGTTAGACTTCCTATGTGTATAGACATTTGGTCATTCAAAGATTTCTGACATGGTTGAAGACTGGTAGTCATGTAGACAACCCAAGCTGTCTAGCATTGAGAAGGATAATAAATTTAAATGGGTGGTTTTTCAGATGGCCTATGATCTCAAACCAGGATATAAGTCGGATATAGAATTATAGGATAAGTAACAAGGAGCTTTCGGTAATAGACAAAATAAGTGTATCATATGTTTTATAAATTGCAAAATGATAATAATTGTACTCAATTTATGTATAAGTGAAAAGGCCTTTTAACTGGACAGAAAGGGGGAAATGTTGTGGCTTGCCCTGGAGTTATCTATATTTTGATGCTAATTCCACTACTCCAAGGACAGCTGCCTAGTCACTTACTCAGGATTCAGGTGACTTCACCAGAACCTTCTCCCCATTGAATTTGTAAAAAACAGGAGATGGTCAGGTACAGGATAGGAGGAGGCCTGTCATTGTAGAAGAAGGAAGAATGGGCATGAGAGAAGTTTGAAGGAAGAGGAGGAGACTGGAACAGAAAGAGGAAGAGACAGGTGGGAAAGGGAGAGAAGCCATGCCAGGCAAAGTTAAGATTCTGCTTTGTGTATTTACATGTTGTTACTAATGTTCTTAAGGGAAGGATGGTACTGGGCTTTGTATGTTTAGGTGGGCAATTATATTTTATCAATTGGATCTAAGGTTATTGAATTGTGTGTTCTTTCATATGTAGATTTAAGTGTAATGGAGTATGGGGCAGCTAGTCTGGCTGCCATGGAATTGGAATGTGTGCTTTTGGTAAGATATCCAGCAGATATCTTGGGGCAGTGCGGTGCCAGACCTAGCAGGGTAAAAGTTACTTTTTTTTAATTTTTTTATATTTTACAACAACACAGAAATATATCAGACCTTCATAGAAGACCTCATACGAATTCTGTCTAAACTATTCCACAAAATAGAAGCAGAAGAACCACTACTGAATTCATTCTATGAAGCCACAATTATGTTTATACCTAAACCACACAAAGACCCAACAAAGGAAGAGAACTTCAGACCAAATTCCCTTATGAATATTGATCCAAAAATACTCAATAAAATTCTCGTGAACAGAATCCCAAGAACACATCAAAATAACCATCCATCATGATCAAGTAGTTTTATCCAAGGGACGGAGGGATGGTTCAGTATACTTAAATCCAAAAACATAATCCACTATATAAACAAACTCAAAGAAGAAAACCACATGATCTTCTCATTAGATGTTGAGAAAGAATTTGGTAACATTCAACACCCCTTCATGTTAAAAGACTTTCAAAGATCAGGAATTCAAGGCCCATACCTAAACATAGTAAAAAGCAATATAAAAACCAGTAGCCGACATAAAATTAAATGGAGAGAAATTTGAAGTAATTCCATTAAAATCAGAAACTAGAAGACTTACTTTTTCAATATAGTATTTGAAATCCTAGCCAGAGCAACAAGAAAACAAAAGTAGGTCAAAGGGATACAGTTTGGAAAGGAAGAAGTGAACATATCACTCTTTGCAGATGATATGATAGTATACTTAAGCGACTCAAAAAGTCCTATCAGAGAACTACTAAGCCTGATAAACAACTTCAGCAAAGTGGCTCAGTATAAATTTAACTAAAAACAAATCAGTAGCCTTCCTCTACTCAAAGGATAAACAGGCTAAGAAAGAACTTAGGGAAATGACACATTTCACAAGAGTCACAAATAATAGAAAATACCTCTGTTTGTCTCTAACCAAGCAATTGAAAGATCTATATGACAAAAACTTCAAGTCTCTGAAGAAAGAAATTAAAGAAGATTTCAGAAGATGGAAAGGTCTCCCATAACCATGGATTGGCAGGATTGATTAATATAGTAAAAATGACCATTTTGCCAAAAGCAATCTTCAGATTCAATGCAATCACCATCAGAATTCCAAGTCAATTCTTCATAGAGGTAGAAAGAACAATTTGAAAATTCATTTGGAATAAAATAAAACCCAGGATAGCAAAAACTATCCTTAATAATAAAAGAACTTCTGTGGGAATCACCATCCCTGACCGCAAGCTGTATTACAGAGCAATAGTGATTAAAAACTGTATGGTATTGGTACAGGGACAGGCAGGTAGATCAATGGAATAGAATTGAAGACCCAGAAATGATCACCATGGTCACTTGATCTTTGACAAACTACCTGAAATCATATGGTGGAAAAGAAAAACATTTTTAACAAATAGTGCTGGTTTAACTGGAGGTCAGCATGTAGAAAAATGCAAATTGGTCCATTCTTTTCTTCCTTTACAATGCTTAAGTCAAGGTCCTCCACATAAAACCAGGTACACTCAACCTAATAGAAGAAAAGGTGGGAAAGAGCCTCAAATACAAGGGCAATGGGAAAAGTTTCCTGAACAGAACTCCAGTGGTATGCCATGAGGACAAAATGGCAACCAACAGATTGGAAAAAGATCTTTACCAATCCTACGTCTGATAGAAGGTTAATTTCCAAAATATATAAAGAACTCAAGAAGTTAGACTCCAGAGAGCCAAATAATCCTATTAAAAAGTGGCGTACAGAGCTAAACAAAGAATTCACAGCTGAGGAATATCAAATGGCTGAGAAGCACTTAAGGAAATGTTCAATATCCTTAGCCATCAGGGAAATGCAAATCAAAACAACCCAGAGATTCCACCTCATACTAGTCACAATGACTAAGATCAAAACTCAGGCGACAGCAGATGCTGGCAAGGATGTGGAGAAAGAGGAACTCTCTTCCATTGTTGGTAGGATTGCAAACTGGTACAAACTCTCTGGAAATCAGTCTGGAGGTTCCTCAGAAAATTGGACATTGAACTACCTGAAGACCCAGCTATACCTCTCCTGGCCATATATCCAAAAGATGTTCCAACATACAACAAAGACACATGCTCCACTATGTTCATAGCAGCCTTATTTATAATAGCCAGAAGCTGAGAAGAACCCAGATGCCCGTCAACAGAGGAATGGATACAGAAAATGTGGTATATCTACACAATGGAGTACTACCCAGGTAGCAAAAGCAATAACTTCATTAAATTCATAGGCAAATGGATAGAACTAGAAAATATCATCCTGAGTGTGGTAACCCAATCACAGAAAAACACACACATGGTATTTACTCACTGATAAGTGCCTATTAACCAAAATGCTTTAATTATCCAAGATTCAATCCACATTTCACATGAAGCTCAAGAAGACAGATGACCAAAGTGTGGATGCTTTAATCCTTCTTAAAAGGGGAACAACAGTATTCATAGGAGGGAATATGGAGGCAAAGTTTGGAGTATAAATTGAAGGAACGGCCCTTCAGAGCCATAAATGTACAGCCACCAAAGCTAGACAAGATGGATGAAGCTAAGAAGTGCTTGCTGACAGGAGTCAAATATAGCTGTCTCCTAAAATGCACAGCCAGCAAATGTCAAATGCAGAGGCAAATGCTAGTAGCAAATCATTGAACAGAGAATGGGATCCCAGTTGGAGGAATGAGAGAAAGGACTGAAAGAGCTGAAGGGGCTTGCAACCCCATAAGAAAAACAATGCCAAACATCCAGAGTTCCCAGGGACTAAACCATTACCCAAAGACTACACATGAATCAACCCATGGCTCCAGCTGCATAAGTAGCAGAGGTTGGCCTTGTTGGGGCACCAGTGGAAGGGGAAGCCCTTGGTCCTGCCAAGGTCGGACCCCCAGTGTAAGGGATTTTTGGGGGGAGCAGTAATGGGGGATGGATGGGGAGGGGGAGCATCCATACAGAAGCGGAAGAGGAAGGGTTAGGGGACTGATGGACAGGGAACCAGGAAAGGGAATAACACTTGAAATGTACATAAGAAATACCCAATTTAATAAAAATGGAAGGAAGAAAATGAGGGAAAAAAAGAATGAACAAATGCAACTCCATAAAATTACAAAGCTTCTGTAAGGTAAAAGACACTGTCATTATCAGAAAATGGCAACTAACAGATTGGGAAAAGATTTTTACCAATCTTATATCCAATAGTTGGCTAATATCTAATACATACAAAGAACACAAGAAGTTAAACTCAGGAGAGTCAAATAACCCTTTTAAAACATGGGGTGCAGAAATAAACATGGAATTCTCAGCTGAGGACTATCGAATGGCAGAGAAGTACCTACAGAAATGTTCAACATGCTTCTTCATCAGGGAAATGCAAATCAAAACAACCCTGAGATTCCACCTCATACCAGACAGAATGGCTAAGATCAGAAACTCAGGTGACAACAGATGCTGGCGAGAATGTGGAGAAAGAGGAATACTCCTCAATTGTTGCATGCTGGTTCAACCACTCTGGAAATCAGTCTGGAGTTCCCTCAGAAAATTGGACCTATTACTACCTAAGGACCCAACTATACGATTCCTGGGCATATACCAAAAGGTTCGCCAACATATAACAAGGACACATGCCCCATTATTTTTATAACATCCTTATTTATAATAGCCAAGAGCTAGAAAGAACTCAATAGAGGACTGGTTACAGAAAATTTTTTACATCTGCACAATAGAGAACTTTTCAGCTATTAAAAAAAATAGCTTCATAAAATTGAATAGGCAAATGAATGGAACTAAAAAAATATCATTCCAAGTGAGATAACCCAATCTCAAAAAAATACTCATGGTATGCATTCACTGAAAGTGGATATTAGCCCAAAAGTTTGAATTGCCTAAGATACAATCCACAGACCACATGAAGCTCAAGAAGAAGGATGACAAAATTGCATATCCTTCAGTTTTTAGAAGGGTGAACAAAAATATTAATATGAGAAGATGTGGAGACTAATTTTTGAAGCAGAGACTTAAGGAATGTCTATTCAGGGCTTGCCCCACATGCCAATCCAGCCCATATATAGCCTTCAAACACAGACAATATTCCTGATGCTAAGAAATGCATGCTGGCAGTAGCCTAATATAGCTGTCTCATGAGAGGCTTTGTCAGAGCATGACAAATAAAGGTGCAAATGCTCACAGCCATCCATGGAACTGAGAACACGTTTCCATTGGAGGAGTTAGAGAAAGGATTGAAGGGGCTAAAGGGGTTTGCAACACCATAAGGAAAACAAAACCAACCAATCAGAGCTCGCAGGGATTAAACCAACATCAGAAGGGTACACATGGACATTCAGATGGCTCTAGCTGCATATCTAGCAGAGGATAACCTTGTTGGGCAGCAAGGGAAGGAGAAACCCTTAAACCTGCCAAGACTGGATGCCCCCAGTATGGGGAATGTCAGGTTGCAGAAGCAGGTAGTGGTGAATGGTTGCTTGGGGGAAATTGGATAATCTTTGAAAGTAAATAAAAAAATCCAATAAAAATAAAGAAAAAAGAATGAAAGAAATCTATTTCATAGTATTCCAAATAAGTAAACATAAGTTAATTAAATATACATTCTAGTAAGTAATAGTAATGTAGTTTGGAGTACCTTGACAGCAAACATTCATTTATCTAGTGTGCTCGCTCAGATGAATTTACTAATATTTTTCTGGAGTCAATGTTTTTTTGTATGGAAATATCAGACAAGTTCTGATGGACGTTCTACTTCCTGATAGTTCTATAGAAAATGTTGAAGGGTGTTTTTCTCATATGCAAAGGTAACCTACAGAACCTAGTAACCTGGTAATTACAAATTACATATGCATAGAATGGAAATTTAAAAGATCTAAGTGCCTCTTCTTTATAAAATTGTGATACCATTGAACAAGTAGGGTCTTAGAATTATTTCTTTTTTTTATTTAGTAAATGACATTATTTTCAATATTTTTATTGATCTGATAAAAATGCATGCAAACTGTTATGTAAATTCTCATTTTCCTTAAATACATAGATTGCAGCTACTGAAAGTTTAGAAGTGTGGCACCAAGTATTACAGTCAGCTTTCCAACTGGGAGATTGAAACTGAACAGAACCCTCCATTCAGTCTAAAACAAACTGATCTTCTGCAGGTTCAGTACTTCTCATAGGATTACCAGGATAATTGTGAGTCCTTATAAGGTGGAATTAAACCAGAGTTATGTGAATGCATTTTAAAAAATCAGTGCGAGACACTGCCCGGATCTGAAGGGACCCGGTCAACAGTTTCCTGCACCCAAATTCTGTGGGAGGGAGAGCTAAACCTTCAGAGGGGCAGACATGCCTGGGAAGTCAGAAGAGACTACACTCTGCCCACATTTCTGACTCTAGAGGAAAAAATCTAATGCCATGTGGGACCCGTGTGCACAGGGGACTGAGAAAAGGCAGGGCAGGCCCTTCTGGTTGCTGCCCTCACAGAGAGCTGAAGCACAGCCCCCCAGGAGTGACTTCAGGCCCGGGACCAGAAGTAAGACCAACATTTTTGCTCCAAGTGACCTGCCTGGTGGACTCAGGAAACACGACCACAGGAACAGCTAAAGACCAGTAGACAGGAAAGACTACACACCTGAAAGCAGAACACTCTGTTCCCATAACTGTCTGAAAGAAAACAGGAAAACAGGTCTATAGCACACCTAACACACAGGCTTATAGGATGGTCTAGCCACTGGCAGAAATAGCAAAACAAGGTAACATCAAAAACAACCTGATGGCAAGAGGCAAGTGTAGGAACCCAAACAACAGATACCAAGATTACATGACATCGTCGGAGATCAACTCTCCCACCAAAGTAAACACTGAATATCCAAACACACCAGAAAAGCAAGAAACTAATTGTCTTGGCAACAAAACAAAGAGAAGAAAAGCAAACAAACATAATCTCACATCCAAATATGAATATATAGGAAACAGCAGTCACTATTCCTTAATATCTCTCAACGTTGATGGACTCAAATCCCCAATAAAGAGATGTAGATTAACAAACTGTATACGCAATGAGGACCCTGCATTCTGCTGAGTACAGGGAACACATCTCAGAGACAAAGACAGACACTACCTCAGAGTGAAAGGCTGGAAAACAACTTTCCAAGCAAATGGAATGAAGAAGCAAGCTGGAGTAGCCATTCTAATACCGAATAAAATAGATTTCAACCAAAAGTCATCAAAAAAGTTAAGGAAGGATACTTCATATTCATCAAAGGAAAAAGCCACTAAGATGAACTCTCAATCCTAAATATTTATGCTCCAAATTCAAGGGTACCTACATACATAAAAGAAACCATACTAAAGCTCAAAGCACACATTGTACCTCATACAATAATAGTAGGAGATTTCAACACTCCACTCTCATCAATGAACAGATCATGGAAACAGAAATTATAGAGAGACATAGACAGAGTAAGAGAAGTCATGAACCAAATGGACTTAACAGATATTTATAGAACAATCTATCCTAAAACAAAAGGATATACCTTCTTCTCACCACCTCATGATACTTTCTCCATAATTGACCATATAATTTGTCATAAAACAGGCGTCAACAGATACAGAAAGATAGAAATAATGCCATGTGTCCTATCAGATGACCACAGGCTAAAGCTGGTCTTTAATAACAATAAGGGAAGAATGCCCACATATACATGTAAGTTGAACAATGCTCTACTCAATGATGACCTGGTCAAGGAAGAAATAAAGAAAGATATTAAAGGCTTCTTAGAATTTCATTTAAATGAAGGTACAACATACCCAAATTTATGGGACACAATGAAAGCTGTGCTAAGAGGAAAACTCATAGCTCTGAGTCCCTGCAGAAAGAAACAGGAGAGGGTATATATCAGTAGCTTGACAGCACACCTAAAAGCTCTAGAACAAAAAGAAGCAAATACACACAGGAGAAGTAGAAGACAGGAAATAATCAAACTCAGAGCTGAAATCAACCAAGTAGAAACAAATAGGACTATACAAAGAATCAACAGAACCAGAAGCTGTTTCTTTGAGAAAATCCAACAAGATAGATATACTCTTAGCCAGACTAACTAGAGGACACAGACAGTGTGTACAAATTAACAAAATCAGAAATGAAATGGGAGACATAATTACATAATCTGAGGAAATTCCAAAAACCATCAGTTCCTACTACAAAAGCCTATGTTCTACAAAACTTGAAAATCTGGAGGAAATGGACAATTTCCTAGACAGATATCAGGTACCAAAGTTAAATCAGGAACAGATAAACCATTTAAACAACCCCATAACTCCTAAAGAAATAGAAGCAGTCATTAAAGGTCTCCCAACCAAAAAGAGCCCAGGTCCAGATGGGTTCAGTGCAGAATTCTATCTGACCTTCATAGAAGACCTCATACCAATACTATCCAAACTTTTCCACAAAATTGAAATAGATGGAGCGCTACTGAATCCCTTCTATGAAGACACAATTACTCTTAGACCTAAACCACACAAAGACACAACAAAGAAAGAGAACTTCAGACCAATTTCCCTTATGAATTATCAATGAAAAAATACTCAATAAAATTCTGGTAAACGGAATCCAAGAGCACATCAAAACAATCAAACATCATGATCAAGTAGGCTTCATCTCAGGCATGCAGGGATGGTTTAACATACGGAAAACCATCAACGTAATCCACTATATAAACAAACTGAAAGATAAAAACAACGTGATCATTTCCTTAGATGCTGATAAAGCATTTGACAAAATTCAATACCCCTTCATGATAAAAGTCCTGGAAAGAGTAGGAATGCAAGGCCCATACCTAAACATAGTAAAAGCCATATACTGCAAACCAGTCGCTAATATTAAACTAAATGGAAAGAAACCTGAAGCAATCCCACTAAAATCAGGGACTAGACAAGGCTGCCCACTCTCTCCCTACTTATTCAATATAGTTCTCGAAATCCTAGCCAGAGAAATCAGACAAAAGGAGATCAAGGGGATACAGATTGGAAAAGAAAAAGTCAAAATATCACTATTTGCAGATGACATGATAGTATATTTAAGTAATCCCAAAAGTTCCACCAGAGAATTACTAAACCAGATAAACACCTTCAGCAAAGTGGCTGGGTATAAAATTAACTCAAATAAATCAGTAGCCTTCCTCTACACCAAAGAGAACAAGCCAAGAAAGAAATTAGGGAGATGACACCCTTCATAATAGTCCCAAATAATATAAAATATCTCGGTGTGACTTTAACCAAGCAAGTGAAAGATCTGTATGATAGGAACTTCAAGCCTCTGAAGAAAGAAATTGAAGATCTCAGAAGATGGGAAGATCTCCCATGCTCATGGATTGACAGGATTAATATAGTAAAAATGGCCATTTTACCAAAAGCGATCTACAGATTCAATGCAATCTCCATCAAATTGCCAATCCAATTCTTCAGAGAGTTAGACAGAACAATTTGCAAATTCATCTGGAATAACAAAAAACCCAGGATAGCTAAAACTATCCTCAACAATAAAAGGACTTCCGGGGGAATCACTATCCCTGAACTCAAGCAGTATTACAGAGCAATAGTGACAAAAACTGCATGGTATTTGTACAGAGACAGTCAGATAGACCAGTGAAATAGAATTGAAGACCCAGAAATGAACCTATATACTTATATGGTCACTTGATTTTTTTACAAAGGAGCCAAAACCATTCAATGGAAAAAGATTTCATTTTCAGCAAATGATGCTGGTTCAACTGGAGGTCAGCATGTAGAAGAATGCAGATCGATCCATGCTTATCACCCTGAACATTGCTTAAGTCCAAGTGGATCAAGGACCTCCACATCAAACCAGATACATTCAAAGTAATAGAAGAAAAACTGGGCAAGAATCTCAAATACATGGGCACTGGAGAAAATTTCCTGAACAAAAGACCAATGGCTTATTCTCTAAGATTAAGAATCAACAAATGAGATCTCATAAAACTGTAAAGCTTCTGTAAGGCAAAGGACTCTGTTGTTAGGACAAAAGAACAACCAACAGATTGGAAAAAGATCTTTACCTATCCTACAACTGATAGAGGGCTTATATCCAAAATATACAAAGAACTCAAGAAGTTAGATGCAGGGAGACAAATAACCCTATTAAAAATGGGGTTCAGGGCTAAACAAAGAGTTCACAGCTGAGGAATGCCGAACGGCTCAGAAACACCTAAAGAAATGTTCGACATCTTTAGTCATAAGGGAAATGCAAATCAAAACAACCCTGAGATTTCGCCTCATACCAGTGAGAATGGCTAAGATCAAAAACTCAGGTGACAGCAAATGCTGGTGAGGATATGGAGAAAAAGGAACATTTCTCCATTGTTGGTGGGATTACAGACTGGTACAATCACCCTGGAAATTAGTCTGGAATTTCCTCAGAAAATTGGACATTGAACTACCTGAGGACCCAGCTATACCTCTCTTGGGCATACAGCCAAAAGATGCCCCAACATATAACAAAGACACATGCTCCACTATGTCCATACAGCCTTATTTATACTAGCCAGAAGCTAGAAAGAACCCAGATGTCCTTCAAGAGAGGAATGGATACAGAAAATGTGGTACATCTACACAATGGAATATTACTCAGCTTTCAAAAACAATGACTTTATGAAATTCATAGGCAAATGGATGGAGCTTGAAAACATCATCCTGAGTGAGGTAACCCAATCACAGCAAAACACACTTGGTATATACTCATTGGTAAGTGGAAATTAGCCCAAATGCTCGAATCATTCTAGATGCACAGAACACATGAAACTCAAGATGGATGAGCAAAATGTGAATGCTTCACTCCTTCTTTAAAAGGGGAGCAAGAATACCCTTGGGAGGGGATAGGGAGGCAAAGATTAAAACAGAGACAGAAGGAACACCGATTCAGAGCCTGCCCCACATGTGGCCCATACATATACAGCCACCCAATTAGACAAGATGGATGAAGCAAAGAAGTGCAGGCAGAGAGAACTGGATGTAGAGCTCTCCTGAGAGACACAGCTAGAATACAACTAATACATAGGCGAATGCCATCATTAAACCACTGAACTGGGAACGGGACCCCCGTTGAAGGAATCAGAGAAAAAACTGAAAGAGCTTGAAGGGGCTTGAGAGCCCATGTGAACAACAATGCCAACCAACCAGAGCTTCCAGGGACTAAACCACTACCCAAAGACTATACATGGACTGACCCTGGGCTCCAACCTCATAGGTAGCAATGAATAGCCTAGTGACAGCACCAGTGGAAGGGGAAGCCCTTGGTCCTGCCAAGACTGAACCCCCAGTGAATGTGATCGTTGGGGGAAGGGTGGAAATGGGGGGATTGGGAGTGGGAGGAGTTAGGGCGATGTTGGCCTGGAAACCGGGAAAGGGAATAACAATTGAAATGTAAATAAGAAATACCCAAGTTAATAAAGATGAAATAAATAATCAGTGCATATTTTTGTTTACTGTTAATTCCTCTTCTAACCAACTAGCTGATTTTGTCAAAACTTTTTTTTCATATAGTTTTAAAAAAAATTCATCTATCTATCTATCTATCTATCTATCTATCTATCTATCTATCTATCTATCTATGTGTGTGTGTGTTTGTGTGTGTCTGTGTGTGTGTGTGAAAAGAAACAAACATGCCAAACATGTCACACCAGTGGAGGTAAGAGGAAAACTTGGAAAATGTACAGGTCTTTTCCTTCCTGTACATTGCTCCCAAGCATGGAACTCAGGTCTTGACAACAAGCTTCATTACTCACTGTACTATCTCAGAAACCACTTAATATAGTTCATTTATTATTTCTGAGGTTATGACTTAATCACATTTCCCTGTTATCTTTCGTCCTCCTAAACAATCAGATAGTTCTCTTTCCTCTTTTCAAATTTATGGTTAATTTTCACTACTTTTTATTGCATTCATTTAAGAATATATGCATATCCCTACGTATAACCACTTGAGGCTGTATAATATTGCATATATATACATATCTGTGTATATATATGTTTTCAAGGCTGATCGTTTGGCACTGGACAGACTATTGATGTGCTCTGTCTATCCTGTTGTCAGCTTCACTTAGTTTCCTGAGTTTTTTTGTGTAAGGTTGAGGTCCCTTGGGATTTTCCTGTTCAGCTTGGTACGTCTACGAATGTCATCCTCATTTTGCTCATGTTTTAGTATGCATGTTTGTGATACCTCATGGGAATAGTTTCAGACATTAATACAAGATCCAATTTCAAAGCAAGCCCCCTGATCCACCGGCCCTTACAGTCTTCCTTCCCTCTCTTCTGCTCTATTCATGAGCCTTGCTTGTGGGAATTGTCTGTATCCTTTTGGATTGTGTGCCACAGATCTGCATTTTGATTGGCTGTGGTTTCCATATTTTGCAAAGAGAAGTTCACTTGATGAGGGATGAAAACTCTGCTCACATGTGGGTATAAGACAAATGTTTATAGATTATTGTTTACAATGAACTCTATAAGCATCAGTATTAGTATCAGTATCTTCTTTAAATTACCATAACTTTGCTTCTGAGGCAAAAAAAATATTTATAAATACATGAGGAAAAGTGACATGTCATCTTTCACTAATCTCTAAAATAGATTATCACCGGGTGTTGTATTAATTCAAAGAAGATAAATAATGTAAACAAGTTTACAGGTAGTTCAAACAGTTATTAAGAAAATCTAGTCTCTCAAGTATCTCCCTCTTAACATGAAAATTGTTGCTAGCATTTAAGTCTGTTTTAAAATAAATATGATTTTACTTGCAGTTGAGAAATTTTACTTTTTGAAAGTGTATCAAGCATTTTATCTGTCATTTTTGCTAACTATATAAGATATAAGACACAGACATTGCCCTCAGTCTTTAGGTTAAAAAAAAAAAAGGAACGAGCTACAGAGTATACAATCTATCCAGGTCAGGGGTGAGACACAAAGTACCCATGTAAGGTCCAATGTGACCATCCTTGGTAATGGAAAACACTTGCTCTAGTATTGTTTAGTGTGAAAAAATGTTCAGAAAATAAAACAGAAAACATCATTCCTCCAGGCTATTTAGAAGTTCCCACAAGGGCAGGCGAAATTGTCCTTCTGATTCTGCCCCAAAATGTTCAAAAAAAATAATAATATGCAGGTTCCTATATTACCTCACTCAGGATGATATTTTCAAGGTTCATCATTTGCCTACAAAGTTTGTGAAGTTTTAATTTTTAATAGCTGAGTAGTATTCTGTTGTATAAATGCACTACATTTTCTGTATCTGTTCTTCTATCGAGGGTCTTCTGGGTTGTTTCTAGCTACTGGCTATTATAAATAAGGGTACTGTATATATAATGGTGCATAAGTCCTGGTTATGTGTATGAGTACATCTTTTGGGTATATGCTGAGTCATGATATAGCTGGGACATCAGGTCGGGCTATTTCCAATTTTCTGAGGAACTGCTAGGTTGATTTCCAAAGTGGTTATACCAGCCTGCAATCCCACCAGCAATGGTGGAGTCTTCCTGTTTCTCCACATCCTTTACAATATCTGCTGTCTCCTGAATTTTTATCTTAACCATTCTGATTAGTGAAAGGTGAAATCTTTTTCTTTTCTTTCTTTCTTTCTTTCTTTTTTTTTTTTTTTCAGAGCTGGGGACCGAACCCGGGGCCTGTGGTTGCTAGGCAAGTGCTCTACCACTGAGCTAAATCCCCAACCCCGAAAGGTAAAATCTTAAGCTTGCTATAATTTATATTTCCCTGATGAATAAGGAATTCAAGCCACTTACCTAAACCTTTTATTAGCAATATACTACAGCAAACCAACAGCCAACATGAAACAACATTAAATTAAATGAAGAGAAATTGAAGCAGTCCTATTAAAATCAGGGACAAGACATGGTTGCCCTATCTCTCCTCATTTATTCATTATAGTACTCAGAGTTTATTTAGAGCAATTAGACAATAACAGGAAGTAAAGGGATAAAAATCGGAAAGGAAGAAGCCAAGATATCAATATTTGTACAGGATATAATAACATACATATGCAGTACCAAAAATTCTACCAGCAAACTACTCCACATGATAAACAACCTCAGCAAAGTGACTAGATATAAAATTAACTCAAACGAATCAGTAGCCTTTCTCTACACAAAGGATAAATGGGCTGAGAATAAAATTGAAGAAAAAAAATCCTTCACAGTAGTTACAAATAATATTAAGTATCTTGGGCTACCTTTAACCAAGCAAGTGAAAGTTCTCTATGATAAAAACCTCAAGTCCGAAGAAACAAATTGAAGATGTCAGGACATGGAAAGATCACCCATGCTTATGGACCAGTAGGATTAACATAGTGAAAATGGCCATCTTACCAACAGCAATCTACAGATTCAATGCACTACTCATCAAAATTCCAATTAAGTTCTTCACAGAGATTGAAAGAGAAACTCTCACCTTCATCTGGAATAACAAAAAAGCCTAGGATAGTGAAAACAATTCCAAAGAATAAAAGAATTTCTCGTGGAATCACCATCCTTGACCTCATGGTGTACTACAGAGCAATAATGGTAAAAACTAGTATTGGTTCAGAGAAAGGCAGATTGATCAAAGGAATAGTATTGAAAACCCAGAAGAAAAAAACAAACAAAAAAGAAAACCACACATCTATGGTCACTTGATCTTTGACAAAGAATGCAAAAACATCCAGTTGGGGGGGGGGGAGAAAAGCATTTTCTACAAATGGTTCCCATCTAACTGGCAGTCTGTATGTAAAAAAAAGTGTAATTTGATTCATTTATGTCTCCTGTACAAAGTTCAAGTCCAGGTGCAACGAGGACCTCCACATCAAACCTGATAACTGAATATTGTGGAAGAGAAAGTGGGAAAGAGGCTTGAACACATCAGCACAGGGGAAATTTCCTGACTAGAACACCAACGGCTTAGGCTCTAAGATCAAGAACAGACAAATGGGACCTCATGAAACTGAAAAGCTGTAAGGCAAAGCACACCGACAATAAGACAAAATGGCAACCCACAGATTGAGAAAAGATCTTTACCTACCCTATATTTGATAGTGTTAATGTTTAAATTATACAAAAAAAACCCTCAAAAGTTAGATTCCTGAAAACCAAATAACCCATTTAAAAACTGGGATACAGAGCTAAATAAAGAATTCTCAACTGAGGTATTTCAAATGGCTGAGAAACACCCTCCAAGAATATTATACTTATGGGTTCTTTAGAATTCTTTACCTGTTACTTCACATTCATTGCTACTTATGTATTTATCTTCCCCCATTCCCTAATTGAAGACCAACCATTTTCCAGGGGAAATATGGAAAAGAAGGTATTTTAAAAATATTTATTTTACTTTTGTGTATGTACTACAATTATTTTATTTTCCAGTTCTCTTTCCTATTTCTCCCCAAACCCTCACATAGCGCACACTCTTAAAAACCACCCTTTGAATCAAAGGCAGGGCAATGTTTCCAAAGGGGCAAAATTATGTGACCTTAAATTGCTTTAAAATTAGATCACCTGGTTTATCATCTGTGGCCTCCTATTTGATCTTGTGGTTTGAGCTTCCCTTTATTTAACTTCCCTCCATGTATACCAGCTGCTACTTCATCAAACTGCACGGAGAAACACATAGTGCATCTTTGCTTAAAGATACCCCACAGGTGAATGCTTTTTTTTAGGATTCTTCCTGCAATAATTCTTCAACAGGGCCTCAGGGGCAGCAAAATAAGTGTTTGTGATTTGCATTTCTCTAATTAGTGAGTTAGCACATTTGCCACTGCTGCATTTGGCGGCTGCTACTTGCATTTCCTGTATGAATGGTACCTCAAGATGCCAATCTTCAATTAGTGAAGCAGATCGAATCATTGCTACCTGATAAAAAACATGAGATACCTTTTATGTGCTTCCCTTTAAATTAATTTCGATTCCAACTATTTGAAAAGTTTGAAAACAAGAAAATCTGCAAACTGCTCTTTCTGACTCCTCCATCTCTATGTGAAAGGAGGCAAAGATACAAAGTCATGTGCATAGGATAGTTTAGCTCAGGAAGAAACTGTTATAACTTAACAATGAACCCTAGTAAAGAATCTATAGGTATTGTGGGAAGATTTGACAAATACAAAGCATATGTTTTGCCTAAAGCCAGAATCATCCTGGCCAAGTTCAGTTTTTCTTCCTCATGCAAGAAGATAGGATTGTTTTACAGATAAGACAGAAAGCACCAAGTGACTGTACCTTTGTGGAGCCTGACGAAGTCATGAGTGATGTGTATTACATACCTTTGATAGACTCAGCTTGGCATTTCTGATTGAGTTCTAACCTTCTTCTCAGTAACAAATGTTACCCTGAATTCTATTATGCTCTATTGAGTGGAATGCCGCGCTATGTAATGAACCAGCATCAGGAAAGCATGCCAACAGCTATGAAATCAAATCTACTGAGGAAGTTAGGGCATGCAAGCACATGTTATTTTGCCTGTCAGTCACTCAGTGAATGTCAACAGCATCAGGAATAGAAGATGATACTTTATATATTTATATATGATCCATTATTTGTCTCTAATTTTCCCAAGAACACTGGAGGGCACCTGAATTGCTGGATAAAATGATAACATTCTTGATGAAAAATAAGAAAGTTTGAATTGGATATCTTTGTGTTTTATCTAGCAAAGTCAGACCGAGGAGTTCTATATTCTATGCTAAAACTGTAGGTTGAAAATAGAGCGGAGTGTTCCTTCTAAATGTGGAGATAGATTTGCAACAAGCATAACATACTACTCAATTCATGATAATTATTTCCATTTTACAAATGAGATCACTGGGATGGTTAGAAGTCACTCAGTAGGTGGAATTGACATATTCATAAAGATTGCTTGATCTCTGCCATCTATTTTCAAAGGAAAGTATTCTAATTAGTTTATTTATGCATGCATGTTTGTAGACAGGTGCACATACCTACATGCTCTCTATACTGTGAGTAAGAAAAGGGTAGACAGGGAAAAGAGACTCTGAGAGTAAGGGGCAGAAAGTGAAAAAAAAAGTACCTGATTGGCTGTATTTTAACCTGCATTTTCATAGTATCACTCTAGTAAGATTTTCAAAGATCCTTCCTGGAAAATAAGCACCAGAGGCAAGCATTTGTTCCATAAATACTGAACTCTGCCTAGAAATATTTTGTAGAGGTACAAATAAAATTGTACAAGTCAGTACTCATTACTTCAGGCAGGATTTTCTGTGTGTGTATGTGTGTGTGACAAGGTTTTATTGATTCTACCTGGGCTACAAGCAGGCAAAACCCATCTGTCAAGAGCCTTCTAAAAGCCTGCTCTGTCTCATTTTCCCTAGCTGTTCATCCTAAGAAATGGGAACTTGGCAGGCGAATACACCAGGTCTTAACAGCAGAGGCCATGCTGTTAATAGTGTTGGCCAAAAGCCACTTGGAGGTCAGAGTCACAAAGGTGTGGAATGGAGTGTTAGCACACATCTCTCTAATGTTAAGAATGTGGAGAGAAACTAGGGAATGAGCAGAGGAGAAGACACATGATTTTAAAGTACATTGCTGAACGCAGTGTGGATCTGTATTTAAAAATTCCAGATTATAATAGAATCATTAAGATGATAGCATTAATAATCAAGGATAAGAATAAAAATTTAGCTATAAGCACAATCAGGCAATAGTGAAACTTAAATGACACAGAATTAAAACATTGTGATGACATTTGGAAATTTTAACCTTATTGGTAGTATTAGATTTTTTAATATTAGAATTATCTGTACTTAATTGGGCAGTCCTCAAGTGTGGTGGCTTTATAAATGACAATGTAGCCTAGAGAAGCCAAACATCTGACATCCCAGCAAATATGCTGTAGAAAGAATCTTTGCTTAGAGACAGTTTCCCTTGATAACATTTAAAACAGTGAGAAACAACTGAGACTTAACAATTTTATAACCACCCATTTCAACCCACAAAGTAAATTGTTCTATTTCTGTATCTTATAAATTGAAGATTATGCCAAGTTTTGAGAAAATTGTTTCTGTGACTCAGAGTCAACTAATATGGATATTGCCAGAGTCAAGTTCATATATATATATATATATGTCAAGTTTATATACATAACATATATAAACCATATATCATAATCATCATAATTAACACCTTTCAAAAGCAAAGTCCCAGTGCAAAAATGTACACTAACATATGATACAGGTGTAGGTAGGAGTGTCAAGATTTTGAGGCAATGCTGCCTCAGTCCCTCAATCTCAGTACGTAAGTGAATCAGGACTGAAAGACAATTCAAAGACACTCAAGGAAAGCATTTTGTCATACCCCAAAAGATGGTTATATTAGAAAAGACACACCAGGACGCATATGGCTAAGGAATAGAGGAGTCCAGAGACTCAAGTGCTGGTATCCATAAAGCAGTATTCCATGACTGTTGATGAAAGCAGCTTGGAACTCCTTCAGTTGTTGATATGGACTGACTCTAGAATCCAGTGATTCTTCCCCTAAGCACATCCCAAGAGAAATCACAGCTGGAGTCCATGGAGAGACTCGCACATGCATATTTATAACCACCCTTTATCCCTGCAAAACATGGAAAAACACAACTGTTTATCATACCCTGATAAATGAATATCTTGTTATATGAAAGTCTAGGGCTAAGTTGAATGATCATACTTGTGCTTAGCATGTATGAGGCTTTGGGACAGTTTAGAGTGGACAGTTAAAACCACCAACATATTGAAGGAGAAACTACAAGAAATTTCCAAAGCTTTTAAAGGTTTCTTAAGATGTTAAGGACAGCCTTTAATTTACAGTCTCTTTATAATATAATGCACGTTTTAAGCTTGCTCGATCCAATTATTTTTGACAGTTTGACATGTAACTCACTCTCTACAATGTGTGACTAGAATGTGCAGTGTCCAACTGTAGTCAGAAGTCAGTACAGTCACTGCTACAATATCCAGCCCCACCAACCCTTCCCTCATTTGCTGTGTCCTCACAACCCATCACTTCACTAATACAATGGAACAGATACTCTTCACACATGATCAAATGGACGAACTTTGAGAACACATTACTAAGTCCCCTGAAAAGATTGCCTCTACTCCCATAAAATGTCCAGAAGAGTTAATTCCACCGAAATGGAAAGTCCTTTACTGGTTCCTGGGGGACGAGAGCAGACCTTCCTCTCAGGAGGATTAAGTGGTATTAAAGTAAATTTTGGCAGTGGTCTCATCATCTTGTGCATAAGAGCTACTTTGTACATCTTTAATAGGCAGATTTTAATGACTGTGAACTACATATCAAGCTGTCAAATGATTAGAATATGGAAAATCTTGTCGCGAAGAATTTTGCAAGAAAAAATAAGGCAATGGATTAAAGGACATACTTTCCCTGTTGAGAAAATTTGACAAATTTTATAGTCCCCCCTTCTCTATTTTTTGCTCTTTTTCTGTGTTTCTGTTGTAATCAGTCCCACACTCTAGACTGCCCACTGACAGACATTTCCACCCACTTTCTTTGTTCTCCAACTATTTTCTGACTTCTGTTTTTTTAATCAATTTATCTGTTCCTAGCATGTGCTATTTCTCTCAACTTGGCCTAATTTGCAAATTTCTCATTCTATTTACACCACTGTGAGAGAAAGTTAGCTGCTAATTAAATTGGATCTAATACAAGTCTCATGAGACTCTCCCAGACACCCCAGCAAGGTACATTTAGATTTATCAATTCCTTTTGTTGCTAGCCTTTGATCAATTTCCACTGTGACATTGCTCTATAAAAATGACTTTATTTTTAGAAAATAGGAGCAGATAAATTGTCTCTATTGATTAGTACATAAAAAGATAAGCAACATCTTTTGAACATTTTAAATTAATTCCTATCCTGTCTCCAGTTCACTCACATTAAATGAGAGTTATTTTACTTACTGAATAATTTGAACTTCAACAGAAACAGTTAAGAACTCCTAGATTAGACAGGATCTTGACACCCAGGCACAACACATAATTTCAGAGTGTGAGTGAGTGGTGTGTGTGTGTGTGTGTGTGTGTGTGTGTGTGTGTGTGTGTGTGTGTGAAGGCACCTATTCTACTACTTCATTCCTCATTTCTCCCAATCAAGTGGGGGAGAATAACTTGCCTGTGACCCAGTAAACAGTGGGAGATATCCAACACATCTCTCCAGCCCTTCTTTTGATTTACTTCAAACTAATGAAATCATCAAAGTGTAGTGTTGCTGAGGTTTAATTAATTAAAACCCATAATCACCAGTGTATGATAATCTGGGTTAGAAAATGTGGGTACACAGGCACTAGCTTTTAAGGACTACCATGATATATCAGTCTTACGTTATAACCTATAGATTCTTACTGGGCAGCAATAATCCCTTCCCCTCTGACTGACTAACCAGCTAATCAGACACTATGCCTGAGAAAGCAGAGCCTCCATACTTTGGGTGAAGAAGCAAAGTGGACAGGATACAAGAGACACACTAGGTTAAGCCAGCACAGTGTAAAGGACCTCACTACCTCTGAAATAAAAATAGTTCAGAAACAGAGAGTCCAAGATACAAATGGAAGGACACTATTGACCTCGGCTCCAATTGAATCAGGCTGTGGCATTATTTCTCCTTATGAAACACAGAAAATCAAGGAGGGTGGGGAAAGGATGAAAGCATTTAAAATTTTCTTCTCAGAATCAGGGCAGATGGTCCCCTACACATACACAACACAGCAGACATGAAAACAGATTAATTTGAGTACCCTTTCCCATCTGCAGTCATCGACTGCAGAGCTGACAACTGTGGCCATTGGTGCTGTCTTTCTGGGTTCCATTATTGGAAGGTCCAAACAGTTAATATTTCCATGTCTAACTGAACTAAAGTAGGCAATCTCTCCCTCACCCTCTCCCTCTCCTTCTCCCTCCCCTTCTCCCTCCCCCTTTCCTGTTTCCCTGTCCCTGTCCTTGTCCCTGTCCCTGTCCCTCTCCCTCTCCCTCTCACACTCTCTCTTTTTTCCTCTCTCCACTTCTCATTAATGTTTGTGGACTTCAGGGCTTTAGTAGTTTTATAGTTTGTTACATTAGTTTAAAACTAGTGATAGAGTAAGGGACTTCATCTGGGGTGATTTGAAACCCAACATCTCTGAAATCTACTTAATATTTCTAGAGCGAGTCTAGATAGAAAAACAGAATGGGCAGACTCTGAGTCTCTCATCTGGACTTTCCACACCAAGTTCTGTATTTAAACTCAAAATCTAAGCAGCTTGACTCCCTTGCTTGTATTTTACCATTTGGCTGTTGATAAGACTGTGTAAATGAAGCCTGCCAGAACTATCATTTTCTTTTCTTTTCTTTCTTTTTTTTTCTATTTTCTGTGTTGCTGACTTGTCTCATTTCCTGGAACCTTCTGTGGAGGAGGCAGTGAAACAATAATCTTTGAATAAAGACGACTCATTCTCTTATGTATATGTTTAACCTTAAAACTGCTAGAAAAATAAAATATCAACTTTTGACTGGCTGTTTTTTTTTCTATTTATTTTTTGGCAATCCCAAACACACACACACACACACACACACACACACACACACACACACACACATACACACACACACACACCCTACAAGTTCTAGAGAATCCTGACTAATATACACCTTTATTCCTACTAAGTCTTCATTTCACCTTTATGAACCCCCTTTTTCAAATTTATTCTTCTCTCCATTCAGAAAAGAGCAGATCTTTCAGCAATATCAATCAAACATGGCATAACAAGTTAGAAATAAATCTAGGTGCATATCCTCATATCAAGGCTAGATAAAACAACTTAGTAGGAGGTAAAGTATTCTGAAAGCTGAAAAGAGTCTGATCCATCCCCTGCTCCCACTATTAGGAGTTCCACAAGAATACTGTGCCACACAAGCATAGCATACATACAGAGAACCTACGTCAGACATCTGCAAGTTTCCTGATTGTTGATTCAGTCTCTGTGAGCCCACATTAGCTCTGGTTAGTTGATTCTCTGGGCCATGTTCTTATTATGTCCGTGAACTCTCTGGCTCCTACAATCCTTCCTCTGACTCTCCCACAGGATTGCCTGAGCTCTGTCTAATGTTTCACTGTGGCTGTGCATTTGTTTTATTAGTTGTTGTATCAAGTCTGTCTGGCTGTTATTATATTCTTCAGGCTACTAGTAAAGCATCATATCATTAGAGATCATTTCATTGCCTTTTTTGCCAGTTGTGTTTGTTTCTATCGTAGGTGTCTGGGATATCCAGCCTCTGATTCCTGGCAATCCAGACAGTGTTAGGCAACGGCTCCCTCTAATAGTATGGGACCCAAGTTGCACCAGATATTGTTTGGCCACTCCTGTAAGTTATGGATGAATGTTATCCCAATACATGTTATAGGCAGAAAAAAAATGTAGGTAAAAGGTTTTGTGGCTGGATTCGTGTCCCAGTCTCTTCTTTGGAATCATCGTCTAGTTATAGAAGACTGCCAGTTTCAAAGTCCATATCCTTCATGGCTTGGAAACTTATCTTGGGTCACCCTTGTAGAATTTTCATTACACTAGGTTATTACATCATCCCTGAAATACCCTCCAATTCCTGTCATCTCTCCTAGTACTTGTTTCTTCATCTCCCCAATTCCACCTACAAAATCTATTCTATTTTCCTTTCCCAGGAACATTCTTGTGTCCCTGCTAGATCCCTCTTTGTTACTTAGCCTCTCTGGGTCTGTGGATTGTATCGTGTGTATCCTATAGTTTACAGCTAATATCCACTTAGAAGTCAGTACATACCATGTTTTCTTTCTGGGTATGGGTTACCTTAGGATGAAACTTTTTTCTACTTGCATCCATTTACCTACTTTTTTATAAATTCATTTTCTTAACTCCTGAACAAAATACCACTGTATAAATGTACCACATTTTTTATCCCTTCTCCCTGTTCCCCCCTCACATAATCCCTCCCTCACCCCATCCACTTCACCTCTGAGATGGTGGAAGCTGCCCCCTTGGCTATCGCTTCCCGGAACATCAAGTTTCTCCAGCTGTGGATCTCTGTCCTCCACTTCTTCCTTTTGGGTGCCTAGGCATGACAGCACACCATGCTGAACGAATGAAGCAGAAGCTGGAACGTATGGTTCTGCAGGCTCCTGCTTCAGTTGGGAGTAAGAACCTTGGATGAGGCCTTCTCTGAAGAATGTCTTCTCTAACTGTTTTTTGTTACAGTTCTTTTTTATGATAATCAATGAAACGACTCTCTTAGACAAACTTCGTTGAAACAGCTTGTGTGCATAGATGTTATTTGGAGGTGACCATGGGCTACATATGAACCTTGGAGAGAAGGAAAAAGTTTATAGGGTGAATGTAAAATCATTAGCTAGAGTTTAGAGTATTGCGAAAGCCTCATTTATATGGAAAGGCATTCCAGGAATCCCAGTACTTGCTGCACAGGAAGTTGAACTTATAGGTCTACCAAGGACTATGTGACATTCCTCATATATAAGACTGGGTCAGGTTTGGCAGTTCAGCCAGAGAATATGGGGAGGCAATAAGAGGAATGGATGGGGGAATACACATATAGGGGAGAGGAAGGGGATGGGGCACTTATGGACAGGAAACCAGGAAAAGGAATAGCATTTGAAATGTAAGTAAAGAAATATATCTAATAAAAAAAAGGAAGTTCCACTAAGAAAAGGTAGTCCTCAGCTATCCTGACATGGTAGTTTGTGACCTTGAATATTTAGTTGCAGCAGAAACTTTTCTGTTGCATATAATAAAAAAAATCACTACTACTGCCTTCCCTGGAACTTGGCCCTCACACTCCTGATGTAGCTCTGAGATTGCCCGCCAATGGTTTCACTCTGCCAATGGCCAGCTGGCATTTTTCCCCAGAGCTGAGATCAATCCCCCAGTCATTCCCTGCTTAGAATTGCCAAACTGCTAGCTATTGCCCCACCTTTACTGGAAGATGAGAAACACTTCAGACAGCTTTATTATTTCAGAACTTATCAGAGAACACAACTGCTAGTCAATGACTCTCTTGCCGCTCTTGCCCTAACTTTATCAGCTAGCTATTATCAGCCATCGGCCAGTGACAGAGGCCACCGGTTCTGGCTGCCCCAAGACCTACATGTTGTTGTGTCCTTCTCATTCCAAAGCATGTCCTGAAGAACTCCCTTCTTTCCCTGAGTCTGCTTTTTCTCCTCCTGCATCCCTGAAATTCCCACCTTTTCCTTCATCCAGCAATTAGCTTACTCCTTTTTTTTTTTTTAATTTTTTTTTCCGGAGCTGAGGACCGAACCCAGGGCCTTGCGCTTGATAGGCAAGCACTCTACCACTGAGCTAAATCCCCAACCCCTTACTCCTTCTTTATTGACCAAATCAAGATCCAATTAGAGAAACAGCACCTCCCCCTTCAATTTTCCATTTCGTGAAGTCCCATTTATTAGTGATCAACCTTAGTTTCTGTGATATTGATGTTCTTTTCAGGAAGTTGTCTCCTGTGCTAATCTATTCAAGGCTTTTCCTCACTTTTTCTTTTATCAGATTAAGTGTATCTGCTTTCATGTTTAGGTTTTTTTTTTTTTATTAACTTGAGTATTTCTTATATACATTTCAAGTGTTATTCCCTTTCCCGGTTTCCCGGCAAACATCCCCCTCCCCCCTCCCCTTCCTTATGGGTGTTCCCCTCCCAACCCTCCCCCCATTGCCGCCCTACCCCCATAGTCTACTTCACTGGGGGTTCAGTCTTAGCAGGACCCAGGGCTTCCCCTTCCACTGGTGATCTTTCTAGGATATTCATTGCTACCTATGGGGTCAGAGTCCAGGGTCAGTCCATGTATAGTCTTTAGGTAGTGGCTTAGTCCCTGGAAGCTCTGATTGCTTGGCATTGTTGTACTTTTGGGGTCTCGAGCCCTTCAAGCTCTTCCAGTTCTTTCTCTGATTCCTTCAACGGGGGACCTATTCTCAGTTCAGTGGTTTGCTGCTGGCATTCGCCTCTGTATTTGCTGTATTCTGGCTGTGTCTCTCAGGAGCGATCTACATCCGGCTCCTGTCGGTCTGCACTTCTTTGCTTCATCCATCTTGTCTAATTGGGTGGCTGTATATGTATGGGCCACATGTGGGGCAGGCTCTGAATGGGTGTTCCTTCAGTCTCTGTTTTAATCTTTGCCTCTCCCTTCCCTGCCAAGGGTATTCTTTTTCCTCATTTAAAGAAGGAGTGAAGCATTCACATTTTGATCATCCGTCTTGAGTTTCGTTTGTTCTAGGGATCTAGGGTAATTCAAGCATTTGGGCTAATAGCCACTTATCAATGAGTGCATACCATGTATGTCTTTCTGTGATTGGGTTAGCTCACTCAGGGTGATATTTTCCAGTTCCAACCATTTGCCTACGAATTTCATAAACTCGTTGTTTTTGATAGCTGAGTAATATTCCATTGTGTAGATGTACCACATTTTCTGTATCCATTCCTCTGTTGAAGGGCATCTGGGTTCTTTCCAGTTTCTGACTATTATAAATAAGGCTGCGATGAACATAGTGGAGCACGTGTCTCTTTTATATGTTGAGGCATCTTTTGGGTATATGCCCAAGAGAGGTATAGCTGGATCCTCAGGCAGTTCAATGCCCAATTTTCTGAGGAACCTCCAGACTGATTTCCAGAATGGTTTTACCAGTCTGCAATCCCACCAACAATGGAGGAGTGTTCCTCTTTCTCCACATCCTCGCCAGCATCTGCTGTCACCTGAGTTTTTGATCTTAGCCATTCTCACTGGTGTGAGGTGAAATCTCAGGGTTGTTTTGATTTGCATTTCCCTTATGACTAAAGATGTTGAACATTTCTTTAGGTGTTTCTCAGCCATTCCGCATTCCTCAGCTGTGAATTCTTTGTTTAGCTCTGAACCCCATTTTTTAATAGGGTTATTTGTTTCCCTGCGGTCTAACTTCTTGAGTTCTTTGTATATTTTGGATATAAGGCCTCTATCTGTTGTAGGATTGGTAAAGATCTTTTCCCAATCTGTTGGTTGCCGTTTTGTCCTAACCACAGTGTCCTTTGCCTTACAGAAGCTTTGCAGTTTTATGAGATCCCATTTGTCGATTCTTGATCTTAGAGCATAAGCCATTGGTGTTTTCTTCAGGAAATTTTTTCCAGTGCCCATGTGTTCCAGATGCTTCCCTAGTTTTTCTTCTATTAGTTTGAGTGTGTCTGGTTTGATGTGGAGGTCCTTGATCCACTTGGACTTAAGCTTTGTACAAGGTGATAAGGATGGATCGATCTGCATTCTTCTACATGTTGCCCTCCAGTTGAACCAGCACCATTTGCTGAAAATGCTATCTTTTTTCCATTGGATGGTTTTGGCTCCTTTGTCAAAAATCAAGTGACCATAGGTGTGTGGGTTCATTTCTGGGTCTTCAATTCTATTCCATTGGTCTATCTGTCTGTCTCTGTACCAATACCATGCAGTTTTTATCACTATTGCTCTGTAATACTGCTTGAGTTCAGGGATAGTGATTCCCCCTGAAGTCCTTTTATTGTTGAGGATAGCTTTAGCTATCCTGGGTTTTTTGTTATTCCAGATGAATTTGCAAATTGTTCTGTCTAACTCTTTGAAGAATTGGATTGGTATTTTGATGGGGATTGCATTGAATCTGTAGATTGCTTTTGGTAAAATGGCCATTTTTACTATATTAATCCTGCCAATCCATGAGCATGGGAGATCTTTCCATCTTCTGAGGTCTTCTTCAATTTCTTTCCTCAGTGTCTTGAAGTTCTTATTGTACAGATCTTTTACTTGCTTGGTTAAAGTCACACCGAGGTACTTTATATTATTTGGGTCTATTATGAAGGGTGTCGTTTCCCTAATTTCTCTATCGGCTTGTTTCTCTTTTGTATAGAGGAAGGCAACTGATTTATTTGAGTTAATTTTATACCCAGCCACTTTGCTGAAGTTGTTTATCAGCTTTAGTAGTTCACTGGTGGAACTTTTGGGATCACTTAAATATACTATCATGTCATCCGCAAATAGTGATATTTTGACCTCTTCTTTTCCGATCTGTATCCCTTTGATCTCCTTTTGTTGTCTGATTGCTCTGGCTAGAACTTCAAGAACTATATTGAATAAGTAGGGAGAGAGTGGGCAGCCTTGTCTAGTCCCTGATTTTAGTGGGATTGCTTCAACTTTCTCTCCATTTAGTTTAATGTTAGCAACTGGTTTGCTGTATATGTCTTTTACTATGTTTAGGTATGGGCCTTGAATTCCTATTCTTTCCAGGAATTTTATCATGAAGGGGTGTTGAATTTTGTCAAATGCTTTCTTAGCATCTAATGAAATAATCATGTGGTTCTGTTCTTTCAGTTTGTTTATATGATGGATCACGTTGATGGTTTTCCGTATATTAAACCATCCCTGCATGCCTGGGATGAAGCCTACTTGATCATGGTGGATGACTGTTTTGATGTGCTCTTGAATTCGGTTTGCCAGAATTTTATTGAGTATTTTTGCGTCGATAGTCATAAGGGAAATTGGTCTGAAGTTCTCTTTCTTTGTTGTGTCTTTGTGTGGTTTAGGTATAAGAGTAATTGTGGCTTCGTAGAAGGAATTCGGTAGTGCTCCATCTGTTTCAATTTTGTGGAATAGTTTGGATAATATTGGTATGAGGTCTTCTATGAAGGTTTGATAGAATTCTGCACTAAACCCGTCTGGACCTGGGCTCTTTTTTGTTGGGAGACCTTTAATGACTGCTTCTATTTCCTTAGGAGTAATGGGGTTGTTTAACTGGTTTATCTGTTCCTGATTTAACTTCGATACCTGGTATCTGTCTAGGAAATTGTCCATTTCCTGAAGATTTTCAAGTTTTGTTGTATATAGGTTTTTATAGTAAGATCTGATGATTTTTTGAATTTCCTCTGAATCTGTAGTTATGTCTCCCTTTTCATTTCTGATTTTGTTAATTTGGACGCACTCTGTGTCCTCTCGTTAGTCTGGCTAAGGGTTTATCTATCTTGTTGATTTTCTCAAAGAACCAACTTTTGGTTCTGTTGATTCTTTCTATGGTCCTTTTTGTTTCTACTTGGTTGATTTCAGCTCTGAGTTTGATTATTTCCTGCCCTCTACTCCTCCTGGGTGTATTTGCTTCTTTTTGTTCTAGAGCTTTTAGGTGTGCTGTCAAGCTGTTGACATATGCTCTTTCCTGTTTCTTTCTGCAGGCACTCAGCGCTATGAGTTTTCCTCTTAGCACAGCTTTCATTGTGTCCCATAAGTTTGGGTATGTTGTATCTTCATTTTCATTAAATTCTAAAAAGTTTTTAATTTCTTTCTTTATTTCTTCCTTGACCAGGTTATCATTGAGTAGAGCATTGTTCAATTTCCACGTATATGTGGGCATTCTTCCCTTATTGTTATTGAAGACCAGTTTTAGGCCGTGGTGGTCCGATAGCACGCATGGGATTATTTCTATCTTTCTGTACCTGTTGAGGCCCGTTTTTTGAGCAATTATATGGTCAATTTTGGAGAAAGTACCATGAGGAGCTGAGAAGAAGGTATATCCTTTTGCTTTAGGATAGAATGTTCTATAAATATCCGTTAAGTCCATTTGGCTCATGACTTCTCTTAGTCTGTCGACATCACTGTTTAATTTCTGTTTCCATGATCTGTCCATTGATGAGAGTGGGGTGTTGAAATCTCCCACTATTATTGTGTGAGGTGCAATGTGTGTTTTGAGCTTTAGTAAGGTTTCTATTACGTATGTAGGTGCCCTTGTATTTGGGGCATAGATATTTAGGATTGAGAGTTCATCTTGGTGGATTTTTCCTTTGATGAATATGAAGTGTCCTTCCTTATCTTTTTTGATGACTTTTAGTTGTAAATTGATTTTATTTGATATTAGAATGGCTACTCCAGCTTGCTTCTTCTGACCATTTGCTTGGAAAGTTGTTTTCCAGCCTTTCACTCTGAGGTAGTGTCTGTCTTTGTGTCTGAGGTGTGTTTCCTGTAGGCAGCAGAATGCAGGGTCCTCGTTGCGTATCCAGTTTGTTAATCTATGTCTTTTTATTGGGCAGTTGAGGCCATTGATGTTGAGAGATATTAAGGAATAGTGATTATTGCTTCCCGTTATATTCATATTTGGATGTGAGGTTATGTTTGTGTGCTTTCATTCTCTTTGTTTTGTTGCCAAGATGATTAGTTTCTTGCTTCTTCTAGGGTATAGCTTGCCTCCTTATGTTGGGCTTTACCATTTATTATCCTTTGTAGTGCTTGATTTATAGAAAGATATTGTGTAAATTTGGTTTTGTCATGGAATATCTTGGTTTCTCCATTAATGTTAATTGAGAGTTTTGCTGGATACAGTAACCTGGGCTGGCATTTGTGTTCTCTTAGGGTCTGTATGACATCAGTCCAGGATCTTCTGGCCTTCATAGTTTCTGGCGAGAAGTCTGGTGTGATTCTGATAGGTCTCCCTTTATATGTTACTTGACATTTTTCCCTTACTGCTTTTAATATTCTTTCTTTATTTTGTGCCTTTTCGTGTTTTGACAATTATGTGACGGGAGGTGTTTCTTTTCTGGTCCAATCTATTTGGAGTTCTGTAGGCTTCTTGTATGTCTATGGGTATCTCTTTTTTTAGGTTAGGGAAGTTTTCTTCTATGATTTTGTTGAAGATATTTACTGGTCCTTTGAGCTGGGAGTCTTCACTCTCTTCTATACCTATTATCCTTAGGTTTGATCTTCTCATTGAGTCCTGGATTTCCTGTATGTTTTGGACAAGTAGCTTTTTCCGCTTTACATTATCTTTGACAGTTGAGTCAATGATTTCTATGGAATCTTCTGCTCCTGAGATTCTCTCTTCCATCTCTTGTATTCTGTTGGTGAAGCTTGTATCTACAGCTCCTTGTCTCTTCTTTTGGTTTTCTATATCCAGGGTTGTTTCCATGTGTTCTTTCTTGATTGTTCTATTTCCATTTTTAATTCCTTCAACTGTTTGATTGTGTTTTCCTGGAATTCTTTCAGGGATTTTTGTGTCTCCTCTCTATGGGCTTCTACTTGTTTATTTATCTTTTCCTGGAATTCTTTCAGGGATTTTTGTGTCTCCTCTCTATGGGCTTCTACTTGTTTATTTATCTTTTCCTGGAATTCTTTCAGGGATTTTTGCGATTCTTTCAGGCATTTTTGCGATTCCTCTCTGTAGGCTTCTACTTGTTCTCTAAGGGAGTTCTTCACGTCTTTCTTGAAGTCCTCCAGCATCATGATCAAAAATGATTTTGAAACTAGATCTTGCTTTTCTGGTGTGTTTGGATATTCCATGTTTGTTTTGATGGGAGAATTGGGGTCTGATGGTGCCATGTAGTCTTGGTTTCTGTTGCTTGGGTTCCTGCGCTTGCCTCTCGCCATCAGACTATCTCTAGTGTTACTTTGTTCTGCTATTTCTGACAGTGGCTAGACTGTCCTATAAGCCTGTGTGTCAGGAGTGCTGTAGACCTGTTTTCCTCTCTTTCAGTCAGTTATGGGGACAAAGTGTTCTGCTTTCCGGCGTGTAGTTTTTCCTCTCTACAGGTCTTCAGCTGTTCCTGTGGGCCTGTGTCTTGAGTTCACCAGGCAGCTTTCTTGCAGCAGAAAAGTTGGTCTTACCTGTGGTCCCGAGGCTCAAGTTCGCTCGTGGGGTGCTGCCCACGGGCTCTCTGCAGTGGCAGCAACCAGGAAGACCTGTGCCGCCGTTTCCGGGAGCTTCAGTGCACCAGGGTTCCAGATGGTCTTTGGCTTTTTCCTCTGGCGTCCGAGATGTGTGTGCAGAGAGCAGTCTCTTCTGGTTTCCCAGGCTTGTCTGCCTCTCTGAAGGTTCAGTTCTCCCTCCCACGGGATTTGGGTGCAGAGAACTGTTTATCAGGTCTGTTTCCCTCAGGTTCCGGTGGTTTCTCAGGCAGGGGTACTGCCGCTCCTGGGCCCTCCCCCACGGGAGCCCAGAGGCCTTATACAGTTTCCTCTTGGGCCAGGGATGTGGGCAGGGGTGAGCAGACCTTGGTGGTCTCTTCTGCTCTGCAGCCTCAGGAGTGCCCACCTGACCAGGCGGTTGGGTCTCTCTCTCACAGGGTCTGGGGGCAGAGAGCTGCTGCCATTTAGGTTTTTAATATAGTTGGACTTGAGCTTGTGTAAGGTGAAAAGTCAATCTATTTGCATTTTACATAACGATATCTCATTAGACCAGTGAGAATTGTTGAAGGTACTTTTTTCCATTGTATATTTCTAGCTCTTTATCAAATATCAAGTGTACATAGGTGCGTAGATTTACATCTGGGTCTTGGATTCTACCAACTTGCCTGTTTTTATACCCCCAAAACATGCAATTTTAGTTACTGTAGCTTTGTAGTCTAGCTTGAAATCAGGGACACTGATATCTTCAGAAGGTCTTTTATCATACAGGATTGTTTTTGCAAATCCAAATTTCATGTATTTTTCATATGAAATTGAGTATTGTTCTTTCAAGTTCTGTAAAGAATTGTGCTGGAATTTTTTTGTGGATTGTGTTGCATCTGTAGTTAGCTTTTGGTAAAATGACCATTTTTACTATGTCAATCTTACTAATGCGTGATCATGAGAGATCTTTCCATCTTCTGATATCTTCTTTAAAGACTTGAAGTACATGTCTTTCACTAGCTTGGTTATAAATGGCCCAAGATATTTTATACTGGTTGTGACTATTGTGAAGGGTATTTTTTTTCTTTCTTCTTGATTTCTTCTTCAGGCCACTTTCCATTATATAAGAGGGCAACCCTTTATTAATTTATTTTTGTTGTTGTTAATCTCATAACCACCAACTATGCTGAAGGTGTTTATCAGCTGTAGGATTTCTCTGGTGAATTTTTGGGAATCAGTTATGAATTTTATAATATCATTTGCAAATAGCAATACATTGACTTATTCCTTTTCTATTTCTATCCACCTCATCTCCTTTAGTGGTCTTATTGTTTTAAATAAAACTTTAAGTACTATACTAAATCAATTCAGAGAAAGAGTACAGCCTTGTCTTGTTCCTGATCTTAGATGATTTGCTTGGAATTTCTATTTAATTTGATGAAGACTATTGGTGTATTGTATATTGTTTTTGTTATATTTAAGCATGTCCCCTGTATCCCTGGTCTCTTCAAGTCATATGAAGTACTGTTGAATTTTGTCAAAGACTTTTTCATCATGTAATGAAATAATTGCATAGTTTTTATCTTTCAGGTTGTTAATATGATGGATTACATTGACAGATTTTTCATATATTGAACCATCCTTGCATCTCTGGCTTTCAGCCTACTTTGTTATAGTGAATGATTTTTTTAATGTATTCTTGGATTCAGTTTACAGGTGGTTTATTGAGGATTTTTGCATCAATGTTCTGAGAAAATTTATCTGTAATTCTCTTCATTGAATCTTTGCTTGGTATGGGAGTCAGGATTACTGTGGCCTCATAAAATTAATTTGGCAATTATCATTCTTTTTCTATTTTGTGGAAAAATGTGAGGAGTATTGGCATTGGTACTTCTTTGAAAGTCTGGTAGAATTGTGCATTAAAACTTTTGGCCTTGCATTTTTTTTGAATAGCAGACATACTAATTTCTTCTATTTTCTTAGCATTCTAGAGCCTAATAATTTTTTATTTGAACTTAATTTAAATTTTATAAGTTGTATATATTAAGATAAATGTCCTTTTATTTTATTTATATTTTCCAATTTTGTGGAGTTCAAATAATTGAAGTGAAATCTAATAATTCTTTGAATTTCCTTTGTGTCTGTTATATTCTCCATTTTGTTTGTGATTTTGTTGATTTGAATATTCTCTCTCTATTATTTTAGGTAGTATGGATTAGAATCTATCTTGTTGATTTTTTCAAAGAACCAACTTTTTCTTTCATTGATAATCTGTATAGTTCTATTTATTTCTATTTTATTGATTTTAGCCCTCAGTGATTTGCTTATTTCTTGAAAACTAGATCCATTTGGTTCATAATATCTGTTAGCTGCAGAATTTCTTCTGTTCCGTTTGTATTTAGATGACCTGTTATTTGTTACAGTAGTGTACTGAAGTCTCCCACACTTTATGTGTGAGTTTCCATGTGTTATTTAAGTTTAGTCATGTTTCTTTTCCAAATGTGAGTCCACGTGTGTTTGGGGTATAGATGTTAAGAATTGAGATGTCATATTGGTGCTACTTTCCTTTGATGAGTATGAAATACCATTCCCCATCTTTTTTATTATTATTAGTTTTATCTAAAGTCTATGTTGTTAGATATTAGAATAGCTCCACCAGATTGCACCTTGGTCCCCCCCTCCTCTGGAAAATGTTTTTCTAACCTTTTATTTAGAGTTAATGTCTGTTTTTGAGGTTGAGGTATGTTTAATGTGTGTAGAAGGATGATCCTGTTTTTTTTTCTCCATCTTTATTAAATTGATTGTTTCTTATTTACATTTCAATTGTTATCACCTTTCCCAGTTACCAGGCAAACATCCCCCTAACCCCTCCCCCTCATCTTCTCTATGGGTGTTCCCCTCCCCATCCTCCTCCCATTATCGCCCTCCCCACAACAATCCTGTTTACTGGGGGTTCAGTCATGGCAGGACCAAGGCCTTCCCCTTCCACTGGTGCTCTAACTAGGCTATTCATTGCTACCCATGCAATTGGAGCCCAGGGTCAGTCCATGTATAGTCTTTGGGTAGTGGCTTAGTCCCTGGAAGCTCTGGTTGGTTGGCATTGTTGTTCATATGGGGTCTCAAGCCCCTTCAAACTCTTTCAGTCCTTTCTCTGATTCCTTCAAAGAGGGTCCCTTTCTCAGTTCAGTGGTTTGCTGCTGGCATTCACCTATGTATTTGACGTATTCTGGCTGTGTCTCTCAGGAGAGATCTACATCTGGATCCTGTCAGCCTGCCCTTTTTTGCTTCATCCATCTTATCTAGTTTGGTGGCTGTGTATGTATGGGCCACATGTGGGGCAGGCTCTGAATGGGTGTTCCTTCTGCCTCTGTTCTAAATTTTACCTCCCTATTCTCTGCCAAGGGTATTCTTGTTCCCCTTTTAAAGAAGGAATGAAGTCCTCGCATTTTGGTCATCCTTGAGTTTCACATGTTCTGTGCATCTAGGGTAATTTGAGCATTTGGGCTAATATCCACTTATCAATGTGTGTTTTTCTGTGATTGGGTTACCTCACTCAGGATGATATTTTCCAGTTCCATCCATTTGCCTATGAAACTCATAGAGTCATTGTTTTTGATAGCAGAGTAGTATTCCATTGTGTAGATATACCACATTTTCTGTATCCATTCCTCTGTTGAAGGGCATCTGGGTTCTTTCCAGCTTCTGGCTATTATAAATAAGGCTGCTATGAACATAGTGGGGCATCTTTTGGGTATATGCCCAAGAGAGTTATAGCTTGGTCCTCAGGTAGTGCAATGTTCAATTTTCTGAGGAACCTCCAGACTGATTTCCAGAATGTTTGTTCCAGTCTGCAATCCCACCAACAATGGAGGAGTGTTCTTCTTTTTCCACATCCTTGCCAGCATCTGCTGTCGCCAGAGTTTTTGGTTTTAGCCATTCTGACCGGTGTGAGGTGGAAACTCAGGTTTGTTTTGATTTGCATTTCCTGGATGAGTAAAGATGTTGAACATTTCTTTAGGTGCTTCTCAGCCATATGGCATTCCTCAGCTGTGAATTCTTTGTTTAGCTCTGAACCCCATTTTTAATAGGGTTATTTGTCTCCCTGCGGTCTAACTTCTTGAGTTCTTTGTATATTTAGGATATAAGCCCTCTATCAGTTGTAGGATTGGTAAAGATCTTTTCCCAATCTGAAGGATCCTGGTTTTTTACACTTTCTTTTAGCCTGTATCTTTTAATGACAGAGTTGAGTCCATTGGTATTAATTACCAATGATAGTTAATTTTTAAATTAATTTTTAACTTATTGACTTTATATCACTGTCCCCTCAAATTAACCCCCTCCCTCAATCCTTTATCTATCCCGCCTCCCCTTCTTCTCTGAGTAGGTGGTGACCCCTGGACATCCTCCCAACCTGGCCTACATGAAGCTTGGCACATCCTATCTGACCCAGCTAGAAGAACATATCGCACATATAAGCAACAGCTTTTGGGATAGCCTCTGCTCCAGTTGTTTCGGACGTATATAAAGTCCAAGCTGCACATCTGCTACATGTATCTGGAGGTCTAGGTCCAGCCCATGTATATTCTTTGGTTGGTGGTTCAGTCTCTGAGAGTCCTAAGGGTTCAGGTTAGTTGATTCTATTGGCCTCCCTGTGGAGGTCCTATCCCCTTTAGTGCAATCCTTCCTCCTATTCATCCATAGTAGTCCCCAGGCTCCATCAACTGTTTGGCTGGTTGGTGTAGGTGTCTGTATCTGTCTAAGTAAGCTGGTGTGTGGACCCTCTCAGAGGGCAGCCATCTTGGGCTTCTGTGTTCCATAATAACAGAGTATCATTTACAATGTCAGGGGATCGGTGCTTGCTCACAATATGAGTCTCAATTAGGGCCATTTATTGGTTGGTCATTCCCTCAGTCTCTGCTACACCCCTGTGCCTATATTTCCTGTAGACAAGACAAATTTTGGGTTGACAGTTTTGTGGGTGGGTTGCTATCCACTGTGTTTTCTACCTGGCTCCAAAAGGTGGTCTCTTCATGTTTCATATCCCCAATGCTGGGTCACAGCTAAGGTCACTCCCATTCATTCTTGGGCACCTCCTTAACCCAAGACTCTGTTAATTCTTATTAATTTTGTGGTCATGGTTATGGTATGTGTGTGTGTGTGTGTGTGTGTGTGTGTGTGTGTGTGTGTGTCCAAGAATGTGGTTAACCTCACTGGTCTGAAATTGTTTTCCTAGTACCTCTGTCGGGCTGCCTTTGTGCACAGATATTGTTTAACTTAGATTTTTGTCATGAAATATCTTGGGTTTTTTTTCCTTTTGAAACTTTTCTATATTTATTTATTTTTAGGCTTTTCCAGAGCCTTACTGATACAGATGAGGATGTTTGCAGCTAACCATTGGACTAAGTGAGCATGGCGACCCCATGGAAGAATTAGAAAAAGGACTGAAAAAGTTGAAGGGGTTTGTAACCCCATAGGAAAAACAACAATCTCAACCAACCAGACCTGCCAGAGGTTCCAGGGACTACACCACCAACTCAACCAACCATTCTGTGACACTTACAGAATGGAGGAGCCCATGGCTTCAGCTGCATATGTAACAGGTGATGGCATTGTCTGGCATGAATAGGAGGAGAAACCCTTGGTTCTATGAAGGCTAATTTTCCTAGTTTAGGGGAATGCCAGGGTGCTGAGGTGGGAGTGGATAGGTGGGAGTGAGTTCATCTTCATAGAAGCAGGCAGAAGGGTAAGGGGGTATGGGAGAGGGGGAAAAGGTAATAACATTTGAAATGTAAAAATGTAAAATATCCAATCTTGGCTTTTTTTTTTTGCACCTATTGTGAATTAAAGTCTTGCCACATTTGGTAGTCTGGTACTGGCACCTATGATCTCTTAGAGTCTGTAACACATCTGCCTACAGTCTTCGAGCTTTTGGCATTTCCTTTGAGAAGTTGGATTTAATTCTGAAAGCTCTGCCTTTATATGTTGCTTGACCTTTAACCCTGGGAGCTTTTAATATTTTTCTTCATTCTGTATGTTTAGTGCTTTGATTATTATATGGTGAGCAGACTGTTTTTCTCTGGAGAACATTTTTGGTCCAGTCTATTTGGTATTCTGTAAGCTTCTTTTACCTTATTACACATATCATTCCTTAGATTGAAAAATAGTTTTCTTCTAGAATTTTTGGCAGTCGCCATTCACCATCAACCAGGAATGATATATGAATGTTTCACTGATTAGACTTCATACAAACAAAGCCCATTGAATGCCCTCCCCATTTGGCAGAGACCTGAATTTTGGTGGTCTCAATTCTTCTTATCTAGATTGCATGTGCTAAAGCTTCTCCCTTTGTCTATGCTATTTTTACTCACAGCACTATTTAGTTTACTTTGTTGGTCAATGCTGAAATCACACAGACAAAAACTCCATGGATGATTCTATGATTTTTCTCAAAACCACCTTCTCTTTCCTATACCTCTATTGGTCCTCTAGATATGAAAAGTAATATACCTACAAATGGTTAATCTGTCTCTCATCTTGCACAACACTGTAACCACATTTCTTGCCAGCTGCATGTGTGCTTATGTGTAAAGATAATCTTTTGTATACTATATGGAAGCAGCACCTGTCAACGAAAGTTGATGAACTATTGTTGAAGGAGGAAATCAGAGGTGGGAATTCCAGTAGGGAGAGAGGGACTCATTCATAGAGTCAGGTACAAGAGGTGATTCACCACAATTCTGAGGATGACTGTTACCTGAAACTGAGAAGAAGTAATCAGTCATGTGACACTTACAGAATAGAGTCTGTTAATTCAGTTATGAGCTAGTCAGGAAATAAGCCCTTGTATATGACAGAGGCATTTATTCATATATTATCAGTCTCTGAGTTGTTATTTCTTGAACGGAGGTGAGGGTATAAAGGCCCACAGTTCCACTCATATCCACATGACATGCCTGGCTAGACATTTATTTTTTGCTTGCTAACATTTTGCTTTAGTAGAATATATGGCTGCAGGTTGATTGACCTATCAGGAGGGGAAAGGAAGAAGAGAAACTATTGGGGGCTTTGAGGACTTTTATAATGCTGTTAGTATTATGTATTTAAATAACCTGTGATATCACTGCTCAGGCAATCAGTATTGTGGTTGTCTGAATAAAGATGGTTTGACATCTTCAGAGCCAAGTCTATGGGTAGTCAGTGTCTTCACCTGGGCCAGTGCCACTTTTCCATCTCATGACATCAACTCACTAGAGCTGTACTCCAGAAAATTTTGTTAAAATGATTTCTGGGCCTTTGAGCTAGGATTCTTCTATTCGTATTTTTTTTCATACTGTTGATATTTTCTGGATGTTTTATGTCAGGAATTTTTTAGATATAATATTTTCTTTGATGAATATATCCATTTCTCCTACCAAATCTTCAATGCCTGACATTCTTATATTTCTTGTATTTTGTTGATGATGCTTGTGTCTGTATTACCTGTTACTATACAGCTTTTCCATTTCCAGGATTCCTTCAGTTTGTTTTCTTTATTGCTTCTATTTCTATTTTCAGATCTTGAAGAATTTCATTCATTTTCTTCATCTCTTTGTCATTTCTTGGCTTTCGTTAAAGGATTCATTCATTTTCTCCAATTGTTTGTGTTTTCCTGACTTTCTTTGAGCAATTTATTTACTCCTTAAGGACATTTAATCATCTTCATAAAGTCAATTTTAAGGTAGTTGCCTTGTGCTTCAACTCTCTTTGGATATTTAGGGGTTGATGTAGTAGGATAGCTGGCCTTTTGTGGTGCCATACTGCCATGGCTATTGTTGATTCTGTTCTTACACTAGTGTTTAGGAAAATGTATTTAGGATGATTACAGGTCTAGGTGCTGATTTCTGAGTTTGTCTTTGTTGGATGTGTGTTTTGTTCCTTTGTTTCTGTTTCTTCTTCAGTCTTCCAATCTTTGTGTCCAGAATTTCTGGGAGGTGGCATAACCTCTCACCCAGCAGGAGGTCCCCAACTGAGATGGATGCTGGACATCTGATGTCTAGCAGGGCCTTTCCTACAGCAGGGGTTCTTTGCCTGAGTTGTGGGGTGGCCCAGGTGATGTGGAGGGTACTTTGGATGAGGGATAGTGTCAGGGGCTCTAAGAAAGTAGAAAAGGATTGTAGGCGGGCTGCATATTTAGGTTTCTGATGGCTGGTGTGGTCTCTGTTCCATCAATGTGCCTCTGTCTGAGATTAATTATCAGTTTTTCTGACTTGTATGGCCTACAACTGTTCTTTTGATTGGCATAGTTTGTACCTGGGTATCCAATTTTTGCCTGTATAAGGGAAGAGCATGGCAACAGAAAGTCAGTGCAGCAAGAAGGGACATCAGTCGGGTAAAGATTTTGGATCTGAACAGAGTGTGTTGGGAAGTTCCAAGGACAGACAAGCCTCTTACCTGCTTTTTTGACTGCCTTGGCCTGCAGCTGAACAGAAGATATCACTATAGTCCTTTTTAAACAGAGAGAAAACTTTGTTTCCTGGAGTTCTCATGTCTCTCATCTTTCATTGACGAGCACTGAATTTAATTAATCATATCTAAAGTATAATTTTGATTACAGTATCATAATACTTGAAATTAACTGTTATTTACAAATATGAGAGAACTAACTATTGCACTGTATTTAAGAACCTTTGTATACCTTGTTGATAATGTAAGGTCTTGCTTAATGCTAGGTATGTGAGGCCTCTTAATACAAGAGTTGGTCCTTTCATATTTTGTAGGTTCCACCTATCAGTCTTAAACCTCTGTAAATCCTTCTCCACTCTAATCACATGTCAATGCTTGACCTCAGTGCATTCCTCCATCTGCATGGCTTCTTATGAAAGAACATTTTTCACATTAAATCAGATGAAAGTCTCTTATAAATGAAATGGTAGGACTTCTTTGCTTTTATATACCCATTATGTTTTCATGGTACATAATATCCACATTTTTAAAACAATTACTCAATAGCTTAACATGATGTAGTTTATTAGCTATACATGGGCATATATTTTGTAATAGTTATTACTATACATCAGTGTATAGCAGATCCAAAGAAGATTATGTCCTTCTCAAACTCTACTTTAGTAAGAGCATTAAGAAACAAAACAAAACAAAACAACCCACTAAAGTACAACATTAAGTTTACCTAGCTAGAATTTATATGACAAAAGGGCTAAGAATATTATGAGGAAAAATTGGGGGGACAATAAAATTTAAGGGTAAATTTTGAGGGAAGTATTAGTAGTGGTAGGCGATTGGGTCAGTGTATCCTCAATCACAATTCCACAGATACAATGTGGCCACAAATAATATTTCTACCAGTAATTTTGACCTGAAAGTAGTTCAGGGTTACAATGATTTTGCCCCACTTGCTTTCATAAAATGCAATTTGTTCCCAGCCTAGAACCTCCACAAGCATGGTATGAAAAGTATTTTCTTCTCACATCTGTTTTCCCCTTATCAGACATAAGTGCCAGCAGAATTGGACTCTCCACTGTTCCTCTTTGGTTCTAATTGCCACAATTGCTTGCTGCAATAACGATCTGACTAGATGTAAATTAACAGTCATATCATAGTAAGTTTTGCCTCAAAAATAATACAGTAACTATTTACCATGTTCATTCAAGTGAAGTATCTCTCTGAAACTACGACTTTTGTAATTTCACCTTCCAATTGTCTCCCTCTAAGATTCTCTCTGGATCTAAGATTCCCTCTGTTAGTCTCTCTGGATTACGTACAATAGACATCTGCTTCATGCCTTTGATCATTCCTACTCTCACCTAGAACTGGCTTCCAGTAGGTACCTATATGCACCCCTTCCCTTTCCACAGGATTATAGTCAAATGTCTCTGATGAAGGACAACTTTCTTCTTAGACTTATTGACAAAATATTTACTGAGTTACTGGTAGGTTGACTAACATCTTGCTGTGATTTTGATGATCTAATTTTAGCTCTCAAATTCTCACAATCAGAAATCTATTACTGGCAAATGGGGGGAGGTGAAGACCTTAATAGTATTCCCTAAAGCTGCCTATCACCTATGATAACTCCTACCTTTAATATTTCCAAACTGCCATTTTTCATCTTAAATACAAATTTAATATTGCAGCTTAATATTTTTATTTGTTCTTCATGTAGTTTCACTTTAATCTCGACATAGGCAGGAGGTTTAGTGCATTTCACTTACTTTTCATTTTGCTGTAACCCAGAATAATGTTTCATTAAAAAAATAAATAGGTAATTAAGATAAAAAAAACCAAGGTATATTCTCTCCTGGACTTAGCTAAGCTACACCTGGGATTTTTTGTTCCCCTTAACATAATGGATGCTATCATTATACCAATAACGTGAGCATTGGGCCCAAATATCAATTGTCCCTATGTTAGTAGTCCAGGGTTCACCTTCTTCTTGACCAAACACATCTGGAACCAAGATTCATTTTTATCTGGATCTGTCTCTATTTTGAACTACCAAACAAGATCTAGGAGACCCTTGGGCATGAATAGACTTGCATCACAAAAACACATGGAAGAAAGAACTAGTCTTTCATGATCTTATAAATGGATGTCCCAATCTCCATAAATCAGCACTGGAGACAAGGCCCAGAGAGAGGTTATGAGCCGCACAGCGGCGGAGCACTTGCCTACCATACATGAAACAGAGAAGCAGAGAGACAACCATTTAGAGACAGAAGAAGATGGCACATAGAGATTAGCAAAGACCTTGGTGAATCAAGCACATTGACACCTTGTGCTCAGACTTCCTATACTGAGAAACATGAGGAAAATTAGCTTTACCTGAATAAGGTTTCCAGTTTGTGGCTGCACTAACAGAGAGGTGTAGGAATGTGACTGAGAACAGCAGCCTGGAAAATACGTCTACTGTCTCATTCTTAAGACACAAAACTCAAATACTAACTCCTACTGTGTGCATTCAGATTCTGACACACAGAAGCCAGACAGTGTTGTGTGTGTGTGTGTGTGTGTGTGTGTGCGTGTGTGTGTGTGTGTGTGTGTGTGTGTGTGTGTGTGTAGGGGTGGTTCTGAAGCAAAGGTACCGTTCCCCAATTGCATCTTGATCTAAATTTAAAGAAGTCATGGCCCAATTACCAGATGGAAGAAATAGGTTGGACTTCTAGGACCTCATATACATGTACATGCAAACTTATACAAATATGCATGTACGCACATACATATACATCCAAAGATGTACACACAGACACATTTAAGCACAAACATGCATGTGCACATATACAAATTCACATTTACATATTTCTTTTAAATAAATAATCTGTTTATTCATGAAAAGATTTAACATCTGAGGAATTGACTTACATCCTTGTTCTCTCTCACCAAATTAGATCCTCTAGGAAGAATTAATTTGCACTTAGTGTCATTTCTCTTTCACCATTGGGAGGTAACTCTATCAATTTTTAATTTTGTTGAGAACATAAGACTACTGCTGTATATAAAATGCTTAAGGTTGACACTAAATTAATAATGACAATTATAACAATAGTAACCAAATTAGTAATTATGATTTGATTACTTAATTTGGGATCAATTAAAAGGAATTCCTGGTGGCATATTTCCACAAGCATGGTGATTTTGATAAAACCATGGTGGTTCTGTTTGCAAGCATCTAAATACTCACATAAAGTTTCATACTCATCGATAATAACAGTTTTCTTTATGCACCTAGTAAATAGCTCATCTGGAAGGCTGTATCAGTCTGAAGTACAGAACACTAATTCCTAGCAACCATTGAGCCAGCACTAATTTAATAAAAGCCAAAAATGGTAGCTTCAAACTGCTTCGGTGACTTGCGCATTTATCCCCTACCTTTCTCCAAGTTTGCACTTTTCTCTGTTGACCTCTGTACTCATTTTTCTACAAATAGCATGACCCAAGAAAAGTATAGTTGTGTGAATTTGAGATTCATGTTAGACATTAATTTCTACCCTTGTACTCTATTCGCTTTCAGGATTATACCTGGCGCTGGTTGTAGGGTTATTTGGCGTTCTGTGTCTGCTCTGCCACAGGGCTCAGTCCATCCAGAAGGCAGGATAAGGGAAGTTTGAGTTTAGCCAGAATACCGCTGCCAAGCAGGTACCAAGCTGGGAGAAGCTCTGGGACACGGTTTGAGTGTAGCACCCAGCCAGAGCAGGCTCAGGCGTCCTCGGGCTTGCAAGAAGTCTGGGGCCATCTGGTTCTCAGGCTCTTGGGCATGCAGGCACTGTTGGAATGCCTTGAAAGAGCTGAGAATGGAGTAGGAGCCCGCTGGGCTGGATCTAGCCCAGGGCAGAAGGGGAAATGGAGGAGCTCTAGCTGGTCCCACAGGGTATAGTCCTTAGCTAGATGTTTGCAGGCTGCAGGCTTGGTGGTGGAGGTAGATGGGAGCACAGGGAGGCCCTCTTTGAGATTTTAAATGATGGCTCTGTAGGGAAGGTCTTCTCTGCTGCCCCCCCACCCCGCAGCGGATCCTGATGAAAAAAGATAGTTTGTAGTTTTAAGGCATTTATTCATGGCAGAAAGTGGATGAGCAAAACCGTACCCTACTTTTCAGAGTGATCCTGAGATTAAATACATTTTGCAGGGAAGAGTGTCTGGGAAGAAAAGTTGACTGATTAAGTCTCCAGGCATTTGGGTAACTCATTATAATGAAGATCTGCGTATGTGACCTGTGGCCATGTCTTCTACCTGTGGAGGGGCTTGGGGTGTTGCCCTTACATGACTGATGGCCACAAATCTATGGAGGGCTGTGGGCTAGTGACCTGTCTGGTTTCCTGGGAGTCAGGTGAAATGCCTACCGTCCCTTCAGGGTCACCGGGACAACCGTCCTCAACAGGGAACCAGGGTGCCTTTGAGGGTCCCACATTCCCTTTCAATCATAATCAACCTACAAATCCCTGCCTTGGGATTTTCATTTGAATTGTTTACATTTTCATGCACTTCATCTTTAAAAAGTTACATTTTTATATAACATTACTATTATTATTAAATTTAAGCATTTGTTTCTATCTTCTATAATCAGTCACTAAAGTGAAAAGCTCTCAAAATACACAAAAAGCCCAAGATACAACCATGGAAGACAAATTCTTAATTTGTTCAGACCATATTAGACTTTCATTTTACTTTGTTTTGTTTTCTTGTTTTTCAAAACATGGTTTCTCCCTGAATCCCTCGCTGTCCTAAACCACTCTTTGTCGACTAGGCTGCCTGGAAATCAGAGATCTACATGACTCTGCCTCCCACATGCTGGGAATAAAGATGTGTGCCACCACCACTTGGCTTATAGTATTATTTACATAAGTTAAATCATTAATTATTCCAAAAGAAAAGCATAATGAGGGATGTCCTCTCTTGCCTTCTTCAGTCTTTTAGTCTACAAGGTAAGACTCAGAGAAGAGAGGAAATAACAAGTAGATACAAATCCCAAAGGACAAGTATTCTGCCCTAACTGGTGATAACGGGAGTGTATTTGCTCTGCTATGAGAAGCATCACTCATTGAGTAAGTTACCAGATGCTCCTTAGCTGCACTGGTTTCTCTTTGGTGACATACAGGTTCTGGAGTTCTCCCAGTTCACCAGTGACTCACAATACACAAGAACTCTGTGTGGCCCCAGAATATCTGCTCCTCTCTAATCTCCTGAGTTACTGCTTCTGAAATGAGTCTCTTACATCTCTGTATTTCTCTGGTTAAATCTTCTCTGTCTTGGTCAGTGGCTTCAGAACCTCAAGTCAAGCTTTGAAGATCACTCAACTCTTCCCCCAACACTACAACAAACGAGGTTGGGAGAAAATAAGGTAATGCTGCCACCTTATTACTTCTTATCTTACTGACAATTTTATGTTTTTAATTCAGAAACAGATATCAGCCACCTTGGTTTACCTCATTATGTCTGTTATCTGCAGTTTCAAATGAGTTCTGAAGCTGAAACACAGACTTAGCATGTATCTCAGTCTCATGCAGGATTGATATGTGAAATGTGGCCATTGTGCTTAGTTTTTCCCAACATGTGCCAGTAGACTCCATCATTGGAATTACATTTAAATCAATTTGCACTGCTTTAGCCTTAATCGCCTCCAGTTATCTCCTTATTCACCCACTAGACTCAAGAGATACCTTTTTTAATCTGAGATTTAAGAAGTACCACTAAAATGATAATACTTTTTTCTATTTTGCCAAGATGTGAATCTGTAATCTTCATATGTCAAGAAAGTTAACCAGTATCAAGATCTGACTAAAAATAAGCATCACGGACCACTGAAAGAGAAAATGGTCAGCAACAAGTTGAGTAACTCTGACAAATTGCCATGGAGCTTGTAGGAGAAATAGATACTGACCAAGATGTTCCATAGAACTGATACTCCAAAGTAGCCATGGAAAGTAAAAATGAAGAAAGACAGGATTGGATTCTAAGGCACATAAGAAAGACCTGCTCAGATTTCCTTCGAATGCTCACAGTGCTCTGTTAGAAAAGGAAACGGGCCTCCGGAATGAACCCCTAGGCAGAACTGCAGCTCCTTCTGAGCCTGTAAAAATGGTAATGAGTTGCTTACTCTCTGAGTCATGGTGTACTCAGCTCCAGAGAATTATTTTCACCATTTTGGACTTATTAGCACTGGACATTAACCAGGGTAATCTATATTAAAGTCTCTATGTCTAGTGGTACCCAGTAAAACTTTCAGTTTTTGCCCAAGACCGAAACACGCAGGATATTCTCTGAAGTGCTAGATGCGAGAGGTAAAAACTGCTCAGTTAGAATTCTACTAGAAATTAACAGTGCAGTATGGTAAGCAGAGACACATGGGACTCACATGAACCCGCAGTCTCTTCTCATCCCTGAATTTCATATCCACACAAGAGAGAACTTTATGGTGATTATTAGGAGCCCACATGTGTGTAGAAATCAAGCCCAGGGAAACCTTTGCTCTACTGTGCAGCTCTCTACCTCTCATATCCTCACATCTTCTCTGCGGTTTCCCTGGCACAGAGCTGAAGCACTTCAGTCTCAGGAAACTTTTTATTTGAATATGTTCTTATCTGTCTTGTGGATTAGTCAATGTTTGGAAGTCTATTCAGAAAACTGATTAATTATTCAATTATTTCATTATTTAAACATGTGCAGTATTATTTGAGGTAAATTTCTAAGTATAATGAGAAAATGGTACCCTCAATTCTTCAAAGACTGAGGATATAATTTTATAACTTCAGGGATGCCGACAAATACTTGATGGGATAATGGTCACAAAGCAGCCTTTGTTGAATAATTTATATACATCTGAGGATTGTCATGTTGAACAAAGACTAAAAATATCATTTTAGTTTACAACATTATAGTTTACAAAATATTTTACAAAATGTTAAGTAATGTATATATGTAAACATATATGTATATGTGTGTATATGTGTGTAAATATAAATGATTATATGTGTATGTGCTCAAATCATTAATTTCAGGTGAGTATTGCTATTATTACTATGTTATTGATCAGCAAAAGTTGTGATTAGTCTAGTTGCTTGCCTATGTTCACAAATTTCATATCAAGGTCACGACTCATGCTAAAATCAAACTAGAAATTAAATTAAAACTTTGTTTTTATTTGAATATTAGTAACAACAAAACAGCAGTTGCTGTAGTGGTGCAGTGGGCTCAGTGGTCAGACACTACTTCTCTTCCAGAAGAACCAACTGTGGTTTTCAGTTACTAAATGGTGGCTCACAACCACATGTAATTTAGATTCTAGAGATATGACAGCTCTTCTGCATGCTACAGGCACCTCGAAAGTAAATAGTGGGGACTCATCCACACAGACTCTCACACAATCACTTGAAATAAGTTAAATACCAAAAACAAACAAACAAAAAACAAAACAACAACTTAAGCAAAAACAACAACAACAATAAACCTATTCTCTGGCTTTGGGCTTGTCCTTAAGACAAAATTCCTATCATTTTCTGGAATGGAACTAAACATACTTCTACTATTTTGTAGTGTAGAGCTCAATATCGATCATTATTAAATCAAAACATTGGTTACCTCTGAAAAACATGCAGGAGGGTCAATGACTTTAGCACCAAATGTTCAGGCAAAATTTAATGCATTACATAAAGCATAAACCAGCACATCCATCTTGGAAAATTTTTATATTGCTGAATGACAAATTAAATAATAAAATTAAAATTATAGTTTAAAGCTTATAAACTTTTCCCTCGAGTATGCTCTGAATTTCAGATTCAAATAAATATTTACTCTTCATTTTCAATGATAAGTCAAAATACATGACAAAAATAAGTCCCAAATAGAACTCTGCTCTTCTAGACAAACAATAGCTTTCCTTTGATTCACAAACATTCCAACCTCCCCGATTTTTAGTCTTAAAATGCAGAATTGTTACAATAATCAAACCAAGTATTTTGCATTTAATTTGCTATGAACACAGAATTCTGTAATCCTAAAGCTGTGAGGATTGTTTTTACACCCAAGAGGAGACATTTTTCAACACCAGGCATGAGTTGATGAACTACAGTTCTTCTTAGTTCAAATACCATTACCTGGAGATAGCATAAAATATCTCACTAGCACCCGCTTACTTCCAAGACAGTCCTTCAATATCTAATTCAGATCCTCTTCACAGCCACTGGAATGATTGATCTATGCTGTGAAATTCCTCTAACAGTGGCCTGGATTTTGATTAGTGTGCTGGGGCACACCTCATAGAGCTAAGGGAAATGCATTTATTTTATAGAATACTGCTGGGAAAACAGATGGAGAGATGTCCAAACTAAAGTATTGGGAAGAACACAGACTTCCATTCCCTCTCTGGACCAATGTTCATGTCATGTCATGGTTAAAAATTTCTGCAAGCTTTATCTCACAATAGCAATTTAATTTTGAATTATTTAATTTGGATTTACTAAATATTAAATTTTTACTTGCATTATTCCAATAATTACTAGCTATTATTATGTTTAAAATATATTTGTTTAATCCAAAAGGGCTGGTTTTGAGAAGCATCCAGAAATCACAATACATGGATACCTGAATAATTTTATCTAAACAGTCAAGTACTATTGTTAAATTTAGATTACATTATGCTAGAAGCCATCATATATTTAGGAAATATTTTTTCATTGACTTGTTATCCCCTTCTCAGGAACAGCATCTCTCTCTGTATCCTTCTATCCTTCTCTTTTGTCTGCCAATATAAATCACTGGATCTGACATATTTGATATCCTTTATCAATGAAAATGACATTTGTTTTTGGATTTCAATTTTCAATTGTGTTGGAAAACTTTTCAGTTTAATTCTTTCTTTTTAGTACAGTTTCACATCTTTTGGGGAGTTTGCTGTATTTTTCTTAACTATTTTTATTTTGTCCATTTATCATTTAGTTCTCCCTAGATGCATGATTTTGACAGAGACAATCATCAGGTTAGTAAACATGGCCCTTGCTTATCATCATTATCGTACATTGATTTTCTTAATAGCTAGAATTCAGGAATATAGATTTTTAGTAACAGTAAAAAACATCATTCTGTAACTTCTGAGCATATAGTTAGTGTTAGCCTCCTTGTGGTATGGTGTCACAGGACTTATGTATCCATGCTGAAGTTGCATAAACATGTAGCCTCTTTCCTTTGAATCCAGTTTGATCAAGACATCAGAACCAATTTTCAGTGCACAACATATTTATAGAGATATAGACATAAATTAACTAAGGCCACAGGAGGGAAGTAAATGTGTCCTTATACTTAGGGTGTTTCATAGCAGAAGTCAAGATGTCACAAAAAATATAAAAGAAGCGGACAAAAATGCAGCGATATAGGCAGAGCTAGCTGTGCTTTATATTAAAAGCAAGAGGAATGATGACTGAATATTTTGTGCATCTGAAAGTTCTGTATGGGGACTATAAGATCCCATGCTTAATCTAAAAACCTGAGTATGTCCTCAAGAGTCCAGGACAGTACAGAAAAATAAAGTGACGTGGTGTAACTAAAAAAAGTCTGTGACCTAAAGCAATGTTTATTCAACAACTAGGAATAATAATGGGATAAGGATCTTTGTGGTTTTTTTCAATAAGAAATGAAATATACTATAGTATGATCTGAAGATAAAATGGAGAGCAAGTGATTAATAAGTCTTGGATGTACAAGGTGATTAATGTAATGTTACTCTTATAAGTTTGAATGCTTTCATATAAACTGTTCAGTAAATTTTCAGGCTTCTAAATATTATTCCTTGACTTATTCCTGCTAGCCTCTATCAGGATATAGTTTCAAACTGGAAAGAATATTTGTCTGTTGTTCAGCTCCTGACTTCTAGAAGATTGATTCGATGAGGGCAGAAGACTAAGAAACTATGGAGCCACTTTATTCCCATTGGAGAGAACAGTGTAACATTTAACTGCTACATGTGCACATATACACATATATACATAGAGAGACATATACATATATACATATATAGAGAGACATCATATAGACATCATATAGACGTATAAACACATAGACACATAGACATCATATACACGTATACACATATATATATACACATGTATATATTCACATATATACATATATACACATGCACAGATACACATATGTACACATATATATACATATTAAAAACAATGGGAATATATAATACAGTGTCAAATGCTGCTTCATCATCAATTAGAAAGAAAAAATTATAGAAGAACGTGTAAGGTCATCTGAAGCTAGAGGTACACCAACTTGTGAGATTTCAGATGTGGGTGCTGAGAAGCAAGCTTAGATCTTCTTGAGAGAAACACACACTATGAACCAGTAAGTCATCTCTTCTGCTCATAAAATTGTTACTTAACTTTGGAGTGATATTGATCTCTGGTTAAGACTGAGAACCACAGTGTAATTAAGACTTACTTGATTCAAGACTTAACAATTAGGAACAACATCATAACCTACCAGGTAATATTAGTACATATTCTCTCTAGGTTTGTAACTGAAGCAAGCTTTGGTGACTGCATTATTTCTGTTGGAATTTCACTTCATTTCATAAAGAAACTGTGCAATGGCACCAAATATATTTGAACAAAGTATGTGTTTAATTTCCCAAATAAAACAGGTAAGACAAGATTTAAAATATTCAGTCACATTTGGTTTGATACGTAAATGATCCCCAAAAAAAGTCTAGTACTATTAGAGGTAATAAACAGATACAAAAAAGTGGCTGGATACAAAATCAACTAAAAAGTCAATAGCACTCCTTTACACAAATGGTATATGGGTTGAGAAAAAATAAGAGAGCAACACCCTTTAAAATATCCAGAAATAATATAAAATATCTTTACATAACTCTAACAAAAGAATTGAAAAACTTGCATGAGAAGAATTTCAAGTCTCTGAAGAAAGAAATTGAAAAAGATATCAGAAGATAGAAGATGCCCCATGTTCATCGATTGGTTAACATAGTGAACATGGTCATCTTACCAGAAGCAATTACAGACTCAATACAATTGTCACCAAAATCCCAACATAATTCTACACAGACTTTGAAAGAACAATTCTCATCTTCACATAAAAATGCCCAAAAAACAAAAAACAAAACAAAACAAAAAAAATCTAGGATAGATAAAAGAATCCTATATAAGGATTATGATGATGATGATGATGATGATGATGATGATGATAAACAACTTCTAGAGAATCACTATCCCTAACTTCAATTTTATACTAAAGAACAATAATAATAATAATAACTGCAATGGTGAAATCCCGTCGGAGAGAGGGCTGGACCCTCAGAAGCATGGACAGTCTTAAGACCTCAGGGGAGACCGCTATTTCTGCTCACATTGCTGGCCCAAGAGGAACATGCCTACTGGCCTCTGGATACAGGAGTACTGGAGCGTTCAGCAGCAGGAACCTGCTGTTTTCTGCCTGAGCCCAGAACTGAACTGAACTGGTTCCACAGACGCCTGCATCCACATTCTGTGGGGGAGAGAGTTGGACTCTTAGAAGTACAAACAATCCTGAGACCTCAGGGCAGAAAACTACTTCTGCCCACATTCCTTACCAAAGAGTCACCCTCCTAGTGACCTCTGTGCCCTCTGGGCACAGTGACCTAGGAGCACTCAGTGGCAGGAACCATAGGGTTTCTGTCTGCACTGAGAGCTGAAAGCCAGTTACCAGGAGCACCTATACACCTGACAGCAGAGGTAAGAAAAACTTTCCTGCCCCAAGCGACCTGCTTGGTGGCCTCAGGACACACAAAGGCAGAAATTATATAGGACAGTACAGTTACAGGTTATGGCTGTTCCCAGAGTTAAACCAGCCCCACAGCTCCCTGCACCCAAATCCCATGGGGGAGAGAAATGGATGCTCAGAGGTTCAGAAAATCCTGAGACCTTAGGAGAGTTCATCACTTCTGCTCATATTCCTGGCCCAAGAGGAACCTGTCTAATGACCTCTGGATGCAGGAATATAAGGGTAGTCAGCAGCAGGAACCTATTGCATCCTGTCTACCCCTGACCTGAACTGAACTGAACTGAACTAAACTGAACTGAACCAGTCCCAGAGCTCCCTGTACACACATCCTGTAGGGGGGAGAGCTGGACCCACAAAAGTGAAGACAATCCTGAGACCTGAGGGGAAATTGCCACTTCTGCTCACATTCCTGATCCAAAGGGAACATGCCTAGTGCCCTTTGTGCCCTCTGGGAACAGGGACCTAAGAGCAGTCAGGGGTAGACTCTTCCAGTTTCTGCATGTACCAATAGCTGAAAGCCAATCACAAGGAGCACCTACACAACTGAGAGCAGAGTTAAGACCAACTCTTCTGCACTAAGCAACCTGCCTGGAGACTTCAGGTCACACAGACCCAGGAGCAGCTCTCTGCTCTTAGATTCAGCTGAAAGGAAACAGGTCTACAGGAGTACTGACACATAGGCCTACAGGAGAGTCAAGCCACTGTTAGAGACAACAAAATAAGCTAACATCAGAGACAACCTGAAGTAAAGAGGCAAACACAGGAAACTAAGCAAGAGAAACTAAGACTACTTGGCATCATCAGAGCCCAGTTCTACCACCAAAGCAAATATTGGATATCCACACAAAATGGAAAAAAGCAAGATTTGAATTTAAAATCACATTTCATGATGATGATAGAGGACTTTAAGAAGGACATAAATAACCCACTGAAAGAAATACAGGACAACACAAGTAAACAGGTAGAAGACCTTAAAGAGAAAACACAAAATCCCTTAAAGAATTACAGGAAAACATACCTAAACAGATGAAGAAATTGAAGAAAACCATCAAGAATTTAAAAATGGAAATGGAAACAATAAAGACAGCAGAAAGGAAGACAACCCTGGAAATAAAAAACAAACAAACAAACAAAAAAAAACAAAAAAACTAGGAAAGAGATCAGGAGTCATAGATGCAAGCATCACCAACAACATAAAAGAGAAAGAAGAGAGAATCTCAGGTGCAGAAGATACCATACAAAACATCAACACACCATCAAACATAATGTATAGTACAAGAAACTAACCCAAAACATCCTGGAAATCCAGGAAACAATGGGAAGATCAAATCTAAGGATAATACATATAGAAGAGAGTGAAGACTCCCAACTCAAAGGGACAGGAAATATTTTCAACAAAATTATGGAAGAAAACTTCCCTAAACTAAAAAAAAAAGAGATGCCCAAAAACATACAAGAAGCCTACAGAACTCCAAATAGATTGGACCAGAAAAGAAATTCCTCCTGTCACACAAGAGTCAAAACACCAAATGTATAAAACAAATAAAGAATATTAAAAGCAGTAAGGGAAAAAGATCAAAAAACATATAAAGGTAGACCTATGAGAATTATACCAGACTTCTCACCAGAGACTATGAAAGCCAGAAGATATTAAGCAGATGTCATATAGAACCTAAGCGAACACAAATGTTAACCCAGGCTACTATATCCAGCAAAAGTTTCAAATGTTCCACCAGAAAATGACTAAGCCTGATAAACAACTTCAGCAAATTGACTTGGGTATAAAATTAACTCAAACAAATCAGTAGCCTTCCTCTATTCAAAGGACAAACAGGCTGAGAAAGAAATTAAGGAAATAACATCCTTCACAATAGTCGCAAATAATATAAAATATGTTGGTGTGACTTTAACCAAGCAAGTGAAAGATCTGTATGACAAGAACTTCAAGTCTCTGAAGAAAGAAATTGAAGATCTCAGAAGATGGAAAGACCTCCCATGCTCATGGATTGTCACGATTAATATAGAGTAAATGGCCATTTGGCCAAAAGTAATCTACAGATTCAATGCAATTCTTGTGAAAATTGCAACTCAATTCTTCATAGAGTTAGAAAGAGCAATTTGCAAATTCATTTGGAATAACAAAAACCCAGAATACCAAAAACTATCCTCAACAATAAATGAACTTCTGGGGGGAATCACCATCCCTGATCTCAAGCTGTATTACAGGGCAATAGTGATAAAAACTGTGTGGTGTTGGTGTAGATATAGGCAGGTAGATCAATGGAATAGAACTGAAGACCCAGATATGAAGCCAACACCTATGGTGGCTTGATCTTTGACAAAGAAGCCAAAACCATCCAATGGAAAAAAGTATTTTCAACAAATGTTGCTGGCTCAACTGGAGGTCAGCATGTAGATGAATGCAAATTGACACATTCTTACACTCTGTACAAGGCTTAATTCCAAGTGTATCAAGGACCTCCAAATAAAACTAGATACACTCACACTCATAGAAGAAATAGTGGAGATGATCCTCAAACACATGGGCACTTGCGCTCTAAGATCATGAATTGCAAAATGGGATATCATAAATCTGCAAAGCTTCTATAAGGCAAAGCACACTGTGAATAGGACAAAATGGCAGGCAACAGATTGGGAAAAGATCTTTAACAATCCTGTATCCAATAGAGGAATAATATACAGAACATGTAAAGAACTCAAGAAATTAGACTCCAGAGAGACAAGTAACTCTATTAAAGATGGGTTATAGAACTAAACAAAGAATTCTCAGTGAGGAATATTAAATGACTGAAAAATACCTAAAGAAATTTTCAACATCCTTACTCATCAGGGAAATGCAATCAAAAGAACTTTGAGATTCTACCTCAAACCTGTCAGAATGGCAAAGATCAAAAACTCAGGTGAATAGATGCTGGAGAGGATGTGGAGAAAGAGGAACACTTCTCCATTGTTGTTGGTATTGAAAACTGGTACAACCACTCTGGAAATCAGTCTGGAAGTTCCTCGGAAAATTGGACATTGCACTACCTGAGGACTTAGCTATACTTCTCCTGTGCATATACTGAAAATATGCTCTAACTTACAACAAGGTCCCATGCTCCCCTATGTTCATAGCAGCCTTATTTATAATAGCCAGAAACTGGAAAGGACCCAGATGTCCTTCGACAGAGGAATGGATACAGAAATTGTGGTACATCTACACAATGGAGTACTACTCAGCTATCAAAAATAATTCCTTCATGAAATTCATAGGCAAATGGATGGAACTAGAAAATCTCATTCTGAGTGAGGTAACCCAATCACAAAAAAACACACATGGTATGCACTCACTGATAAGTGGATATTAGCCCAAAAGCTTGAATTACCCAAGATAAAATCCACAGATGACATGAACCTCAAAAAGAAGGATGACTAAAGTGTGAATGCTTCAGTCATTCTTAAAAGGGGAACAAAAATATTCATAGGAGGGTATATGAAGACAAAGTTTGGAGCAACTGAAGGAACTGCCATTCAGAGTCTGCTCCACGTGGATATAGAGCCCATTTATATTCAGCCACCAAAACTAGACAATATTGATGAAACCACGAAGTGCATTCTGACAGGAGCCTGTGATAGCAGTCTCCTGAGAGGCTCAGCCACAGCATGTCAAATACAGAGGCAAATGCTAGCAGCAAACTATTGAACTGAGAATGGGGTCCCTGTTGAAGGAATTAGAGAAAGGATTGAAGGAGCTGAGGAGCCTTCCAACTCCGTAAGAACAACAATACCAGACATCCAGAGATCTCAGGGACTAAACCACTACCCAAAGACTACACATGGACAGACCCTTGGCTCAAGCTGCATATGTAGCAGAGCATGGCCTTGTTGGGCACCAATGGGAGAAGAAGCCCTTGGTCTTGTCAAGGCTGAATTGCCCAGTGCAAGGTAATATGGGAATGAGGGGAAGGGAGTAGTTTGGGAGGGGGAACACCTTCATAGATGAAGGGCATGGGGATCGGATAGGGAGCTTATGAATGGAAAACCAGGGAAGGGGATAACATTTGAAATTTAAATAAAAAATATCCAATTAAAAATAAGAAATGTATCTAAAAACCTGCAATGGTATTGGCATAAAAACAAATAAGTTGATCAATGGAACAGAATCAATGATCCAGAAATAAACCCACACATAGATGGATATTTGATATTTGACAAAAATCAAAGGCATACAAAAGGAAAGGGTGCTAGTCTAACTGATGTCTGGATATAGAAGAATGAAAATAGATCCATATCTATTTCCCTGCACAAAACTCAAGTAGAGCAAAGATATCAACATAAAACCAGACACACTAAATCTAAGAAAAGGGAGAGTGGGGAAGTGCCTCAAAATCATTGGCACAGGAAACAAATTCCTGAACAGAACAATAGAAACTTAGGTACTAACATTAATAATTAATTGATGGGACTTCATGGAAATCAAAAGTTTTTACAAGGCTAAGGGGACCATCAATAGGACAAAACAACAGCTTGCAAATGGCCAAATATCTTAACCAATACTACATCTGACAGAGGACTAATATCCAAAATATGTAAAAAACTGAGGAATAGGCATCAATAAGCTAAGTAAACCAATTGGAGAAACAAGGTACAGAACTAAACAGAATTCTCAACAGGGAAATCTCAGTAGTACTGAAAGAAATGATCAACATACTTAGTCATCAGAGAAATATTAATCAAAATTACTCTGAGTTTCTATCTTACACCCATCAGAATGGATAAGCTCAAAAATTTAAGTGACAGCACTTACTAGCAAGATTGTGGAGCAAGGGTAACAGTCTCTGCTGGTGGGAGTGCAAATTTGTACACCAGCTTGGAAATGAGTTCGGTGGTTTCTCAGAAAATTGGGAAAAATTCTACCCCAGGACTCAGCTATACCATTTCTGGGAATATACCCAAAAGATTCCCCACTATCCTACAGGGACTCTTCTTCCACTGTATTTGTAGTGGCTTTGTTTGTAATAGCTAGAAACTGGAAACAAGTGAGATGTCCTGCAATCAAAAATTGGATAAAGAAAGTGTGAAACATTTGTACAGTGGAATACTGTTCATAACAAAGACATAAAATTTGCAGGTAAATTGATGTAACTTGAGAATATCATGCTGAATGAGATGACACAGTCCAAGAAAGACAACTATGGAATATACTTACTTATAATTGGACATTAGCCACAAAGTGTAGGATAACCATGCTAGTCAACAGACCCCAAGAAACTGGGCAATAAATGGGTCCCAAGGGAGGATGCTCATGCAGAGAGGAAACAATACAGTCATCAGAGGTAGATGAAGAGAGAGGGCTATGGGAATGTCAATCAGAGTCATAGGAAGGGTGGGCAGATGAAGGCTGGAGTGAGAATGGAAATCTGTGGGAGGCATCTCTGGAACCAGCTGGAGACCTGGAATTGTGGAGGCTCCCAGGAGTCTAAGCAGGTGACCCTAGCTGATATTTCTACAAGTGGGGAATATAGAGACTGAAGTGGCCGCCCCGTGTGTGTGCTCATATATCTATGTCATGTGTGTGTGTGTGTGTGTGTGTGTGTGTGTGTGTGTGTGAGAGAGAGAGAGAGAGAGAGAGAGAGAGAGAGAGAGAGAGACTGAACTACTACAGCCTCATATGCTCATATGTAAAAACTATACCATAAACTGCATTCCTATCTCTCTTTTTAATTTTAATTTTGAGGTTGAATCTTTCTATACTCTCTGAACAATATTACCTTCACTCTAGTCCAGATTGCCTTTGAATTTCTCATTCTTCTTTTTAGCCTCTCAAAGAGATGACTTACAGGCTTATGCCACCATGTCTGGTTTACAATTTTTAATACAGACAAACAGATGTTTAACTACAGTAAGTAGTAATTTTGGAGCATTTGACTTGTATCTTCCATGACAAGTAACTCCTAAGTTTATAGACTACAAGCCCACAGGATAATGAGCTGACATGGGCTCCCAGATCCAAGCCTTTGAATAATCAGGAATCCCACATAGCACTGTGATTGAAATGTGTTCTACTCACTAGCCAGATGTGCCATAGATCAATGAAAGAGATTTTCTGTAACAGAGGTTAAAGCACAAACTCTTACTGATTGAATCACTCTGAGAATCTACCCCCTCAAGCTATTATAAACCAACTTAATAACATTGACTAAATGACAACCAAACACCAGGCAACTTTGTGATTCATGTTATTATAACCCACTTTTCCTTGGAGAAAATGCTTTCAGCTCTTTTATATTCTGTGAGAAGATAATACATTTTCTCAAATTAAAATGAATGAAAGATATATTCCTGACACTTCTCTCTTATCATTTTAAATTAAATTGTCATGGTGCTTTAGTTCTCATTCCCTTTAATTAAGTAAGCATTAAACGGATTCAAGTTGCGTATTCAAAGAATTTTAGTAGATGTGACATAGATTCATTACTGTGCAAATCAGCACTAATGGCCATGCTATGCAGTCATTTGTATTCATTTACCAGTTCAAATTAGAGGAATGTCCACTAAAGTCTAAATCAGTGTGAAACATTTTCATACAATAGGAAGTTATGTGAATGTTTGTCCCCCAAAATACCTACCATGTGTCCTCTCATTGATAGCATTTAGTATATGGTGATTATGGATTATGAGATATCTGCTGACCCACCAATAAAAGTCTGTAATGAGCCATCCAGCATGCCTGCACCAGTTGACCAGGCATTGTTGTTGGTGTCTGGGGAGGAGGAGCCAATTACAAGCTAACAGCCTCTGAGAACAAACTTGCCTCCTCCTCCTCCTCCTCCTCCTCCTCTTCCTCCTCCTCCTCTTCCTCCTCCTCCTCCTCCTCCTCCTCCTCTTCCTCCTCCTCCTCCTCTTCTGCTTCTGCTTCTGCTTCTGCTTCTGCTTCTGCTTCTGCTTCTGCTTCTGCTGCTACTACTACAGGTCTAATAGATGAACTTGGGGCCTCATACATGTTAGGTCAACTCAAACTTCACTTACCATATGCAATAGGAGAAAATTTATTAAATGATCCCAACTCTCTAATAGGCCTGGCTTTTAATTATCTAGCAATTGTTTGTTTTACACACACACACACACACACACACACACACACACACACACCCTCTAACATTTTCTGTAGGTGGAAACAGAATTTTCCTTATATCTTTTCTCTTTGTCCTTACTATCACAAAAAGTAATGTATCCGTCAACCATTTTGATAATTCTCTTGATAATATTCTCCACCCTCTTTCTCCACCCTCTTTTCTTTTCATATTCTTTTAAAAATATTTTTCTGTTTTGTAAATATCAGTATTATTTACCTCCCTCCTTCAAGTCATGAGACCTAGGTAACAGCCTACTCTTATTCAGAAGTGATCTGTTTCATTTAGGTTAAAGACCATAAAGAAATGCCACTATAGCACTAGTACACTATTTCTTACTCTTAAAAATGTAGCTAATCCTCTATATTTTAATCTCCCTGTACAGTGTTTTTTAATTTTATATTGTATTATCTAACCACCAATTTATCTATCATCTATCTGTCTGTCTGTTTATTCAGCCAGCCAGCCAGCCACCCACCCACCCACCCACCCACCTACCCACCCAGCCAGTCAGCCAGCCAGCCACCCACCCACCCACCCACCCAGCCAGCCAGCCAGCCAGCCAGCCAGCCACCCACCCACCCAGCCAGCCAGTCAGCCAGCTAGCCAGCCAGCCAGGAAACCACCCACCCAGCCAGCCAGCCAGCCAGCCACCCACCCACCCACACATCCATCCATCATCCATCCATCCATCCATCCATCCATCCATCCATCCATCCATCCATGTATCAATCTATCTATCAACCTACCTATCGCTTACTTGCTTTTCATACAGAACTTACTAAGTCTCCTTAGGCTGACCTAATCTCTTGCTTCAGTGCTGCAAGACAAGTGTTTTACAAAGGAACCTGGCAGCTAACACAAACAAAGAAACAAACAAAAAGTTGATTCATAAGTAAGTTAAATCATGTTACTTTTATCTTTCTGTGATTGGCTTCTTTCCCTTAACATACTGTCTTCAGATTCACTCTTATACTGTACATTTTTCTTTCTGTGTGTGTATGTGTGTGTGTGTGTGCACACTTACGTGTGTGTGTGTGCACACTTACGTGTGTGTGTCTGTGAAAACACAATATCATGTGTATTCATTTAGGTTATTTTTTCTATTTCTATTAAAAAAATCCTACAATTTTGTTTAGAATTCATTGAATATGTAGTCAGATTTTGATATGATGACTATTTTACAATATTAATCCAGTCAGTCAGTCTCTGAGGATAGCAAGTCTATTCATCTTTGCATATCTCTCTCAATTTCTTATATCAGCATCTTAAAGTTTTCATTGCAGAGGTCTTTCATGTCCTCGGTTAGATTTATTTTCAGGTGTTTTGTACTGGTGTGTGTGTGCGCGCGTGCACCCATGCACATGTGTGTGTGTGTGTGTGTGTGTGTGTGTGTGTGTGTGTGTTGAAAAATATTGTTTTGGGATGGAGAGATGGCTCAGTGGTTAATAGCACTGACTGCTCTTCCAGAGGACCTGAGTTCAATTCCCAGCAACCACATGGTAGCTCACAACCATCTGTAATGGGATCCGATGCCCTCTTCTGGTATGTCTGAAGACAACTACATTGTACTCATATACATATATGTATATTTTATATACATAAAATAAATAAAACTTTTTTTAAAAAAAGAAGGAAAGAAAAATATTGTTTTATTGAATTCTTTTTTAGTAAGTTGTCCATTACTGTATAAGAAGGCTAATGATATTTGCACATTATTTTGTATACTACAATTTTGATGAAGTTATTTATCAGCTGTGAGTTTATTGGTGAAGTCTTTTTTTTATTTTATTTTTTTTATTAACTTGAGTATTTCTTATTTACATTTCGAATGTTAATCCCTTTCCCGGTTTCTGGGCAAATATCCCCCTAATCCCTCCCCCTCCCCTTCTTTATGGGTGTTCCCCTCCCCATCCTCCCCCCATTGCCGCCCTCCCCCCAACAGTCACGTTCACTGGGGGTTCAGTCTTAGCAGGACCAAGGGCTTCCCCTTCCACTGGTGATCTTACTAGGATATTCAATGTTACCTATGAGGTCAGAGTCCAGGGTCAGTCCATGTATAGTCTTTAGGTAGTGGCTTAGTCCCTGGAAGCTCTAGTTGCTTGGCATTGTTGTTCATAAGGGGTCTCGAGCCCCTTCAAGCTCTTCCAGTTCTTTAACTGACTCCTTCAACGGGGGTCCTAGTCTCAGTTCAGTGGTTTGCTGCTGGCATTCGCCTCTGTATTTGCTTTATTTTCGCTGTGTCTCTCAGGAGAGATCTACATCCGGCTCCTGTCTGCCTGCACTTCTTTGCTTCATCCATCTTGTCTAATTGGGTGGCTGTATATGTTTGGGCCACATGTGGGGCAGGCTCTGAATGGGTGTTCCTTCTGTCTCACTCAGGATGATATTTTCCAGTTCCAACCATTTGTCTATGAATTTCATAAAGGCATTGTTTTTGATAGCTGAGTAATAGTCCATTGTGTAGATGTACCACATTTTCTGTATCATTCCTCTGTTGAAGGGCATCTGGGTTCTTTCCAGCTTCTGGCTATTATAAATAAGGCTGCTATGAATATAGTGGAGCATGTGTCTTTGTTATATGTTGGGGCATCTTGTGGGTATATGCACAAGAGAGGTATAGCTGGATCCTCAGGTAGTTCAATATCCAATTTTCTGAGGAACATCCAGACTGATTTCCAGAATGGTTGTACCAGTCTGCAACCCCACCAACAATGGAGGAGTGTTCCTCTTTCTCCACATCCTCGCCAGCATTTGTTGTCACCTGAGTTTTTGATCTTAGCCATTCTCACTGGTGTGAGGTGAAATCTCAGGGTTGTTTTGATTTGCATTTCCCTTATGACTAAAGATGTTGAACATTTCTGTAGGTGTTTCTCAGCCATTCGGCATTCCTCAGCTGTGAATTCTTTGTTTAGTTCTGAACTCCATTTTTTTTTAATTAACTAGAGTATTTCTTATATGCATTTCGAGTGTTATTCCCTTTCCCGGTTTCCAGGCAAACATATCCCTCCCCCCTCCCCTTCCTTATGGGTGTTCGCCTCCCAACCCTCCCCCCATTGCCGCCCTCCCCCCAACAGTCTAGTTCACTGGGGGTTCAGTCTTAGCAGGACCCAGGGCTTCCCCTTCGACTGGTGCTCTTACTAGGATATTCATTGCTACCTATGAGGTCAGAGTCCAGGGTCAGTCCATATATAGTCTTTGGGTAGTGGCTTAGTCCCTGGAAGCTCTGGTTGATTGGCATTATTGTACATATGGGGTCTCAAGCCCCTTCAAGCTCTTCCAGTTCTTTCTCTGATTCCTTTAAGGGGGTCCTATTCTCAGTTCAGTGGTTTGCTGCTGGCATTCGCCTCTGTATTTGCTGTATTCTGGCTGTGTCTCTCAGGAGCGATCTACGTCCGGCTCCTGTTGGTCTGCACTTCTTTGCTTCATCCATCTTGTCTAATTGGGTGGCTGTATATGTATGGGCCACATGAGGGGCAGGCTCTGAATGGGTGTTCCTTCAGACTCTGTTTTAATCTTTGCCTCACTCTTCCCTGCCAAAGGTATTCTTCTTCCCCTTTTAAAGAAGGAGTGAAGCATTCACATTTTGATCATCCGTCTTGAGTTTCATTTGTTCTAGGCATCTAGGGTAATTCAAGCATTTGGGCTAATAGCCACTTATCAATGAGTGCATACCATGTATGTCTTTCTGTGATTGGGTTAGCTCACTCAGGATGATATTTTCCAGTTCCAACCATTTGCCCATGAATTTCATAAAGTCATTGTTTTTGAGAGCTGAGTAATATTCCATTGTGTAGATGTACCATATTTTCTGTATCCATTCCTCTGTTGAAGGGCATCTGGCTTCTTTCCAGCTTCTGCCTATTATAAATAAGGCTCGATGAACATAGTGGAGCACGTGTCTTTTTTATATGTTGGGGCATCTTTTGGGTATATGCCCAAGAGAGGTATAGCTGGATCCTCAGGCAGTTCAATGTCCAATTTTCTGAGGAACATCCAGACTGATTTTCAGAATGGTTGTACCAGTCTGCAACCCCACCAACAATGGAGGAGTGTTCCTCTTTCTCCGCATCCTCACCAGCATTTGCTGTCACCTGAGTTTTTGAGCTTAGCCATTCTCACTGGTGTGAGGTGAAATCTCAGGGTTGTTTTGATTTGCATTTCCCTTATGACTAAAGATGTTCTTTAGGTGTTTCTCAGCCATTCGGCATTCCTCAGCTGTGAATTCTTTGTTTAGCTCTGAACCCCATTTTTAATAGGGTTATTTGTCTCCCTGCGGTCTAACTTCTTGAGTTCTTTGTATATTTTGGATATAAGGCCTCTATCTGTTGTAGGATTGGTAAAGATCTTTTCCCAATCTGTTGGTTGCCGTTTTGTCCTAACCACAGTGTCCTTTGCCTTACAGAAGCTTTGCAGTTTTATGAGATCCCATTTGTCGATTCTTGATCTTAGAGCATAAGCCATTGGTGTTTTGTTCAGGAAATTTTTTCCAGTGCCCATGTGTTCCAGATGCTTCCCTAGTTTTTCTTCTATTAGTTTGAGTGTGTCTGGTTTGATGTGGAGGTCCTTGATCCACTTGGACTTAAGCTTTGTACAGGGTGATAAGCTTGGATCGATCTGCATTCTTCTACATGTTGACCTCCAGTTGAACCAGCACAATTTGCTGAGAATACTGTTTTTTCCATTGAATGGTTTTTGGATCCTTTGTCAAAAATCAATTGCCCATAGGTGTGTGGGTTCATTTCTGGGTCTTCAATTCTATTCCATTGGTCTATCTGTCTGTCTCTGTACCAATACCATGCAGTTTTTATCACTATTGCTCTGTAATATTGATTGAGTTCAGGGATAGTGATTCCCCCTGAAGTCCTTTTATTGTTGAGAAGAGTTTTAGCTATCCTGGGTTTTTTTTATTCCAGATGAATTTGCAAACTATTCTCTCTAACTCTTTGAAGAATTGGATTGGTGTTTTGATGGGTATTGCACTGAACTTGTAGATCGCTTTTGGTAAAATGGCCATTTTTACTATATTAATCCTGCCAATCCATGAGCATGGGAGATCTTTCCATCTTCTGAGGTCTTCTTCAATTTCTTTCTTCAGGGTCTTGAAGTTCTTATTGTACAGATCTTTTACTTGCTTGGTTAAAGTCACACCGAGGTACGTTATATTATTTGGGTTTATTATGAAGGGTGTCGTTTCCCTAATTTCTTTCTCGGCTTGTTTCTCTTTTGTGTAGAGGAAGGCTACTGATTTATTTGAGTTAATTTTATACCCAGCCACTTTGCTGAAGTTGTTTAGTAGTTCTCTGATGGAACTTTTGGGATCACTTAAATATAGTATCATATTGTCTGCAAATAGTGATATTTTGACTTCTTCTTTACCAAACTGAATCCCTTTGATTTCCTTTTGTTGTCTGATTTCTCTGACTAGAACTTCAAAAACTATATTGAATAAGTAGGGAGATAGTGGGCAGCCTTGTCTAGTCCCTGATTTTAGTAGGATTGCTTCAAGTTTCTCTCCATTTAGTTTAATGTTAGCAACTGGTTTGCTGTATATGGCTTTTACTATGTTTAGGTATGGGCCTTGAATTCCTATTCTTTCCAGGACTTTTATCATGAAGGGGTGTTGAATTTTGTCAAATGCTTTCTCAGCATCTAATGAAATGATCATGTGGTTCTGTTCTTTCAGTTTGTTTATATAATGGATCACGTTGATGGTTTTCCGTATATTAAACCATCCCTGGATGACTGGGATGAAGCCTACTTGATCATGGTGGATGATTGTTTTGATGTGCTCTTGGATTCGGTTTGCCAGAGTTTTATTGAGAATTTTGCGTCGATATTCATAAGGGAAATTGGTTTGAATTTCTCTTTCTTTGTTGGGTCTTTCTGTGGTTTAGATATAAGAGTAATTGTGGCTTCATAGAAGGAATTCGGTAGTGCTCCATCTGTTTCTATTTTGTGGAATAGTTTGGATAGTATTGGTATGAGGTCTTCTATGAAGGTTTGATAGAATTCTGCACTAAACCCGTCTGGACTTGGGCTCTTTTTAGTTGGGAGATCTTTAATCACTGCTTCTATTTCCTTAGGAGTTATGGGGTTGTTTAACTGGTTTATCTGTTCTTGATTTAACTTCAGTACCTGGTATCTTTCTAGGAAATTGTCCATTTCCTGCAGATTTTCAAGTTTTGTTGAATATAGGCTTTTATAGTAAGATCTGATGACTTTTTGAATTTCCTCTGAATCTGTAGTTATGTCTCCCTTTTCATTTCTGATTTTGTTAATTTGGACACACTCTCTGGGTCCTCTCATTAGTCTGGCTAAGGGTTTATCTATCTTGTTGATTTTCTCAAAGAACCAACTTTTGGTTCTGTTCATTCTTTGTATGGTTCTTTTTGTTTCTACTTGGCTGATTTCAGCTCTGAGTTTGATTATTTCCTGTCTTCTACTCCTCCTGGGTGTATTTGCTTCTTTTTGTTCTAGAGCTTTTAGGTATGCTGTCAAGCTGCTGACATATGCTCTCTCCTGTTTCTTTCTGCAGGCACTCAGAGCTATGAGTTTTCCTCTTAGTACACCTTTCATTGTGTCCCATAAGTTTGGGTATGTTGTACCTTCATTTCATTAAATTCTAAGAAGTCTTTAATTTCTTTCTTTATTTCTTCCTTAACCAGGTTATCGTTGAGTAGAGCATTGTTCAACTTCCACGTATATGTGGGCGTTCTTCCCTCATTGTTATTGAAGACCAGCTTTAGGCTGTGGTGATCTGATAGCACGCATGGGATTATTTTTATTTTTCTGTACCTGTTGAGGCCTGTTTTTTGACCAATTATATGGTCAATTTTGGAGAAAGTACCATGAGGAGCTGAGAAGAATGTATATCCTTTTGCTTTAAGATAGAATGTTCTATAAATATCTGTTAAGTCCATTTGGTTCATGACTTCTCTTAGTCTGTCTACGTCTCTGTTTAATTTCTGTTTCCATGATCTGTCCATTGATGAGAGTGGGGTGTTGAGATCTCCTACTATTATTGTGTGAGGTGCAATGTGTGTTTTGAGCTTTAGTAAGGTTTCTTTTACGTATGTAGGTGCCCTTGTATTTGGGGCATAGATATTTAGGATTGAGAGTTCATCTTGGTGGATTTTTCCTTTGATGAATATGAAGTGTCCTTCCTTATCTTTTAATGACTTTTAGTTGAAAATTGATTTTATTTGATATTAGAATGGCTACTCCAGCTTGCTTCTTCTGACCATTTGCTTAGAAAGTTGATTTTCAGCCTTTAACTCTGAGGTAGTAACTGTCTTTGTCTCTGAGGTGTGTTTCCTGTAGGCAGCAAAATGCAGGGTCCTCATTGCGTATCCAGTTTGTTAATCTATGTCTTTTTATTGGGGAGTTGAGACCATTGATGTTGAGAGATATTAAGGAATAGTGATTATTACTTCCTGTTATATTCATATTTGGATGTGAGGTTATGTGTGTGTGCTTTTCTTCTCTTTGTTTTTTTGCGAAGACGATTAGTTTCTTGCTTTTTCTAGGGTGTGGCTTGCCTCCTTATGTTGGGCTTTACCATTTATTATCCTTTGTAGTGCTGGATTTGTAGAAAGATATTGTGTAAATTTGGTTTTGTCATGGAATATCTTGGTTTCTCCATCTATGTTAATTGAGAGTTTTGCAGGATACAATAACCTGGGCTGGCATTTGTGTTCTCTTAGGGTCTGTATGACATCTGTCCAGGATCTTCTGGCTTTCATAGTTTCTGACGAAAAGTCTGGTGTGATTCTGATAGGTCTGCCTTTATATGTTACTTGACCTTTTTCCCTTACTGCTTTTAATATTCTTTCTTTATTTTGTGCGTTTGGTGTTTTGACTATTATGTGTCAGGAGGTGTTTCTTTTCTCGTCCAATCTATTTGGAGTTGTGTAGGCTTCTTGTATGCCTATGGGTACCTCTTTTTTTAGGTTAGGGAAGTTTTCTTCTATGATTTTGTTGAAGATATTTACTGGTCCTTTGAGCTGGAAGTCTTCACTCTCTTCTATACCTATTATCCTTACGTTTGATCTTCTCATTGAGTCCTGGATTTCCTGTATGTTTTGGACAAGTAGCTTTTTCCGTTTTACATTATCTTTGACTGTTGAGTCGATGATTTCTATGGAATCTTCTGCTCCTGAGATTCTCTCTTCCATCTCTTGTATTCTGTTGGTGATGCTTGTATCTACGGCTCCTTGTCTCTTCCTTTGGTTTTCTATATCCAGGGTTGTTTCCATGTTTTCTTTCTTGATTTCTTCTATTTCCATTTTTAATTCCTTCAACTGTTTGATTGTTTTTTCCTGGAATTCTTTCAGGGATTTTGTGATTCCTCTTTGTAGGCTTCTACTTGTTTATTTATGTTTTTTTCTGTGTTTCTCTAAGGGAGTTCTTCATGTCTTTCTTGAAGTCCTCCAGCATCATGATCAAATATGATTTTACATCTAGATCTTGCTTTTCTGGTGTGTTTGGATATTCTGTGTTTGCTTTGGTGGGAGAATTGGGCTCCGATGATGCCATGTAGTCTTGTTTTCTGTTGCTTGGGTTCCTGTGCTTGCCTCTCGCCATCAGATTATCTCTAGTGTTACTTTGTTCTGCTATTTCTGACAGTGGCTAGACTGTCCTATAAGCCTGTGTGTCAGGAGTGCTGTAGACCTGTTTTCCTGTTTTCTTTCAGCCAGTTATGGGGGCAGAGTGCTCTGCTTTCGGGCGTGTAGTTTTTCCTATCTACAGGTCTTCAGCTGTTCCTGTGGTCCTGGGTCTTGAGTTCACCAGGCAGGTTGCTTGCAGTAGAAAAGTTGGTCTTACCTGTGGTTCCGAGGCTTAAGTTTGCTTGTGGGGTGTTGCTTATGAGCTCTCCGGGGCGGCAGCAACCGAGAAGATCTGTGCCGCCCTTTCCGGGAGCTTCCATGCACCAGGGTTCCAGATGGGCGATTGGTGTTTTCCTCTGGAGTCAGAGATGTGGGCCGAGTATAGACTCTTCTGGTTTCCCAGGTATGTCTGGCTCTCTGAAGGTTTAGCTCTCCCTCCCCTGGTGAAGTCTTTTTAAATACTTCAAAAAGAGGTAATTTAACTTCCTCTATTTTATTTGATGTTCTCTTATTTCCTTTGTCTTATTGTTCTACCTCAGATGTCAAGCATCATATTGAATAAGAGTAAAGACAGTGGACATCTTTTTCTTATTTTTGATTTTAGTGGAAATGCTTTAGAGAGTTTTCCTTTCAGTGTGTTGCTTTTTTTTTCCCCTTGAGCTATACCTTGACCCAATTTTCTTTTTTTCTTTTTAAAAAAAATTTATTGGATTTTTTAATTTACATTTCAAATGTCATTCCCTTTTCCAGTTTCCTGGACATAAACCCCTATCCCACTCCCCTCCTCTTCCTCTATAATGTTGTTCCCCTCCTCATAGACACACGTTCCAACCCCGCCCCCAACATTCCCCTACACTGGGGTTCCAACGTTGGCAAGACCAAGGGCTTTTCTTTCCATTGGTGCTCAACAAGGCCAACCTCTGCTATGTATCCAGCTGGACCAATGGGTCAGTCCATGTACTCTCTGGGTAGTAGTTTAGTCCCTGGGAGCTCTGGTTGGTTGGCATTGCTGTTCTTATAGGATTGCAAGCCCCTTCGGCTCTTTCAATCCTTTTTTCTAATAGATTTCCAACTGGGGTCCCATTCCCAGTTAAATGGTTTGCTGCTAGCAATGCCTCTGTATTTGACATGGTCTGGCTGTGAAATTCAGGAGACAGCTATCACAGGCTCCTGTCAGCATGCACGTCTTAGCTTCATCAATGTTATCTACTTTTGGTGGCTATATGTATGTGGGCCTCATGTGGGGAAGGCTATGAATGGCCATCCCTTCAGTTTCTGCTTCAAACTTTGCCTCCATATGCCCTCCTATGAATATTGTTGTTTCCCCTTTTAAGAAGGAGTGAAGCATCTGCTCTTCAGTCACCCATTTTTTTGAGCTTCATGTGGTTTTTGGATTGTGGATTGTATCTTGGACAATTCGAGTTTTTGGGCTAATATCCACTTATCAACAAGTGCATGCCAAGTGTGTTTTTCTGTGATTGGGTTACCTCAGGATGATATTTTCTAATTCAATCCATTTGCCTATGAATGTCATGAAGTCATTGTTTTTGGTAGCTGAATAGTAATCCATTTTGTAGATGTACCACATTTTCTGAATCCATTCTTCTGTTGAAGGGCTCTGTGTTCTTTACAGCTTCTGGCTATTTTAAATAAGACTGCTATGAACATAGTGTAGCATGTGTCTTTGTGTCTGTTGGAGCATTTTTGGGGTATTTGCCCAGGAAAGGTGTAGTTAGGGTCTCAGATAGTGCAATGTCCAATTTACTGAGGAACATCGAGACTGATTTACAGAATTGTACCAGTTTGCAATCCCACCAACAATGGAGGAGTGTTCCTCCTTCTCCATATCCTCTCCAGCATCTGTTGTCACCTGAGTTTTTGATTTTTACCATTGTGACTGATGTGAGGTGGAATCTCAGGAGTGTTTTGATTTGCATTTCCCAGATGAGTAAAGATGTTGAACATTTCTTTAGGTACTTCTCAGCCATTCAACATTTCTCAGCTGAGAATTCTTTGTTTAGCTCTATACCCCATTTTTTAATAGGTGTGTTTGGTTCTCTGGAGTCTAACTTCTTGAGTTCTTGGTATACTTTGGATTTAAGCCCTTTATCAGATGCAGGATTAGTAAAGATCTTTTCCCAATCTGTTGGTTGCCATTTTGTCCTATTAATAGTGTTCTTTGGCTTACACAAGCTTTGCAGGTTTATGAGGTCCCATTTGTCAATTTTTGATCTTAGAACATAGCCATGGTGTTTTATTCAGGAAAGATTCCCCAGTGTCAATGTAATCAAGACTCCTCCCCACTTTTTCTTCTCTTAGTTTGAATGTAACTGATTTGATGTGGAGGTCTTTGATCCATTTGAACTTAAGCTTTGTACAGGACAATAAGAATGGATCAATGTGCATTCTTCTACATGCTGACCTCCAGTTGAACCAGCACTGCTTGTTGAAAATGCTATCTTTTTTACATTGGATGGTTTTAGCTCCTTTGTCAAAGATCAAGTGACCATAAGTGTATGGATTTATTTCTGAATCTTCAATTCTATTCCACTGATCTACCTGTCTGTCTCTGTACCAACACCAAAATTTTTTTCCCTATTGCTCTGAAATGCTGCTTGAGGTCAGAGGATGGTGATTACCCCAGAAGTTCTTTTATTGTTGAGTATAGTTTTCGCTATCCTGGGTTTTTGTTATTCCAAATGAATTTGTAAATTATTCTTTCTATATCTATGAAGAATTGAATTGGCATTTTCATCTGTAGATTTCTTTGGCAAAATGGTCATTTTTACTATATTAATCCTGTGAATCCATGAGCATGGGAGGTCTTTCCATCTTCAGAGATCTTCTTCAATTTCTGAAGATTTTACATACAGATCTTTCATTTGCTTGCTTAGAATCACACTGAGGTATTTTATATTATTTGGCACTATTGTGAAGGTGTCATTTCCATAATTTCTTTCTCAACCTGATTATCCTTTGACCAGAAGAAGGCTACTGATTTGTTTGAATTAATTTTACACGCAGTCACTTTGCTGAAGTTGTTTTTCAGGCTTAGCAGTTCTCTGGTGGAACTTTTGGGGTCACTTAAGTATACTATCATATTATCTGCAAATAGTAATATTTTGACTTCTTCCTTTCCAATTTCTATCCCTTTGACCTCCTTAGGTTGTGTGATTCCTCTGGCTAGGAATTCAAGTACTATATTGAATAAGTAGGGAGAGAGTGGGCAGCCTTGTCTAGTCCCTGATTTTAGTGGGATTGCTTCAAGTTTCTCTCCATTTAGTTTGATGTTAGCGACTGGTTTGCTTTATATTGCTTTTACTATGTTTAGGTATGGGCCTTGATTTCTTGTTCTTTCAAGGACTTTAATCATGAAGGGGTTTTGAATTTTGTCAAATGCTTTCCTAGCATCTAATGAAACTTCCATGTGTTTTTTTTTCATTTGAGTTTATTTATATAGTGGATTATGTTGATGGATTTCCATATATTGACCCATCCCATCATCCCTAAAATGAAGCCTACTTGATCATGATGGATGATCGTTTTGATTTGTTGTTGGATTCAGTTTGCGAGAATTTTCTTGTGTATTTTGCATTGATATTCATAAGGGAAATTGGTCTGAAAATCTCTTTCTTTGTTGGGTCTCTGTGTGGTTTAGTTATAAGCATAATTGTGCCTTCATAGAATGAATATGGTAATGGTTCTTCTGCTTCTATTTTGTCAAATAATTTGGACAGTATTGTTATAATGTCTTCTACGAAGTTCTGATAGAATTCTGCTGTAAACACTTCTGGTCCTGGATTCTTTATCCTTGGGAAATTTTAATAACTGCTTCTAGTTCTTTAGGAGTTATGGGATTGTTTATCTGTTTATCTGTTTATCTGATTATCTGTTTACCTGTTCCTGATTTAAACTTGGTACCTCTTATTTGTCTAGAAAATTGTCTATTTTCTCCAGTTTTTCCAGTTTTGTTGAATATAGGCTTTTATAATAGGATCTGATGACTTTTTAGAATTTCCTTAGATTCTTTTCTGATATTTCCCCTTTCATTTCTGATTTTGCTAATTTGGATACCCTATATGTGACCTCTGGTTATTCTGGCTAAGAGTTTATCTATCATGTTCATTTTCTCAAAGAACCACCTCCTGGTTTTGTTGATGCTTTGTACAGTTCTTTTTGTTTCTACTTGTTTGATTTCAGCCCTGAGTTTGATTATTTCCTGCCTTCTACTCTTCCATTGTATTTGATTCATTTTGTTCTAGAGCTTTCAGGTGTGCAGTCAAGCTGCTCATGAGTGCTCTCTCCTGTTTCTTTGTGTAAGCATTCAGAACTATGAGTTTTCCTCTTAGCACAGCTTTTATTGTGTCCCATAAATTTAGGTGTGTTGTGCCTTCATTTTCATTAAATTCTAAAAAATATTTAATTTTTTTATTTCTTCCTTGACAAAGTTATCATTGAGTAGAGCACTGCTCAACTTCGTTGTATATGTGCACTTTTGTCATTTTTATTGAAGGCCAGCCTTTGTGGTGAACTGATAGAATGCAAGGGATTATTTCTATCTTCTGATACCTGTTGAGATCTGTTTTGTGGCCAATTATATAGTCAATTTTGGAGAAGGTACCATGAGGTGCAAATAAGGAAATATATGCTTTTGTTTTAAAATGAAATGTTATATAAATATCTGTTAAGCCCATTTGGTTCATAACTTCTGTTATTTTCTCTATGTCTTTGTTTAATTTCTGTTTCCATGATCTTTCCATTGATGAGAGTGGAGTGTTGAAATCTCCTACTAATATTGTCTGGGTTCAGTGTGTGATTTGAGCTTTAGTAAGGTTACTTTAATCAATGCAGAAGCCCATGCATTTGAAGAATAGATATTTAGAATTGAGAGTTCATCTAGGTGGATTTTTCCTCTGATGGATATGAAATGTGTTTCCTTATCTTTTTTGATAACTTTTGGTTGAAAGTCGATTATATTGATATGAGAATGCCTACTCTAGCTTGTTTCTTAGGACAATTTGCTTGGAAATTGTTTTCCAGCCTTTTACTCTGAGGTAGTGTCTGTCTTTGTCTGAGGTGTGTTTCCTGTATGCACCAAAATACTGGGTCCTCTTTACATATCCAGTCTGTTAGTCTATGTCTTTTTATTGGGGAATTGAGTCCATTGATGTTAACAGATATTACAGAATAGTGATTATTGTTTCCTGTTATTTTTCTTGTTAGAAGTGGAATTATGTTTGTGTGTCTCCCTTCTTTTGGTTTTGTTGCAAGGAGATTACTTTTTTGCTTTTTGTAGGGTGTAGTTTCTCTCCTTTTGTTGGAGTTTTCCATCTAGTATCCTTTGTAGGACTGGATTTGTAGGAAGATATTGTGTAAATTTGGTTTTGTTATGGAATATCTTCATTTCTCCATCTATGTTAATTGAGAGTTTTCCTGGATATAGTATCCTGGGCTGGCATTTGTGTTCTCTTAGGGTCTGTATGACATCTGCTCAGTGTCTTCAGGCTTTCATAGTCTCTGGTGAGAAGTCTGGTGTAATTTATATAGGTCTTCCTTTATATGTTACTTGACCTTTTTCCCTTACCACTTTTAATATTCTTTATTTGTTTTATGCATTGGGTATTTTGACTATTATGTGAGAGGAGGAATTTCTTTTCTTGTCTAATGTATTTGGAGTTCTGTAGGCTTCTTGTGTGTTTATGGGCATCTCTTTCTTTAGGTTAGTGAAGTTTTCTTCTATACTTTTGTTTAAGATACTTGCTGCCCCTTTAAGTTGGGAGTACTCACTCTCTTCTATACCTAGTATTCTTACGTTTGATCTTCTCATTGGGTCTTGGATTTCCTGGATGCTTTGGGCTAGGATATTTTTGCATTTTACATTATCTTTGATGATTATGTTAACGTTTTCTATTGTATTTTCTGCCCCTCAGATTCTCTCTTCTATCTCTTGTATTCTGTTGGTGATGTTTGCATCTATGACTCCTGATCTCTTCCTTATGTGTTCTATCTCCAGGGTTGTCTTGCTTTGTACTTCCCTTATTGTTTTTATTTCCATTTGTAAATCTTTTATGATTTTGTTCAATTCCTTCACCTGTTTATTTGTGTTGTCCTGTATTTCTTTAAGGGAGTTATTTATGTCCTTCTTAAAGTCCTCTATCGTCATCATGAGATATGATTTTAAGTCTAAATCTTGCATTTCCGGTGTGTTTGAATATCCAGTATTTGCTTTCCTGGGAGAACTGGGCTCTGATGATGCCAATTAATCTTGGTTCCTGTTGCTTTGGTTCCTTTGGTGCTTGCCTCTCACCATAAGGTTGTCTCTGGTGTTAGCTTGTCTTGCTGTCTCTGAGAGTGGCTTGACCCCTCCTATAGGCCTGTGTGTCAGCACTTCTGTAGACCTGTTTTCTTTCAGCCAGATCTGGGAACAGAGAGCTCGCCTCTCAGGTGTGTGGGTGCTCCTGGCAACTGGCTTTCAACTCCTGGTGTAGGCAGAAACACGGAGGGTCCTACCTCTGACTGCTCCTAGGTCCCTGTGCCTGTATGGTATAGATGGCACTAGGTGATTTCCTCTTGGGTCAGAAATGTGAGCAGAAAGTAATTTTCTCTTCTGAGTTCTCTGGACTGTCCACACTTTTGAGGATACAGCTCTCTACCCCATGGGATTTGGGTGCAGGGAGCTGTGGGGACCAGTTCAGTTCAATTCCAGGCATAGGCAGAAAGAAGCAGGTTCCTGACACCGACTGCTCCTATATTCTTGTATTCAGAGGCACTACGTACTTTCCTCTTGGGTCAGGAATGAAGGCACAAATGGGCAGAAGTGATGGTCTGTCATGATTTCTCAGGAGTATCCACACTTCTGAGGGTACAGCACTCTCCTCCACAGGATTTGGGTTCAGGGACAGGTTCAGTTCAGTTCCAAGTGCAGGCAGAAACCAGCAGGTTACTGCCACTGACTGCCCCTATATTCCTGTGTTCAGAGGCACTATGCAGTTTCCTCTTGGGCCAGGGATGTGGGCAGAAGTGGGCAGAAGTGTAGGGAGCTGAGCATGGTGCTTTTAATAAATTTGTTATATGTATCATTTATCATGTTGAGATACATTCCCTGTATGCTTTCATTCTATGCTACCCTGGTCTTGAAAGCATGTTAGATTTTGTCAAAGGTCTTTTCTCCATCTAATCAAATAATTATATGGTTTCGGTTTTTGAGTATGTTTATATGACAAATAATATTTATTGATCTATGATTACTGAACCACACTAGAATTGCTGGAATGAATCCAAGTTGGTAGTGATAAAAGATCTTTATTATATTATCTTTGGTTTGTTTTGGCAGTATTTTATTGGAAACTTTTATATCTGTGTTTATCAAGAATATTATTCTGTGATTTTTGTTGTTGTTGTTGTGTATTTTTATCTGGTTTTGGTATCAAATTAATAGTGGCTTCCTAAAAGTGCTTTGAAATGCTTACCATTTCTATTTTATGAACTAATAATTGGCATTTATCAGGGTCGGGAATTTATCTCAATGACTAAGTACTTGCCTAGGCAGTTCCATGTGTAGGCATAAGCTTTTTGAAACCTAATTTTAGTAAGAGTTCAACCTCTCCTCTAGCCCACTGCACACCAGAGGTAGTGGAAGAGAAAAGTTATTAAGATATGGAGGAATTGTACCTGTTTAGCAATAGCTCTTTGAGGGCAAGAGTGATCATCTGTGGTAGCGATTCAGTCCCATAGAAAACACCAAATACGACTTAGCAGCTTTAGACCAGTCCTTTCAGCAGGCAAACAGCAAGCAGTTGTAGTTCAAACCTGAAGAAACCACAAGGCTCATCAAACAGATTAAGACAAGACAGTGGTAAGCTAAAACAGAAACCTCATGAGCAGTTATTGAACGAGTTTCTCTAAATGCCATCATTACTACAAACTGTGCACAACATGACTATGTAAGTCAAATCAAATCATGTGTGCCATTAGCAAAGAATAGCAAGGTGGAGCAAACCACACCAATTGTCAGTGTTCACCTCCCAATGTCTTTGGGGGTCATATTTATGTTCCTTCCCATTTTTCTCCATGTAACCTTAGTTTAAACCTGAAAAATATAGTCACAGATTAAGATCATTAACACTACATGACATAAGCTGTTTACTAAACCTTCTCTGGGTTCCATCCTACCAAACACAACTTAAATAACTACAAGTTAAGGAGATAAACCCTGGAGAATTTCTATCCCCAATTAAATATTAGCCATTTTTCCTGGTGCTGCACATAGAGTCAATGTCAGCCATTCCTTACTGAAGACCAGACTGTTGCTTCCCATCTAAAATTTGCAATGTGTGTATAAGTTTTACTATCACCACCACTAAAATGTGAAAACTTTGAGAGGAGAAAGAGTGGTATAATAAACACTTTATAGGGTTTGGAGTTGGACAAGCTTGTATAAATCTCCCATCTCAAACTATTTTATGGCATAAATCTTGACAAAGTTACTTAAGCTCAGGCTTTTTGATCTCCAAGTTAAGAGAAAATAAAACCCATTCAGAACAACTATGCAAGAGCTAGAAAAGGAAAAATGAACTGCCTACTGCTTCTTGTGATTGAATGAGCAGTCAATATCTCTTCCACTTTTCTCGCCACTTAAAAGCTCAATCCTTCTCTTATTCCTAGAAGACACATAGTAACCATACTTTGGAAGTGCTGATTCTGAAGTATATTCTGCATGATAGCGCTGCATTCCCTATGTTGAAAGCAATAACACAAGTGAGCCTTGATATTAGCAGGGCCATAGCAGAACAAAAAGTGGGTGAAAAAACTCCCAGATGCATGCTCCCTGTTTACAGACTGACTTCCCTTGCCATTAAGGACACATTCCATTCATCACATGCTGGGGAATAATGTTTTCCTTCATTAACCTATAGTTTGTTCTGCTGGCTTGGTATCGTCAAGTGACTACATTTGCAGCCTAATGCCTCATTTAATTATCCATCTCATAACCTGTAATAACCTAAATCAACAATTAGAATAATTCCAGGCATGCTTTTTCTTTACTTTCCAAGCCCTGGTTATAATTAGAAAAAGAGTCTGCATTTACTGAGAACTGTCATGTGTACGGAACTTTGCAGCACAACACTGGTAGCATATCTCTCTCACTTTCTCTGTCTCTCTATATCTCTCAGGTCTGTCTCTGTCTTTGCCTCTGTGTCTCTCTCCCCCCTCTCTGTGTGTATATATATATGTACATATACATGTGGAGCCCATAAGCTGATGTCAAATGTCTGCTGATGTGTTCTAGGGCTTTACATCTTCTTTTTTCTCTTACTGAATCTGAAGCTTGGTGACTTGGCATGAATAAGCTAGCTAAAAAACCCCAGTGACCCTCCTAATGTTCTCTTCCCATCACCTGAGTGAGAGTTGATCTAGGTCATTCCTGGTATTTATGTGGGTATTAGGGATCGAAATTCAAGATGCTTGTGCAACAAGGATGTTTCTAATTAGGCTGTCTCCCAGAGTTCCTACTTTATCTTTTATGTCTTGTACCAGGCACAGAACTGGCCACACTGCAAAGAGTTTGAGTGAGTCATTTTATGTGGTATGTGACTAACAGATTCAGAGAGGAGGGACTTGTACATATTTATATGTCTAACTACAATCTCAGTAGCTTATGTGGGGACTTCATTTAGTAAGTGGTACACAGATTTGTCCTCAAGAGCATCTTCTGATATACTTTCCCCAACTCAAAAATTCATATCACCTTGCAAGGAAATAGGATAGTGTTGAAGGGACCCTCATTGTTTAAGATTCATAAACTGCAGTACTGTATTACTAATAATATATTACTTTGATTTGCCTTATTCATGATGGCAAAATTCCAAGGTCTCGCCACATGTTACAAAAATTATCTGTCTAGAATCTGTGGACAGGGTACAATTATTTCTGTCAGCTGAATTTGAAGAAACAGCTAATTTCTGGTATGCAGAAGACTATGCATTACTTTCTTGACTCTTCCATTTGGCTTTCCTTCTGCTTGAGGGACTATTTGAAAGCCAATTATCTAGTGATAGGAATACTTGGGAAGTTCACAATATAGAGCAATACAACAAAAGGCAAATTTAACCTGTGTTTTAGTAATAAAATATGTTTCTGCATTAAGTGTAGATTTTATATTGTTCAGAAACAATTTCTACTTGTCTTAATCATACTCAGACCAATGTGAGACTTGGCTGTTTACAATCTTGCACAAGGTTGGGGATTTAGCTCAGTGGTAGAGTGCTTGCCTAGCAAGCGCAAGGCCCTGGGTTCAGTCCCCAGCTCCGGAAAAAAAAAACAAAAAAACAAAACAAAAAAACAAAAAAAACCCGCATACAATCTTGCACAATCATTATAACACAGGAGAAAGTGACATATTTCCCTTATTTTGTCCTGGTTTCTGCATGTGACTGGCAAAAGCAGTGTTCCTTGCAGAATATAGGCCAGTTCATGTGGCCTCACCTAACATTATAAGGCAGGGAGGCTCAGTTACACAAAGATTTGGAAGGATATTCTAGTATTTATGCGTGTCCAAAAAGAATGTCAAAATATGCAATCAACTTCAGTGTATTTTCTGGTATAACTTGTAGGAATAAGAAGACCATTATTGAAAGTTATAGGGATAAGACAAAATGTCCATTATAATAACAAAAAATGTTTATATACAGGTGTATCTCCTCACACAGTTCTGTTTTTTCAGTACTTTGTAAGTTCTATCCTTTCTCATTTTTATTTTATACCCCCGTGTTTCTCGTTGCACATTTGTTTAGTTTATATTGCATAGCATACATTTTACTTTAGGCTGCCTTTATGTTTTATTGTCTTAATTGGAATGTTTTCCATAGCTAGCATGCCTCTTTCTTTAATTATCGATAATTTCTCTAGGGCAAACTTTGTTAATTCTATCTGTTTTCATACCTTCCTATGGTATTCTTGTAATATTTCACATAAAGAAATTTAATAACCTTTGTGACATATGAAGGGGGCTGAAATTTAATCATACCATTGAACTTGTAATTAGGACTTTGGGTGATGGTAAGGTTAGATAGTATTGGGATGGAGTTCGAAAAAGTGAATCTTGGTGGGCTTATGAGAAAGTTAAAGGTTATGGGGCATCCAGACACATGGTTACCTTGGTTCATGCCATACAATGCCATGTGCTTCCTTGAGACTCTGCCAGTAAGAAAGCAATCAAGAGTTATAGTCCCTCCATCTTGCATACCTATGATCAAGAGCCAGACATATTTAAAAACATATGTCAGCTACTCTGTGGCTCTGTGTTATTATCAACAGAAGAGAGTAACCTGAAAACTAGATATAATGTTTTATCATCTTATTAAGCCCATTTGTTCATGGCACTAATTACAATGATTGATATGTGGCCATCAAGTGCTCCATTTCATTCTTTAATTTTTCAATATTAACCACAGGACATATGGTGTTCAGAACAACACATCTCATAACATTATATGCTAAACAATTTTATAAATTCACCAGGGTTCCTTGGTTGTATGTGAGTGCCTTACCCAAGTTTTCTCTCCGTGAAAAATTTCATGGAGATCTTTGTCCTTCTTGCTTTCTGGTGTTTTTAAAATCACCATTGAAGCAATTATGAGCAGAGCCTTGAAGATATAATAGCTAAGCTTCTCCTTGAACTCAGGGACAGGAATTCATATAATTAGGGCTTTAGATTGCATTTCACCAGAATAACTTTAAAGTGGTTTATATTCTTAAGCTCGTGGGATAGACACAACAGGATTATGTTCCCTTTTATATTTTCATTCTTCTATCTTTTGGCCAACAATACAGTGTAACTACCAACTCCCCTGTCACCTTCTCCATTGGGTGCTGAATTGTGTTCACTTTAATATCTAATCCCAGGATTTATTCCTTCCCTGAACTCTTGGTACAAATTTCATTCTGCTGATCTCACAGAATCCTGCCTGAGATGGGCTGCTAGGCTTCTTGATTTCGTTCTCTGTATTATATTGCAACTCCTAAACCAGAACAACTTGGATCCTGAATTTTCCTGTAGATTCTAAATTTGAAAATGGCACATTCAACAATTGTGAATATAGCTCTGTGTTTAGATTTCATTCTACTGCATATGACAGACAGCTCTTCTTCCCTGCTGCTTCTGAAAATGCCAACATAGAACTGAATTTAATATTCTATATTCATGGCATTGATTTTCCCATCTAGTCATCTTACCTCTTCCTTTTCTTCTAATTTTCAACTTAACATCATTGAAGTAATTTTCTATAGGATTTGGAACCCAGTGACAAACAATGAAGAACACAGAGTTTTCTGTGCATGTACGATACATAATGCAAATCTCATACTTGTTTCCAATGTTTAAACCTAACCTTATCTCTCATATTTCTATTTTTAGGTTTGTATTTTTTCTGACCACCTAAATTTTCATAGAGTATAGTTAGTCATTTGACTTACTGTATAAACTTTTTTCTCTGAAATTGACATGATTTCACTTCTGATCTTTTATTTATAGTGACATCTTAAGAAATTAAAGTTTAAATGTCAGAAATATTTTGTTTATTACCTATGGAAAAATGAAAGCAAAGCACAGAAAGCACAAATCCATCACTTCAGATAGATAATGCCATGCAATAAGCACCATCCCCCAGTCAGCTGGTAGTGCTCCAGACACTGGCAACACGATACCTTCTGTTCAGTCACAACCACGTGCTATTGTGACCAGGCAAGCATCATTTCCAAAGTGACTTATATAAGAGGATTTGTGCTCATTTTCTATAGTTGACTTCCTTTGAATCTCATGAATCTTTAACTTTTAAGATTTTTCTGTGAGGCTGGATGAGAGCTCAGTGCAGATAAACCTTGAAACTTCCGATTGTTGCATTTTACTTTACCATTTCTATTATTATTTTCATATACATATCTGATTCACCTATACTACTAGCTCTCCAAGCAACAATGACACTCTTTAGTCCTTCCTATAAAAGGGATTACACTGACAGGTAGAGCCACTGGATGCTACCTCCATATGTGCATAACTATTGGCAAGCCCATTACAGACCTAGTACACCGTGCTGCAATTACCCCTGGGCTCATAATTTGTACACTTTTGGGTAAAGGATAAGTCACTTTCTAGGTAAAAATTAATAAATGGGACCTCAAGAAACTAAAAAGCTTCTGTAAGTCAAAGGACTCCATCATCAGTACAAAATGAGAGCATACAGATTGAAAAAGAGTTTCGCTAACCTCACATCTCACAGAGGGCTAATATACAAAATCTATAAAGAACTCAAGAAGCTAGACACCAACAATCAAAATAACCCAATTTTTAAAGAAGGGGAAAAGAGATGAACAGAGAATTCTAATAAAGAAATCTCAAATGACAAAGAAGAACCTAAAGAAATGTTTGATGTCTTTTGCCATCAGGTAAAAGCAAATCAAAATGACTGAGATTCCATCTTAAGCCCATCAAAATGGCTAAGATCAAAAACTGAAAGAACAGCACATGCTAGTGAGTTTGTAGAACAACGGGAACACTCCCCCATTGCTAGTGTGAATGCAAACTTACACAACCACTCTAGAAATCAATCCAATGGTTTCTTCAGAATATTGCTAATAAGTTTAACTCAAGACCCAGCTATACCATGTCTAGGCATATACCCAAAAAATGATCCACCATCCCACAAGGACGCATGCTCAACTATGTTTATAGCAGCTTTATTCATAATACCCATAAACTGGAAACAACCTAGATGTCCCTTAACTGATGAATGAATACAGAAAATCTGGTTTATCTACACAGTGGAATATTACTCAGTCATTAAAAACAAAGACATCCTGAATTTTGCAGGCAGATGGAAGGAACTTGAGAATATCGCCTGTGTGAGGTAACCCAGACCTAAAAAGATGTGCGTATTATGTGTTCACTTTTAAATGGATATCAGCCAAGAAGTACAGAATAACCATACACTAATCAACAGACGCAAAGATACCAAATAACAAGGAGGGCACAAGGGAAGAGGTTTGAATCTTTCTCAGAAGAGGAAACAAAATAGACATCAGAGATTGATGGAAGGAGAGAACTAGGTGGAAGAGGGGATGGGAAACTGAGTGGGGTAGGGGAGGATCATATGTAGGGAGATCATGGGCAAAAGAAGAGAAATAGGCTTGGACAGGATAATCCTTAGCACATGACAGAGAACCAAGATAAGAAGAGTCCTCAGAGGGCCTCAAAAAGTGATTCTGCCTGAGATTCCTAGATCCTGAAGGGTAAGGGGAGCAACTTACACACCAACCCTTCAACCCAAAATATGTCCTTCCGATAAGGCAGGTATGCAGGGACAAAGCTACAGCAGAGACTGAGAGCATGGCCAGCCAATGACTGCCTTTCGTTGAGACCCTTACCATGGGCAAGAACAAATCCCTGACTCTATTAATGACTGCATTAATTAGGCTTGCAGACAGGAAACTAGCCTAACTCTCCTCTGAGAGGTTTTACCCAGCAGCCAAGGGAAAAAGATGCAGAGACCCACAGGCTAACATTTGATGCATTTCTGGGAGTCTTACGGAAGAGTATGGAAAGAGATGATTGATGAACTCAAAGGGGATAGGAACTCCATGAGAAGACCAACAGAGTCAAATAACCTGGACCCTTGAGAGTATCCTGAGACTGAATGTTCAAGCAAAACAGCAAGCACAGGTTGGACCTATGCCCCCTGCACATATGTAACAGATGAGCAACTTGGTCTTCATGCAGGTTCCCCAAACAACTGGGGCAGGGGCTGTCCCTGAGCTTGTTCCCTCTCTGTGTATCCTGGTCCCTTAAATGGAGTGCCTTCTGTAACTTCAGTCGGGGAGGATGTACCTAGTCCCACAGCAACTTGATGGGGGGCCAGAAGAGGGGTCTTCCCTTCCTTTTTTGAGAAGGGGAAGGTGGAACTGGTGAGGGACTTGCATTAAGGGGGTCATGGGAAGGGAGAAGGGACTGGTATTGGGTTGTAAAGGGAAATGATGATGATGATGATGATGATGATGATGATGATGATAATACAAAAGTTATTCCACTAAGTATCAACTTGACAGTTCCAATGGAGTGATCACATAGAAGACACTGGTCGAACTAAATGGTTTACAAAACAAATACAAAAATTATGAACTTGGGAATGGAACAGATAAGGAAGGTGTGGTATGGGTAGTTAGAGAAAGGAGATAAGAAAAAATGTGGGAAGAAAGTAATCAAAATTAATTATATACATGTATGAAATCATCATGCAACAAAATTATACATTATCAAAACAATAACAATAAAACAAAAAAATATCACATAGATATTCAGCTATACAGTTAATTCTGGATTAAACCTTTGCATATTATCTCTATCTACTTGGGAAATTTTCAAATTCCTTTTCAGCCACCTTTGCCTGGGAAGGAAGGACTTTCCCAAGAAACTGAGAATATCAGGGCTGGGCCTAGATAGCTATCTCAGAAAGCTACAGTGTTCTTTAGACCCTTCATAACTGGGTGCCAACCAACTGCCAGTTTTATTCCATAAACCAGATTGCACATTGTCTAATCACAATTGGTACTGAGAAACTTGGCAGATAAAATAAGAATTATGTTTTCTCAATTTCTATAGTTTGCTTAAAAGTTGTTTTCTTCAATGGATTTCGTCAGTGTGCTATTACAGCATGAATTGACAGAGACCACAAAAAATTAAAGTGTTGAAAACTCAAAAAAAAAAAAAACAGAGACCAGAGTTTATTGCCAGATATCAGGAAAGTCTTAAGGATAAAGACATTTTCTGAAAAAATCTTTAGGAAGAAGGTTATTAGAGAATCTGGTCATTCATGCTGTCTATTTTCTCAAATGTTTTGTGTGTGAATGCTGTTAATAGTGGCTATGTTCACTGCTTTTCTATCTGACCTTGGGAGGCAAGAGCTCCGTGCTATCCACCCAACTTGTTACCGTCCTTTGGAAATAGCGGATAATCAACAGCTTCAGATTAGTGGAACATAAGAGATACCATTTATCTTTTCAGGAAAAAATACTCTGTAAACCTCTTGCTGACTTCAGGCCTACCATGTTTCTAGGTATTTCTTGTCTTTATACTAGTAAGATATTATAGAATTCTACCATGAGATTGATACAGTGTAATAAAATCAAACATTACATTTAGTGTGCTCTAATTCAAATCCCAGACTCATCATTGCTCTGGCTTCAGATCATCTTTAGCAGAAATCTCTGTCTTTATATTATATGTATAAAACAGGACTGTGCATTCCATGCCCTGTGATTTGAAGAACTATACTTCACTTAATACTATATAACAATTTAGCAACAAGCTAGTTTTATAAAATGTGTAACCTGAGCTACAATATCTCAATGATTATTCAAGGTTATACTCACAATCAATGAAAAAGAAAAAATTCAAATAAAGGCAATTTTCATATTGTTTTCCTTATTAAAAATGTAAACAAAATACAGGGTAAATACTTTTGAGGTAAACAGAAAAATTAATTCCACAAAGGTTATCATCTAGGTGAATCTTAAAGGCATCATTGCCAACTCTTACTTATTCTGCCTAGTGGCCATCCCAGGTAGGGAACAATTTTCTCCTACAAAACAAACATGAACAGCTATAGGTTTTGAAAGTCATCACTTGAAATTAATTAATAGGGATTGTTATCCAATTACATCATGATACTATGTCAAATTCTGTTTTTCCTAATAAAATTAAACATCACAAGCATGTTGGCTCATTCTGCTGTATATTACTTTCCTTATAATATTTATGTCAACAAAATTCTAAGTTATAGATTCAGAAATCACTTAATTCTCTTCCAACTCTTACTATTCACAGTGCTCTGTGCTTGTGTGCACTTCTTTATTTCAGCAAAGATTCATTGCAGTCCCCTGGTACAAAATCAGTTAATTCTGTTTCTGAAACTTGACCTCTTTTTTCATGACATCTCTAGGAGTAAGAGGATAGGGATCTAAAGGACTGTAAGCTTTACCTTTCCATATGTGCAAACATATGTTGCCTCTGTCTTTACTTCAGTTTTGTGACACTGATGAACTTAAACTGAAATGTCGCCTTTTACTGTGTATCAGTCACCTATTAAATCACAAATCACCCTGAATTTGGTGGCTTCAAACAGCAAGTGTTTACTATTTAGCTTTTCTGCAAGGCCAGGTGGATTGGCACATCTGTTTCAAGAGTTCTGCTTTAAGCTCTAGATTGGTTGAACCTTTGTTCTGGTGTCTGAGCACCACCTTCCTTCACACCTGATCATATCCACCTGTGTCAAGGAGATAGCACTCTTCAGAGGGAACATTTGGCATGGAGATGGAGAAGAAAGGGTAAGCTAACAAGGGTGTCTGAACTTGAAACTGGAATGCTGTCACTGCCACCTAATCATAGTGCTCAGCATGGAGCGTCTAGGAAAAAATAAAGCAATAGGAAAATAATCTCTGCTTCTTTAGTTAAAAGAACTTCAGACAAGCAGCAAAACTCAGGTCTAGAGTGAGTGTGGGCAGCAGTGTCTGCGACTCTGTCCATGTCTTCGTACATTACTATAGTAATGACTGAAACCTTAAGTTGCCTAGATACATTAGATTTTGCTCTTTAGCAGATTTCCTTGTTGTTTCATACAGCAAAATCCCCCAAAAATAACTCTGAAAGCCATTTTCAACATACAGTTTGGCTGCAGTTTTTTTATGAGGATAAAAACTTTATCCACATTATGATGCCCACCTGGTGGGATGCTCTGAGGATTAATGAGATGATTTGATAAAGCAGCTGCCATGTTACCTCATACCTAGCAGTGTTCAGTGAACACAGATGGTCTTACACTGAAGCAAATGTTATCCATCATGAGAAACAATAAGAATGATCTATTCAGACTGTGGTAGCAGGCCATAGTCCAAGCCAACATGCTGTAGGTATAAAATGAGAAATAGTTCTATTCGGAACAACCTACTCTTTTTAGTGTATATGAGTGTGTGTGTGTGTGTGTGTGTGTGTGTGTGTGTGTGCAGTTTCTCACTTGTCAAATACTATATTCTATGCACAAAGGATACAAACCAAGAAGAAAATAAAGTTTACAACCATACAGCAGAACACATAGATTATAAGTCATAAATAATAAAGAATGATGCACACAGGTACCTATCATAGATGCATAAAGGCTGTCTAACATAGCTCTACTCCATGCTCAGACAAGTCTGTGACTTGAAGTTACACCTACCATGGCTGGATGAAATATACTTTTGAAATAAAGAAATAGATAAAACTGAGTGTCATTATTAACATTTATTTATTTATTTAGTGTGTGTGTGTGTGCGTGTGTGTGTGTGTGTGTGTGTGTGTGTGTATGTGTGTGTGTTGTACTTACATCAGTACATGTAATATATTTGGAACTCAGAGGACAACTTGCAGTCGCTGATTCTCCTCTACCAGGTAGATTCTGGGTATATAACAATTATCAGGGTTGGTTCCCAGCAACTTTTTCCAGTGATATCTCTTGAAGGCTCAGGATGAGGTCTTCTTAACTTGAGATTCACAGACAGAATGGGAGATACATCAGTGTTATTCAACAGGTTGGGAAATTTTCTAAATTTGGATGCAATATTTTATATGTTTGCATTATAGTCTTTGAGGGTGGTTTGCTAACCACAGAGCTCTTGAGGACCAAGAGAGATCATTCCTGGGCCCTATAAAGAGATTGAATTTCAAAAGTTACTGGAATTCAATGTCTTCATCGCACTCTAATGAAAAACAAGTTGTAGGAGATATATAGATAGATATCATATAAAAATGTTAACTCAAGTTTTCTTCCAGTTTCTCAAGTAGGTCATGTGTCTCAACATTTTTTAGGCTTTTATACAATTAAAAGTCCTGAAAAGTCATATCCATGCAGTTAAAATCTACCATTTGTAATGAGTCTCTCTGTTTCCTTAGCTGTGTGTAATTGTTTGAAAACCAAAACAGGTAAAAGATCAACAAAAGTCAATAAGAAAGCTATTAAGGGGCTTTAGAGAGGCACCCCTACCCTAGCTCTAACTACTACTAGGTTTAGAAACACTTTACCTTATTAACAAATTCAGAAAAGAAATAGATGTACAAATCAGATTCCAGTGTAATTATTATTATTCCTTTATTTAAAGGAAATGTCTTTACAATGACTGCTCTCACTAGTTCACTGACTGTCTTGTGAATGACTGTATAGAAAAAAACATGCAAAATTTGTGGAAAGTCTCAGGACAGCAAAGTTTAAGTTATGATAGGAAAGTATGTAAACATAATTTGTAAAGGCACAAGAAAGTGACTTCTGTTATAAAGAGTTGTAAAGAATTTCAAATTTCTTTCTCTTGCTATCGCTATATTAAGAATTCAAAAGTTCGGCGGCGCATATCTTCCTGGTTGCTGCCGCTTCAGAGAGCCCGTGGGCAGCACCCCACGAGGGAACTTGAGCCTCAGGACCACAGGTAAGACCAACTTTTCTGCTGCAAGAAAGCTGCCTGGTGAGCTCGGGACACACAGAGGCAGAATTCCTCTAGGACTGGGCACATCCCGTGTTTACCGGAAGTCCCACACCCGCGGATCCCAGCCTGCAGGAGCTCTCTGCTCCCAGACCCCGTGAGAGAGAGACCCAACCGCCTGGTCACGTGAACACTCCTTAGGCTGCAGAGCGGAAGAGACCACCAACACTGCCCACCCCTGCCCACATCCCTGGCCCAAGAGGAAACTGTATAAGGCCTCTGGGCTCCCGTGGGGGAGGGCCCAGGAGCGGCAGGACCCCTGCCTGACACACCGCTGGAACCTGAAGGAAACAGACCGGATAAACAGTTCTCTGCACCCAAATTCCGTGGGAGGGAGAGCTAAACCTTCAGAGAGGCAGACAAGCCTGGGAAACCAGAAGAGACTGCTCTCTGCACACACATCTCAGACGCCAGAGGAAAACACCAAAGGCCATCTGGAACCCTGGTGCACTGAAGCGCCCCGAAGGGGCCGCGCATATCTTCCTGGTTGCTGCTGCTGCAGAGAGCCCGTAGGCAGCACCCCACGAGCGAACTTGAGCCTCGGGACAACAGGTAAGACCAACTTTTCTGCTGCAAGTGACCTGTCTGGTGAACTCAAGACACAGGCCCACAGGAACAGCTGAAGACCTATAGAGAGGGAAAACTACACGCCTGAAAGCAGAACACTCTGTCTCCATAACAGGCTGAAAGAAAAGAGGAAAACAGGTCTACAGCACTCCTGACACACAGGCTTATAGGACAGTCTAGCCACTGTCAGAAATAGCAGAACAAAGTAACACTAGAGATAATCTGATGGCAAGAGGCAAGCACAGGAACCCAAGCAACAGAAACCAAGACTACATGGCACCATTGGAGCCCAATTCTCCCACCAAAACAAACATGGACTATCCAAACACACCAGAAAAGCAAGATCTAGTTTCAAAATCATATTTGACATGATGCTGGGGGACTTCAAGAAAGACGTGAAGAACTCCCTTAGAGAACAAGTAGAAGCCTACAGAGAGGAGTCACAAAAATCCCTGAAAGAATTCCAGGAAATCATAAATAAACAAGTAGAAGCCCATAGAGAGGAGTCACAAAAATCCCTGAAAGAATTCCAGGAAATCATAAATAAACAAGTAGAAGCCCATAGAGAGGAGTCACAAAAATTCCTGAAAGAATTCCAGGAAAACACAATCAAACAGTTGAAGGAATTAAAAATGGAAATAGAAGCAATCAAGAAAGAACACATGGAAACAACCCTGGATATAGAAAACCAAAAGAAGAGACAAGGAGCTGTAGATACAAGCCTCACCAACAGAATACAAGAGATGGAAGAGAGAATCTCAGGAGCAGAAGATTCCATATAAATCATTGACTCAACTGTCAGAGATAATGTAAAGCGGAAAAAGCTACTGGTCCAAAACATACAGGAAATCCAGGACTCAATGAGAAGATCAAACCTAAGGATAATAGGTAGAGAAGAGGGTGAAGACTCCCAGCTCAAAGGACCACTAAATATCTTCAACAAAATCATAGAAGAAAACTTCCCTAACCTTAAAAAGAGATAGCCATAGGCATACAAGAAGCCTACAGAACTCCAAATAGATTGGACCAGAAAAGAAACACCTCCCGTCACATAATAGTCAAAACACCAAACGCACAAAATAAAGAAAGAATATTAAAAGCAGTAATGGAAAAAGATCAAGTAACATATAAAGGCAGACCTATCAGAATCACTCCAGACTTTTCGCCAGAAACTATAAAGGCCAGAAGATCCTGGACTGATGTTATACAGACACTAAGAGACCACAAATGCCAGCCCAGGTTACTGTATCCTGCAAAATTCTCAATTGACATAGATGGAGAAACCAAGATATTCCATGACAAAACCAAATTTACACAATATCTTTCTACAAATCCAGCACTACAAAGGATAATAAATGGTAAAGCCCAACATAAGGAGGCAAGCTATACCCTAGAAGAAGCAAGAAACTAATTGTCTTGGCAACAAAACAAAGAGAAGAAAAGCACACAAACATAACCTCACATCCAAATATGAATATAACGGGAAGCAATAATCACTATTGCTTAATATCTCTCAACATCAATGGCCTCAACTCCCCAATAAAAAGACATAGATTAACAAACTGGATATGCAACGAGGACCCTGCATTCTGCTGCCTAGAGGAAACACACCTCAGAGACAAAGACAGACACTACCTCAGAGTGAAAGGCTGGAAAACAACTTTCCAAGCAAATGGTCAGAAGAAGCAAGCTGGAGTAGCCATTCTAATATCAAATAAAATCAAATTTCAACTAAAAGTCATCAAAAAAGATAAAGAAGGACACTTCATATTCATCAAAGGAAAAATCCACCAAGATGAACTCTCAATCCTAAATATCTATGCCCCAAATACAAGGGCACCTACATACATAAAAGAAACCTTACTAAAGCTCAAAACACACATTGCACCTCACACAATAATAGTAGGAGACTTCAATACCCCACTCTCATCAATGAACAGATCATGGAAACAGAAATTAAACAGAGACGTAGACAGACTAAGAGAAGTCATGAGCCAAATGGACTTAACAGATATTTATAGAACATTCTATCCTAAAGCAAAAGGATATACCTTCTTCTCAGCTCCTCATGGTACTTTCTTCAAAATTGACCATTTAATTGGTCAAAAAACGGGCCTCAACAGGTACAGAAAGATAGACATAATCCCATGCATGCTATCGGACCACCACGGCCTAAAACTGGTCTTCAATAACAATAAGGGAAGAATGCCCACATATACGTGGAAATTGAACAATGCTTTACTCAATGATTACCTGGTCAAGGAAGAAATAAAGAAAGAAATTAAAGACTTTTGGAATTTAATGAAAATGAAGGTACAACATACCCAAACTTATGGTACACAATGAAAGCTGTGCTAAGAGGAAAATTCATAGTGCTGAGTGCCTGCAGAAAGAAACAGGAAAGAGCATATGTCAACAGCTTGACAGCACACCTAAAAGCTCTAGAACAAAAAGAAGCAAATAAACCCAGGAGGAGTAGAAGGCAGGAAATAATCAAACTCAGAGCTGAAATCAACCAAGTAGAAACAAAAAGGACGATGGAAAGAATCAACAGAACAAAAGTTGGTTCTTTGAGAAAATCAACAAGATAGATAAACCCTTAGCCAGACTAACGAGAGGACACAGAGAGTGTATCCAAATTAACAAAATCAGAAACGAAAAGGGAGACATAACTACAGATCCAGAGGACATTCAAAAAATCATCAGATCTTACTATAAAAGCCTATATTCAACAAAACTTGAAAATCTGCAGGAAATGGACAATTTCCTAGACAGATACCAGGTACCAAAGTTAAATCAGGAACAGATACACCAGTTAAACAACCCCATAACTCCTAAGGAAATAGAAGCAGTCATTAAAGGTCTCCCAACCAAAAAGAGCCCAGGTCCAGACGGGTTTAGTGCAGAATTCTATCAGACCTTCGTAGAAGACCTCGTACCAATATTATCCAAACTATTCCACAAAATTGAAACAGATGAAGCACTACCGAATTCCTTCTATGAAGCCACAATTACTCTTATACCTAAACCACACAAAGACCCAACAAAGAAAGAGAACTTCAGACCAATTTCCCTTATGAATATCGATGCAAAAATACTCAATAAAATTCTGGCAAACCGAATCCAAGAGCACATCAAAACAATCATCCGCCATGATCAAGTAGGCTTCATCCCAGGCATCGAGGGATTGTTCAATATACAGAAAACCATCAACGTGATCCATTATATAAACAAACTGAAAGAACAAAACCACATGATCATTTCATTAGATGCTGAGAAAGCATTTGACAAAATTCAACACCCCTTCATTATAAAAGTCCTGGAAAGAATAGGAATTCAAGGCCTATACCTAAACATAGTAAAAGCCATATACAGCAAACCAGTTGATAACATTAAACTAAAGGGAGAGAAACTTGAAGCAATTCCACTAAAATCAGGGACTAGACAAGGCTGCCCACTCTCTCCCTACTTATTCAATATAGTTCTTGAAGTTCTAGCCAGAGCAATCAGACAACAAAAGGAGGTCAAGGGGATACAGATGGAAAAAGAAGAAGTCAAAATATCACTATTTGCAGATGATATGATAGTATATTTAAGTGATCACAAAAGCTCCACCAGAGAACTACTAAAGCTGTTAAACAACTTCAGCAAAGTGACTGGGTATAAAATTAACTCAAATATATCATTAGCCTTCCTCTACACAAAAGAGAAACAAGCCGAGAAAGAAATTAGGGAAACGACACCCTTCATAATAGACAACAAACAATATAAAGTACCTCGGTGTGACTTTAACCAAGCAAGTAAAAGATTTGTACAATAAGAACTTCAAGACACTGAAGAAAGAAATTGAAGAAGACCTCAGAAGATGGAAAGATCTCCCATGCTCATGGATTGACAGGATTAATATAGTAAAAATTGCCATTTTACCAAAAGCGATCTACAGATTCAATGCAATTCCCATCAAAATACCAATCCAATTCTTCAAAGAGTTAGACAGAACAATTTGCAAATTCATCTGGGATAACAAAAAACCCAGGATCGCTAAAACCATCCTCAACAATAAAAGGACTTCAGGGGGATTCACTATCCCTGAACTCAAGCAGGATTACAGAGCAATAGTGATAAAAACTGCATGGTATTGGTACAGAGACAGACAGATAGACCAATGGAATAGAATTGAAGACCCAGAAATGAACCCACACACCTATGGTCACTTGATTTTTGACAAAGGAGCCAAAACCATCCAATGGAAAAAAGATAGCATTTTCAGCAAATGGTGCTGGTTCAACTGGAGGGCAACATGTAGAAGAATGCAGATAGATCCATGCTTATCACCCTGTACAAAGCTTAAGTCCAAGTGGATCAAGGACCTCCACATCAAACCAGACACACTCAAACTAATAGAAGAAAAACTAGGGAAGCATCTGGAACACATGGGCACTGGAAAAAATTTCCTGAAGAAAACACCAATGGCTTATGCTCTAAGATCAAGAATCGACAAACTGGATCTCATAAAACTGCAAAGCTTCTGTAAGGCAAAGGACACTGTGGTTAGGACAAAACGGCAACAAACAGATTGGGAAAAGATCTTTACCAATCCTACAACAGATAGAGGCCTTATATCCAAAATATACAAAGAACTCAAGAAGTTAGACCGCAGGGAGACAAATAACACTATTAAAAAATGGGGTTCAGAGCTAAACAAAGAATTCACAGCTGAGGAATGCCAAATGGCTGAGAAACACCTAAAGAAATGTTCAACATCTTTAGTCATAAGGGAAATGCAAATCAAAACAACCCTTAGATTCCACCTCATGCCAGTGAGAATGGCTAAGATCAAAAACTTAGGTGACAGCAAATGCTGGCGAGGATGCGGAGAAAGAGGAACACTCCTCCATTGTTGGTGGGGTTGCAGACTGGTACAATCATTCTGGAAATCAGTCTGGAGGTTCCTCAGAAAATTGGACATTGAACTACCTGAGGATCCAGCTATACCTCTCTTGGGCATATACCCAAAAGATGCCCCAACATATAAAAAAGACACGTGCTCCACTATGTTCATTGCAGCCTTATTTATAATAGCCAGAAGCTGGAAAGAACCCAGATGCCCTTCAACAGAGGAATGGATACAGAAAATGTGGTACATCTACACAATGGAATACTACTCAGCTATCAAAAACAATGACTTTATGAAATTCATAGGCAAATGGTTGGACCTGGAAAATATCATCCTGAGTGAGCTAACCCAATCACAGAAAGACATACATGGTATGCACTCATTGATAAGTGGCTATTAGCCCAAACGCTTAATTTATCCTAGATGCCTAGAACACATGAAACTCAAGACGGATGATCAAAATGTGAATGCTTCACTCCTTCTTTAAAAGGGGAACAAGAATACCCTTGGCAGGGAAGAGAGAGGCAAAGATTAATACAGAGACTGAAGGAACACCCATTCAGAGCCTGCCCCACATGTGTCCTATACATATACAGCCACCCAATTAGACAAGATGGATGAAGCAAAGAAGTGCAGACTGACAGGAGCCGGATGTAGATCGCTCTTTCGAGACACAGCCAGAATACAGCAAATACAGAGGCGAATGCCAGCAGCAAACCACTGAACTGAGAATAGGACCCCCGTTGAAGGAATCAGAGAACAAACTGGAAGAGCTTGAAGGGGCTCGAGACCCCATATGTACAACAATGCCAAGCAACCAGAGCTTCCAGGGACTAAGCCACTACCTAAAGACTATACATGGACTGACCCTGGACTCTGACCTCATAGGTAGCAATGAATATCCTAGTAAGAGCACCAGTGGAAGGGGAAGCCCTGGGTCCTGCTAAGACTGAACCCCCAGTGAACGTGACTGTTGGGGGGAGGGCGGCAATGGGGGGAGGGTTGGGAGGGGAACACCCATAAAGAAGGGGAGGGGGAAGGGGGATGTTTGCCCGGAAACCGGGAAAGGGAATAACACTCGAAATGTATATAAGAAATACTCAAATTAATAAAAAAAATTTAAGTACTATTTACCAGTCCAGGTCAATAGAAGGCACTAGAAGGAAAACTTCAGTCTGAAGAGGATGATAATCACATCCAAGAAAATACAAGGAATAAGGAAGCCCAAGCCAGAAAATTAAGAGAGAGGAAAAAGCACAAAACACAATTACAAATTAGCAGGAAACCATAAATACTTCTCATGTATAAAGTTCAGTATTAATGATCTCAATTTACCAATAAAAACACACACTAAGAGAAAACAGTCTCCATCTTTCTCTTGCATCCTACAAACACATCTTAATATCATGAAGGATAGATATCACCTCAGAGTAAAAAGATAGAAGAATATATTTCAAACAATGGGTCTAAGAAACAAGCAGGTACAGCTACTTCAATATCTGACAAAACAGACTTCAAACCAAATTTATCAAAAGAGAATGTGAAGGATACTACATGCTTATCAAAGGGAGGAACACCAAGATGCTATTGCAATTCTCCATAATTTTACACCAAACACAAGGACACCCAACTTAATAAAAGAATCCCTACTACAACTTAAATTACATATTAACCTTCAAGCAATGGGTAACTTCAGTTCCCCACTCTTATCAATAGATAGGCCAATTAGATAAATACTAAAAAGAGAGTTATTGAAGCTATATGGCATTATAAAACAAATGGACCTAACAAATATTTGTAGAACATTTTACCCAAACACATAACAATATAACTTCTCAGGAGCTCCAAAATTGACCACATACATGAACATCAAGCAAGTCTCAAGAGGTACAATAAAACTGAAACACCATTTTCTATCCTGTCTGACCAACACAGATTAAAGGTAACTACTAAATTTTTAAAAATGGGTCATGACAGTAATTAGGAAGGAAATTTAAAGTAATTAAAAAATTTTTAGAATTGAGGGAATATTAAAAGATATCATGTTCAAACTAATAGGACTAAAGGTAGTTCTAAAAGCACAGTTAATAGTACTAAATGGCTATAGAAACAATATGGAGAGATATCATAATAATAACTTAATGGCACACATTAAATTTCTAGAACAAAAAGAATAAATAATACCCAAAAGGGAAAGACAGAAAGAAATAAAATGAGAGCTGAAATCAATAAAATAGAAACAAATAAAAAGTACAAATAATCAATAAAAGGAAAAGTTTATTTTTTCAGAAAATCAAAAAGATTGATAAATGCTCAGCAAATTAACTAATAGATTGGGATCCAAATAATAAAATTAGAGATTAAAAGGGCACATCATAGTAGGCACTGAAGAAATCCAGAGAATTACTAGGACACCCATTAAAATTCTGTAATTGACCAAACTGGAAAACTCAAAAGAAATGGATAAATACCTATATACCACATACCCAAGTTAAATCTATATCAGATAAACAATATTAACAGACCCATAACACCTACCCATCCTACCCTCAAAAAAGTCTGTGGCCAGATGAGTTAAGCATATACCAGAGTTTCAAAGAAGAATTAACACTAATTCTCCTCTGATTATTCCAAAAATAGACACAGAAGGAACACTGCCCAATTTATTTTATGAGGTCACAGTTATTGGTGATTTATTTTCCTAATAAACATAAATGTAAACTTTCTCACTAAAGTACTTGCAGCAAAATATAAGATCAGGTCTAACGATTATCCAGCATGATCAAATAGAGATACAGAGTTGGTTCAACATAGGTAATTTGATAAATGTATTCCAAATATTGTATGCTATTATCATCAAAACAGACACATTAATCAATAGAATCTATTTGAAGACCCAGGTAAAGACAACAAACTGAAGATCACCATATTTTTTTTACAAAGGAACTAGAAAATAACAAGCAAACAAACAAACAGCATCTTCAACAAATGGTCCTGGTAAAACTGGATGGCTACATTTTGAAGAATTTAAAATATCATCCGTGACAAAAATGAGTGAAAACCTTCAACATAAGACCAAACCTGCCAAAAATTTAAAACCAGAATAATAATCTTAGCAGAGAGTTTTGTTTCTTTGATTGGTTGGTTTTCTGTTTGTTTGTTTTTGATGAAACACAAGTGGTTGAAAAATACTCTAAGAGGGGCTGGAAAGATGGCTCAGAGGTTAAGAGCACTAATGGCTCTTCCAGGGGTCCTGAGGTCAATTCCCAGCTACCATATGATGGCTCACAACCATCTGTAATGAGATCTGATGCCCTCTTCTGGCCTGTGGGCATATATGCAGGCAGGACGCTGTATATATAACCAAATAAATCTCTTGTAAGGAAGAAAGAAAGAAGCAAAAAAACTCTAAGAAATGTTGAACATACTTAATTATCAGAAAAATACAAATAAAAATACTTTTGAGATTTAATCTTCAGACACAATTGATAAGACAATAAAACAAATGGTAACTCATGTTGGTGTGGATGAAGAGAAACATTCATCCATTTCTGACAGGACTGTAAACATGTACAGCTACCATTGAAATCAGTGTGAACTTTCTCAGGAAACAGGGAATTGATCTATCTTGAGATCCACCTATACCATTCTTGAGTATATACTCAAAGGACACTACGTTCTACTACAGAGAGACTTACTTACCCATGCTTACAGCTGTTTTATGCATAATAGCGAGAAATTGGAAACAGCCTAGATGTCTGCCAATAGATTAATAAATAATAAAAATATGGTACAGCCACACAGTGGAAAACTAGGTAGCTGTTAAGAAAAAATAATCATGGTATTAACAAGTAAAAAGATGAAGCTAGAAAATGTCTTCCTGAGTGAGGTAACACAAACTCAAAACACAGATATGGTATATATTCACGTATGTGTGAATGTTAGCTTTTAAGCCTTTGATAGGCTTGCTACAATCAATATAACAACAGAAGTTGGGGCACAGTAAGTGACCGGGGGGATAGGACCAACTCCCAACAATGGGAAAATTGAGTATATAGTTATGGAGAAACAAAAAGGAGAGTAGAATGAAAAATAATAAATAAAAAATATGGAGGGAAAAGGAAGATAAGCATGGAATACGAGAAGAGATAGGCAAGTTTAAGGGCCAGATGAAGGGTCATATAAAACCCACTATAGTTGAAGCATATATATATATATATATATATATATATATATATATATATATATGAAAGAAATATGTATTACATCACCAAATAATTGGGGAGGCAGTGTCCCAATGAGATATTACAATTCCAGGAACTGGTTACATCTCATGAAGTTGGTGGGTAAAGGACCCTGAAAGAACCTCCCCAAACAACTTAGACTACTGACAAGGCTATAGTTTTCTAAAAACTGATGGTAACCCCTATTGTTGAAGAAATGTAGGATGATGTCACAGATGAGGCAGGCACAAGATAGAAGGAGGCCTGTCACTGGATGAGAAGGAAGGATGGGCGGGAGAGAAGTTTGAAGGAAGAGAAGACTAGAACAGAACAGAGAGGTAGAGACAGGAGAGAGGGAGGGAGAGAAGCCTTGGCAGGACGATGGAGGCTGAAATAAAGATCTCGCTCTGTTTATTTACAGGTTGTTATTAATGTTCTCAAGGGATGGATGGTACCAGGCATTGTATGTTTAAGTGGGCAATTATATTTTACCAATTGGGTCAAAGGTTATTGTGTTATATGTTCTTTTATGTGATGGTTTGAGTGTAGGAAAGTGTGCGGCGGCAAGAGACACTGGTCCACCACGGAATTGGGATGTTTCTGCCAAAATATCTAGCAGACTTCAGAGGGGCAGACACACCTGGAAAGCCAGAAGAGACTACACTCTGCCTACATTTCTGACTTCAGAGGAAAACACCTAATACCATCAGGTACCCCGGTGCACGGGGGCTCCCGGAAAAGGTAGCACAGGCCCTCATGGTTGCCGACCTCACTGAGAGCTCAAAAGCAACACCCCATGAGCAAACTTGAACCTCGAGACCACACGTAAGACCAACGTTTCTGCTCCAAGTGACCTGCCAGGTGGTCTAAGGACACACAGAGGCAAAATTCCTCTGGGACCGAACACTTCTGGTTTTTAGGTGGAGCCCCAGCCTCGCTGGTCCCAGCCCGCAGCTCACTGCTCCCAAACTCCTTGGGAGAGAGAGCTCACTGACCTAAAAGGTGGGCACTCCCGAGACTGCAGAGCAGGAGAGACCACCAATACTGCCCACCACTGCCCACATCCCTGGCCCAAGAGGAAACTGTATATGGCCTCTGGGAACCAGAAGATAGGGGCACTGGAGCTGCAGGTCCCCCACGCTACAGACACCGCACGGACCTGAAGGGACCTGATCAACAGTTCTCTGAACCCAAATCCCGTGGGAGGGAGAGCTAAACCTTTAGAGGGGCAGACAAGCCTGGGAAGCCAGAAGAGACTACACTCTGCCCACATTTCTTACTCCAGAGGAAAACACCTAACGACATCTGGGACCCCAGTGCACAGGGACTCCAGGAAAAGGCAGCGCAGGCCCTCCGGGTTACCGCCCTCACGGAGAGCTCAAAAACAACACCCTACTAGCAAACTTGAGCCACGGGACCACAGGTAAGACCAAGTATTCTGCTCCAAGTGACCTGCCTGGTCAACTCAGGACACAAGCCCACAGGAACAGCTGAAGACCAGTAGACAGGAAAGACTACACACCTGAAAGCAGAACACTCTGTTCCCATAACTGGCTAAAAGAAAACAGGAAAACAGGTCTAGAGCACTCCTGACACACGGGCCTATAGGACAGTCTAGCCACTGTCAGAAATAGCAGAACAAAGTAACACCAGAGACAATCTGATGGCGAGAGTCAAGCGCAGCAAACCGAGCAACAGAAACCAAGACTACATGGCATCATCAGAGCCCAATTCTCCCACCAAAGCAAACACTGAATATCTGAACACACCAGAAAAGCAAGATCTAGATGTAAAATCATATTTAAACATGATGCTGGAGGACATCAAGAGAAACATGAAGAACTGCCTTAGAGAAACACAGGAAAACATAAATAAACAAGTAGAAGCCTACAGAGAGGAATCACATAAATCCCTGAAAGAATTCCAGGAAAAACACAATCAAACAGTTGAAGGAATTAAAAATGGAAATAGAAGCAATCAAGAAAGAACACATGGAAACAACCCTGGACATAGGAAACCAAAGGAAGAGACAAGGAGCTGTAGATACAAGCTTCACCAACAGAATACAAGAGATGGAAGAGAGAATCTCAGGAGCAGAAGATTCCATAGAAATCATTGACTCAACTGTCAAAGATAATGTAAAACGGAAAAAGCTACTGGTCCAAAACATACAAGAACTCCAGGACTCAGTGAGAAGATCAAACCTAAGGATAACAGGTATAGAAGAGAGTGAAGACTCCCAGCTCAAAGGACCAGTAAATATCTTCGACAAAATCATAGAAGAAAACATCCCTAATCTAAAGAAATAGATGCCCATAAATATACAAGAAGCCTACAGAACTCCAAATAGATTGAACCAGAAAAGAAACTCCTCCCATCACATAATAGTCAAAACACCAATTGCACAAAACAAAGAAAGAATATTAAAAGCAGTAAGGAAAAAAGGTCAGGTAACATATAAAGGCAGACCTATCAGAATCACACCAGACTTCTCGCCAGAGACTATGAAAGCCAGAAGATCCTGGACAGATGTCATACAGACCCTAAGAGAACACAAATGCCATCCCAGGTAACTGTATCCTGCAATACTCTCAATTAACACAGATGGAGAAACCAAGATATTCCATGACAAAACAAAATTTACACAATATCTTTCTACAAATCCAGCACTACAAAGGAGAATAAATGGTAAAGCCCAACATAAGGAGGCAAGCTACACCCTAGAAAAAAGCGAGAAACTAATTGTCTTGGTAACAAAACAAAGAAAAGAAAAGCGCAGAAAAATAACCTCACATCCAAATATGAACATAACAGGAAACAATAATCACTATTCCTTAATATCTCTCAACATCAATAGAATCAATCCCCCAATAAAAGACAAAGATTAATGAACTGAATATGTAATGAAGACCCAGAATTTTGATGCCTACAGGAAACACACTTCAGAGACAAAGACAGACACTACCTCATAGTAAAAGGCTGGAAAACAACTTTCCAAGCAAATGATATGAAGAAGCAAGCTGGAGTAGCCATTCTAATATCGAATAAAATAAATTTCAACCAAAAGACATCAAAAAAGTTAACGAAAGACACTTCATATTCATCAAAGGAAAAATCCAAAAAGATGAACTCTCAATCCTAAATAGCTATGCTCCAAATACAAGGGCACCTGCATACATAAAAGAAACCTTACTAAAGCTCAAAGCACACATTGCACATCACACAATAACGGTAGGAGATTGCGATACCCCACTGTCATCAATGGACAGATCATGGAAACAGAAATTAAACAGAGACATAGACAAACTAAGAGAAGTCATGACCCAAATGGACTTAACAGATATTTATAGAGCATTCTATCCTAAAGCAAAAGGATATACTGTCTTCTCACCAATTCATGGTACTTTCTCCAAAATTGACCATATAATTGGTCATAAAACAGGTCTCAACAAATACAGAAAGGTAGGGATAATCCCGCATCCTATCAGACCACCATGGGCTAAAGCTGGTCTTCAATAACAATAAGGGAAGAACACCCACATATCGATGTAGGCTGAAAAATGTTCTACACAATGATAACCTGGTCAAGGAAGAAATGAAGAAAGAAATTAAAGACTTCTTACAATTTAATGAAAATGAAGGTACAACATACCCAAACTTATGGGACACTATGAAAGCTGAGCTAAGAGGAAAACTCATAGCTCTGAGTGCCTGCAGAAAGAAACAGGAGAGAGCACGTGTCAGCAGTTTAACAGCACACCTAAAAGTTCTAGAACAAAAAGAAGCAAATACATCCAGTAGAGAGTAGAAGGCAGTAAATAATCAAACTCAGAGCTGAAATCAACCAAGTAGAAACAAAAAGAACCATATAAAGAATGAATACAACCAAAGGTTGGTTCGTTGAGAAAATCAACAAGATAGATAAACCCTTAACCAGACTAACGAGAGAACACAGAGAGTGTGTCCAAATTAACAAAATCAGAAATGAAAAGGGAGACATAACTACAGAATCAAAGGAAATTCAAAAAAATCATCAGATCCTACTACAAAAGCCTATATTCAACAAAACTTGAAAATCTGAAGGAAATGGACAATTTCCTAGACAGACACCAGGTACCGAAGTTAAATCAGGAACAGATAAACCATTTAAACAACCTCATAACTCCTAACAAAATAGAAGCAGTCATTGAAGGTCTCCCGACCAAAAAGAGCCCAGGTCCAGACAGGTTTAGTGCAGAATTCTATCAGACCTTCATAGAAGACCTCATACCAATACTATCCAAACTATTCCACAAAATTGAAACACATGGAGCACTACCGAATTCCTTCTATGAAACCACAATTACTCTTATACCAAAATCACACAAAGACCCAACAAAGACCTTCAGACCAATTTCCCTTATGAATATCGATGCAAAAATACTCAATAAAATTCTGGCAAACCAAATCAAAGAGCAAATCAAAACAATCATCCACCATGATCAAGTAGGCTTCATCCCAGGCATGCAGGGATGGTTTAATATACGGAAAACCATCAACGTGATCCATTATATAAACAAACTGAAAGAACAAAACCACATGATTATTTCATTAGTTGCTGAAAAAGCATTTGAGAAAATTCAACATCCCTTCATGATAAAAGTCCTGTAAAGAATAGGAATTCAAGGCCCATACCTAGACATAGTAAAAGCCATATACAGCAAACCAGTTGCTAACATTAAACTAAATGGAGAGAAACTTGAAGCAATCCCACTGAAATCAGGGACTAGACAAGGCTGCCCACTCTCTCCCTACTTATTCAATATAGTTCTTGAAGTTCTAGCCAGAGCAATCAGACAAAAAAGGTGATCAAGGCGATACAGATTGGAAAAGAAGAAGTCAAAATATCACTATTTGCAGATGATATGATTGTATATTTTTGTGATCCCAAAAGTTCCACCAGAGAACTAGTAAACCTGATAAACACCGTTAGCAATGTGGCTGGGTATAAAATTACCTCAAATAAATAAGTAGCCTTCCTCTACATGAAAGAGAAACAAGCCGAGAAAGAAATTAGGGAAACGACACCCTTCATAATAGTCAAATAATATAAAGCACCTCAGTGTGATTTTAACCATGCAAGTTAAATATCTGTACAATAAGAACTTCAAGCCTATGAAGAAAGAAATTGAAGAAGACATCAGATGATGGAAAGATCTCCCATGATCATGGATTGGCAGGATTAACATAGTAAAAATGGCCATTTTACCAAAAGTGATCTACAGATTCAATGCAATCCCCATCAAAATACCAATCCAATTCTTCAGAGAGTTAGACAGAACAATTTGTAAATTCATCTGGAATAATAAAAAACCCAGGATAGCTAAAACTATCCTCAACAATAAAAGGACTTCAGGGGGAATCACTATCCCTGAACTCAAGCAGTATTACACAGCAATAGTGATAAAAACTGCATGGTATTGGTACAGAGACAGACAGATAGACCAGTGGAATAGAATTGAAGACCCAGAAATGAACCCACACACCTATGGTCACTTGATTTTTGACAAAGGAGCCAAAACCATCCAATGGAAAAAAGATACTATTTTCAGCAAATGGTGCTGGTTCAACTGGAGGTCAACATGTAGAAGAATGCAGATCAATCCATGCTGATCACCCTGTACAATGCTTAAGTCCAAGTGGATCAAGGACCTCCACATCAAACCAAATACACTCAAACTTGTAAAAGAAAATATGTGGAAGCATCTTGATCACATGGGCACTGGAAAAAAATTCCTGAACAAAACACCAATGGCTTATGCTCTAAGATCAAGAATCGACAAATGGGATCTCATAAAACTTCAAAGCTTCTGTAAGGCAAAGGACCCTGTGGGTAGGACAAAACGGCAACAAACAGATTGGGAAAAGATCTTTACCAATCCTACAAAAGATACAGGGTTTGTATCCAAAATATACAAAGAACTCAAGAAGTTAGACCGCAGGGAGACAAATATTTAACCTTATTAAAAAATGGGGTTCAGAGCTAAACAAAGAATTCACAGCTGAGGAATGCCGAATGGCTGAGAAACACCTAAAGAAATGTTCAACATCTTTAGTCATAAGGGAAATGCAAATCAAAACAACCCTGAGATTTCACCTCACACCAGTGAGAATGGCTAAGATCAAAAACTCAGGTGACAGCAAATGCTGGTGAGGATGTGGGGAAAGAAGAACACTCCTCCATTGTTGGTGGGATTGCAGACTGGTACAACCATCCTGGAAATCAGTCTGGAGGTTCCTCAGAAAATTGGACATTGAACTACCTGAGGACCCAGGTCTACCTCTCCTGGGCATATACCCAAAAGATACCCCAACATATAACAAAGACACGTGCTCCACTATGTTCATCACAGCCTTATTTATAATAGCCAGAAGCTGGAAAGAACCCAGATGCCCTTCAACAGATGAATGATAAAAAAAATGTGGTACATCTACACAATGGAATATTACTCAGCTATCAAAAACAATGCCTTTATGAAATTCATAGGCAAATGGTTGGAACTGGAAAATATCACCCTGAGTGAGGTAACCCAATCACAGAAAAACACACATGGTATGCACTCATTGATAAGTGGCTATTAGTCCAAATGCTTGAATTGTACTAGATGCACAGAACACATGAAACTCAAGACGGATGATCAAAATGTGAATGCTTCACTCCTTTTTTAAAAGGGGAACAAGAATACCCTTGGCAGGGAATAGAGAGGCAAAGATTAAAACACAGGCAGAAGGAATATCCATTCAGAGCCTGCCCCATATGTGGCCCATACATATACAGCCACCCAATTAGACAAGATGGATGAAGCAAAGAAATGCAGGCCAACAAGAACCAGATGTAGATCTCTCCTGACAGACACAGCCAGAATACGTCAAATACAGAGGCGAATGCCAGCAGCAAACCACTGAACTGAGAACAGGACCCTCATTGAAGGAATCAGAGAAAGGACTGGAAGAGCTTGAAGGGGCTCGAGACCCCATATGAAAAACAATGTCAAGCAACCAGAGCTTGCAGGGACTAAGCCACTACCCAAAGACTATACATGGACTGACCCTGGGCTCCAACCTCATAGGTAGCAATGAATAGCCTAGTAAGAGCACAAGTGGCAGGGTAAACCCTTGGTCCTGCTAAGACTGAACCCCCAGTGAACCTGCTAGTTGGGGGGAGGGTGGTAATGGGGGCAGGATGGGGAGTGTAACACCCATATAGAAGGGGAGGGGGAGGGTTTAGGTGATGTTGGCCTGGAAACCTGGAAAGGGATTAACAATCGAAATGTAAATAAGAAATACTCAAGTTAATAAAAAAGAAAAAAAACCTCAAGTGACAGCAAATGCTGGGGAGAATGTGGAGAAAGAGAACACTCCTCCATTGTTGGTGGGATTGCAGACTGGTACAACCATTCTGGAAATCAGTCTGGAGGTTCCTCAGAAAAGTGGACATTGAACTATCTGAGGACTCAGCTATACCTTTCTTGGGCTTATACCCAAAAGATGCCCCAACATATAACAAAGACACACGCTCCACTATGTTCATAGCAGCCTTATTTATAATAGCCAGAAGCTGGAAAGAACCCAGATGCCCTTCAACAGAGGAATGGATACAGAAAATGTGGTACATCTACACAATGGAATATTACTTAGCTATCAAAAACAATGACTTTATGAAATTCATTGGCAAATGGATGGAACTGGAAAATATCATCCTGAGTGAGGTAACCCAATCACAGAAAAACACACATGGAATACACTGATTGATAAGTGGCTATTAGCCAAAATGCTTGATTTACTCTAGATGCACAGAACACATGAAACTCAAGACAGATGATCAAAATATGAATGCTTCACTCCTTTTTTAAAAGGGGAACAAGAATACCCTTTGCAGGGAATAGAGAGGCAAAGATTAAAACAGAGACAGAAGGAACACTCATTCAGAGTCTGCCCCACATGTGGTCCATACATATACAGCCACCCAATTAGACAAGATGGATGAAGCAAAGAAGTGCAGGCTGACAGGAACCGGATGTAGATCTCTCCTGAGAGACACAGCCAGAATACAGCAACTACATAGGCGAATGCCAGGAGCAAACCACTGAACTGAGAACGGGACCCCCGTTGAAAAAATCAGAGAAAGGAGTGGAAGAGCTTGAAGGGGTCGAGACCCCTTATGAACAACAATGCCAACCAACCAGAGCTTCCAGGGACTAAGCCACTACCCAAAGACTATACATGGACTGACCTGGGCGCCAACCCCATAGGTAGCAATGAATAGCCTAGTAAGAGCACCAGTGGAAGGGGAAGCCCTTGGTCTTGCCAAGACTGAACCCCCAGTGAACCTGATTCTTGGGGGGAGGGCGGTAATGGGGGAGTTTGGGGAGGGGAACACCAATATACCAGAGGAGGGGGAGGTGTTAGGGGGATGTTGGCCTGGAAAGGGCAAGGAGAATAACATTCGAAATGTAAATAAGAAACACTCAAGTTAACAACAACAAAAAAAGATATCTAGCAGATATCTTGGGGCACTGTGTTGCCGATCCTAGCGGCATAAAAACCAACAATACTTTTTTTTATTTTTATATTTTTACAACAACAAAGAAATACATGTTTCATTTAACAAAGATGTTGAGCTGGAGTCTAAATAGAGCCTTTACTACTACCGACTCTTGTTCCTTCTACTGGAAGATGTCCGCATGCTATGATCGGAGAATACTAAACACCAAACAGCGAACCCTACAAGATACAATGCAGACTGCCTCCCTGGTATACTGGTGAAATGACAGCACAAATACTATGGGGGTAAGCAACCTCAATATGATTAGATTCGAGCCCACTCTGTTATGTAGTCATTGCCTGACATTTCTGGGTTAAACATGGCCTGGGATTAGATAGGCCAGGGACTTAGGGAAATATCAAATACTACTAAAGTCTCTTCTGCTAAATGAATGTGGCAATAAATGACTCCTAACAACATTCTGCTATACCTATATATCAGTGCCTTGCTCAGGCGACATGAGAGAAGGTTCCTCTTACTGAAGATAGGAACTAATTCAGACCCACAATTGGAAACTGTGCAGAGCTTAAGAGACTTTGGAACACTAAGTTCTAAATGGCATTTATTCATCAAACCCATACCTTAAAATCTTAGGGAAATACATAGAAGGCAGAATGATTATAAGATCCACAAAGGACACAACACACAAAGGAAAGCGTGTCTTATAGACACTACAGGGCAAGTGGATGTATGAACTTATAAAGACTGTAGCGGCAGAAAAAGGGCCTTCACAAGTCCAATCCAGATGGGTTCCCAGTGCTGAGAGAGGAAAGTGGACATGAGCTTCCATTCACAAACAAGAATGTATCTGCAATTTATGCTCTCTAGCAAAGGAAAAGTTAGTTTTCACTAAATATTCTCACTGGGTGAGAATATCACCCTATTATTATGGGCAGGCTCCATGACCAGCATTAGATGGCCAACATGAAATAAACTCAAGTGTTAATTTGGAGACATTTTGTCTCATATTGTTTTACCTGTGCATTATTTTAGCTCACTGATTATTTGTTTGTACTATGGTTTCTGATTTTTGTGATTGTATGGATTGTGTGTGTGTGTGTGTGTGTGTGTGTGTGTTTATGTGTGTGTGCATGTGTACATGTATCTTGTTTTCTGTTTGGTCATTTCACTTCATATTTTTAAAATATTTTGGTATATGAAAGGGAAGGGAAAACCATGATTAGAATATATTGTATGAAAATTATTTTCAATAAGAAAATAAAATGAGATGAAATAAAAGTTTCTTGATGATATGCTGAGCATTCTATTTAAATACCCTGCGTATAGTTGTCTGGAAGGGATCAGGGTCTGATACTTTATTTTTGAGATGATGTGATCAAAATAATGTTCATATCATTTGCAGAGTTCTCTGGTGTCAAATTACTTTGTTATCATTAATATTTCAAGTGGTCTCTTCTGATTATCTTGTTCTGAAATGACTGTTGTATTTCTACAGGTTATTCTTATCCCCAATCTCAGACACCTAAGACACTGATTACATCTCTTTGATAATTTTCTGAATATTTCTTTCATGTAGAATCATCTGTTTTTATCCCCACTGTAATCACTATGAAGAGAGTCTTTAAGAATGTAATAATTTTCTTTGAATAGCCTGTACCATCAACCGTAATAGTAACTCATCTTGCTTAATTACATATCACAAAGCCGACAGTATTTCAAGTTTAAATTTTTTATTTTGAGCAAAGGCTTTACTTCTTTTTAACTTTCTTTAGTTCTGTGGGGCATGACTTAAAGGGAAAGAGTTAAGTGGTTGAGATAACGACATTTTCTAACTAGGTGTAGCTTATGTGTTGACCGTTGTTACGTGCTTTTACAAAGGTAACATGTTCCTTTTACTTTTCTTTTACCTCAAAGTCAATATTTAGACTTTAGGAAAAACCCTATTTTCTTTTCTCTTTGATATTGAACTATAGTTTTCAGAATGATGTGCAGAAACAAAGGTTGATATTTGAAAAATAATCCATCAGGTCTAGTAATGACATCAGACAATTCTGTAGTAACTATAGTAATGCTAAAAATAAAAAAAATAAGGAGTTATACCAAGCAATCTGCAAAGAGTGGTATAAGAACTGTATACAAAATGTCTGAGGCAGCAATGGGAGGCAAACACTGCTAATAAACTGTAAAATTCCAGACCATCTAATTGGGAACCAAAATGTATTAAAAATAATGCTCTTCATCTTAAGGTGGTAGATTTAAAATCTGTACCACAAATTCTACTTACCGGTATGTAATATTTTCTCAGTAGGCTCTATATTTTCTTTTCTACTATTGTGAAGCATTTGACATCCAGCATTGACATTTGCAATCACTGTTCGTTCTATGTTTTAAAACTTGAAAATATTATATACTTTAATTGAAAACTCAAGATAAGGTAGATATATAAATCCTATTTGTTTCATCTCCCCTGAAACAATGAGGGAATAAGGAGTTAAATTATTTTTGTTTCTGTTGATCTAAGTTTATGTACTGCATAAGATGATTAGTGAAAGTTCATTTTTAACTTAATTTTTTGGTTAATTATTTGAGAATTTCACATAATGCACCCCAATCACTCTTACTTCCTATTCCTTCTACTTTTCCCCCTACTTGTGGACTCACCCTCAAAAAATTGAAATAAAATAAGTCCAATTGGTGTTGTCCATATAATCATTACTGGAGCATGGTCTAATTTCCTATGTCCAGCTCCTTAAAGAAAAGTGAGACTTTCCCCATTATCCTGCCAGTAGCCTTCTTTGATGAAGAGCTACACTTCTGCATCTTTATCACCATTTTTAAGAGTTCTTAATGGCTTCATGGGTAGATGTTACCTTGGGGAAAGGGAGTAGAGAATGTCACAGAAGCCTTCTTTGTCTCACCCTCTCAAAAGTGAGTCTGCAGCCATTGATAGCACTGGAGCTTGCATGTCCTTTCCAGTAAGTTGAAACATAGATCATGAACTTCCACATGGTATCTTGTGACAGCATGGATCACTGGCATCCACATAGCCTCTGGCTTCTGCACAAGCCATGGACCTCAGCATGGTTTCTGGTAGCAGTGTGGGACATGGACACAAACAGAGTTCCTGGCAGCAGCCCAGCCCAGCCCACAGAAATGAACTTGACTTCCGGTGACAGCAGAATGTTAAATATTGAGATTCCCTGCCTGAAATAGGAGCCTCAGTTTACCATGTCTTTAACTCTTTTGTTTCTTTTTTGGTTTGGGTTTTGGTTTTGGTTTGATTTGATTTGGTTTGTTTGTTTGTTTGTTTTTGGTTTACGAGTTTTGCTATGAATGATGTTACTATGAATGTAACTTTGAAAAGTTCAGTGAATGCAGTGTGAATAAGCTTGTATCAAATTTTATTTTTGAATGTGAAATATTCTTTGGACAAGTAACGGAGAATAGAAGAAACAATAAGTTGTACAATGTGATATCTGTAGGTAGGTCTACGATATGCCATGATTAGACCAGGCTAATTAATACACCACATGGCATACATACCAAGCAATCTAGACAAAAATTGTCAAGCAGAAATATCAGAAATCTATTTTAACTCAGTCTGCAACTTCTGTTGTACTGCACTTATGGAGGCTGAATTGTTCTAAGACTCAACATTGGACCTACCCACTCTACCTCTACTCTTATTCAGTGATTTGATTATGTAAACTTGAAAGATCTTCATATTGTCCTAGGCTGACCTCATAGCCTCCTTCCCGATTGACACATTCAATTTATTCTACGAATGATACTGAGCCGAAGATGCCTACATCTGTTGTGTTCTCACTGAGCTTTTCTTTGTCCCTGTATTGACAAACCTAGGGAATGAGAACCCAGGAGCCATCTGTTAATTCTTCACTTACCTGTACTTCATGCACTGCTCACAAGCACTGTGCTCTTTTCTTTCCTCTCATACCCCATATGGTCAGAAGTCCACACTTCTATCTCTACAGACACCTGCTTTCCTAGACATCATCATCTTTCTTCTGAATATCCAAGTGTGCCTGCCTTCTTGTTATCTACCTTCTCTTCAATACACAAATTCACATCAGTATAGGATTGAAAATTTAAATGAGAAAATCAGACAGTGTTGTTCAACATTTCTATATTTTATGTTGAATATAAAGGAATTCCAGGGCTAACTCAGGCATCAGGCTCTACAGTACAGCATACGTTTTCCCTTCATCTACGACATTTCAGATTTTCACCTATTTGTCTGCATCTAAACTGGTATTCTACTGTTTAGCTTTAAGGAGCTTCAGATGACCAGTTGTATACAATAGTAGTTTCAAGAGGCAGTAAAATTGTATCAAATGATAAAATGAAAACTTTTTCCCTTTTAAAATGTTTTCCCAACAGATTTTCTCAAGTAAAAAAAATCAAATTTTGACCCTTCTTGGAAAATAAACAAACACAGTGACTTCCATTGTTTCTTGGCTGATACCAATCACCAGTGAGACTGGCATTTTCCATGGCTCAATACTTTCTTGCATGCATGGTCACAAACAAGGCAATATCTCTTAATCTTACCACCAGTATCAACCATTCTCTTAGCCACTGTCATCAATAACAGATTCCGTACATATTGCCAATTGTCAGAAGGGACACACTGTCACCTTTTCTTTGAAAACCAAAGAAATCACTAAGATTTTATTGAAAAAATATTCCTGTTTACAAACACTGCATTAGAATTGAAAACACCACATATGTATCAGGAGATAAGGTGTCAGTTAAGGCTAATTAATAACTTGGATGGCAAGTAAGCGATGAATGAAGTATCAAGACTTCAAAATCTCACGCCTTATCTCCACTGCTCAATGCAGTTCATCTGAGGCATGCAATGTTACATGTACTTTCAGTGATAGTGTCAAAAACTTAAAGATAAGGAAGCAATGTTTGGCCCTTGATGTTAGGCGTGTCTCCCTGAAAAATGAGAAATTTAACCTCATTCCTCAGAAAAATATATTAAAAAAACATGTAGACAATACTAAGTTCTAGTCCAGAGAGCTGGAATACCTGAAGTGATATTCATGTGGGAAGATTAAATAATCCAATCTGATTCCTGCAAGCAAGTGTGAATAGGAGGTTTTGAGAAATGCTTATCCTAGTCATATGGGAAACATTATGAGGATTGTACTGAATTTGGCAGTCAGTGTTTAGTGTTTAGTATTTATTCAGTATTTAGTATTTACTACTCATAGTATTTATACTATTTAGTATTTTAGTATTCATTTAACATTTTGCCTTTTACATTATTTTAGTATTTATTATTTAGGTGGATTAATGGAAGAGAAAGTGATGGAAAATAATGCAGTTCCCAAACACTGGTCAGCTTCAGTCTTCTAAAGACAGATTTCTTAGAGACTGCTAGAGCTTCATTCCAATGTGAGGGCTTAACAGCCAGTGTGTGTTAAAATTGACTTATTTATGTAACCTTCCTATATTCTTGTCTGTTCATCTGTAGAATGTAGTTTAGGAGAATTAAATCATTGTTCAATATAAACTGACAGACACAAATCATACCATAAACTATTATTGTTGTAAATATTATCAGGCTGTCTACAGAGCCAGCTGTCTTTATGAGAAAATCTACTTCTCTTATTTGCTTAAGGGATTCTGAATACAGATTGTGAGTCCCCAAACCATATACCTGTGAGTTTCTGCACCCAAGTACTGGGGTACTAGCTCAGAGCCCAGAAAGTGCAGCTTATTCAACTCAGTTGATGTTCTTTAGTGATGTCTGAGTTGAAATATGGCAGCAGAAAGCACAGAAGTACACTCCCAGCCATGAAGAAGCCCAGGCCTGCCCAGAGCCTCTTGATAACTGTCAGGAAAGGCACTAAGACAGGAATAGCTGTTGGAATTTCCTCCACTGTTTAGGTACTTAAGCCAGAATTTTAAACTAAGCCATATTAAGCAGAAGAAATGGAACAGAAGACTAATAAATTATATAGTAAATTCAAGTTAAATGTTTTTGTAAGCTCTTTTTACCAATCAACATTAGACACTTGACTCTATATATTATACTTATTATTCAATCATACTATATTTATTTCAATATAATCTTTGGTTTTGTTCTTCTTAGAATATGAAATAAAGGAGAATGATTACCTTGTAAGATCAGTGACATTCTGTACAGTTTTCTAGAATATTGTCATGTTCTTTATTTAACACTGAAATACTCCACAGAAATCCAGTGTAATCAATGACAACTACTTATTGGGCATTTAATTCATTTGTGTATCCATGTTCAAAAGTATGACTGGCCACTGGCTAATGAGCAATGAATATCATTATTTTGTTTGACCTTGTAATACCACAAAGACATCCTTCAGACCAGATTTCACTAAGTCTATTTTAAATTCAAGAGGACAGTGTTTAATTTCCTAAGGCATATATCCCTGTCATCTAAGGAAATGAGTGATAATTTGTCTGCTAGGCAATGTTTGATGAGAAGAAGATATAACAAATGTATATAAAAGGTGACCTTAAGCCAAAAGTGCTCATTATTTATTTGCAAAATGTTTCATCATAGAAACAGAAGGCAATAGTAATTAAATGACATGTCAAGAAAGCATGTGAAGTTTTTATACCTAGGTACTGCCCCAGCACTTGTTGAGTGTCTGTACATGCTTATTATCTAATGTCTCCATCACAGGTGCTATGTCTCTGCTAAGACAGAGACATAGCAACTTATGTAGAAAAGGTCTTCCCTTATATAACATAGCCGAATTGTAGTGGGTTGGCCTAATGTCATTTGTATTCTAATCTAATTTGGAACCCCCAAAACTGTTTGCCCCAAGAAAAAATAGTCGACATTTAATCCCCAGGACCCAGGCCCCAAGTTAATTCTGATGGGTAAATAAAGATACAAATAGCAGAAGAGAAATAGGTAGGGTTGAGGTTTCCATGGCTTAGGACATAGAGAAAGAGGAAGGTGCAAAAGGGAAAAATGAAGGCACTATGGGATAGGAACAAACACACAGGAGCGAGATAGCCTCTATGGACTAGGGACCAAGAAAAAGTGGCCCAAAGGGTTGCCCAGTTGGACTTGAGAGCAGCCCAAATGGAATACAGTAAGTAGTGAATGATTGTTTGAGGTTATTGATGGGAAAGAAGATGTTAAGAACACAGAGGGTAGACAGCTCCCCAGCTATTGTGCTTCCCAAGACATATTTAAAATTTTAAATGCTCTCACCTACCACTTTTGTGTCTTCATCCATGGACTCAGTTAAATACAGATTCAAATAAAAATAGGAATGTAAATGATTTAAGGTGGGTAGAAACCTCGTAATAGGATTAAAAAAATTTTACTACACAAATTATATTACCTGTAATGAGGTTTGCTTAATTGTAGAATTAGATGTTGTGTTCCTTGCCTGAACAAGTGTCTGATGTTTCTGATTTCACATTCAGGACCTTCTAATATGCCCACTTTAGCAATCATTGTAGTTTATGAAGAAAGACTTGCTTCTCCTTATCCTTTTCTTATCCTTAGCTGTTATAAGATATGGTTTCAATTAGTAGCTTAGTGATAGGATAAGAAAATTAATACATAGATAAACTGTGGCTATGGTGGCAGCAAATAATGGAAGGAATGTTCTTATTTTAATCTCTACCTTGGAGATTTAGTCAACTACCACTTTTGTGTCTTCATCCATGGACTTAGTTAAATACAGAATCAAATAAAAATAGGACATTTGTTCTATCCTCAGTGGGGTTTAGAGAAGATGGTGGGTAGAGAAACATGCATACCTAATAACTTCAGATAGCTTCCAAACTGCAGAGGAAAAGCATACTTACACATAGAACCATCCAAAAGCACATAACTGAAAGGAAGGTATTATTTTATGAATGGTAAGTAGTATCCACCCATAGAGGGAACATCAAGTTGTCCATATTTAGAAACTATACTGAGTATTCTGCTCTGCAAGTACCAAACTCAATGCTTTTCTCAATCAAACTCTAATATTACTCATAAAGAACACAGCATATTTTCAAAATTGTCTTTACTTTATTGAAGACTGGAAATGGAGCTATTCTGACTGTTTCCAGATTCAGATTTCTCTTCATGGTTCCATCAGGAAGAATTCTAAGGACAAATCAGCTTCAGTGAACAAGAATAATAAAATTCATGATGGTATAGGCAAGGTCTTGTGAATAAATGATAAAAAGCATTATTTCTTAATTTGCAATAGTCAAACTCCTTGACCTAAAATCCCAATTCAGAAGAGGAAAATCATGAAGATGAAGGAGGAGAAAGAAGAGGAGGAGGAGGAGGAGGATGAGGAGGAGGAGGAGGAGGAGGAGGAAGAGGACAAGGAGGAGGAGGAGGAAGAGGAGGAGGAGGAGGAGGAAGAAAAAAAAACATGAGAAATGTATGTAGTCCATGGCGAGAATGAGGCATGCATTCAAGTCTATGAAGCTAATGAGAAGAGGAAAGGAGCACTCACCAGTGTGCATCTCACTACATTCAAGCATAGTTGCTTTACAGACTCTAGAAGGTTATCAGTTTATGCCTATAAGTTTTTATTTATTTATTTCTCCTCTCTTCCATGTCTTCAATGGTAATTTACTGGCAACTTGAGGCTTGCTTCTTTCTTTTCTTTCAACTTGAGAATCTTGTGAAGATAATTCAGTATTTAGTATCCTCTTTCCAGGCATACTGTTCTCCAGGGTTTATAAATTTTCAGCTAAGAAAGAAGATGGTATAATTAGACTATAGCTTTTTTTAATTTTAAAATTTATATTTCAATCAATTATTGTGTATGTGTGCAGATGCATGTAGACTCACAGGCAAACACGCATGTGTAGATGCTAGATGACAACATTAAGGACTGATTTATTTCCTCCAAACTAAATGCCTAAGGGAGAGTCAGATCTTCCTATGAATAACTGATCACTTTATATTTTTCTTTTTTTTCTACTGGATTTTTTATTTACATTTCAAATGTTATCCCTTTTCCCAGTTTCCCATCCATAAATCCCCTATCCCATACCACTCCCCTTGCATCTATGAGGGTGTCCCCTCCCCATACACACACTCCTTCCCACTTCACCACCCTGACATTCCCCTGCACTGGGGTATCAAGCCTTGGCAGAGCCAAGGGCTTCTCCTCTCATTGATGTCCAACAGAACAATCCTTTGCTACATATGCATTGGGAGTCATTGGTCTGTCCATGTGTACTCTTTAGATGATGGTTTAGTCACTGGAATCTCTGGTTGGTTGATATAGTCGTTCTTAGTGGTTTGCAAACCTCTCTAGCTCCGGCAATCCCTTCTCTAACTCCTCCATTGGGTACCCTGAACATAGTTCAATGATTGGCTGCAAAAGTATGCCCCTGTATTTGTCGTGCTCTGCCAGAGCCTCTCAGGAGACAGATATAATGTTCCTGTCAGCTTGCACTTAGTGGCATCAGCAATATTATCTGGGCTTGGTGACATATATGGGTTGAATACTCATGTAGGGCAGTCTCTGGATGGCCATTACTTCCATCACTGTTTCATATTCTGTCTCTATTTCCTCCTGTGAATATTTTTGTTTCCCCTTCTTAGAATGACTGAAGCATTCACACTTGGTCATCCTTCTTGAGCTTTGTGTACTCTACGGATTGTATTTTGGGTAATCCCAGCTTTTGGGCTAATATCACTTGTCAATGAGTACATACCGTGTGTGTGTGTGTGTGTGTGTGTGTGTGTGTGTGTGTATGTGTGTGTGTGTGTGTGTGTGTGTGTGTGTGTGAGAGAGAGAGAGAGAGAGAGAGAGAGAGAGAGAGATTAGGTTACCTTACTCAGGATATATTTTAGTTCCATCTATTTGCCTATGAATTTCATGAAGTCATTGTTTTTAATAGCTGAATAGTACACCATTGTGTAATTGTACCACATTTTCTGTATTCATTCCTCTGTTGAAGAACATCTGGTGTCTTTCCAGCTTCCAATTATTATTAAAAACCTGCTATGGACTTAGTAGAGTGTGTACCCTTGTAATATGTTGGAACGTTTTTGTTTTTGTTTTTTTTTTTTTTTTTGATTGTATGTCCGTGAGTGGTATAGCTGGGTCCTCAAGTAGTACTTTGTCCAATTTTTGGAAGAACCAGCCTTAGTCCACGGTAATCTGATAGAATACATGGGATTATTTCAACCTTCTTATATCTGTTGAGGCCTGTTTTGTGACTCATTATATTGTCAATTTTGGAGAAGGTATCATGACGTACTAAGAATGTATATTCTTTTGCTTTACGATAAAATTTTCTATAGTAATCCATTAAATCTATTTGGTTCATAACTTCTGTTAGTTTCTCTATGTCTCTGTTTAGTTTCTGTTGCCATGATCTGTCCATTGATGAGAGTGGGGTATTGTAGTCTCCCATTATTATGTTGTGAGGTGCAATGTGTGTTCTGAGCTTCAGCAAGGTTTCTTTTATGAATATAGGAGCACTTGCATTTTGAGTATAGATATTCAAAATTTATAGTTCATCTTGGTGGATTTTTCCTTTGATGAATATGATATTTTCCTCATTTTTTGATAACTTGGTTGAAAGGCAATTTTATTGGATATTAGAATGGCTAATTCAGCTTGTTTCTTGGGACCATTTGCTTGGAAATTTGTTTTCCAGCCTTTTACTCTGAGGTAGTGTCTATCTTTGTCTCAGGGTGTGTTTCCTGTATGCAGCAAAATGCTGGGTCCTCCTTAAGTAGTCAGCCTGTTAGTTTATAGCTTTTTATTAGGGATTTGAGTCCATTGATACTAAGAGATATTAAGGAACAGTGATTGTTGCTTCCTGTTATTTCTGTTGTTGGAGGTAGAATTATGTTCGTGTGGCTATCTCTTTTGGTTTTGTTGCAAGGAGATTAATTTCTTGCTTTTTCTAGGGTGTAGTTTCCCTCCTCGTGTTGGAGTTTTCCATCTATTATCATTTGTAGGGCTGGATTCATAGAAAGATATTGTGTAAATTTGGTTTTGTCATGGAATATCTTGTTTTCTCCATTTATGTTAATTGTGAGTTTTGGGCTGGCATTTTTGTTCTCCTAGGGTCTGTATGAGATCTACCCAGGATCTTCTAGCATTCATGGTCTCTTTTTAAAAGTCTGGTGTGATTCTTGTAGGTCTAACTTTATATATTACTTGACCTTTTTTCCTTACTACTTTTAATTTTATTTCTTTGTTGTTTGCATTTGGTGTTTTGACTATTTTGTGACAAAAGGTATTATTTTTCTGGTCCAATCTATTTGGAGTTCTGTAGGCTTCTTGTATTTTTATGGCATCTTTCTTTTTCGGTTATGAAAGGTTTCTTCTATAATTTTTTGAATATATTTACTGGCCCTTTAAGTTGGGAATTTTTACTCTTCTCTACCCATTACTCTTAGGTTTGATCTTCTCATTGTGTCTTGGATTTCCTGTATGTTTTGGGGCAGAAACTTTTTGTGTATAACATTTTCTTTGATGGTTGTTCAATATGTTTTGCCCCTGAGGTTCACTATTTTGTCATGTTTTCTATGGTATCTTCTGTCCCTGAAATTCTCTCTTCTATCTCTTGTATTCTGTTGGTGATGCTTGCATCTATGACTCCTGATTTCTTTCCTAGGTTTTCTATCTCCAACATTGTTTCCTTTTGTCATTTCTATATTTTTCCTATTTCAATATTTAGATCCTGGATTGTTTTTGTTCAATTCTTTCACCTTTTTGGTTGATTTTTGTGTTCCTTCTTTAAGGGCTTCTACCTGTTTACCTGTGTTGTCCTGTATTTCCTTAAGGGAGTCATTTATTCCTTTCTTAAAGTTCTCTAATATCTTCATGAGTTGTGATTTTATATCAAAGTCTTTCTTTTCCAGTGTGTTGCGATATTCAAGTCTTGCTGTTGTATGGGAACTGGGTTCTGATGATACCAAGAGGCCTTGGTTTCTGGTGCCTAAGTTCTAGCCCTTGCCTCTTGCCATCTGCTTACCTTTGGTGTTAGCTGTTCTTGCTGTCTCTGACAGTGGCTTGACCCTCCTGTAAGACTGTGTGTCATCACTACTGGGAGACCTATTCACTTCCTGTGGTATCTGGGTACAGAAAGCTGTGTCACAGGGTCAGCTGAGTGCAGACAGAAACCAGAAGTAGGATCCTGTCCCAGACTGCTCTTCGATTCTGGTGTCCTGAGGGCTCTGGGAAGTTCCCTTGGAGCAGAATTGGTAGTCTTACCTGTGTTCTCACGTGTGTCAGCATCCCTGGGAGACCAGCTCTCTACCTGGGGGATCTGGGTACAAAGAACTCGGCACAGCTTCAGCTCCAGGGCACATGCAGAAATTGGAAAAATCTTGTCCCAGACTGTTCCTCTGTTCTTGTGCTCTGAGGGCTTCAGATGGGGTCCTCCTTGGCCACGAATATGAGCAGACATGGCAGTCTCAACTGTGCTCTCAGGTATGTCCACACTTCTAAAAGAGCAGCTTTTTCCCAGCAGAATCTGGATACACAGAGCTGTGGCACAGGGACAGCTCCCGGCACAGGCAGAAACAGGAAGTCTCAGACTGCTCCTTGGTTCCTGTGTCTTAGAGGTCCAGACAGATTCCTCTTGGGCCAGGAATGTGAGGAGAAATGTTGGTATCAACTGTGCTCTTGGATGTATTAGCATTTCTGAGAAACTAGCTTGAGTCCAGTGGTATCTGTGTACAGAAAGCTGTGGCGCATGGTCAGTTCAGGACATAGGCGGAAACTGGAAGGTCTGATCACTTTATATGAACAGTCAAGAGAAACTGCTCACTGGATCTTTCCCAAAGCAGCACTAGGAAAGAGTTATAAGGAGAAAAGAGTAAGATTTTTCTAAGATTCTGTTTGATAAAATCCTACCAAACTGTGTTAGTCAGAAAAACTCCTGACATTTCTTGATAATATGTATTTTACATATTCATTTTTAGTGGAAACAAAGGTAAAGTATTCAACTAAATCACTCTTCTCTCTCTTGCTGACTAAATATGGAAAGTAATTATTCTGAAAGACAACAAAATAAGCAAAGTTCATAAATCCCAAAATATCCTGCATAAAATTAAATTATTTTATATACTTACAATAAAAACTATTATGTAAAAATATAACAATTAAATTAGGGATTATATAATTTTCCAGGTGCAACTGTTTATATGTAGAGATTCTCTGTAAATGCTGTATAGTACATACACACACACACACAGACACACACACACACACACACACATATATATATATATATACTTATATATAATCAAAATTAAATACAAATACATGTATATAATGTATTTGTAATACATATACACAGATATATATGCATGTATATAAATATATTACATATAATCTTATATTTTTGGTTGTGAGCCTAGCCTTTAACGGCTGAGCCATCTCTCCAGCCCTCATATAATCTTAATTATCCCATATGATTGTCTCTAGTGAAGTCAGTTTTGATTTTATGAATAGACTATCAATATTGGTTTACATCAGAAAAACATCTTATAAAATATCGAAATTATAAGATGTTTATTATTTAGCATAAAGTATTTTCTAGTTGCTGTTGTAATCATTTACCACAGACTTCATGACCTAACACCGTAAGATTTTCTTTTAATCTTAAGATTTTATATGTTTGTGATCTCACAAGTATGCTTCTCTAATAAAAGAAAGTATCAAGAAAGCTAGTTTCCTTTCTCCAAGATGTGGGTAAGAGTCATTTCACCCTTTCTGTATTGCATAGGGAATCCACAGGCCTTAGTTTACAGGGTGCTCTGTCTTCCCTCAAAGCTGACAGAGCAGCATTCTCACATAGCAGTCTCCCCTGCCTCTTGTATTTATAATAGTACTTCCAGTTAGATTGGGTCTGCCTATATAATACAGAGTAATTCACCCTGGTTTAAGATCAGCTGGGTAAGAACTCAATTTCATCTCCAACCTTATACTCCCCCTTTCCATGCAATGTGACATTCTCATGGGTTCTGGGAATAAGAAAATGGGCAGCTTTTAGGGTTTGGCATGATTATCTTAAGTGCAGAATCTGTCCAGGATTATAGTTTACAATGATTAGTTATCATCAACGGATGCTAAACAAGTGGGAACATGTTTGTATAATGACAGCATGTGTCAATGATTGACACCCTCCATAATCATTCAACAGTAAGAGACCAATAGAATTCAGTCAACAAGGCCAGGAGTGTAGAGCATAGTATTTTTCTATGAAGATATACTAAAATAACCAGAGACAAAAATCACAGTTTGTCTTCAATTTATTTTCATCATGTAGAAAAAAATCATCTTGTATATAGATCTATATAGAAGTAAAATTATATGTCACATTATTTTAACATTCATAGAATCTAGAGAAATGATATATATTTATACTATTTCTCACAACACTTCCAAAAGTGAGAATTTATGTTAAATTAACTTTTAAAATGTGAATATCTAATTAGAGCATATAGTTAATGGTGCTTGCCAAAAGATTAGAAGCATGAATGAGGAATAAAGAAATGAGGACTGAAAATTTATGTAAATAGTACTACATTTACTGATATTGGAACTATTTCCAGTAAGGCATGCTCGGAGAAATATTTTAAATGGCAATCTTTAACACTTACCTGTTATTTAAAGACAGGGCAAATGAAACCATTTAAAGAAAGCTTTAGAAACAGGCAGGAGTGATTGGGAAATAAGCCCCAGGTAATTATAGCTTTGAAAAACACAGCAGAATACTGAATGGTTAGATTGAAAAAATAGGAGAGGAACATATCAGATAACCAAGAAAAGATGTGTCCTACAGAGGAGAGACTAAAGTATAATTTCAAATAATGAGAAGAAAGTGGAAGTATAAGGGCAGTCGAATATAAAAATATTGCATTTCATGGTGACTTTGACAGATAAAGGTTTAGGAAAGCAGCAGGTTAAGAGATTAACTAATGTGTATGAAAGAGAAATGTATAGAAATGTATAAAAGCAGAAAAGAGAAGAAAACACCTGTAAGATATTTACTGTGGTGAACATAGACATGAAAAGGTAACACATTCAAATCCAGCCACCAAAACAGAATGGCACAAGCTGGTGACTCACACAATGGAATTTACTGCTGCACAATTAGTCAGGGGTAAAACCAAATCAGGGGTCAAGGTGGTTTCAGTGTTACTTGTGGCCGAGTTTTCTCCTTATGAAATTAGTACCAGCCCTTGGACCTGCAATCAGTCTTCTCATATTATGGCTTCACCATCTTCTCTCCATTTCCTTTACTTACTTTCTGAGACTCCAATCTCCAAGTAATCTCAGAAAACCTTAACACTCCTGCATATTAATTCTATGGAGACACAAATGAGACACTGTACAGACAGACTAAGATTAAGGGGGATATTCTGTTTTGCTTTATTTTGGGCTTGTGTGATTTAATTATTTCCTGATACCAATACCATGAAGAGAGAAAATTGAAAATAAACAAATTTGATTTGAAAAATTGTCAAATCAAAGTTTATATAAAGTGAAGCCTTGACCTCCTGCGGAAAAGAGGCTTTGAATTAAAAATCAACAGATCTCTGCTGTGGAGGGGAGCACCAGTTTTAAGGAATGACTGAAGCGGCTTTAGTGGAGAAAATGTTTTCTAATTGACTGTAATTTCTTTTAAGAAATAAAAACCGAAAAGGCCAACAGAAATATGAGATTCCTGAAAAAAAAATAGGCACAAACATTTAAGAAATGGAAGGAAGTTTTCTTTTGACCCCTTTCTAAATGGAAATGGATTGACTCATGAATCATGGGAGGATTTCTGGAGATTTCCTAGGACCACCTCGTCTTATAGTTGTAACTGTGTGAATTCGCATTATCCAGACACTCCCCACCTCTACCTGCTCTGTAGTATTGCAGTTAGATAAACTCAGACTAGGGCTTTATCAATAGAAAGAAAAAGATGGAGATGAAGCCATCTGAGCTGAGGGTTTGTTGGACACACACAACACATATAGTGGCAGTCAGGTGTAAGAAAGTAGAATGGGTCATGCTAGTGAGAAGTATAGTCAGCTGACTGAAGATCAAGTGGGGGCAAGTAATTTCAGATACGAGGAGCTAGAAATGGCGGTGTTAGAGACATAATGTGATGAAGTAGAATGTAAAAGCGGTCATTTACTTTTTTCCTTTCCTTTTACCTTTTCAGTGCTGAAAATTGGAACGTTGGGTTTGTTCATTCTACTCACACACTGTACCACTGCATTCCATTCCAGCTCTGATAGAATTATTTTTGATAATAAGATGCATAGAATGGTTGGAGGAGAGTTGTTGAAGAAACTGAAAATAAAATAATTGGAAAAACAAAATGTTGAGTTGGTGGATTTGAGACTACAATGGTGATAGTCGGCCTTTTCCTTGATACTACAAAATACTTGACCTGAACAAACTTTGCAAAACACATGGTTTCAGAAGTTCTAGCCCATAGGGTGAGTCTGTGGCAATGCAGTGTCATGGCGTAGTGGGAATGGTATAACAGGCTAGAGATGCTTACCTCCTTTTAGCCATAAAAATGAGAGAAGGGCAGGAAATAGGCAGAAAAAAATACCCTCCAAAGTGACTTAAGTCCTTCAGCCAGGCAGCTCCTCTCCACCACCTTTAAAAGCAACACCACCATCTTGGGGCAGAGTTTTTAAGCGTTTACATTTAAATTGCAAATAAGAAAATAGAATTTTCATGAATATAAGAATGACTAAGAAAATCTCAGTAGCTAAATTACTTGACATCAAAAACTGACATATCCAAATAGAGTTGTTTGTTAATGCTGCTACTATAACCTTAGGGGTTTGGGCCCTTGCTGGTCATGATTTCATTTATAAGCAGCATAGGACTGTGGGTTGCTTCTGTCCTAATAATAGTAATAATAATCTTGATAATAATAACAATGATTATTATGATTAATGCAAACATTTCAAAGAGAGAAAGTAGCATATAAAAGCGAAGGAGAAAATTATATAATTATCACTTCCGAAAGTGAAGGAAGTAATTTCAAATGTCTCATATATACTGATGAATTCATTAGTTCTGGGTGAGAAACAAAAACATGAAGAAATGAGTGACTCTACTCTCATCCTGTCTTGATATGTCTAAGAGAGATAAGAGTGGAAAAATAAATGGAAAACAGATTAACTCCTGTGTCTGGGTCACAGCCAGCTCTGCAAATTGAGATGGATGATGTTTATTTGCTATCTCTGATTTCTGCGTTTCTATTCAGTTCTTAAAACAGGGTGTTATCATGGCTTGGGAACTCGTTTTCTAAGTCTTCATGGGTCTTCTAAGAAAGAAAAACTAGATCAACCACGGATGTGTGGGGACTGAAGGGGTAGAGCAGGCGATCAAATGGGAAAGGGGAAGGAAGAGGGGAAAGAGAAGGGAGAGGAAGAGACTACAGAGATGGAGCTCACAGTAAGGGCCATTTGAGTGACTTTATTATAAATAATCCAGTAGAAACTTCCTAAAATACATACACATACAAAGGGTATCTAGATAAAAATCACGAAGTAATAGGAGAGACAAAGCCCTAACTTGACAATGGCTGGCCAAGAAACTGAAACTAAATGGGCCACAGACCTATAGGGAAACCAGACACTACTGTTTTGCTAAAGGAATGTAACAAGAAAATAAATTCTAATGACATTCTCCTATACTTTTAGACCAGATCCTTACTCAGTCATCATTAGAGAAGCCTCTTCCTGCAGCATATGGAAACAAGCACAGAGACCCACAGCCGGACAATGTGCAAAGGGTAAGAGACTTTGATACCCTCAGTCGGACATGGGATGTCTCCATCAGACCCCTCCCTCAGGGCTCAGGGAACCCCACAGAAGAGGATGCAGGAAGACTGTAAAACCCAGATGAAGGCTACCAAGGAAACAGGCCCATGCACCTGTGAACACTCAGAGACTTAGCTGCGTGCACAGAATCTACATGGGTCTCTACCATATGGGGTCTCGGTGCTTAGAAAGAAAGCAGATACAAGGCCCCATTCCTAACCAAGAAGCTACCTAAATCCAAGCAGTAATTAACGCTCACAAATGAAAATTTAGTTTTCTTCAAGGGAATCTCACTAGGTATACCAACCACATGGCCAACACAGAACAAACTCGATATTTTTGGAGTTTCTTTCTTTCATAACACCTTAATGAGGTTTTATATTTATTTGTTCATTTTTTTGTTTGGTTTTTATCTTATGTGCTTTGAGCATACACTATAATTTGCAGCTTTGTGTTTTATGGAATGTTTGTGTGTGCTAACATGTGTGGTTCTGTATCTAAATATGTTTCTTGGAATTTTTCTTTGTTTCTTTAACTTCTGTTGCTTGTTTTCCCCGATTCTGGTCTATTTGACTTTATGTTATCTTATAACTGTTATTTAAAATCCTGTTTGTCTCCTTTCATTCTTTTTTTCTCATTTACTGTGTAATAATTGCTTTCACTTTGCTTTTTAATTTAATTATTTGTTTTAACTGAAAATTTATTTTTAAACAATGTATACTAATTATGATTTTTATCCTCTCCCAATTCCTCCAAGATTCTCCCCATATCCTCAGGCCCACAGTTTTACATCTTTTCTTGGAGAAGAGAGACAGGGAGAAAAATATGATAAAAAAATATGCTAAAAAGAAAAACTATGATAAAGTAAAAACAACCCTGAATAGGGAAAAGCAAACAAAAAACAGAGCCAAAGAAAATACACAAGAAGCACTTTTAGAGGCTGAGACACTCATATCACTATGCCCAGCCACCCACTACAAAGCAGAGTCAGAAACCATGTGGTACAGACAAAAGTGCTGTAGGATAAGAAAAGACAAAGAAAGGAAAGGAAGGGAAGAAGGAGGGAAAGCCGAAACAAAGCATCACGACACAAGAAATGAAATCAAATTAACATTCAAATATACGGTTGAGTTTTTTCCATGTTGACTCTCTACAGCTGGGCATGGGCCTGGCTTTAAAACCGGTTTGTGTATCCATTGAGACACTGTTGAAAAAAATAATTTTTCATTTGTGAAAATGTTAATGGGAACTAGCTTCTGGTTAAGGATACTATCTTGTACCCACTTCTCCTCTCTCTGCTTCCCTCAGGGGATTCCATGTGAAGAGAAGACTGTTTAGTGCAGGTATTAAGAGCAGTTTGTAAACGGCATCACAAAACGGGTAAGGTTCTGCACGGCACCTGAATGAACCGTGATTCATACAACTAGCAGCTGACAGAATGGGAAAAGTATTTTACTCACTCTACATATGAAAGAAAGTTAATATCTAAAATACATAAAGAACTTAAGACATCAGACATTAAGAAAACAAACAACCCAATTAAAACTGGGGTACAGATCTAAACAGTTTTCAAAGGTTTGTTTTCAAACGAGAAAGACAAGGTTTAGATGGGCGGTGGGTGGACAGGTAAGGTGGATCTGGAAGAAGATGGTGGAAAGGAACTATAGTTAGAGTGTATTATGAAAAAAATCTATTTTCAATAAGGGAAAACTATAAAAAATTAAGAGAAAAGAAAGGCAGACATGGTAACAGTTGTCCTTTCACTAAAGGTATTGTTTCTCTTTAACATAGCAGAGCAATGATGGTGACCCACCCGAAACTGTTCCTCTGCCTGTGTGATAGAGCATCCTTTTCCAAATTTAATCTGTGGGAATATTTTATAAATGTGTCTTGGGGACAATTTTGATTAAATCCAAATAAATGATAAATAGCATGCTTAAGTCCATTTAGATTTATATCCCTTTTGTTAACTGTGTTGGCAACACCTCAAAATTTAGTACTATCTGCAAATTTCATTAGGAGGCAATTTATTCCCCCCTGGAGATGATTAATAAAGATGGAAAATAAAATTTGACCCCATGCCAAAACTCCTGTAGCCCCCTGACTAGTCACTTCCTCCGGACTGGACACGTTCCCATTTATCAACTCCTTCCTGGGCCCCACTCGCCCGGCCTGCCAGATGCCGTGATCGTGTTCTGGATATGCAAAACTGAGCAGGTTGGAATGCTCACTGTTCTGAGGTGCTGCACTAAACGCTTAGAGAATCCCTTCGCTGAGACTTGTGCTATATTTTACAAGGCTACCAGCTTCCTCTTTCCACAAACAGATATAAAGTTTGGCATGGTTTCCTTTTTATAAGCCCACGCAGCCGTATAACTGAGTCTGTTGTTCCCTGGGTGTTTATAGAACCTTTTCAATATCTGGAGCTTAAGGAGAAACAAGAATACTGACATCACGCGTATCACATAACCTGGCTGTTCTCCTCTGTTTGAAGTCGTGCACCCTGCCTGCTTCCCTTCAGTATCTGGCTTTATGCCAGTTCCTAATGATATTTCAAATATTCCTTTAAGTAGTTTAACAAATGTCAGCTCGCTTTTCCTGCCCCTGAGTGATTGTGAAGTAGACTGTTCTAATATTAACTTTCTCTGAGTTAGAGTTTAAACGCAGCCATGGGATTAGGGAGACTGTGGTTGCCTTTTCTTTGTTTCTTCTATTCATGACTCCTGTTAAAGAAGCTCTGATTAATTGATGGAATCAGTTCTGCAATTACCCTGATTTGGCAATTAAGACTTATTATGTGAGATTAATCTTTATTTTAAAACTTTGAATTTCTCATATTAATAACATTGTCTTTATTTTTACATAGGTCAAAAGTCAAAATTTGAACTTTTGCCCTGAAGATCATTTTACCACTAAAATATAATTTAACTTGTATGGCTGAAATTTTGGATTAAATTTGGGTTTATTTGTTTATTCATTTTATATTACTGTATTTGTTGGCAATATTTTATATCAAGTCCTCTCTGGCTTAGAAAATACTAGAAAACTCTAATGTTTCATATGACTGCTACTCTTTCAGAGGTTTTTCCAAAAATATTTGCTATTATCTTGAATGAAAATGTAATTATTGGTAATATTTTTCAAATTCTCATCAATAGCATATATTGCAAAAATTGATAAAGACCAAAAAATGTTTAGATGCTACATTACCTCTTAAAAGAAAATGTTGCTTTAAATAATAAATAAAATACCATTTAGTCAACATTGGGGTAGCACTTACTAAGTGTATGAGTTGCACACTGAGCTGCTTATTAGACTATGAGTGGAATTTCTATGGTGATGATAATACTGGATCACTATAATGAATAAGCTTGTAATTTGTTCTCTAATAAAGAGTACATCATCATACTGGGAAAGACAGTGGTACTTTGTTAGTACGAAATACTTAATTTGCTCTTTGGACAATAGCTTCTCACCTAGGCTTTAAGATTATATAAGGCATTTCAAGACCTACGATGAAAATGCCAAGAACTAGGTAAAATATCACAAGTAGAGATATTTGGAGCTATTGTAGAAGAATAGTAACTAAAATTTGACAGAAAGCATGTATTCCAAATGTGAACGGGGAGATGCCATAGCAAGAAGTCAGATCTTCTATGACAGGAGCTGAGGAGCTAATGAGAACTAGAGCCAAGTAACCCAATAAAACAAGAGCTGCATAAAACTCGGCTTCAGCATAGAGGCTTGAGGCAAGCAGTAACACTCGACACAAGGAAAGGTTTAAATGAAGATTGCAAGGGACTCCACGGCCGTGACAAGAAATGTACAGAAAGTACAGGGAGACATAAAACATAGCATAAGCAATAGGTGTTCCATGATTTGGGGAAAATAATCTGTGAACAAATCAGAAACATGAATGACAATGAGGAGAGATCATTTTCATCACGTCAGTCATGACTAGGCTCATAATTGACTAAAATCTAGAATGAGCCTGTGATCCTGGTGCCTGGAAGAAACAAGTTTCCTGAAGAATTAGGAGCTAGGGAAAAGATTTTACAGAAGGATTCTGCCTTGCATGCTAAGCCATCATGAATGAAGTGTCATATGTAATAGACATGTTCCAGACCAGTGTTAGTGGACCAAGGTGTTAAGAGGTTCAACTCTTACAAATGTGGGCCAGGGTCTAGAGAAACCCAAGACCAGGAACCGTACCCAAGGTACAGGAGTATATACATTCTCAAGAATGCCTTTCCTTATAGAGTGTCTTGGAAGTGGGAACGTGGACTGAACTAAAGAGAGGTATATTACAAAGACCTCCTTTCTCTGAAGTAGACATGAGAAGTTAGAGCAAGGTTCAAGCAAAGGAAAGTCACGATAGTATTTATGTTTTAATGACTTATGTTTTCAGTAAAATTATGTTTTTATATAGACAAGATAATCTCTCAGGTAATAGCATGAGAGACACACAAGCAACAGCTGAGATTGCTTCTGTAATTGTAAGGATTAGACCAGTTTAAACTGAAGAAATGAGAAATGACAGGAGACCTGGTTTAGAGGGGAGCGCGCCAGGCAGGGCTTACAGCCATGTCAAGATTGGCAGGTTTTCTTTACTACAAGTGTAGGGTGTGCAACCGTATCTAATTGTTATTCTCATTCTAACTTGGATAGGCTGAAAAATAGTTTGATATTAATGGAACTCTCTTAATTAACACTCTCAATAAAAATAAGCAGACTGGTATCTGCGAGCTCTCCTATGAAACTACGTGCTTCACAGAAGCTTAATAGCCAAACTAAATTTACTTATGGAGAGATCACAGGAGTCAGTTTACCAAAACTTGTAAAGAGGGTGAAATATAAATGTGGACAAGCAGGGTCCCCGAAGCCCAGGTGATTTGGATGCCTAAATGTGTGATTGTCTTCATATACCTTTATGTGCTGCACACTCACATGTAAGATGCAGGGATCTTGTGACCTTTAGGTAAAGCAACTAGATAGATTTTCCAGTAGCCTTCTCCAGATTGCAATGACAGCACGTGATCTAGAAGGATGAAGGGAAAAGAATCCTCCTGAACATGTTTCCTCCTCAGAGACACCTCAGCACATCTGAGAACAAGAACTTACTAATTGTCAGAGCCCTGTATACGTTACTGGGTCTATGTAATTTTGAACAGATCATGTGAGTATCTGTCAAAGTAGCTTCTTTAGTTTGAGAAAAGAATGTTTGATTCCTGCTAACTGAATGTTGAAAGAGTTAACAGCTAAAGAGGTGATTCATGTTTCTTCACGTATACCATTACTAATACGTCCCTTAAAACTGATACGGCTTCCTAAACTTTATTTAGATCATCTAAAGCTTTTTGCACAAGAACACTGAAATGGCTTAAAACTCTAACCTTTAATTGTTTAAGGATGGAATTGTTAAACAATTCCATTGTTTTCTTATTTTGTTGATATAATAATGTTATGACTTTGCATATATGCTTTAACAAAATAGAGAAATTTAATAGCTATTTTTCCATTTATGAGTCAATCAGAACATAGATACTATTACAAAACTGTAAAGCAATTTTAGTAATATGTTTCCAAGCCCATAACTTTTAAGCCAAGACTTTATAGCTGTGTGTTTTAATGGCTGTCTCCCTTATCCCAGGGTTACATTTTCTGTCTTTCAAGGTTCCTTTTATATTTAACAGGGTAAATTTAATCTCCTATGTAATGACCAAAACTTGTCATTTGCCCTCAAGTCTTTTCCACCCCTTTTACCTTCGCTTTTGTTTTCATAGTCCATTTCATTGAATTGTATCCTCTGTGATTTTTGCCCTTTTTTTCTGCAATTTATGCATGAATATCTTATGGTCTGGGTTTCATTACCCATCTCTAATGACACATCATTTACTAGTTAATTCAAAGATCACTTTCCAATAGCTGTTTATATGAGAGAACTAATCATCAGAATTTATCTAAATTATACAATCATAACAATCATAAAATTTCAGAATGAGCATAGTCAACTCCTCGAAGCAGGCAACCAGCACTTCCATAAAATGTCTATGAAGCAGTGTGATGTCTGAGATGACTGGAGGGTTCATGCGAGATGGGGGTTTGAGAATTTCTTACCTGCATATATGTGTCTGTTACTCCTTCTCTCTCTGTTTCCTATAACTTAATACGTGAGCTATTTATTTCACTAATCTAGATACAAGGAATTCATAATTTGTAGAAGCAAAAGCTATGATATTGGGACAAACAACTAATTAATCTCTTAACAGTTAAAAAGAAACAATATTCATCAAATGAACTAGGAGACAATTTGGGCAACCTTTTTTTCATTTTTTATTGGTTATTTTATTTATTTATATTTAAAATGTTATCCTCCTTCCCAGTTTTCCCTACACAAACCACCTATCTCCTCCCCCTGCCCCTCCCCCTCCCTCCATGAGGGTGCTCCCCCACCCACATACCCACTCCTGCCTCAGCACTCCAGCAGAGTAGAAGTACCCTGGGTCATCAAGCCTCCACCTGACCAAGAGGCCCCACTCAGTGATGCCAGATAAGGCAGTCCTCTGCTAAATACCCAGCAGGATCCATGGGTCTCTCCCTGTGTACTCTTTTGTTTGTGGTTTAGTCCCTAGGAGCTTTGGGGAGTCTGGTTGGTTGATTATATTGTTCTTCCTATGGGGTTGCAAACCCCCTCAGCTCCTACAGTCGCTGTCCTAATTTCTCCATTGTGTTCCTTGCGCTTAGTCCAATGTTTGGCTATGTACATCCACATCTGTATTGGTCTGTCTCTTTCAGAGCCTCTCGGTCTCCTGTCAGTAAGCACTTCTTGGCATCAGCAATAGTGCTGGGTTTGGTGACTGCAGATGGGATGGTCCCTAGGTGTGGCAGCCTCGGGATGGCCTTTCCTTCAGTTTCTGCTCCACTCTGTGTCCCTGCATTTCCTTTTGACAGGAGGAATTCTGGATTAACATTTTTGAGGTGGGTGGATGGCAGCATCCCTGAACTGGGGGCTGACCCTATCCACTGAATATGGTCTCTGTAGGTTCTATCTCCTCTTTGTTTGGTATTTCAGCTAATGTCTTCCCTGTTGGGTCCTGGGAACCTCTTGGGTTCCTAGCATCTGGCTAGTTCCCCATCCTCCACTGCTACAGTCTTGCAGATTCTCAGAAAACTGGAAATAGTTCTACCTGAGGACCCAGTTATACCATTCCTGGGCATATACCCAAAAGATGCTCCAACATATAACATGGACACATGCTCCACTATGTTCATAGCAGCCCTATTTATTTATAATTAACCAGAAGTTTGAAGCAACCCAAATGTCCCTCCACAGAGGAATGGATACAGAAATGTGGTACATATCACTGTGGAGTACAGCTATTTAAAACAATGACTTTATGAAATTCACAGGCAAATGGATACAATTTGAAAATATCATCCTGAGGGAGATAATCCAGTCACAAAAGAACACACATGGTATGTACTCACTGATAAATGGATATTGGCCAAAAAGGACCTTGGAATACCTATGATACAACTGACAGACCATTTGAAACCCAAGAAGAAAGAAGATCACAGCAAAGTGTGAATGTTACACTCCTATTCAGAAGAGGGAAGAAAATAATCTCCACAAAGTACAGGGAGAGAGGGGTCTAGGAGGGAGAGAGAAAGGGAAGAGGAAAGGGGGTAGTTTAGATGTGGGAGGAGATAGGGGAGAAGTACAGAGGGCTGGGCATCATATTTTTTAATTTATCTATGTCTTCATTATCTTGGCAGAGATGACATGGTATAAAAATGTAAGAGCTTTTCAGACATTAAATGTGACTTCTGGTGCCATTGCCACAGTGTTTTCATACAGGTAGTATGGGTTTCATCAGAATATATGAATGTAATTTTGGCTAGGTTTTACTTCATCAGTAATAATATGACATCTTTTCCCTAACACCTGTAGCGAATTATTTGCGATCCTGATCAAGACCCTTAGGTATTGGGGTGAGAAGGTACAAAGTAAGAGCCCCAGATTCCATGGAATCAGGTAAGTGGCTAAAGCAGGCAAAACTTTGTAACTCCCTCACAGCATCTCATTGGCTCTCAGGTAGCCAGATGTGGCACTGTCCTTTTCTCATTGGCTCACTCCATCACTTGACACAGCATTAGAGGTCTCTAGCCATGCTGGCAGATTCTAGGTTGGGTCAGGAGAGGAGGTATCAGTGGTGCATGTGCCAGCATTGTGTCTGGGCCTGTTTGGCTAAGTTCTTCTTGCAGTGACTGTGTGCTGGAGTTCTGTTCTGGAAGTTGTCTGCCATGCCAATATGTTCAATGTATCCAAAGTGTCCCCACTTTCTCTTCTATCCGGTTTACTGTATCTGGTTTTGTGTTAAAGGCTTTGCTACACTTGGACTTGAGTTTTGCAGGGTGATAGGTGTGGATATATTTGCATTCTTCTACATGCTGACTGTAAGAACCATATATAAATAGGACCCTATGAAACTGAAACACTTATGTAACACTTAAGTCCATAGACAAAACAGCAGCTTACCGAATGGGATAATATTTTTACCAACTCCACATCCCACAGAGGGCTAATATCTTAAATACATAAAGAAATCAAGAAGTTGGACATCAACAAACTAAATAATTAAAAATGGAGTACAGATCTAAACAGTATTCTCAAAACAGAAATCTCAAATGCCGCCCCCCAATTAAAAAAAAACACTTAAAAGAAATGTTTAGCATCTTTGACCATCAGGAAAATGCAAATCAAAATAACCATGAGATTCCATCTTAAGATCAAAAAGACAAGTCAGAGCTTATGCTAGAAAGGATATGGAACAAGGAAAACCCTTCTCCATTACTTGTACAGGCACTTGTGGGAGTACAAGATTTTACAGTCATTATGGAAATAAATGTAGAGATTTCTCAGAAAATTGGGAATCATTCTACCTCAAGACCCAGCTATACCCCTCTTAGGCATATATCCAAACAATGCTTGAACCTAACACAAGGACACTTGCTCAACCATGCTCACTGCTGCTTTTCTTATGAGAGCCAGAAACCGGAAACAACCTAGATGTCCCTCAACTCAAGAATAAATGAAGAAAATGTGGTACATTTACAAAAAGTAGTATTATTCAACTGTTGAAAACAATGACATCGTAAAATTTGTAGGCAAATGGATGGAACTGGAAAAGATCATCCTACGTGAGGTAACCCAGACTCCAGAAGACAAACAGGATTGGTGCCTGTCCCAACTGTCACAGAGGATGTCAACCAGCATCTGATGGGATCAGTTGCAGAGATCTGTAGCTCAACACTAAGTACAACCACAGAATCCGGCCTAAGAGGTGGGGAGAATTATAGAAGCCAGAGGTGTTACAGACACTAGGAGAACGTGGCCCACAGACCAACTGAGCAGGGTTCATCAGGGTTCACACAGGCTCGGACAAAGGTCTGAACCAGGTCTTCTACATATACCTTACAGTTGTGTAGCTTGGTGGTTTTATGGGACTCTCAATAGCAGTAGTAAGGGTTGTCTCTGAGTGTTTTGCTCTCGCCTGGGACCCTTTTCCTCCTCCTGGGTTGCTTCAATTAGTCTTTATATGAGGGTTTGTGCACAAGTTCCGTTGTAACTTATTATGTTGTGTTCAATTCAGGTGTATCCCGAGAGATAAGCTTCGGGATGTGGGGAGTTGATCTGGAGAGAGAGAGGAGGTATGAGGAGGGACTGGAAGGAGCAAAGGGATGAGAATTTGTGTTCAGGATATAATGTAATATATAAGAGGAAAAATTAAAACACCCATAGTGGCTAATATCTACTTAACAGGATCTTAAAACACTTAGGAGAGACTGATCATTTCTGTGGGTGATTTCTCAGATTAGGTTCATTGAAGTGGAAAGATCTACACTACGTATCTTACCCTGGTAAGACCTTAGGGGGCCTCAGGCTGTATAAAACAGGAGACAGACAGGTGAACACTAACATTCATCTCTCTTCCTACTGACTGAATGTCAGGTGACCAGCTGCCTTAGCTCTGCTGCTGCACTTTCCCTGACAGGGATGATTCCTGTAAACTCTGACTCAAAGTCCTCTTGCCTCAAGTTCCAATTAGAAACTGCTTTCTCAGAGAAGTGAGAAGAGTAGCTAGTAAAACACTATCATCATTACAGAAGCTACTTCTACTGGACAGGCAGATTGAAGTTCTCATTTGTCTCACACTTCCCGGAAATGCCTAAACTGTACTCTCTCCCAGCTCTGCCATGACCCCTGAAGATTGCCCCAAATAGGAACACATATTTATTCTCTTGGGGGCTAGTTCACATGGCATTTAAACTGGCTACCCAGAGAGGGTAAACACTATCCTTCATGAGAAACTTAAAAAGGAATAGTATTTACACAGAGAGCACCAATGAACATGGGCTATAGATATGATGCTTATTCCCAGTATGTTGGCATGGGTGAGACAAACAGATGGGCAAAACCAGCTTCTAGCTAATCAGGAATTTCAGAGAACAAATGCATTTTATTATGTAAAGCTTATTCTAAACTATTTTTTACATGTCTGTGTGTTGGTATGAGGGGATGTCATTCATGTGTACAGTCACATGAGAAGCCAAAAAAAAGAACATTGGATTTTTTGGAGCTGGAGTCACAGATGAGTGTGTGTTGCTGAGAACCAAACTAGAATCTTGTAAACATAATTGGCATCTGGGCGTTCTTTCCAAGCCATGTGTTTTCTCTTTCTTTCTCTGTTTATTTCTTTGTCTCTTTCCTTCTTTCCTTCTTTCTTTCTTCCTTCCTTTCTTTCTTTCTTTCTTTCTCCCTTCCTTCCTTCCTTCCTTCCTTCCTTTCTTTCTTTCTCCTTTTGCATCTATAATTTTTAGTTTTACTTATTTTCTCAGTTTTTGAAATGAAAATATAATTATAGATGCTTCTCTGTTATGGGTGAGTTGTGTAAGTTGGGGACATCGGCCGTTATGTTAGTTTTATTTTGTTAAAGTTTTTACTTTCTTGAAATTTTACATTCTAAAGGGTTCCCATCAAATATTTCATACTATATCATTGACACTCATTTGTACAGTGCATGGATGTTGTCTCACTTTATTTTTTTTCATTTGAGAAGGTAATTAAATATCCTGCCTTTCTGAGGTCTGAGTAATTAATGGAGTGTGTGGGAATGAGCAGCTGGAAGCAGCACTCTATGGTTCCATCCTCTACCTGTCCACAGCAAGTGCTTGATAAGCGTGAGCCATTCATTATTTGCAAGACTCCAGAGTCTGCATTTTAACAAATGCAGAAAAAATAGAAACTAAAGAGGCTCTATTGCTTGTTGCTTTGTCTGTTTAATGTGTGGTTTGCTTTTGTTCTTCAAATCCCAGTTTCATATCATATGAGAGCAATGCCACGCTATTAGATAATCCGGAAAGTGAACAGTTGTCATCACCAGAATGTGCTGAGCTGTCAAGACCATAGAAAATGAAAGAAAATTCGCATCTGCTGGAAAGGATTTGCTGGGAGGTTTTGAACTGCAGTGGCCAATTCTCAAAACTCTCTGTGTGTTCTAGCTGAATATAGAGACCAGATAATTTCAGAGAAGAAATATGTGTTCTCTTTATTTAAAGATATTATGCATGCATGTATGTATGTATATTATGTGTGTCTGTTTGAGCCTGGGTATGCCATATGTGTACAGTCATCTGAGAGGCCAGAAGTGGTTGTCAGATCTCCTTAACTAGAGCAACAGATGGCTGTGAGTATTCATCACAGACACTGAAACGAAACTTGCGTCTTGTAAGCACAGTTAACTTTTGATCCATCTCTCCAGTCCATGAGTGTGTTCTTTCTTTGTTTTTGTAAACATTAGAATATAATCAACTAATTTTTATCCCACTCTATTGTCATTCCAATATTCATCCCTAGTATCCCTCTCAGTTTGCTGTGGACTCAGAAATTCGGGGCCTCTTTTTTTTTCTTTCTTTCTTTTTTTAATTGCTGCAACAAATGTATTTCCCTAAATATACACACAACATGTTCAGTGTGCATAATGCTACTTATATGTGTATGATTTGGGGGCTGACCAGTTGATACTGAAAAAGAACCAGGCAACATTGATAAAGAGAAGATGGAAATAGTGTAAGGGCCCCCAGAGATCAGAAAACTGGCTGTGAAACTTTCTTCTAGAAATGTAAGGGAAACCACTCCCATGAAGTCTCGTCAATATGTCTTCCTAAACAAGAGCAGGAAAAAAAAATAATAACAAGAGATAAACGCCCATGAAAGGGAGATCCTCATAGGGCCCTAGACCTACACAAAGAACTATGGGCAATTAAAAATGCTGAGATTAGGAGAGAAAAGCCCCTGACATGTGCTCTTACATAGACTTGTAAACATCAATCTGCACTGCAGGTACCCTGTGCTCCAAGGGTTCACTGAAATCCAGCATAATTGTTGTTACAAAGCTGTGTGTGCTTACCTTCCAGCTTGCCATCTGTTTGTCTCACACTCTATGTCATTCCTCTTTGCTTAACCTACAGTAGTAAACTAACTCATTTTCTCATATGAATCATATTCTTAATTATCTTCCAAAAAATCTCTTTTGGAATAAATTGTGAGGCATTTTCAAATTTGTTTGCTCTGGTGGGCTGACTATTGATACCTATTCAAAGAGTGTTTTTCATCATTAACCCCTCTAAAAAATTCCCATTAATTAACAACATCAAGGAAAACAAAAGAAGGAAGTTCCTCGCTGTCTTGAACTCTTGGAGAGATGTATAAGATCAAAATGAGTCTTGTTATTTGTGAACTGGTTTTCTAGAGTATTTATCTAGTTAAGAACACTGGGATTGAAAATATCTCTTATTTCCAAGGAAGATCTGACAAGGATTCAATAAAGCATCTATAAAGTTCTTAAAATACTTTGTGACCCAGTGGCACCAAACACCCCAAAAGAAGGGCAAAGTGCTCTGGCTTAAGGTGCCAAAGAATTTATGTTAATATTAACCCCTTACAATAAAACTTCAACTCTGTAAATGTCACTGTTTCAAAAGGTTCAAGGAAGTTCAATGCAAACACAAAACATGGATTCTCTTTAGAAATAAAAGAGTTATAAATTAACTCTGATTGAGGAACATTTTTCCTGCCCTGGAAATTGCTGAAGCTCCTTCCCTTCAGGAGCCACAGTCAGCTTCCTGTCCTTCACTTGATGTGATGTTAATTACAGACCTGTCACCTACTGACTCCATTTAGAAAGCGAGTTGCACATTTTCCCAACAACCCACCACTTAGTTCTCTTCCAATTTTTAAATAGCACCAACTGGTACTTTTTAATTAAGATCTGACAGTTGAAATTTGCATTCCAAAAGCTCATGAATCCTGTGGAATTAGATTTCCTATTTTTGCTACACATACACCACCCCAGTCATAGGCTACCTTGCTGGGGTATTTGTTTCTCAATTTGATAACCTGAGTTCCAGGACTTATAGACAATTTGGTCTTTAAACTGTTGTAAATTAACGCTTGCAATTTACTATTCTCTTAATGCAGTGTAATTTGGCGTGGTAGGGAATGTGTGTAAGTGTTGAAATAATACTACTGTTCTACTGGTTACTGATTTACATTCTGTGCGAGCAAAAGAATTTGCTGCAACTTACTCGACTTTAGTCTCATGATTTTGATGCTGAGAATTTGCTAAGTGCTATGGGAGAAATTCTGAGTTCAGAAATCTGAATTCTTGAGTCACAAGAAAAGCCAAGAGTCTTGTAAAATAATGTTATTCTAAACGTATGTTGAAAAAAAGTATGACTCACACATAAATACTTATAAATACAAATGAGCCTACTCTTAAATAGATTAGCAGGATACAAAATTGGCATTGACAAATATTGCATCACTTACCAGCCATGCTGAGAGGAGAAGTGACTTTTCTCAAAGCTGCCAGAATTTTAAAAGTATTTTAAATTATATAACAAAATAATGCCATACCATATTATGTATCATAATAGCTATTATGTTTCAAAAGTCCACATGAAAGGGGGGAAAGCCTTTGTTTACCTGGAAAATGAGTTATTTCTAAACTTTATCTGAACATATATCTCTGTGACTTACATACATAGGAAAAAATATTACTCAAGAGAATTTTAGAAAATTGAGGTGCTGTGAACGTAATTCAGCATGTGTAAACTTGATTTCACCACAGTCAGTAAGATGCCACAATTGAAAATCAGGTGCAGACCAACACTGCTCACCCCTGCCCACATCCCTGGCCCAAGAGGAAACTGTATAAGGCCTCTGGGCTCCCTTGGGGGAGGGCCCAGGAGCGGCAGGACCCCTGCCACAGACACCGCCGGACCCTGAAGGAAACAGACCGGATAAACAGTTCTCTGCACCCAAATCCCGTGGGAGGGAGAGCTAAACCTTCAGAGAGGCAGACAGCCTGGGAAACCAGAAGAGACTGCTCCCTGCACACACATCTCGGACGCCAGAGGAAAAAGCCAAAGACCATCTGGAACCCTGGTGCACTGAAGCTCCCGGAAGGGGCGGCACAGGTCTTCCTGGTTGCTGCCGTTGCAGAGAGCCCCTGGACAGCACCCCACGAGCAAACCTGAGCCTCGGGACCACAGGTAAGACCAAATTTTCTGCTGCAAGAAAGCTGCCTGGTGAACTCAAGACACAGGCCCACAGGAACAGCTGAAGACCTGTAGAGAGGAAAAACTACACGCCCGAAAGCAGAACACTCTGTCCCCATAACTGACTGAAAGAGAGGAAAACAGGTATACAGCACTCCTGACACACAGGCTTATAGGACAGTCTAGCCACTGTCAGAAATAGCAGAACAAAGTAACACTAGAGATAATCTGATGGCGAGAGGCAAGCGCAGGAACCCAAGCAACAGAAA